>NC_051073.1:8754915-9354915 GCF_004664715.2 Peromyscus leucopus
GAGTGTCCTCCGTGTCCTCACATGATGGAACGGCCTGCCTTTGTCATGCTCAGCCCTAGTCTGGTGAATGCATGTTCCACCTCTTCTCATGACTGGCGGCTCTGGCAGCCCCGCCCGCCCCGCCCCGCCCCGCCCACTGGCTGCTGTGAGCCCTGCTGCTTGGGTGAGTTGGGTCTTAAGCTGCAAAAGACTGGGTCTGAGGTCTGATCTTAGTCACTGAGCCTGTGGGTCTTGCTTTAAGGTTCCTTCTGGAGAACTTTTCTGGCATGTGAAAGCTGCTATATTTGATCCACAACAGCTCCACGTTTCCCTAAAGAACCCCCAAATGACCACTTAGCCAGCTGCCCCCAGCATTTCCTCTCAAGTTACCGGCTACTGAATAAAGTCCAATCTGTGGCTGAGAAGTAGATTACTCTGTCCTGTGGCTCACAGTGGATGGATGTGGGGCTGGGTGGTCCTGCCCCTGTAGAGGCTACCAGGATTTCCTGGATGGGGCTGTCTCCAAGCCTCAATGCTGAAGATATGAGTGCATGTAAAGCAGGAACCTGAGGAAGGAGCCTGAGGAAGACACTGTATACCAGGCTGTTCTTTCAGATTCATGGAACCAGAAGGATTGGAAATTAGGAGGTGGGCAGTAGGGAGCTGAGTTGGTATAGAGTTCTTAAGCCTACGCTTATAGTGAGAGAGAGAGAGAGAGAGATGCATCCCATGTTGCCTGGTAAATAGATGTGAGACTGTGGATATGAGTCTTATAGATTTAGAGCGGATTTCATCATCTTTCAATCCATACTAAGATTTTACAAGTTGCCTAAGTATGTAGTTGGTAAGGTACATCAATCTGACCTTCATGTTACAGTGTTACTTGTTTTGCATTTTGATTGAGGTTTTAAGTTTTTGTTTTTGTTTTTCTCCCTTTGGTGATAGGGTTTCTCTATGTAACAGCTCTGGCTGTCCTAGAACTTGCTTAGTAAACCAGGTTGGCCTGGAACTCACATAGATCTGCCTGCCTCTGCCTTCTGAGTGCCAGCACTGCCTAAAGCTTGATTGAGGTTTTTTTTTTTTTTCAGACATTTTCTTTTTTGCCTTTCTGAACTCACTGTACCAGCTGCCTTGAACTCACAAATCCGCCCTCTGCCCCATGCTGATTAAAGGTTGCGCCACCCGGCTTGATTTTAAAATGTCTGTCCACAGTGAAATCATGCCTGTGGCCAAGCAATTGAGAATGGCTGTCCCATAGTTACCTTTAAGAAAGGAACATGACTTCATCCATTCAGACCCAGGAATATCCAGATTTCTTCCTTTATTCATCTATTACATTAGTGTCTCAGAGTCTTTAGTTTCAAAACAGGTGCCTTCTGACCCTCAAGCACCTCTAGGTGCAAATGTCGGCAGGCTTCAACCTCCTGGGGACTCAGCATTTGCAGCTGTGACTGAGGAACCCTGCCAAGCTGCCCTCGGGGCCTGTGGGACTCTTCCCCGCCTGGGGCAACTCCTTAGGAATGTCAGTAGATTCTAAAAGGATTGTGTCTGTTTGATTGGGTTTGATCTTGGTTGGTCATAGCACTGGGAGCATCTAACTCATCCTCCTTCGCTGGGAGTGGCTCCCTTGTGCCAGACCCAGGGCTTAGAGGAGCCAGAGGGTTGTCATTCCTAAATCTTTATTATGGGAGCGTCCAGATTCTCGCTCAGGAGTGGCTGTTTACAGAAGGGTTGTTGGGTGTCTCTGCGACACTTGAGATGGTGTCACCTGGGAACCGAAGTACAGCAGCTGATCTCTCAGAACAGAAAAGCCTCATGATGGAACGTCTTTAAGGACTGTCCAAAAGACTCTTTCCCTGCCCAGATGCTCCGCTGTGTTCCCTTCCTTGAATTTGTTAGGCTCTGCAATTACCCTGTTTATTTGGTAATGGTTCCTCTCTGTGCCCTTATGTGTGCTTTAACTTGTTAAATCCTGGAAACTGCCCCCACGGAGATGTTCAGTGGCTTGTCCCTGTGTTCAAGCCAGCCTGATCCCAGCATCCGGCTTCTAGCTAGTATACCATGTGCCTGTCATGTCTTTGCTACCAAGATTGTAAACATGGAGCTTGGATAGATGCTACAGAGGTTGGGAGTGGTTGTTGCTCTTACAAAGGACCAGAGTTTGGTTCCTAGTACCCATATTGGGCGGTCACAAATGCCTAAAATTCCATCTCCAAGGGATCTGATGCTCTCTTCTGGTCTGCTTGAGGAACTGCACTCATGTGCACATTCTCTTATACACACACACACACACACACACACACACACACACACGCACGCACGCATGCACGCACGCACGCACGCACGCATGCACATGCACACACATGCATGCACTTACACAATTAAAAATAAAGTAAATCTTTGAAACATTTTAAATGCATATAAGCTCCGTGGACCATCTTGTTCATTGGCATATCCCTAATGCCGTGAGACAGGTTCACAGTAAACTGCCAGTAAATGGTAAAAGAATGCGAAAGTGAGTGGTCAGGGAGATTTTTGTGAGGTGGTACTATCTGGACTGCTGAATGCGGGAGAAGCCAGGTAAAGGAAGGTCCAGGTGATGGGGCAGGCATTCCTGGCGATGGTTGTAGTGGACGTGATGGGTTTGTGTGAGTTAGGACTGCCAGGTGGAAAAACAGAGGACCACCACCAACAACCAGGTGTTTCTGTGATGTACATGTCATCGGAGTCTGGGCTACATCTGGAACGGAGGCCTGGGCCTCTGCACACTAATGGCCTTATTGAATAATGTTGACACTGTGAAAGCTCTAGTCTGACAAATGAGAAAACCGCTAGGAAAGATCTTGTCATTAATTTCCTACTCCAGCACTCTCTGTGAGCGTCCTGATCCCGAATGCGTAGCCTGGGGTGGAACTAACAAATAGCATGTGTCCTTAACCTGCTTCCTTCCTTGAGGATCTTGTTCTGTGTCTGGCTTGTATTTGCTTTGGGTTTTTTTTTTGTTTGTAGGCTGTATTAATTTTTCTGTGCTGCTGTAAGAAATCAACAACAATTTGGTGGCTTAAAATGACAGAAGTTTGTTCTCTTAGTCCTGTGAAAGCCAGAAGTCCAAAGTCAAGGTCCTTCTGAAGGATCTAGGGAGGAATCCTTATGGCCTTCCCACGCCCGTCCATTCCCCAGTATTCCTCGGGTTGCAGCTGCACCAGCCCCTGTCTCTGTCCACACAATCTCCCTTCCTATGTGTCTGTCACATCACCAGGCTGTGATTTACTGAATCAGGACCCACGCTTATCCACATTGACCTCATCTTAACCAATTCACACCCCCAAGGACCCCATTTTCCAAGGAAATCATATTCTGTTGTTCCACGGCAACGTGGATCTTAGAGGTAGACACTGCTTTGTTTGTTTCTTAGATGTGTGAGGTCTGGAGGGGGTTAGTTCTCCTTCATTGAACAAGGACTTAAGACATGCACACTTGGGGCTGGAGAGATGGCTTAATGGTTAAGAGCCCTCACTGCTCTTCTAAAGAACCCCAGTTCAAGTCCCAGTACCTACATGGCGGCTCACAACAGTCTGTAACTTCAGGTCCAGGGGGATCCAGTGCCCTCTTCTGGCCTCCACAGGCACTGCACACACACTATGCAGACATACGTGCAGACAAAATCCCCATACACATAAAAATAAATCTAAAAAACCCTGATGTATTTACTTGGTTATCTCCAGTAACAATCTCTGAAGCCACAAAGCATGCTGGGTGCCCCTTTCAATGGACAAATCATTTGCAAGAGCCCCACCCCTCCCCAGAGACTTTATTGGGTTTTCTTACTGTTGTACTCTCTAGGGTAATTAGCTGATGCGTCTGGGATTCTAGAATACCTTTATTTTCCTCACACAAGCCTTTCTGGTACGGCGAACTGGTCCTTGCTAATTTCTGTAGTTTTTGTGGAGCTGCAAGTGTTCTTGGAAATATTGGGGAATCCCAGTGGAGTCAACCCATGTTACTGGGGAAGTTAGGACTCCCCTCTTTGGGCTCTTAGTCTTGTTGATAGAAGAGTATTACGAATGGATCGAAAAGGAAACCAAACCAATAAAGATTGAAAAGGGAAACCCCAGGGAAACAAGCTGTAAATCCCAGCAGCTGCCGCAGGAGAAGGATGCCGGAGACAAATGTCATGCTGTTTGAGTGGATCCAGCATGAAGTCCAGCCACATGGCTGCCATGGGGCTTTGGAGGGAGAGCGATGAGAAAACACACTTAGAAAGCAGATGGAATGAAAGGGAAAAAGCAAAAACGCTTTTCTGTGTAATTCCGAGAAGCTGGCAGGTTTACTGCATGGACTGTGCTGGGGAGGGAACAGTACAGTATTTCACGAAAGGGATCGTCCACCATCTCCTTAGCATGGCCCAGGTGCACCTTCCTCAGGGCTGGATGCACTAGGTGATTGACAGGGCCAAACGGTAGCTTGGGATGTTAAGCCAGAGAAGGAGCTTTCCCTAATGGTCCTCCGATGAGCTACCTTCTCAGAGGCTGGGGGATATCAGCAGAGTGTGATGCTCTGGGCCAAGTGGTTTCCATGGGATCTGCTTGGTGGCATGTGACTATCCTGGGATCAGTTCTTTTCTTCTTCTTTTTTTTCCCTCCAGGTTTCTTTTCTACTATGACAGTTTTATTACATAACAAAGTCTAAAATTTGCTTTTAATCCAACATTGTTCATTTGCAGATTCTCAAGTAGTCTGGGTTCTTTTAAGAGAAAAGCATCAATTATATTGTTGGTAATTGCTTCATAGCTGCTTCTCCTCCCCCCTTCCCCCTTCTTTTGAGACAGGCTTTCTCTGCATAGCTCTGGCTGTCCTGGAACTCACTCTGGAGACCAGGGCTGGCCTTGAACTCAGAGATCCACCTGCCTCTGCCTCCTGAGTGCCGGCCTCATAGCTTCTTAGAACATGCTGTATTAAATGGATTTAATTGATTTATTTGGCCTGTTTTGTTTTTCTACCTGTGCAGCCTAGGACCTCCCTTCCATGTAACCTTTTGCATCTTTTATATAGCCTTAGATGAAAAATGTAAAGTACAGATCCACTGGGTAAAGGTTATGAATTTTTCAATGCCTCTAATGCACGTTGTTGCAGGCAGAGGATTTGAGGGGCTGTCACGTTGGTGCTGAATGTGCAGTGCTGGTTCAACAGACCCCCTGGGAAGCATTGTCCAGGATTTGAAGTTAGATCAGGGTCAGAATCTTGGGGAGGTAGCATTTAATTTGAGGTAAACCTGCTTTCTGAAAACCCGTTTAAGCCTTGCCAGTGTGCTCCGATGACTCTGTTGGATGGTGCCACATCAGTGGCTACCGTACCAGCAAATGCTTTCGTCACTGTAGATAACGTTCTCCTGTCTTTGAGCGCAGGCTCGGAGAATGAGCCACGGCTGTCGACCCAGGGGTAGTTTCCTTTGGAGCGCCACCCTTGACTCAGCTTCTCACACATGCTGCCATTGCATTTTCGTTTACAAAGGTCGGAGGGGGTTGGAAGAGTTAGGGTTCATTTCAGGTCGTACCCGTGGCCAGGACGAGCTATTCCAGGCTTGCCTTTCCTCTAGGATGGTAGTCTACCCCACCACAGATATACTCAGGGCGGCTAGGGCCAGCTAGCAGGAGCCAGGACTGCGGAGAGTAATTTATTCGTACCTTCTTCCTTGGATGACTGGGATAGAACACCCTGTGGGGGTCTGTGTTTAAAGACGTCCGAGAGCATGACCTTGGCCCCTCTTTGTTCTGTCCTTCAGCTGAAATAAAGGAAGGGGTAGTTCTCAGAGGGCTCGCCCCCCACTGTATCAAAACCCGCCACTCTCTGAGACAGAGTTCTGTGCAGTGTCCGGGCGTCTTTCTTCTTCGGCAGGGTGAGTTGGCTCCGTGCAGCCAGGGGAGCTCCCAACAGAGGCTTTTCTTGCTTTCCTTTTTGTTTGGGGTGACCCCTTCACACTCTGTGTTTAAAGCAGAGCCACATTTATTGCTGACTTTTCGGGTAATAGCTTCCGTGGAACTTGCCTGAAAAGGTGCTGAGTGATCTTTTCATCTGAATCCTGCGCTGGCCCTGCTCCTGGTGGTTCTGTCCTTTGTGCCCGAGGCTGCGGGTAGGTGGATTCCATGGCTCTTGTCTTGTGGGATCCCTGCTGGAAGATGATCACAAACACTGACTGAGGACAGCAGCTGTTTGTCCGTCTGTGGATGTTGTAGCCTTACCCTCTTCCATGATAGTGTTTGCTTCCTCACTAGTTCTTATGGTTTTCACTTGCTACCGTTCTGTTCCTAAACAGCCGGAGGGCACCTTTCAGTCAGCTTGTGTGCCTCCTCTCGGTACCTTTCCCTGCTCCCCAGACCCCCAGCATCAGTGCCGGTGCTCATGGTGGACTCAAGCTCCCCTCCTCGATGGTGCTGCCCTTGCTCACGCCACTCCGTCCCGCAGATAGCCTAGCCAAGGCTGCTCACTGCTTCTTGCTTGTTGGCCTCTGCCTGCACTGCTGTTCCCCAGGAAGCCACGCTGCACCCTCCGGTGTGGGTTCATTCTCAGCCAGACTGTCTCCAGGGGTCCCGCCGAAAGCCTCTGTACACCTACTGTAGATGGAACGTGACTGGAAATGACCGTAGATGTGAAACTTTCTCGCAGCTGTAGATGCACACCGAGCTGTCTCCGTGAGAGCTTTCTTCTCACACAGGTGGGCAGAATCCCAATGACAGACGAGTTTCAGGGTCACGTGCCCACTCTGTTGATGTGGCTCTTTTCTGGGATTCTGTTAGATGCTAACTAAGTTTGCTTTAGAGACTACCACAAGGTGTTCTGAAATAACGTAAGGACCAAGGATCCCCCATTTCACTTGTGTTGGAGGATCCCTGCAGTTCAGGATGTGAGGCTCACCTGGCCCGTGAAGCCTGTTCCTAAAAGTGAAGTCTGTAATTAGTGATGGGTTGTGCTGAGGTGTACGCTTTAAACAAGTCCCTATGTTTATCTTTGTTTTATGGAAAAGTTTAGGCCTCACAAACCAAAAGAAGCTTAGGAGTTTTTTTTTTTGTTTGTTTAGGGTTCTAGGTAGCTAGAATGAGAATAATGTTCTAGGAATCCCAGAGGCTGAAGCTGTGACACCCACTAGTGCGTTCCAGGCAGCCTGTATCAGTTACGTTTGCATCCCTGTGATAAAACTTTGGGATCCAAAGCGACTTAGGGAAGAAGGAGTCTATCTTGGCTTCCCGTTCCCAAGGGAGAAGAGCTCATGTGGTGGAGGCATGGATGGGAGCAAGGCGGAGGTGGGGTGGCATGGCAGGAAGCTGAGTGAGCAGCTTCAAGTGCAAGCGCGAAGCAGAGAGAGTGAGGCAAGATGTGAACCCTGAGAGACCACCCCTGGTGATGTGCTTCTTCCCACAATGCCACACCCCCACCCTCCTCAGATAGCATCATCATAGTGATTGATGTGCTTCCTCTCACAATGCCACACCCCCATCCTCCTCAGATAGCCCCGTCAACTGGGGGCCAACACTGGAGTGTCTGAGCCTATGGGGGGATCTTTCTCATCCAAATGACCACACAGCTCTTTGATGTTCTGATCAGGTTTCGAGGTGGCATTGTGGGGGAGATTCTCCAGGGTGTGTTCGCTTCCTTTCTGACTTCTATCTGCAGCCACTGACCGACCACTTGCTGGGTGCGAAGCAGGGAAGCTGGTTCTGGGAAGACCGCCAGCCTCAGGTTCCTCTTAGCTGGACGGAGAAGGTGGATGTGCTCACCAACACTTAGAGCAGGAGCTTCAGTGGGTGTCCAAGCAAGAGCACCCTGGCTGATAGACTGGAACGCCGTGGGTGTGGAGACTGAATCCCGTGTTGTGCCCCATGCAACACGAGGCGGATCCTGAGGGTTCGTGGAGATGTACCAGTAACTCGGGGATATGGGTGAGGGTGTGGATGAGGAAGGCATTCTGGGATATGGGTGAGGGTGTGGATGAGGAAGGCATTCTGGGAAATGCAGGGTTTGGTGAAGTGTGGGATTTTGGGGCAATTCAAGGGGAAGAAGAATAGCAAGTCCAGCTGGATTCACCTTACAGGCAGCACCAAGGGTGAGGCTGAAGATGCGCTCAGTTGTTTGGAGCGGGCGCTGATTTTTCAGAGGACCTGGGCTTGTTCTCAGCCTGCACATGGCCACTCACAAACATCAGTCATTGCAGTGCCAGGGGACTCGATGCCCTCTTCTGGCCTCCAGGAGCATCTGCACACACGTGATACATACACATGTACGTACATACATGCATGCAGGCCAATGCTCATACACGTAAAAAGTAAAAGCACACACGAATAAAGGCATCTTTAAATGTAACGCCAAGGAGCTTGAATTTTACCAGCAGAATGTGAAAACACACTGAAGTTTTCTTTCCTTGGGAAGATGACGGCCACAGCCTGCCTTTAGAGAAATTCCCTAGGCTGCATTAGAAAGGCTGTTTGGTTGGAGTGCTGAGAAGACATCTCTGTTAAGGCTGTGGCTGCCGAGTAGGTTAGAGACGAGCTAGACCTGGCCAGTGGCCGAGGCTCAGATGCACAGAGGAGAGTGGAAGACACAGGCAGAGAAAGGATGCTTCGGGGTCAGAGTCCATGTGGTGGTTTGAATGGAAATGGCCTCATCGGTGCATATATTTGAACGCTTGGTTTCCAGGTGGCCTGGACGGACTAAGAGGTGTGGTCTTGTTGGAGGAGGTGTGTCCATGGGGCTAGGCTTTGAGGTTTCAAAAATCCCATGGCAGGCTTGCTCCCTCTGTCTGTGGATCAGGATGTAACTCTCAGCTACTTCTCCAGCACCGTATCTGCCTGTGTTCCAACATGCTCCCTGCCAGGAGGATGACAGACAGGCTGTAAGCAAGCCCCCGATTAACTGCTTTCTTTTGTAAGAGTCACCCTTGGTCGCGTCTCCTCACAGTAACAGAACAGTGACTAGCACAGTCCAAAACCAGCAAGAGGTCTGTTTTTCCTCCCAAATCACTCAGAGGTTCTGAAAAACCAATTCCCTTCCCTCGCCGCTAACACGGAGTCACAGGCCCTTAGGAAGAAAGCGGTACAAGGGGAAGAGATTGGAAGCAGAGAAAGCTGCTGTCGGAAGAGGCAATTGCAATGCTGTCCATTCAGCATGTCACGGTGGAGGACCAGCCTTCGTAACAGACCGAAGCATTCCGCAGAAGCAGTGTGGTGCATTGCGAGGGGTCCATTCCCAGCATCTGTCATCGATCCCCTGGGCCCCCGGTTCTTGGGTTAGAAATGGGAGAGGATGGAAGGGCGCACCTGCGAGCTCTTACACATGCCTGCCCCGGACTTTGAAAGGACCATTTGAAGATTTTCGATTTTTAAAACACTTTTCTTAGCTAGCCCAACAAATCTGTTGCTCTTCATCCTGGGAGGAACTCAAGCATCACTGGCAGCCATGGAAGTTCTTACTGTTAGTAGAATGACCAATAATACTAAGAGTCCTCCCTGCTTTTGCCGAGAATTCCTGGCCATGTGCTAAGTACTTTGGAAAGACTGTCTTACATGGGGTGATTTTTTTTCTCCCCCTGTTGTTTCTATATGAAGTGCTTCTTTTGTGCCAGGGTTTCACTGGTGGATGATGGGAAGCTGTAGGGTACTCTCCATCTCTCAGGGGTAGACTCTTTGTGGTGGCCTTCTGCCTCCACGGAGCCACTGGCCACACGGGACTTTCTCAGGGAACATTTGCAGAAATGTTCCTTGGAGTGATTGGCTGTTTAAGTTCCACGGTGGCTTTCTCTTCGTCCTGTAGGCGGGATGTGTCCCAAGTGCATTCTGGAAATCCTTTAGTTTGGTTGATGTATTTGTTTGGACGTGACCTTTTCCTGGTTCCTCTTCCCTGGGCTCTTGCCTGCTGAGGAAATGATCCTCAGATCCTGTCCATCTGCACTGGTGGCAACAGAAGAGAGATTTTTCTCTTTTCTGTGGTCCAGGTCCAACGGCCAGACACCTGTCCTTCAGAGCCTCGTGTGGTTCTGGTTGGTATCATTTCCTGATGCATGGACGTTTTAAAAATGTCTAGTTCTGTAAGTCATCAAATGGGATGTGAGTTGCGGAGGAGGTGGGGAGGGTCCTTGGCTGACCTGAGATGCTTTGGTTGATTGCTCACTGGATGTGGAGTGGACCATTTCTCTCACTTCTGTATCTCCATCCCCAGCTGTCCCCTGGTGTTGGCACTCTTAATAAGATTTTCCCATTTGTTCCTGATTCATCCCGAGAGCTTTGCAGGTCCTTGGGGGAACCTTTGAATTTGAGGAGGAAAAGGACAGCTTCTCTTTTAAGTTGATGGAAACCACCTGCAGGAGAAGAGCGTGCATGTGCTGTGTATTTAGACTCTGCTCTCTGGCACTCGACTATTCCCCTGGCCATTGAAGATATCCACGTGGGGGGGAGGGGGCTTGTGTTGCATGCCCTAGTGCTACAAAGAAAATGAGTGTTGACCTGTGCTGAGGCTCATCAGAGCTTTTCCTGTGCAGCCTTAGAACTTGGTTGGGCTTTCAGAGCAAACCCACCGGCTCCTGAGAGTTTTGCCCCGGAGGAATCGCCGATAGGGAATGAAGTGCGGAGGTGAGGGACCAGACCACAGCTCTCCTTCCAGGCCTCACCATCTGTGACCATCATGTTTGTAAGTCACCGTGAACTCGGAAGAGCGCTCCCCGAGCACCACTCTCATCCGCCAGGGCCGTTCTGTGCGTTTCCAGATGTTGAACTTGCTCAGGTGATGTAACCCTAGATGATGCTGCAGGGGAGCCTGGCTGAGTCTCACTCACGACTGTGGGACTGAATCTCCACCTCATTTCCAGTCTGGTCCCTGTGGAAGGAGAACAGCTGGTCTGCCTGTCTGCTTTTTCTCTGACTGAGGCTTGTGTCAAGTAGCAGTGTAGATGTGATGGGGTCTGGCTGGCACTAGGCTGGCTTTGTCTACTCTTTGGATAAAGTGGGTGGGAATCAGCTATATACTGACTCTTTCTCGGGGGCATAAAGACAAGGCTGGAAGTGGAGGAGAAAATGGGGCAGGGTGAGAAGTACGGAGACAGAAAGAGATACAGAAGCCAGGGCAAGAAGGATGCAGCAGGAAATATCCAAGAGAAGCATGGGGTTGTATTGAGCATCTTGTTTCTTTTTCCTGTCTTTTAAAAAACTGTTTGCTGTTTACTTCCTTCCTTATTTATTCGTGTGCACACGTGTGCCACAGCATGCTTATGCAGACATCAGTGGACAACTTGTGGGATTCAGCTCTGCCTCTCCACCCTGTGGGTCCCAGGGACTGGACCGAGATTGTCCAGCTGGGTGGCCAGTGCCCTTTATGCGCTGAGTCATCTTGCTGGGCCTCATCTTACTTTTCAAAGGCGCAGATGAAGTCACTTTCTAGTGTTGTCAGTTCTTATTGACATAGAATCTGCTCTCTACATGCGCCGGCATGGATCAGAACCACCTGATTCAATCATATGTGTGTGTGTTTAAATTGAATTTAATTATGTTTTTTTTTTGTTGTTGTTTGTTTGTTTAGGCAAGATTTCACTGTGTAGTCTTGGCTATCTTGGAACTCACTGTGTAGACCAGGCTAACCTTGAACTCCCAGAGATATGCCTGCCTCTGCCCTGAGTGCTGGGATTAAAAGTGTGCGCTGCTTGCCCAGCGCTCGCGCTCGCTCTCTCTCTCTCTCTCTCTCTCTCTCTCTCTCTCTTTCTCTCTCTCTCTCTCAGTAATTTTGAAGAGAAATTAGTTTGCTCTGTACTGAGCATGCACAGATATTTTCTTGTCATCGTTCTCTAAACAATGCAGTGTGGTAACTATTCATGTACTCATTGTCTTAGGTACAGAAATGATCCAGAGACAATTTAAAGTGCACAGGAGGACAGACAATGCATAAAGATATTCTGCCATTCCATAAGCACCCGACCTCCTTGGGTTTTGATATCTGAGGACAGTTCTAGAACAAGCCTTTCTCCCACAGATACGGAGACACCCAGCACTTGGCAAAGCACCGGCTCTGCCTGGCTTTGGAAACAATGTTTACTGTCCTGTGACTGCACTCATTTCTTTATTTCCCATGTGGCTTTTGTGCTTTGGTGGCAGAGCTGGGCTGGACTGAGAGCACTGACTGGTCCCTCTCTGTCATCTCATAGAAGCTTACAAACCTTTTCTCCACAGCCACCTTTATTCAGGTAAAGAAGTCGACAGGACTGACCGACTTCCTTCAAAATCTCTAGTTGTTAATATCATCTCTCCCTCCTCCTCTCCCTCCTCCTCTTCCTTTCTCCTCTTCCCCCTTTCTCTTCCCCCTCCTCCTATCCCCTCCTCTTCCTTTCTCCTCTTCCTCCCCTTCCCCCCTCTTCCTCTCCCTTCCCCCCCTCCTATCCCTCCTCCTCTTCCTCTTTCTCCTCTTCCTCCTCCTATCCCTCCTCCTCTTCCTTCCTCCTCTTCCCCCTCCTCCTATCCCTCCTCCTCTTCCTTTCTCCTCTTCCCTTTCTCTTCCCCCTCCTCCATCCTCCTCCTCTTCCCTCCTCTTCCTTTCTCTTCCCTTACTCCTCTTCTTTCTCCTCTTCCCCTCCTCCTATCCCTCCTCCTCTTCCTCTTTCTCCTCTTCCCCTCCTCCTATCCCTCCTCCTCTTCCTCTTTCTCCTCTTCCTCCTCCTCCTATCCCTCCTCCTCTTCCTCTTTCTCCTCTTCCCTCCTCCTATCCCTCCTCCTCTTCCTCTTTCTCCTCTTCCTTCTCTTGTTGTCATTTCGACATCCACCCCTCAGTCCCTCCTTGGGACTCTCTGGTTTTCCCGGGGTATTTCATGCACCTCACTTCCCTGGGCTGCTGCCTCCATTTGGGGACATTTGGAATGCTGAGGTGAGAACTGGGGTTATGGCTGAATCCCCGCGTAGGAGGGGGAGGCAGAGAGAAAATCTCAATAGTCTTGCCTGCATGACAGTCCCACCCCAACTGCCAGGAGCAAACTTCTTCTTTGAACCACTTGGCCTTGCTTTTGTCTATAATTGATGGGTTTTCAGGGGTCCTTGGGAATTTCTTCCCAGCGATGAGACAGGATGGTCCTTCCTGTCTTACACTCCAGCCGCTTTCAGGCTTTTCTGAACCTGTTTCAGTTGCTGTCAGCGACAGGACCCCATTAAGTCGTTTCTCTGCCTGCTTGTGAAAGAGCATTCACGTTGGCTGTTAACATCCACCTCCACCCACTTCGTTCTCCAGTCTCTCTCTCTCTCTGCGTTCTGCTGATAACACACACAATCTTGCATGCAGCTCTTCCTCTCTGCCCTGTACAGACTGCTGCCCTCCCGACCATCCCCACCAATCTGGAGTCTTACTTCATTTCTCTGCCCTGTGGAATGTGGGAGAAAACTCAGGTCCCCCTTTCTTCTGGTAGCCGCCAGCGGTTCTAAGGCTTAAAGCAACAATAGCACCCCCCCCCCAAGTCTCCTTAGCCCTTTTCCTCATCACCTGGTACTTACTCCCTGCCTCCGGCAGCAGACTGTGAGGTAGTGCCTAGAAGAAAGCAGTGGACTGCCCCACCAAAGAGGTCAGCTCAGGAGGGAAAGTGTCTTTCCTCAGCTCATTAAAAGTAGTGAGATCCCTGGATGACGGATGGGAGACAGGCAATGGTTTCCCTCAGGAATCAGGCAAAGGTGGTGTCCACGGGTGCAGCAAAGTAGAGTCCAAATAACATGAAGTCAGAGGGCAAGAGACATGGATTGTGGGGTATGAACCTCCAGATGTGGGGAACAGTGGCTTGTGTGTGTGGGGTGCAAATTCTAAGACAGATCATTTTGAAATGTCCAGAGAAATCCAAGACAGGAGAAAGCTTTTGCCATTGGGTGAGGGAATGATTGGCCAAGCTAATGGAAGCAATGTGTTTAAGAGACCTCTTGGGATTTGCCCTGCTGCTGGAGTAATCCAGAGCATGGTAGGTCCGTGGTTAAGAGGAATGGAGCTCACAGCTTAGGGTGACATCAGCACCACTTGGTGATGTTCTTTTAAACCATGGATGGTCCCATCTCCACGCTTTCTGATTCCGGCCAAGTTTGCATTTCTAACAAGTTCCCAGGTCATGCTTTAGAGGGTTCTTCCAGAGACCATGTTTCCTCATCTGTTTTCTGTGACTGTAACAGAACACCCCAGACTGGTTCATTTATAAAAAATTGAGGTTTATTTGACTCACAGTTGTGGAGAGATCTCACGAGGCTTTTGTACGCATCAGAGCGTGGCAGCGGCATCACACTGAGGAAAAATGCCAGCTCCGGTCTCTTCTTACAAAGCTGCTAATCCCATCCTGGAGACCTCATTCCCAAGACACCATCCTATATTACTATTTCTCAAAGGCTCCACCTCCAAATACCTTAAATGTGTGAGTCAGGGATTCAATTTTCAACACATGAACTTTTGGGGCATGTTCGAATCATAGTGCCATCCTCGGAGAGCCAGGGCCTGCTGTAGAAGAGGTAGACAATAAATTTTGTTAGTGTTCTTGAGATAGAACTGAGGTGAGCTGGGCATGACGGCAAATGCCTGTCATGTAGCACAAGCGGGGTATAGGAGTTCAAGACCAGCCTTGGATACATAGTGGGTTATGAGATTGAGACCCTGCCTCAAACAAAATATATACACACACACACACAAAAACCCCAAAACAACAACAACAACAACAACAACAACAACAACAACAACAACAAAACCCAAAAACCCCAAAACCAAACCCCTTACATAAAAACAAAACTAAACCGTGAAGGTTAAAAATGAAGCTGATTGCACGTGGTAAATAGGAATGTGGCTCCACGAGATTACTGTGTCTGACTTTCTAGGTTCTAGGAAGGGTTAAGTTAGTTTAGCCAAAATTCCATTGAGCAATAGCATTGTAGCAGAGGATCATTAAAATCTAATTCCTCTATATTTTGGGAATTTATTCACTATAAACAGGAAGTCTTTCAAAACCAAGATCTGGCTCATTGTAATTTTGAATCTTTCTAGCTGACTCAGTAGAGTCCTTCATTTGAACTTTTACTTACAAAAGAAGGTCACTCAAGGGCCCCGAGAGGTTCCTCTCTGTCACCATCCAGGTCTGTCCTCTCAGTGTCGAGGTGGCCATTGTATGTCAGTGGCATACATTTGTATGTGGCAAACTCTCTTTTCTTCTTTTTCTCTCTGTTTTGAAGCCAATCCTCAATGTAAGATTCTGGCTGGCCACAAATATAAAGACAAAATATAAACAAAAGAACGCTGACGACAGATCCAAAATAAAACATCCAGACTCTATATGCTTCTAGAATATTCTGAGTGGCCTGGGACTGATATGAACATAAACCTTAGGGTATTTTTTTGGTTTCTGTTTTTAAAATTTTTACAAAGATGTGTTTATTCTCTGTGTGTATTTGTTTGCATGAGTTTATGTGTACTGTGTACATACATACATATGTACATACATACATAATGAGTGGAGGCTAGAAGACAGTGCCTGATCCTCTGGAACTGGAGTTAGAGGCAGTTTGGGGACACTGGATGCCACACTTGGGTCCCCTGCAAGAGCAGCGAGCACTCTTAACTGCTGAGCCATCTCTCCAGCCCCTTGGTGGCTTTTTTGTTGATTGGTTGTTGTTTATTTTCATTTTTAAAGACAGAGTTTCACTATGTAGGCCAAGGTTGAGAAGCCAAGCGTGTGCTACCATGTTAGCTAAAATACATACATGTTTTTAAGCCAAATACCTTCGTCCTAATCTCTGGCTCCCTTCCTGTCTGTTTTCCTATTAAGACTTCAGGGAACCTGTCTAAATACATGTGACAAGCTGAGAAGTACTTTCTCCACTTGGTTTAAAATTAGGCCGGTCAGTCATTTAAAGAAATCACTAATTTCTTTAAAAAAAGTCATTTGGATTAGTTAAAGAGCAAGTGCCTCCTTTGAAAAGTCTGACCTCGGATTGAAGATTGTTCCTGGAGTCACTAGCCATTGACTGTCATTTGGCTGTGAGCAGGGTGTCTCCACCCAGTGCTGGCGACATCAACCCTGGTGATAGCCATAGTATCCGGCCAGGGAGCCTGAGCCACTGTAGACCCTTTAGAGACACACGGCTGGCGGCGCTTACAGGTGGTTGGGATTTTAGCCAAGACGTTCAGACTTTGTTCTGTGTTTGGGTCTTACCATCTGTGAACGCCACTGATAGCATGTAAATTGATGAAATGCTCTGTAAGCCTAGGGGTGAGAGAATTTTGGGGGTGCCAAGGAAAATCATAATAAATAATATCAAAGAACTCCAGGGATTTTTAACAGTATTTATAATTTTAGCCTCACACACATAGAGGTTTGTAATTATTTCATAAAACTGGCTTGAAAACCACACACCAGGCTTCCTTTGTGTGTTTGGCAACCTTTCAGAAAACATAAGGACCTGTGCTTCGGAGACGCTTGACACAGATTGTCTGTATGGGATGGAGTGCCCCCCTCCTCCTAAGAGTGAGCTCCTGTCTGGGATTCCCGGTCTCACTTGCAGGAGTATTGGTGGCTGGCCATGACAGTGTCCTGAAGAAGACCAGCATGAGGAGTTGTTGGGACTCAAGGTTTGGTGTTAGTCAGGGTGGCTGGTATGCACAAAGAATTACCCGCAGAACCGGAAAAACTCCTCTGACAGCTCGGGCTTTGTGCGAGACTGTATTTGGGAATTTGTTGCCTTTTTTTTTTTTTTTTTTTTTTTAAATGAAAGGTGGGTGAGGGATGGGCTGAGGGGTGTATGCCTGCCGCTGGCATTTTTACATGTCTGCTTTGTTGATACACACACACACACACACACACACACACACACACACACACACATAGTTCAAACCTTTAGATTAATTCCTCTTGGGACATCACTGTCTGTGACTCATAAACAACTCTACTTACAAGTTTAGGGGTGTCAGCATGGTCCAGTCCTCTGTCCCCGTATTTGGTAACATGTAGATTCTTCTAGAATAGTGACTGCACTTCCTTTTATCTTGGAGTCACAGGGCTTGGATGCCTGTTCATTAGATTATTAACTACATTAGATAAGTATATTGCCAGAGTTATAATAATGGACAGTCCTTTAAAAAGTGCTTGATATATAGTGGACACTGTTCTGAACCTTTGTACATACTAATTTATTTAACACCCATGGGAATCTTATGAGGTAGGACCCTAAGCCTATCATTATTTCAATTTTATGTGCAGAAACTGCCAGAGATAGTTTCAGTGACTTGCCAGCAGTGGGTCTGGTCATCTGTGGGCTATGTGCTCCAACAGATGCTAGAATGATTTGAGGCCCAGCAATGGGTTCTTTATTCCACATCACTGCCCTGTAGCCCATCTTACTAGAGGTTTTGAAAGTTAGAATTATGTTAGTGATACCTGGATGGGAACCTGCCCTAAAGGGAGACTATCGAGTCATCCCGACTTTCTTTCTTTTTTTAAAGATGATAACTTCTAAGACATTGCCCTCAGTTTGTGTTAGGTGACCCTGGAGATGGGGCAGGGAGTGGGGGATGGGCGCTGTGGAAAGCTGGTGTTGCTCTAAGGGGGTTTGCACGTTTGTTGGTCTTTGAGTACAATTCAGGAGGGAGCTGTGTCTGTTGTTTGCCTTGGGTTTTGAGTTCCGCAACACACTCGTTATTCGGGCTTTTCTCACAGGCATGGCAGATGGAGGCTCACTGGAATTCAGTCCCAAGGAAATGGGGGTGAGGGTCTAAGCTAAGGTTGACGTAGCTATCTCCCACCCACACTGTGTACGCTGGAGGGAGAAGTTTGAAGAGGAGGGTACCATGAGAGAGCCAGGAGCTGCGCATGGTGAGGTTAGGCTGCGGACACAGACTTCCTGGACTGCTGGAAGAGGACATGAACCCCGGTGAAGGTGCCACTGGGGGGGGGGGTGTGCCTCTCTCAGTGCTGGGTTGATGGGGCCCCTGAATTGTGTCTGCAAGTTCTGAGGATCAGTACCCAAAATATCGAACTCTACAAGGGCAATGTGGTCAGAAATGCGAATCAGAAATGCCATGCAAAGCCACCAGAGTCCCGAGTGTTGTTTGTATTTTGTAATAATTTCAGACTTAGAAGAAGTTGAAGAATATTACAAAGAAGCCTCTGTATCCAACCCTAGAATGCTCGGTGATGACTTCTGTATCTATCCTCAGCACCCCTCAGTGATGACCTCTGTATCCACCCCCAGCACCCCAGTGCTGACCTCTGTATCCATCTCCAGCATCCCCCAGTGATGACCTCTGTATCCACCCCCAGCACCCCAGTGCTGACCTCTGTATCAACCCCCAGTACCCCCCAGTGCTGACCTCTGTATCCATCTCCAGCACCCCCCAGTGCTGACCTCTGTATCCATCTCCAGCACCCCCCAGTGATGACCTCTGTATCCATCCCCTGCACCCCCCAGTGATGACCTCTGTATTCATCTCCAGCACCCCCCAGTGATGACCTCTGTATCCATCTCCAGTATCCCCCAGTGATGACCTCTGTATCCATCCCCAGCACCCCAGTGCTGACCTCTGTATCCATCCCCAGCACCCCAGTGCTGACCTCTGTATTCATCTCCAGCACCCCCCAGTGCTGACCTCTGTATTCATCCCCAGCACCCCCCAGTGATGACCTCTGTATCCACCCCCAGTCCCCCAGGGATGACATCTTTCTTAAGCACAATGCGTTATCAAAAAACGGGAAACAAATAATAAAAATCTCGACCCCATTGGAATCATACCAGTGTTTGCAGATTTTTGCCCCCTGTGTTAGCCATGGTGTAAAATCTAAGCAGTGAGTTTTGGTGGGCAGGGGAAGCTCTGACGGCAGTGCAGTACATGTTTTACAGACAGATGGTTTTCTCATCACCCCGTTGGCCCGAGTGTTTTTAACACCACTAACAGTTGAGTGGAATGTGAAGCCTAGCAGCTGAGATGTGGAACATGGACCAAGCAGCCTGCTTATTTTCATTTATGCTCTTGGAACGCTTTGTGGATATTATCTTCAGTTTTTGTTGCCTTTTCAGAAGGAAGATATTTCCTAGAGATAAAGGATAACTCAAGGTCACTGGGTCGTCCAGACATCCGGAGCTCCTGGGTAAAGATAAACAGATTTTTTTTTTTTTTTTCCTGGAGAGGCAGGGATTTTGACTTATCAGATAAAAGGTAAGGGTGATGGGACACAAAGAGCATGATACAGTTTCATGGTTACTTTGAGAGTGGATTTGTTTTAAAAAGGACAGCCTTGCATGAGCTGGGCTAAGTGTCACTTGCCTGGCTTGCTGGTGATTAATTGCTCCTGCCTTGGAGATCCCATCACACTTTAGCCTCTGCCTCTGTCTGCCTTGGATTTGAGCGAACTGTGGGAGTGCCTGTCTTCTTGGCTTGACTAGAAATTCTTCGAGGGCAGGACTATCTAAATCATTTTTAAAAAGACTCTCCTCCTCATCTCCCCCAGTATCAAGTAGGATGCTTTGAGCAGAATGGACCTCCGTTCCAGACTCTTCCTTATACCATCTTCCACTTCTTGGTTTTTATCTGGGCCTTGGTTTATATGTTATATGTATTTGAAGTCAATAAGGCTTCAGTCATGATGGATGATTGTCATTTTGGTGTGTCCCAAGTCGGGGTGGCCTTATTCTGTGGTTCTGTGGAAACAGCATTAGGAACGGTCTGAGAACTTAATGGATGTTCTTTTAAAAAATGTTGGTAAAGTTTTGTTTGTTTTTCACTGTACTGGAGGACTTTTTCTTGAAAGCATGATGCTTTCTGTATGTAGCTGCGAACTCCTGGGAATTTATCTAAGGCTTTTCTAATTCATGTGTGGCTGCCTTTGGGCCTCCAGGTCGCAAGGCTGTTGGCAGTGGTCTGTGAGTGTGACCTTCTCAGATTGCCATGCCACGCGTGGCCTTGTTTTTCAGGGGACCTATAGAGATGTGTTTTTTAGATTTTGTTTTTCTGATATGGGGGGCTCATAGGGCATGTCTTCCAGGTCATTTGGTTACAGTGCAAAGCTAATCAGCCCTCTCAACCAATTACCCAGAAACAACAGTGTCACTGAGGAGACATGGAGACGTACCATGGAGGGTGAAGAGTGGGAAGGATTGGAGCAGGACATCAGGAGAGGACTCTGGGCTGACCCCTGCATGGTCTGTTCATTTGCTGCTCTTGGCCGGCTCTGCTGCTCCCTGCCCTGCTCTCGCCCTTGACTCTGCCTCAGAGATGCTCAGAGTCACTGCTCACCCAATGGCTTTGACTTGGCACTGTGTGCTCCAGCCAGTCCTTCATGAGCGTTCCTTTAGATAAGTGGCTTGGCCTCCTAATGTCTTGGGTCCAGATTTCTAAGTAAGTGTCTGGCCGATGCTGGGAGAAAGGAAGCGTGTCTCCCATGGGTGGTCTGAGATTGGCCCAGGCAGACACACAACACACACACACACACACACACACACACACACACACACACACACACACACCAGAGGTGATGGGAGTAATGATTGGCGTGGCTACCCTGTTCCAGTCAGACAATTAACCGTTGTTTATGTTTGGCTCTGGCTTGCATTGGGAAGGCCTAGCCTGTTCCTTTTTGGCCTTGTCCTGTGTGGCTTCTGAGTCATTCTAGTCACAGTCTCGTTTCCAGCCGGTAGAATGAAGAAACAGCATCAGAATCTGTTTATAGGGACAAGGACTCGATTTATCTTGATATTGACCAGGTATTGGATGCAGGATAGTCCATATTTAATTTAGAAAATGCTTCAAGCCGAGTAACATGGTGTACTGCTGAGGCCCAAGGGTCACGAGTTCAAGCCCATCCTGATTACTTAGCCAGGCTTGTGTGGACTATACGATGAGAACTGTCTTCGAGAGGAAAGGAGAAGGATGAGGGAGGAACAAACAGGGAGATGCTTTAATGAACACCTTGCCTTTTTATACGCAGTCGTTTACTTTTGGAGATCTTAGCATCGACTTAAGAAAAATACACATCACCAAGCAGAGACAGCAGTTTTTATTTAAGAACGCCTGTTGTGTCTTGAGGTGACTGGATGACAGAAGTGTGACGAAACCACACCCCTCTCTTCCCCGGCCTTCTGTGTCTTCTGGTGAGCTAAGTTCATTGATTCTGTTTCTCACCTGAAGATGGAATGAAGGTATCATCCACCTGCTGGTGTTAAGATTCAGTGAGTTTTTACAATCAAAGGTCCTTTCCTGGGTCAGGGTCACGGTCAGCGTCAGGGTCCAGGAGTCCGTGAAGATCTCACTCTCCGGAGCACGTGTGTTGGCATAGATACTCTCTTCTAATTTATATACCAAAAGGAAGCGCACCCTTACGTTTCCTTCCAGTTCTGTCAAAACATAGTTTTCTTTTTGATGGCTAGGACCATGCGGCAGACAGGTGGGTTTATTTTTCTTTTAGAACGTTAGGAATGGTGTGTAGGCATGTGTGCACACATGCTCTCGTGAGCCATGAGAATCAATAAAAACGTCAATGTTTCCTTGAAAGCTTTGGATTTTAAGGCAAATGTTAAGTTAACTTTGTTTGTGTTAAGGGAATAAATAACACTAGAGAGAGACGTTTATGAGCTGGTGTCTTGGCTTTGATGATCCCGGGAAAGATGTCCTGCTTGTGCATGGGATCACTCATGTTGCTTTTATGAACTCGGAGTTAAAAATCTTAATGGGTTTTAATGACCCTAAATGTCATATTGAATTTCAGCTTGGGCGGTTTCAGATAACACCTCTTCAAAATTGGTGTGTTTTACTCATCTCTTGGGCTATAATATATACCCAAGACACAAAAATCTTCCAATTAAAAAAAAAAAGAAATAAACCTTCAAATTTTGTAACTTTTGCTGGGAGAAACAGAAACTTTGGAGGAGCAGGTTCTTGTGTTTCTTAGCCGAAGGAGAATATTTTACCTCTCAGTGGACCCAAACAATTCATTCTATCAGCCAAAAGGAGTGAGTTCCTTTCCTTTGCCTTGGGGTTTGAAGAAATAATATAGGCAATTATTCAATTTAGTTGACCTGACTAAGCTTTATTCTTTTAAAGAAAATGTTAATGGATTGTTATATACTCTTAAGTCCAAGCCATTACAGTTTGAAACGGTACCAAGAATTCAGTGTGGCTGTGGTAGGGATTTCGAGGGGGAAACCTTTCTTGCTTTGCAGACACATTTTTATGTATGTATCTTCGAGAGTTATACATGCTAAAATGTTAAAAGAACATCTAAAGCTATGGCAATTCATTGCTCTGGTACAGCTCAGTAACAAGTCCCATAAGTAGACAGTTCTGTCTCTTGATGGAACTTGCCTTTTTAGTTCTGTCAAGAATGCCTCTGGTTGCATGGGAAGAACATGGGGGAGGAGAGACTAAGATCCACAGCTCTCTTTGTCCCAGTCATGCAGGCCTAGTGATCTCCCACCACGTCAAATTGTTCTCCCTCAGTGGCTAATGCTCGCGTTCTCTTAATTGATCGTAACTTTGCTCCCATACCGAGGGAGCAAGCATCATTTCAGACCCAGGAATGATGAGCTGTGCTGTAAGGATGGTCAAGTTCTGCCTGCACCAAGACTCTGGCGGAAGATTATGTTTGCCACTGAAATCAGCGTGTTTGGATGTTTAACGTATGATGAAGGAAAGATGGAAGCTATTTCCCATGGCTGTCTTCAATTTCATTTTTAGTAGATTAAAATTACGTGGTGGTTTGTTTCAAATACACAGTTTCACATTTCCCTTGATCACAAGAACCATTACCGTTATGTGGGAGAACAGGCCCTGGTTTCCCTCAGGCCCACCGTATCCTTAGTCATTCATTCAGAGAGACAGTACAAAAAAGTCAGATTGTTTTAGGATTTTCCACACCGTCCTGAAAACAGGTGCTCCCTTTGTGAATTCAAGGGGGTGAGTTCATGTGGTCATTCCAGCCTCGTTTCAGCCCTGGTTCCGAGGAACAAAGGCACGTTCTTTGCCCTGAAGATTGACATTTGCTTGCAGAGATTTTAGGCACTTCCTGTGACCCCCGGGGTCCTAAGGCTGCTGGTGCAGAGGGGCAAGTCCAAGGAAGCCGGCACGGGGAGGCGTGTGGGCCCTTGTGATTTGCACAGAGGCAGGCTGAGGCTTGCTGAGGCGGTTATCAGGCGGTCTGTGCTGCTCTCATTCCACTGAAAAGCCTCCACTTCCTTTGTTCTCCCTGAATGGCCAGTGTGAAGACCTGTTGCCTCCGTCCCTCAGATCGTTCCCTTCTGCCCTCCACAGCCTGCTGCAGAGGGCAGCCAGCACCCTCACATTCTGACTCCTGGAGTGGAATAAAAGGGCTTCTTTCTGGGGAGAGAGGTTTGTTCCACACAGAACTGCCTTTGACAGGGACGACTCCCCCCCTAGCCAAGTGAGGACATGACGGGTTGGCAGCCGGCCAGCGGGGACGGCCGTAAACTGGAACAAGGTTTTATCAAGGCTTTGTCTGGTCATCTCCTTCCTGGCAGGGTGCATTGGGCAAGTGCAACCACCCAAGTGTGTTGGTCAGTCTCCTGTAATCCTTTAAATTCGACACTGCATGGAGACCACTCGGGCCTGAGGTTTGCAGGCAATTAACAAAATGTCCCAAAGAACAGGAAGAACAATTCCAAATTGGCGCCAAGAATGCTTTTAATTTATACATAACTGCAGTTGTACAAGTGGCAGAGTGTCTTGCCAACAGTCTCTCTGCCTAAGCTTCAGTGGAAAGAGAATAGATGGTGTGGCTTGTGGTTTATTTTCGAGACGATGGGATTGATTCCCTGAAAACTCTCCTTTTATTCTTGAAGAAAAAGCAAAGGTGACGTGCAGCCGACCTGACAAAATGCGGTGTGCTCGTTATGAGTGGGACGCGTGAAGGTGTTTTTGTGTCAGCCTCTGCTTTTCTGGATTGGTTTCATTTCAGGAGAAAGGATGAAACAGAGAAGAAGGGAATGAAAGGAGAAAGCAATTTGAAGCATGGAATTTTTTTTTTTATTTAAAAGTTTTTTTTTTTCATTTTACATACCAACCACAGTTCCCCCTCCCTCCCCTCCTCTCCCTCACTCCCCCCCCCCAACACACACATCCATTCCTCAGAGAGGGTAAGACCTTCCATGGGGAGTCAGCAAAGTCTGGCATATCAAGTTGAGGCAGGACCAAGCCCCTCCTCCCGGAATCAAGGCTGAGCAAGGTGTCCTTCCATAGGGAATGGGCTTTTTCATGTTTGTGTGTGTGTGTGTGTGGGCCATGTGTGTACAGAGGTCACAGAACAACTTTCAGGAGCCGCTTACTCCTCTTAACTGGTGGGTCCTGGGAATTGAACCCAGGCAGTCAAGCTTGGTGACAGACCTCTTTCCTACTGAGCCATGTCACCAGGTCCAGCTTTTTGATGTAAAAAGACCTGTGTGTGACGTTGGTACTTGCCATTCTTGGGACTTTGGCCAAGCCAACTTCTTTGCCGTGGTCTGTTAAGGGATTTATAAACTCACATGCATCCCTCCCTTGGGTGGTTATATTTCTTCATAGCTGAACATGGCACCTGCCACATGAAAGGCTTATTTCCCTTCCCGGACTGTGTTGTATTACAGATCTGTAGTTGATCTGAAGACAAACCTTCATTGCTACTGCGGTAGCCTCCATCCAGGTTTTGCTATAGAACCTTAGGCTGTTGTGTCAGGACGTAACTCTTGCATGATTCTAAGTTTATCATCCTCACTGAGGTCCGGGTCAGGGCTGGGCAGTGTTTTCAGGGAATCAGGTTAACAAGTCACTGCTTAGAGCCGTTACTTTTCTGTTGATAAAATACCACGACTGGAAGCCACTAAATGAAGAAAGAGTTTATATTGCTTTCTTGTTCCAAGGACAAGTCCATAATGGCAGCCTGAGCAAGGAGCTGAGAGATCTAGTTTTGGCCACACACAGGAAGGAGAGAGAGAACTGGAAATGGACTGAGGCTCTAAACCCCTGTCCCAGTTACGTACTTCCTCCAGCAAGGTTCTGTATCCGAATGGTTCCATAGCCTCCCCCAACGGCGCTGCCAGGTGGGGACCCAGTATCCCAATATGTGAGCCTAAGGGGGACGTTTCTCAATGGAGCCACCTCACTGCTCTCATCCCGTGATGGTCTACAGCGCAAGAGACTGCAAACCAAGAGTCCGGTGGTGCTGATGTTGCAGAGATGACAGTGGAGGTTAGGGGACAGGCATTGAGGATAGCTGGGATGTCTATTTCAGACAGATGGACTCAGGACTGCCTCTCCGAGGAAGTACGATTTTGAGATCTTTGCAGAGATGGGGAGCAGACTTCCTTCCCTCCCACCGTTTCGCACTGGACTCTGGAGAAAGAGCATTCTGGCAGGCAGGAGGAATTGCACATGGTGGGAAGGGCAGGACGGAATAGGGTCACAGGCCCTCCTCATCTTCAGGAGGAAGGCTGGACCACAAAACAAGCTCCTTGACTGCCCCTCAGAGGTTGCTGGACAGATTCTGCAGAGAAGATGGGAAATGATAGTGCATCTGTTACTTTGATTACAATTCCTTTCATATTATAATTAACTGCTAACTGTAATTATAGGACTTCCTCTAATTTAGTTTAGCACTCTGGGGACCTCTATTAGCCTATATCCCAATCAGTTTCACAGCCATTAAGGGGGAAAAGCCATGTTCCTGTTGAATTTTAAATCCACCGGGAGCCTGGTCCACTTATTTGCTAGCTTGCCTGCTTTTCTCACAGATCCGAGGTTGGTGTTTTACGTCCAACCAGTTTAGGCTTGGTGTGCTGTTTCATGTCTGCTGCGTGTTGATTCCCCATCAGGCCAGAGTTTCACAGATACGTGTTAATGAATTCCATGCATGCCGTGCCCTTCTTTAGGAACCTCCCCAGTCAGTACAACAATTTCTATCTAACAGCCAAGGGAGCCGCTGTGCCCCCTCCCCAGAATGGACGTTGGAGTCAATATTCTCTCGTCTGGCGCCTTCTCCCACCCTCGTGGCCTCTGCTAACGTTCACTCGTGTTTTCCCAGTTGGTTCCAATATTAAGTTCTCCTGTCAGAGGGACCAGGCTGGGCCTCCTCTGTGCCTCTTTGGCATATCTGGTGATTCACTGCCTTTAGGTTCCCTCCGTCGGTCGGGAGGGCCCCTTTTGTTCTTTTCTCTGCCGATCGGGTGCAAACCGCCATGCTTGCTTGCATCATTGCTGCCGTGGTGTGTGCTCCTGCTGACCCCGGAGACAAACATTGATCCACTGCGGGGTCAGCTGTTACCTCACTGAGAGTGGCCTGGCGAGAGGATGAGTCCCTTCTGGACAGGTGCCATGTTACTCATCTTGAATAATGGCTGTCGCAGGTGATAGGCGGCTAAAATCCGAAGACACCAAGGCTCATGAGTGAGGAAGGAGAAGGCCACATGAGCTGGTGCCCTCTGATGTGTGAAAAGATTTTCACTTTTAGAGGTGGTTGGGTCCATCCTGAGCCGAGAGTTCCCTGTATCCCCTCTGACTCATGGCCCCTACTGCCTGTATCAGAGCGATACCATTGTTCGCCCAATGTTTTCACCCAGAGGCCACAGTTCACACTTGGGGTCCACTTGTGGTGTTGGGTTTTATGAGGGTCTGGACAAATGTACAGTTATACAGATGACCCCCAATTTATGGTGGGTTGACTTAGGGTGTGTGTGTGTGTGTGTGTGTGTGTGTGTGTGTTTTCCTTTCTGATGGTGTGGAAGTGACTTACACTCAGTGAAAACGACTTCAACTTTCAGCTTTAGATCTTTTCCCAGGCTGGCCGCTGTGCCATGCCCCAGCCGCAGGCCAGGCCATGCCCCAGCCGCGGGCCAGGCCATGCCATGCCATGCCCCAGCCGCAGGTGATGTGTTGACTAGATTACATGCGCTATGGATACGCTGTTATAAAAGAGACGCTGTGCCGCACGGTGTGCCCTGCTCTAGACTGGTAAAAGCGTCACGAGCGCTTTCGAGGTAGCCATGGCGAAGCTCTGGTGTCGAGTTGGGTGGTAAAGGCGTGTGGAGCTTATGGTGATTTCAGGTTCAGATGGGCTTATTGGACTACCGCCCCATTGTAAGCTAGGGAGCACCCGTGACCTGCGGAATCAGTCACTGTCACCATCCTAAAAGTCCTCTGCGCTCTACCTGTGTGTTCTTTGCCCGCCGCCACTCTCGTCCTCTGGTCCCTTCAGTGTTTCTGTCCTTTGACTTTTTCTAGAACGTCAGTGAGTTGGAATCATCCGGCTCCAAGCCTTCTTTAGTAATGCGCATTGAACATTCTTCCATGTTCTCTGTGGCTTGATCATTCCTTTTTGGGTCTGAATAATATGATGCTGTGTGATGTACACACGGTTCATTCGCCTTGTCTGAGTTGTTTGTGTTACAGGCGCGCATTACCATACCCGGCTTCGGAAGGACATCACAGTTGCTTCCAAGTTTTGAAAATTATGAGTAAAGCTGCTATAAACATTCATTTGTAGAGTTTTGAATGAACATAATGTAAAGATGTATTTATGTATTTTATATATTTTATGAGGGTTTTTTCTTCTGATTATAAGAAAAACATGTTCAAATGTGTAACATTTGGAAAATGTAAAAAGAACTCTTAGACAATCTGTACAAGACTATTTATTAATTTTATGTAACAAAATACGTGAAATCGAAACTCTGCTGAAATGTAGGACATATGGTTAGTGTATATTATTACAGTTGGTGGTAAAGACAAGAAAGATTTAGGTCATTCCAAATGCTGGTTCTGTTTCTATTAAAACTGCCTAAGTGGCTTTTTATGATACTCAATATTCAAACAAACAGTGCCAGCCTCACAAAATAGCTAACAGAGGCTCCAGCATTCTTCCTTTAAAGAGTGTAGCTACGCCAGCAGTGGTCTGCAGTGCGGGTGGGGGAACCCCGGTCCTTGATGTGGGATGGTGCGGATTTTAGGATCTGCACATTCTAGGATCCACTTCTGGCATCTTTCGGGTAAGAGGCAGAGAGCCCTGCTGGGTACGCTGGCGGAAATGTGGAGAGGGGGTTAGTATAATCATTACCTCTTAAGTTGACCCACTTATCCTGATGCTTTTCATTTTTTCGTTTTCCACAAGGTCACAAAACAGGTTAAAAAATAGTATTCTGTGACTTGCGAGTGTCTAGCAAATTTTTAAAAAATATACATGTCCATTATTTCTTTCTGATGGAAGAATGCAGGTCTGGGAAGAGGAATGCAGACGATGAATCTTGTAACCTAGATTGCTGCTTCTGGGTGCAGGAGCACACTCGTGGGCCTAACCCCAGCCTTGCCGTGATCGTCCTGGAGGCGGATGATTGAATGTGGGACAGGGTGCCGGGGTGTGGTCTGCAAAGGTGTCTGGTAGACAGATCTGCTTCTCCTCACTGGCTCCTTGCAGGGCGTGGCTGGTGCTACTCCAGAGTGAGTGCTCAGGTCCGGGGCTCATTTTCCCTGTGGTGAGATTTCTACAGATGCAGAAGGAATTGGGTCTTTTGCTTTGAAAACTCTTCCAGCACTGGCCTGGCGTTGACCCTGGACAATTTCAGCCAACTTTCACACAAAGAAAGTAGAGACATCCACTTGTGCCTGTGCTGAATGGAGTTCAACATCATGCAGTTAAAACAATGTTTTTAATCAATCAAAATTGGTGTATTTTGACATAGGTTCTTGACAAAGCTCTGGACTTGATCACATAGTAAAATATACTAATATAAGCCGGGCGGTGGTGGCGCACGCCTTTAATCCCCCAACACTCGGGAAGCAGAGGCAGGTGGATCTTTGTGAGTTCGAAGCCAGCCTGGGCTACAGAGTGAGTTCCAGGAAAGGTGCAAAGCTACACAGAGAAACCCTGTCTCGAAAAATCTATCTATCTATCTATCTATCTATCTATCTATCTATCCATCCACACTAATATAAATGTACATATATACATACTCTATAAATATACAAATATACAAAGTACATTTATGTAAGACTTTTTTTTTTCTTCTTCAGCTGTTTTACTTTTCAAGAACCGTAATGAAGTTTTATCTAAAACCTGTTAGTCTGTGGTCTAGAGACCACGGTTCCTTGTGGAGCTGGCATCATGGTTCGTCTCTGAGACTCTTGTCTACACATTCCTAGTAAATCGAGCATCTCTGTCTGTGTAGACAGATGCCCTCGCGTTCTTAATTCTTGCATGGAAGGGATGCTCATATGAAAAGTGCCGTCTCTCCAGGAATAATCAAAACCAAGGTCATATTTACACTGGAGGGGACAGTGATGTTGATGGATGGAATGCTTGTTTTCAGTGACAGTGGGGTGGGGGTGGGGTCCTTTTCTTGTAATGTTCAGGACTAGAAGTGTTTCAAATTCCAGAGTTTTTGGACTTTGCAACATTTGCATAGACTTTATTCTTAGATTGGTAGTTCTCAACCTGTGGGTTGTGACCCTGTGGGAGGGGTTGAATGGAGTCCCACATCAGACATCCTGCATATCAGATATTTATGATTCATAACAGTAGCAAATTTATAGTTATGAAGTAGCAATGAGGTAATTTTATGGTTGGAGATCACCAAAGCATGAGGAACTCTATTAAAGGGTCACAGCATTGGGAAGGTTGAAAGGTCTTTTTGAGTATGATATTCCAGGTTTCCAAGCATTTTTCATTTTGGATTTTAGGGTTGGGGTGCTCAACCTTGCATGGAGGTTGGCACACATGACTTCTTAGTGACAGTTTCATGCATTAAAGACGTGAAAGAAGCATGAAGGGTGGATCCTGGGGTCCTGCCCTTCTGGTGACTAAAGAGTATAAGGACATCCGGCATGGTGCCGCACACCTGTGATCCCAGCACTCAAAGGCAGGGGCAGGTGGATGTCTGTGAGTTCGAGGCTAACCTGATCTACAAAGTGAGTTCCAACACAGCCAGAGCTACACAGGAAACCCTGTCTTGACCCCACCCTCCATCCCCCTGGAAGAAAAAAAAAAAAAGAACACTACTGGGCGGGGGAGGGGGTGGTTCATTGGGTAAAGGGAGTTATTGCTCCTGCAGAGGACCCAGATTCTGTTCCCAGCACCAACATGGCAGCTCACAACCATCTGTAACTTCAGTTCCAGGAGATCCAATGCTGTCTTCTGATCTCCTCAGGCTCCTACACGCATGTGGTGCATGTACACACATTCAGGCATACATACATACATGCAATCTTCAGAACAAAACAAAAAACAACACAACACAGGATTGGTGAGTCCTGTCTTTAATCCTAGCACCCGGGAGGCAGAAGCAAGTGGATCTCTGTGAGTTCAAGGCCAGTCTGGTCTATAGAGTGAGTTACAGGACAGCCAGGGCTACACAGAGACCCTGTCTCAGAACAAACAAAAATCTTTTAATAGTCCTGATTTTTACATCATTGATTATTTAATCAGAACTAAAAACCTTATGTTCATAATACTATAGCAAGATAGTCAGGCAATGAGGGTAGGAAAACCCGAGTTCTCTGAACAGCACTCATTCCTATTGCTCTGGCTTTAGGAGATGCTTCCTGAACATTCTTGGAGGAAGACTTAAAGAGCACGTCTACCTCCAGGAATCTGCAGGAAACAGTGTGGTCCAGGGCCACAGAGAGTTCCGACTACTGAATGTAATGAAATAAATTCGTCATGGTGGTTGTATCTTTGCGGCAGAGCACAGAATGAAAAGCCCCAATCTCAGCGCGGAGGCCTGACATTTATAGTTATAAATATATGCTTTAGGAACTGATTTATGTAGAAGAAAGCCAGTGCTAAAAGAGACGAAGGGAAGGTTGTCCTCACTAAGTAGGTTAGACTACTCATCAAATATTGGCTAAAACCGTTGTCTCTGGAGTCTGGAAATAAGAAATTGAAGAGTGGCATCATCTAAAGAAAGGATAGCCAGCCAACCGTTTGGTTTCCATGTGTAAACCAAAACTGGGGAGCCTATGCACACCTGGTGCCCAAGGGCCCAATTCTGCCACTGCCTTTAAATTTTTATTTTTCAGGAAGCTAATTTTAAATTAAAAAAAAAAAAAAAAAAAAAGAACCTGAAATGATCCGTAAACAGGTGACTCTAACTGATCCAATGGAATGCCCTTGGAAAAATGTTATGAAATTTAAATTTGTGTGGATGAATAAAGTTTTATTGGCATAGCCACACCCATTTATGCCTTGCTTATGGTGGATTTTGTGCTCTGGTAGCAGAGCTGAGACCAGACACAGACTGCATGGTCTGAAGAGCCTACAGTATTTACCATGTGACTTTTTGCAGAAGAATTTTTTAAAAACACAACAACAACAAAACAAATGAATTTGTTTTTAAGTGTGCATTAAACATAAGAATTGTACGTGTGAGTGGGGGGACATGATGCAGAGAAGGTTCCTGTGTCTTGTTTAGCACAACTGGAGCTGATTGCCACCAGCAACATTTGCCTTAAAGCCGTGTGACTTGACTGTCTTCATAGCAGTGGGTGATGCTGACCTAGCAGCTTCCTTTTCTTCCAGGATGGGGATGGACCCCAGGTCCTTCCACACACCAGGCAAGTGCCTTACTGCATCAGATAGTCCCAGCCTTATCTGATGTTTTTGGTTTTCCAGTTTCTCAGATTATTTACTTCTCACATGAGCTTGAAGGCGCATGTGAGGATTTATCCAAATACTGGTTTTTGTTGTTGTTTGTTTGTTTGTTTTTCAAGACAGGGTTTCTCTGTGTAGTCCTGGCTGTCCTGGATCTCACTCTGTAGACCAGGCTGGCCTCCAATTCACAGAGATCCACCTGCCTCTGCCTCCTGAGTGCTGGGATTAAGGGTCTGTGTTACCACCTCCCGGCTTCAAGTATGGAAAACTTGAGGCATGAAAAGTACAGAAAGGAGCCTTCGAGATGGGCTCTTGTTAGCCAGCGCCTTGTCCTCTCTTCTGGGCGCTCTGTCTTGCTTCTTATACCTTGTCAGCAGACCTGTCTTGTTTACATAACAGATGGTGTGTGTGTGTGTGTGTGTGTGTGTGTGTGTGTGTGTGTGTGTGTCTGTCCATATCTGGTCCTGACATTACTAACTTGTGCTTTGGACACTTTCAGTTTGCATTAAAAGTTTGTTATAATGAGAAAGAAGGACGTAGTCCCCACACACTGCCGAGGAAGGTTGTCCATTCCCATAGTACTATGAGCATCTTGCCTGTGCTACCCCCTTGGGTTCATTCCCAGTCCTTGGTCTGTTTTAGGGACTTACGGTGGGACGCTGTGACTCTCATTTTGACTTTGAAAACAATCTCAAGTTACTCAGTTCTGAAGGGCGATCGAGTACAGAGAATTGTTCAAGAACATTGGGGAAAGACGTACTTGAAGTGCTTCCTTCCTAGTGTTTTACTTAAAAACAGAAACATTTAATGATGCGTTTACTCAGTTCCTTTCATGTCCTCAAGCCTTTTCTTTTATGTTCATTCATTCAGCTTGAACTTCCCGAGTTCCCCTGTGCTGGACACAGGCGGAGCGTGTGAACACCTGTGCCACGACAGGGTGAGCGGCCCACGGTGAGTTACAAGGATGCAGCCATCAGCCAGCAAATATCTCCGCTTGTTCTACTTAGAGCCGGGCTCTGCTCCCTGGCTGTTGGATGGAGCCTGGTCGTTTTGAAACAGCAGGTCCTAACAGACAGAGGAACAGCTGTCAGCTCGGGAAACCTGTCCGTTGGCCTAGATTGTTGAGCTGATTTGCCACATAACCTTGGAAAGTCATTTTGTTTTCCATTCCAGGTTTTCTTTCCGGAAAGTGGAAAATCACAGCACATAAAGCTTTAACACCAGGTACCTGGAATTCTCTCCTCTCTATTCCTCACGCTTCCCCATGCGTATGGGTATTTACATGGCACATAGTTACGCTTTTTCAAGATAGTTGCAGACCGGGTGTAGATACAGGACCTCTCTCCCCTCAGTCCTGAGGCTCACTGGCACTGTCCTTTTAAGGACAACTTGCGTGGTCAAGCATGCAGTATTGGTGGGCAAGTCCAGTGTCAGATTGGGAAATCTGTTCCGATCCATTTGGAGCATATTTGCAAGACGGTGTGAAAGAACTGTGGATGTGTGCAGATGTATTGAGACAGGATCCTTCCTGCAAACTTTTGAGGTCCTGGTGAGTGACATGTAGCCCTGGCTTGAGCACAATAGGTGTTTCCCAGATATCATTTTGCACTGTCTTAGGACTGCTTAGTGGCTTGTGTCCCTTAGAGATCACTGTTTGGATTAGAAGAGGGGGAATGCTGGACATTTTGTACTGTTTTATACTATGAAAATGGTGGCCATGTTTTAGAGACGTTCACAATACAGAGCAAATACATTGAAAAAAATATATATCCGTGCTACTTTTGTATTTTGATGCTCCCACTTGTGACCTGAGTGCTGGAATTCTAGCACTATTGTTTATTGTTTTTGTTCTGATTTTTTTTTTTTTATAATATCAGAGGACTTGTCTTTTATTTGTGCATTTAAAATAATACTAAGTGACTGAGAAACTTTTTATCTTTATGTTTTTGGTTTTATTTTATAAATTGTAAAGAGAAAAAGCATAGGGAGTTCACCTTCTCTCTTTCGGTATGCTATAATCTTCTCATTTGTCCTGTCAGAGAAAAGCATCATGGGAGGTCTCCAACGTGGGAGGGAAAACTCACCAGTTGTCATGAAGGAGTTGGCTTGGGTATCATTTGTTCTTTGCCCTTTCATGAGTTGTTGGCCCCCAAATGCTGACTCTGGAGAGTTTGTGTATTTTGTTTTCTTTTGGGACCTGGTCAGAGTATATAGGTAACATCTGTATACAGGTAACATCTGTATATGGGTAACGTCCATGTACAGGTAATATCTGTATACGGGTAACGTCCGTGTACAGGTAACGTCCGTGTACGGGTAATGTCTATATATGGGTAACATCTATATTGTCCCCTTGCAGTGCCTGCTGGGCTAATCTCAGAAGCTGAGTGTTTTGCTCCTTGTGATGACATGGAGTGGCTTCCTTGTCACCTAGTGGTCCTGAGGCGTCTGGTATCACAGGTCTGGGTTTGTGTACCAGCATCTCATGGGAGAGGTGTTTCTCTTTCCCTTCCTTTCCTTCGGCATCTTACTTCAAGCATTTCCTAGTGACCCAGTTGAAATGTGTCCACCTGCACAGATTTCTTCCCAGTTTAGCTGGTTTTCGTCTTAGTTCATTTCAAGGTGATACAACAAAACATCACAGATTGGGTGGTGTAGATAGTAGGTTTTTTTTGTTTTTATTTTTATTTTTCAATAGTTCTGAAGAACATGTGGACTGAGAGATCAAGGTTCTGGCTGGCCATGAGGTTTGAAGACCTCATCTCTGTGTCTTCTCATGGCTGAGACAGATTGTCCCTCTTGTCCTCTGTAAGGACACTAAACCCTTCATTGCAGTAAAAATCACCTGGATTGGTTTTGACTGACAGAGGAACTGTGTTCTATGTGTCTTTTCCTAGAGTTGGTATGTTACAGAGCCACTCAGATGGAGTTGATTTCGAATGCTCTTCTGTGCCAGGTTTTACTTAGCAGCTTATGGAGTTATCTCTTTTTTTTTTTTTTTCCCCGAGACAGGCTTTCTCTGTGTAGCTTTGCGCCTTTCCTGGATCTTGCTCTGTAGACCAGGCTGGCCTCGAACTCACAAAGATCCGCCTGCCTCTGCCTCCCGAGTGCTGGGATTAAAGGCGTGCGCCACCACCGTCCGGCCTCATTTGTTTTTTGTAACAACCATTTGAGAGTCATTATTATTTTTCTCCTTCTCAGGTAGGGAAACTGAGGCTTGCAGAACTTTAGCATTATCCAGCGTCATTCATCTTGTGAGTGATAGGGTGGGACTCAAGCTTCACACTGAATTCAGAACCCCTTGTCCCTAACCAATCTGGTATACTTGTATTGAATCGGCTGCAAAGACTATTTTGTGAAAGTTTTGTGCATTAAATTTAGGATTTGACCCACATTTTAATGAACTAGAAATACTAGGTTATTAGTTTATTTATATTGAGGCTGGTAATAGCTTTGTTGCCTTCTAATTGATTTTTATCAAATGCTTTATTGAGCTATAATTCATATATTTAACACCTCAGTAGCTCTTAGAGTTTCGTCATAATGCTCAAAGTCATTTTGGAAAGAAAGACACTGTTAGCAGTTGTTTTTCGTTTCTTGCTAACTCTTGCCCACATAACCTACTGCCCCCCCATTTGTCTCTACAGAGTACTCTTCTGCACATTTAGGAGGGATGTGCAATCTTTGTTATTAATTTCTTTCACTTACCATGATATATTCATCTGAATTGTAGCGTGCATCAATATTTCGTTCCTCTTCTTGGCAAATGATATTCACTTGTCTGACTCTTCTAGGCTTTGTTCATCTGTGCGTCAGTTGATGGGTATTTGGTTTATTTCCCTTTTAGGCTGTTCCAATTGCTGCTGCTATGAAAATTTGATGTAGATGCTTTTGTTTCTCTCATTATGCACCCTGGAGTGGGATTGGTGGGGCCTGTGAAAACTCAAGCTTCGGCCTAACAGATGCATCATTTTGTATTTCTCCCAGTAGTGTGTGATGATTCCCGTTTTCCGCGTCTTCGCCATCACTTATCTGTCCCTTTTACTATAACCAGTGGAGCAGGTGTGATTTGTATTTCCTTCATGATTACTGTTGTGCATCTTTTTATGTGGAATTGACTTCTGAATACAGGTTTGCGTTTACTTTTTAGAGTAAGTTGAACATGCTATACTAACATTGATGTTTTCTCATCTCCTCCATCATCATCATCATCATCATCATCATCACCATGATCAATTTGGTCTCTCAAATTGTATATACTTCATCCACTTACCCAACTTGAAGCCTTGTATGAATTTTTTTATTTTTTGGCGAAGGGCACAGCATTTTGCTTTAGAGACAGACAGTTTTTCCCAGTACTCACTTGCGTTGTGACTGCATGGGCGAGAAGAGGATTGGTGTTGTAGGGTCAAGGAACCGAACTAACAGAGCATGAGAAGGGTGTGGTGGTATTGTGTTCCCCAAAATATTGTGTACCTTAATAAACTTATCTGGGTCAGAGAACAGAAAAGCCACTAGTTAGGCAGTGATAGCACACGCCTTTAATCCTAGCATTCCAGAGGCAGAAATCCATCTGGGATCTCTGTGAGTTCAAGGCCACATTGGAAACAGCCAGGCATGGTGACTCACGCCTTTAATCCCAGGAAGCAAGCTTTAACCTAGAGAGTGATGGTAGAAAGCAGAAAGGTATATAAGGTGTGAGGACAGAAACTAGAAGCATTTGGCTGGTTCAGCATTTGGCTGGTTAAGCATTCAGGCTTTTAAGCAGCAGTTCAGGTGAGAGCCATTGGGATGAGGACACAGAAGCTTCCAGTCTGAGGAAACAGGACCAGCTGAGGAATTGGCAAGGTGAGATAGCTGTGGCTTGTTCTGTCTCTCTGATCTACCAGCATTGACCCCAATAACTGGCCTCGGGTTTGATTTTATTAATAAGAACTTTGAAGAATCCTGCTACAGAAGGGTGAAGAGCCTGTGGGCCAAGAGCATCAAATGTAGCGGGGCCTGGCAGCCTCTGTCTATAATCCTAACACTTGGATGGTTGAGATAAGGAGGATTGCTGTGAGTTTCAAGCCAGTCTGGGCTACATACAGAGTTCCTGTCTTAAAAATCATCCGTGCATACAGGCAGACCACCATAGACTACCTAAGGGCTAGGTTTAGGCAGGCTGGACCATATTCAAACACTCTAAAAGAATGTCACTCTAGATGGATGGCTTAATCTATAGTGTCAGAGTAAATGGTTCAGTTTTATCAGTGTCTTGTGTGTGCTTGTATGCGGGCATGGCGCCTGAGGAGGCCAGAAGAGGACACTGGGTCCCTGGAGCTAGAGTGCCAGGCAGTGGTAAGTCACCTGACAAGGATGCTGAGCATTGAGTCAGCTCCTCTGTGAGAGTATGAGAGGAAGTGCTCTTAACTGTGGAGCCATCTCTTTAGCTCCCCACCCCCATGAGATGGTGTTTCTGTTAGATACGATTCCTGCTTGAGAATAATATAAACTAACCCAAGATCAGAAGGTGGAGCCTCCTCCTCCTCTTATTCTTTGAGGCTGTTAATTTTTTAGTGTCCTCTTTTTTCTTTTTCTTTTTGAGATTATAATATAATTCCATCATCCCCCCCCTTCCCTTTCCTCCCTCTGTATGCTCCCCTGTACCCATCCACATGATTTGTTATTATATGCATATATGTAATACATACATATTTTAGAGTATAGCCTGCTCAGTCTGTGTAATGTACTCCCATGTGTGTTTTCAGGGCTGACCATTTGGTATTGGATAACCACTTGGTGTGCTCTTTCCCGGGGAAGGCTAGTTCTCTTGCTATCAGCATTCCTTAATTGCTTCTAGTTCTTTGTACAGGGTTGAGGACTTGTGGGCTTTCCCTGTCCACATTACCACGTCTATTGTTATCGCCCTCATTCAGCTCATGTTTAGGTGGTCATGTTGGTGAGACATTATGGAGGTAGCTTCTGACATTCCTAGGAGACACAATCTCACAGCAAATTCCCCAGTCCTCTGGCTCTTACGGTCTTCCCGCCCCCTGTTCTGTAATGTTTCCTAAGCCTTAGGAGTTTTACTGTAGATGTATCATTTGGAACTGGGCTCCACAACTCTGTATTTTCATCAATTGTGGTTTTTTTTTTTTTTTTTTTTTTTTTTTTTTTTTTTTTTTTTTTGTAATCGCCTCTGTCTGTTGCAAAGAGATGTTTCCTTGATGAGCAGTTAGAACTGCACTTACCTGTGGAATAAGGATGGATGTTTGCAATGTAGTCAGAGGTTGCTCGGTGTAGTACAAAGGTGGTTGTGGATTCTCCTCCAAGACCCATGGCTTCACTAGCCCTGGATGGTTGGATAGTGTTGTTAACTATATTAGTTAGGGTTTCTATTGCTGTGATGAAACATGACCATGGCAACTCCTAAAGGTAAACATTTAATTAGGTGGCTTACAGTTTCAGAGATTTAGTCCATTATCATCCTAAAGGGACATGAGGGCATTCAGGCAGACATGGTGCTGGAGAGGGAGCTGAGATTGGTGAAGGAGCTACATCTTGCATCTTGATCCTGCAGGAAGTGGTCTGTCATACTGGGCGTGGCTTGATCATATATGAGACCTCAAAGCCCGCCTCTACAGTGACACACTTCCTCCAACAAGGCCATACCCACTCCACCAAAGCCAATAATACCATTGCTTGTGAGCTTATGGGGGCCAATTACATTCAAACTACCACATTAGCATTTTATAAAGACACAGAGTGCTTCCTAGACATCACAGACACTTAAGCGCCTGTCAAGGACTATTCTAGATGATAAGGCAATCAGGTTTCTGAGCTCTGACTCCCTTAACTGTCTTCCTTCTGTTAATCTGTCATTCTCATCCCTACCATGTGTACTTAGTTTCACTTGTTCCTACATCGACTTGGCCAAAACTGTGGCCAATGACTCTTTCTGAACTGGAGTTCTGCATCTGAATGGGAGACTGCGAGGTCTTCAGTACAGTACGAATACCCTTAGTGGCCGAGAAGGAAAGGCGGAAACTTGTTAGATGCTTTGGAACACACAGGAATGTAAGATGTATAGCGTTTGGGAGGAAGAGAGAACGTAAGAGGCTTGCACACATGCGGAGCAGGAGAGGGTTGACTTTGCAGTTTGGGTCAGTGGATCCTGTGGTTACTACAAATAAATGAACCCATCCACAGGCTGAGATGAGCTTGGCAGCCTGGTCCCAGCAGACATTCGGTAGGCTGGCTAGACTGTAGGGTATGTCCGGCAACATGGCTAGCATTTTAAGGAGAACGATGAGAATGTGGAATAGACCCCAAATAGCGGGTGGATGCCCTGTCAAGCTATTGTGTGGCTGAGGAAAAAGTAAAGGGAAGGTATGTTCACCTTCTCTGTGATAGGGAAGGTTCTGGCATGATTGAGAGGTGGCCTGAGTTTATTTAGTAAGAGGGAGTCTGAGACGAGTCTTTCAAACCCACCTAAGACTTCCCTGACTTGCTTTGTGGTCATGACTTTCTGTTGCTAATAAGTCAGTGCCACAGACTAAGGTTTCAGGGAAAGAGGCTTGCTTTTGACTTGTGGTTCTGAAGGTCCAGCACCAAGGGTGTGCTTTTGGTAATGTCTTTCTTGCTGGCAGAGGTCTCAGGTACCACAGGGCATCACATGATGAGAGTCGGAAGTACATGTGTACTTCTTCCGGCTGCTCTCCCTGCTCTTAACAAAGTCTGGGGTCGGGGCGAGGGAGATGGCCCAGCTGATGCGCGCTTGCCACACAGACTTGAGCATCAGAGTTTGGAGTTCACGCCCCCCAGAAGCTCTTGTAAATGTCAGGTTGGCCACCTGCAATTCTGGAAGTTGGAGACAGGTGATCAGAAGAGCAAGCTGGCTATCAAGAGGAGGATATTGGTAAACTCTGGGTTTGACTGAGAGGCCTTAACGAATATGGCAGAAGAGTGATTGAGGATGATTTCTGACATCAACTTTGTGCCTGGATACACACCAACACACACACACACACACACACACACACACACACACACACACACACACACACACCACTCACTCACTCAAACATGTGTGCATGTTCCCAAAGGACCACCTCTAAACACCACAAAGTTTTTAGCTCTTAATACCTTGTGATGAGGTTTAAATGTCAATGTGTTTTGGAAGGGGGCAAATAAAATTCATGTTGTAACTCTCCCAGAAACCACATAAATAATTGCCTGAGACTTGACGCTTCTCAGACTGGAGTCAGGTTACTTACTGTTTATCCAGAAGAGCATAGATAGAGGACTTTTGGACTTCTCTCTGCTTTTTGCCATCAGTTGAATGTGGTGTCAGTCAGCTTGCAGGCCTTCTCGCTGGACCCCTTTCATGTGTAAATGACGTGTGTGACAGAAGTGTGTGTAGACTTTGGGCTTCCGTTGTTTTTGTATGAGTGATTCTCAGCGTCTAGGGGGATCCTCTTTCTGTTTTCTTTGATGCCTACTGTGTGTTTCAGCCAGCTCTGCTGTTTCCCAGGCAGCCTCTTGGATAACGTCTCTTCCCCACTATGCTGTCTGTGTGTGGGGAGTGGGGTGGGGTACTAGCTAATTTTGATGGTAGCTTAAGCGAAATGCAATTAGGGAAATCTTGTGCCAAACATGCGTCGGTGCCAATGTTTGCCTTCATTAGTGTGCATAATCAGGAGTTTGCCTTAAACACTGCCCGACCTTTCCCGTGGAAACGTGAAGTGCAGAGAGAAAGAGGGCCCGTGCCCTGTGTGTGGCAGAACATGACAAACAACCCCGACAGCCCGAGAGTTGTGCTCTCAATTACTGTTACAGCCAAATGTGTAGAGGTGTGAACTGAAGGTAATGTGCAAATGTGCACATGTGTCCGCACACATGGGTGAGTGTGCACACCCATTCCTGCTGTGTATGGGGGAAAGCATGCTTAGGGAAATATAGAACAGTTATTCTAAAAAAACAAAAGCAAGAGTTGGGGAAATCTCTCTCTCTCTCTCTCTCTCTCTCTCTCTCTCTCTCTCTCTCAACACACACACACACAGAGCAAAAGAATACTGTTGTAGAATATTATTTCAAGGTGTGTTGCTTTTGTTTATATTTTGGACCATTTGATGATGCAAAGAAGTGTTAGATTAAATAAAATTCACCTGCGGTCAGGAGGCTGAGTCAGCAACTAGCTGATAAGAAGTGGTAGGGAGGAGCCAGATGAAAAAGGGTTTTTAAGGAGGGATAAGAGGAAGCATGAGGGCTCTTTTGGAGGATGTGAGCAAGGGGAGGAGGTGAGCTACTTGCTATTCAGCCTCTGAAGAGCAGAATTCCACCTTAACCTTTGAGTCTTGGGTTCTTTAGAGGGGAGAGGTTTAGTTAAGTTCCCTTCCTAGCTTTGCGAGAGTTGGAGCTGGGACAAACAGATTTCCCTCTGGCTTGGCCCTTGCGGCCTGACCGCTGCTGGTAGTGTTGGAGTTGCAGTTCCTCGTTCAGACAGCTGTGGCTTAAAAGGCAGCAACCATTTAAAAAAAGGACAATTGGTGCCCCATGTTGGGTGCCAATTTGTTACTGGAGGTTTTTGCTCTTTTTTTTTTTTGGGGGGGGGGGCTGCCATTTAGCTCCCAAATAAAACACATGGAGGCTTATTCCTAATTATGAAATGCCTGGCCTTAGCTTGTCTTAGTTTCTTGCCAGCTTACCTTAACTTATTCCGACTCCCTTTTGTCTCAGGGCTTTTCCGGTTCTCTTACTTCTGTAAATCTTACTGTTACTTTGTGGCTGGCTGTGTAGCTGGGTGGCTGGCCCCTGGAGTCCTCTTCCTTCTCTGGCTTAGATCCTTCCTCCCAGTTTTCTCCTTCTATATATACTCTCTGCCTGCCAGCCCTGCCTATCCTTTCTCCTGCCTTGCTACTGGCCAGTTCTTTATTAGACCACCAGGTATTTTACACAGGCGCAGTAACACAGCTTCACAGAGTTAAACAAATGCAACATAAACAAAAGTAACACACCTTAAAATATTCCACTACAGGAAGCTCTGGGAGGTCCTGACAGATAGGTATACACACAGAGCCATGCACACGCACACACATACTTGAAAAAAGCAGAGGAAGAACTGGAGGTCGGCACACACACACTCTCACAAACATACATTGCTGTTCCCCACCCTCCCCAAAAAGCAAAAGAGAAAGATATGGTAGCACCATTTGGACATTTGATGGATATTGAGGGATAGTAATAATGCACAAAAAGGCTTTATACTGACTATATTTTTAATTCTTAGTAAACAAATTTCATGTGATGGCCTCAATGTGTCATTGCGTCACTTTGACTTAATGGCCACTCTCATCAGCAAAATGTGGCAGAGTCATCACCTTTTACTCCACGGGATTTTTGGGTGGCACAGAATGTGGGATGTACTTAGTGCTGGCCTTTTGGTATAAGAAAATCACTGCATCTTGTTCAGTCATAACTCTTTATATATGTGATAAAAAATAGAGCTGTTCACTTTCTCTTGTTATATAAAGATGAGAATGGTGTGTGGTGGACATTGTGAGGAAAGCAAAAAAAAAAAATGATTGAGAAAATAACTACTATTTGCCTACCATTGAAATGCATGTTCATATTTTAGATCTTTATCCTTTCAAGTATTTATTTTTCTTATTTCAGAATATAAGTATTTATAACTTTGCAGCATTTACACACAGATGTGCCCTTTGTACACAGACACCACAGTTACTGGATGGAGGTGATGGCGCTGTGTTAGTGTTTGTTACAGGGCTGGTGGTGACTGGAACTCATGTCTTTTTTTTTTCCCCTCTCTTTCAAATAGTAAACTTCTGTTATTGGTGGAGTCTCAGCCTCAATGAGAGGCTTCTTAGAATATTGTTTATGAGGATAAAGAGCCCAGAGTGAGAGTTAGAAAGTGAGGTGTGTGGTTTTTTTAAATAGATATCCTCATGAGAATCATTATTCAAGGCACAAAGCTGAAGGGTCTGAAGCACTGGTTATAAAATAAAGATGAGGCATTTCACCTTTTCTTCTGGCCTTTGCCAAATTTCTCTCTGCTTTTTCTCACCCTTTAAGCCTAGGCCAAGCTCCATTCTTAGTGAATGTAAGGGAAGCTTTAGGTTTTTTTTTTTTTAGAAAGAAGTGTAAATATATTTTATAGGACTGCATACATTTAATAATTATATATTTAATATGATTGCATGGCCAGAGGAATAATCTATACCTGTTTTTCTTTGTCAGCTCATTTCTGACCTCAGTTGACTGGTTATTGTTTTAAATCCTCAGAGTTGCGTGCATTTCTGGTTCCAATTTCTGCGAACCAGATCCTGCCCCGTATTGCTCTGTTCCCCATGCTGACCTGTTCTCCCTGCTGAGGGCAGGATGCTTTCCTTCCTTCTCAGCAGGGAGAACATGGGTTAGGATGGCTTTCTTAGCAGGACAGAGTGGTGGGTGGGCACAGGCAGACCTAATGAGTCCTCAAGTGGGCTGCACAGCCCTTGCTGTCCATCTCTTCTGTCATGAATCTTTCTCTGTCCTGCTAGCCAGCTCCCAAAGGATGACATGGAGACTGATTATCAACTGTGAAAGCTTGGCCTTTATCTAGGCTTCTCTCAGCTAGCTCTTAGAGCTTAAATTAACTCATATTTTTAATCTGTGTTCTGCCACATGGCATTACCTCTCTTTATCTTGCACCTCCTGTTTCCTCTCTGTGTCTGCCTTTCTTTTTCCCAGAGTCCACTCTGTCTCCAGAAGTCCCGCCTAACCTCTTCCCTGCTTAGCTATTGGCCATTCAGCTCTTTATTAAACCAATCAGAGGGCGCCTTGGCAAAGATACTTCTTTACAGTGTAAACAAATATTCCACAGCACTCTTCCTCCACTGTTAGCATTCAGGCCAGTTAGAGGAGAATCAGACTGTCTGGCTCCAAGGATAGAGCGCATTTGTGAGGCTCCTAATCCCCCTCACACGGTGACAGTGTTTTTAAAGGAGAGAGCTGCAGCAGACCTAACTGGATGTGTGTGGAGTCACCCATGTGTGAGTTAGGAAGCGTCATGAAGGGAGTGGGCCTTCGAAATGGAGGGAGCGAGCCGGAGATGCTGGAGTCCATTTTCCGATTGTCTGCTGCGTCGGTCCTCATCTTGCTGACACTGCTGACCCCTTATCAATGATGAAATCTTTACAAGGAGGGATTGGTCTGGCTTACAGTTTGTGGATTTCAAAACATGGTTATTTGACTCTTGCTTTGGGGCATGTGATGAGGTAGAACCTTCTGGTGAAGGAAGCGGCTCTCATCTTGGTTGTGGGTAGACAGAGAGATTGGGAGGAGCTGATATTTTTGATGATGTAGCTTCCTTCCATTGTGCCTCGCCTCTTGGAAGCTGTGTTACTTTCCAAAGCTGGGTGTGCTGGAGGCCCTTTGGGGGCGCTCATCTAAACCACAACATTCTAACTGGTGCTCAGTTCCCGTGTTTTTTTTTTTTTAACTACCACTTGGTATGTGAGCTGTTTCAGCTACCCTGTTGTGTACAGTGGGTGGACGGATTCTGCTCTCAGTGTTGATATTCTCCACTCCCCTGCCTGTGTGTACAGTGGGTGGACGGATTCTGCTCTCAGTGTTGGTATTCTCCACTCCCCTGCCAGTGTGTACAGTGGGTGGACGGATTCTGCTCTCAGTGTTGGTATTCTCCACTCCCCTGCCTCTGTGTACAGTGCGTGTTCTGATTCTACACCCAGCGTTGGTATTCTTTTCTGTGCTAAGCATTGGCCAGGTTGGACCTGGAACTCTCACAGACTTCTCTGTTTCTGGTACTGAGTTTAAAGGAAGATGCTTTGCCACCTGTGGGGTGTGACTGGTTTTTCGGTTGTTGTCTGGGTACCAAAGAGGAGACAATGTGATCGACAGCTGTGGTAGGCAGCGGGGATGTCTGATGGCTGTGGTCAGCCTAAGGAAGAACAGAAAAGGCTGGTGTTTATGACGGTGATTTGGACGTTCCAGGAAGGGGCAATACATAGACAGGCTGCAGGGCCATCTGAAAGATAGAGCAGGTCTTTTTAATGTAGGCTGGCGGCTAAATTTTATCACTTAAATTGTATATCGCTAGCTCCTTCTGGGTGGGTGACATCATGTCACAGTCGGTGTCTTCCCAAGGGGGCTTAGCACTGTTCTCATCTCTACGCTCCTTCAAAGCCAAGAAATTCCCGGAAGTGCCCTGCTTCTCCTTCTGCCCCTCTTCTCTCATCCACGTAAGAGATGCTCTCAAACGTTTGTTTCAAGGTATTTTAGATCTTAGCTAAAAGGCCGAGAAGCAACATGTCAAGGTGTTTTTGAAACTGTAGTTTTATATCGTTTGTGTCATCTGGACTCCTGGCATCTCCAGCTTCCTAACTTTCTCAAGCTCCCCCTTCCCCTCACCCCCTTCTCAGCTTCACCCCTCTGTTTATCCTTGTGGTCACTGTCTGTGGTGGTTTAAAAGAAAATGGCCCCCACAGGGAGTGGCACTGTTAGGAGGTGAGGCCTTCTTGGGAGAAGTCTGTCACTGTGGGGCCGGCAGGCTTTGAGGTCTCTTTTCTCAAGCTTCCCTCAGTGTGACAGTTAGTCGACTTCCTGTGGCCTCTGAGTCAAGATGTAGGGCTCTCAGCTCCAGCACCACATCTGCCTGCAGGCTGCCATGCTCCCCACCACGATAGTGGACTGAGCCTCTGAAACTGCAAGCAAGCCCCCTCAATTCAATGTTTTTATTTGTAAGAGTTGCTGTGGCCATGGAGTCTCTTCACAGCAGTGAAAACCCTAACTAGGACTCTGTTTTGGTTTAGGTTTCCGTCCTGTCCTGTCAGTCTGATTTCCAGGATTTATCTTCTGTCACTTTCCATGGCATCAAGTTCTGACTAAGTGGGGATTGGCTATAGGTGACCCCTGAGGCTCTGAAGTCTTGCTTCTTCTGGGGTTGCCGTTCAGACCTCTCACTTTGCAGCTGCGGTGAGCCTTTGCGAGTCGTAACTCATGCATTTATGAGACTGAGAAGATGCAGCCTCCGACCATCGGTCCAAAAAGAGCTCTCCAAAGCCAGTTTTTATGCCGAGAAAATGAAACCCCTGCCAGGTCATTGCTGTGGTGGCCTTAGACCCCATTGACAAAGTCAGCTTGTGTCTTCCTGCGTTTTTAATGGGAGTAGAGTTGCTAACTTGAGACATTCTAGAAGTGATGAGAAAGTGAAGGAGATGTGCCAGCTTGTGAGGTGGAACAGTAGGCTGATGAGTTCTCCATTGGGGGGCCAGGGCATCACTTGACTCCACGGCCGTTCTCCTAAATTGCCCTAGGATATTTTAAGTTCTCTTTTTTCTACGGGTCTGCAACTGAATTGACTAAATTTTAAGCATCACTTATTGTTATCCAAGTGAACTCCCTTTGGGAAGAGTCCAAGTTTACAGAGAAGGACTCAACCAATATGGTGGCCACTCTTTGGCCCTGGGCACTGCCTTTGAGTCAGTTGCATGAAAGAGAATGGATCTAAGAGCCTGGGGACTGAAGGAACTTTTAGGGAGCCCGAGTGTCTGAAGGTCTTACCTCTCCTCCCCTCTGTACAAGTGAGAGATGTTGGTGAAGTCATAGGAGACTTTGGAATGGCCAGTTAAAGCGACGTACCAAAAACTGTGTGCTTCGAGTCTCGTTCTGGTCCAGGTTGAAAGTTTGTCTTTGTCTGAGGAAATGTTGCCCATGTCGCACTGGAAAAACAATTAGTTTTTGAGACAAAACATAGGCTCTTTCAGGATCCGGCCACCCTGGAACTTGCTGCTTATACCAGGCTACCAGGCTAGCCTTGAACTCACAGAGATCCACCTGCCTCCTCCTCCTGAGTGCTGGGACTAAGTACATGTGCCACCACCCCGGCTAAAACATAATTTTTAAAGATTTAGTTGTGTGTGTGTGTGTGTGTGTGTGTGTGTGTGTGTGTGTGTGTTATGAGTACCGGTGCCTGCAGAGACCAAAAGAGGGCTGGTTGGATCTTCTGGAGCTAGAGTTAAAGGCAGTTGTGAGCCCCAGGAAGGATATTTTGAAGGCACTAAGGAACACATTGTAACCCCATGACTTGGGGTGTGTGTGGGTGCCGCCAGTGCTCCGTCTCATACCACGGGCCCCACCACTTCTTCCAGGGACCCCTTTGAAAATTTGGGAGAAGGGGCAAACGTCTCAGCCTCCCTCGGCTGGACATGAAATGAGGAGGGTGAACAGACACTCAGCCCCTTCCTGCCTTTGCTTTCTGGGAGTTTATGGCAGCGGATAGGAGCCAGTCCTGAGCGCGAATGATAAGGGAGATCGGCCCGGTGGGCGGGAGGTCCGCAAGCCAGATACATGGCAGAAGTCCGAAGTCTGCTTGTGCGCTGAGTTAGACCCACATGTTTCCAATCAGGGCGCTGTGCAGCATCAACGGCCTCTCCTGGTGCTCGCCCTGGAGCTGTTGGCAGGAACCTCTGGTGGCTGGGCGTTTGGGCTGACAGGAAACATGTTAATCCTGGAGACTCAGGCCTTGGTGTCAGCTCAGAGTTGCTGCTCTGGAGACGCTGTATGGTGGGTGCCAGACGCCAAGGGCTACTATCTAGGGAGGCTGCAGAGGCCAGCGCATGCCAGGACGAGAGTCAGCCCGGGCTCTGCTCCAGGGCCTGTTGCAATGGCCCGGCGCTTCCAGATCTTTCTCAGTTTTCAAGACAAGTCGGAAATACTAATTTTTATGTGAAGTCTTATTTTTAAATGTTGGATGAGAAAGGAAATAACATTTTTAAGCAGTCTACAGTCCAAACAAAGTATGTCTGCAGGCCACACACACCCTCAGGCCACCCAGAGGCATTCTCTGAGTGTGCAAACCACAATTTTTCTTATACATGTTGTAGTTTTTTTTTTTTTTAAAGATTTTATATTATGGATATATTATAGATAATTTCAAATATTTATCAGCCGAAAGAATAACACAGTAGAGTCTCGTACAAACTCTTGTGACCTTTCACTCACTTCAAGGATTATCAGCATGGGGTCATGTAGCACGAATCTTAGAAGGTCTTATTAATAAAAACAAACCTGGAGCCAGGTATTGGGGTGAACGCTGGAAGATATCAGAAAAGCAGAACAAGCCACAGCTACCTCACCTTGCCAATTCCTCAGCTGATCCTGTTTCCTCAGACTGGAAGCCTCTGTGTCCTTATCCGAATGGAGCTCAGCTGAACTGCTGCTCAAAAGCCTGAAAGCTTAACTGACTCTAGTTCCTGGTCTTCACGCCTTATATACCTTTCTGCTTCCCGCCATCACTCCTGGGATTAAAGGCGTGTGTTACCACGCCTGGCTGTTTCCAGTGTGGTCTTGAACTCACAGAGATCCAGATGGATCTCTGCCTTCAGAATGCTAGGATTAAAGGCGTGTGTGCCACCATTTTCTAGCCTCTGTATCTAGCGACTGTTCCGTTCTCTGAGCCAGATAAGTTTATTAGGGTGTACAATATTTTGGGGAACACAATATCACCACAGGGTCAGTCTGCTTTTACTCAGTTTATGTATTTGTCCCCACACATACACAAATGTACACACACACACACACACACACACACACACACACACACACACACACATCATGCATAGACTCGTATGCTGCACACACGCTCACACACAAACTATATATGTGCACACACATGGAGATGCATACACACTGTGCTCATGTACACACACACACACACACACACACACACACACACACGCACACACACACTGGATTGTTTAGAATTACATCACAGACACCTTCGTCTTATCTGCTGGTAGGTTAGGCTATTTCATTAAAAGATAACATGAAGAGTTATATTGACTCTAATTCTTTGTTATTAAGTATCCAGCCAGTTTTCAAGTTTACTTGTCTTACAATTAAATATTTTATTACTTTATTTTTTTTTGTGTGTGTGTGTGAGCACGCACATACTACAGTGAGTTCAGATGACAACTCATGGGAGTTGTTTCTCTCTTCCTACCATGCGATCAAAAGGTCCTCAGAGTTGGCGGCAATTGCCTTCATCAGCAGGGCCATCTTGCCGTCCCTTGTCTCATAATTTTAAAGTTTTAGAATCACAGTCTGGATGACTTAAATCATGTCTTAGCCATTTGGCTGCTATAACAAGACCGTGTAAAGGGCGGTTGGAAATTGCTGGTTTAGAATTGCTGGGCAGTGATGACACTTTTAATCCCAGCACTCTGGAGGCAGAGGCAGGAGGATCTCTGAGCTTGAGGCCAGCCTGGGCTACAGAGTGAGTTCCAGGACAGCTAGGGCTACACAGAGACACTCTGTGTCAGAAAAACACAACAACAACAAAACCAGCCAAAAAGGGGAAACAATCTGTATTTGTAGAAGTTGGGATGAAGGCAGATTTGATATCTGGTGGGGGCCTGCTTCAGATGACTATTTGCGCATGTGGCTAAGGGATAAGGGGCCTCTCTTTAAGATCCCTTTACAAGGACACCAGTCACCTAAGCTCCCATTTCAAATACTGTTGCCTTGGAAGTTAAGCTTTCAACATCAGATTCGGGGTTGAGGAAGAGACACGTGACTGTAGTGGATCCGATCACCCCCCCACCCGACCCCCCAATCAGTGCTGCTGGGCCTGGGTCTTGCTCCTGGAGTTCTTATGGTAGACCCTTAATCAGCATGTAGCAGTAGAGCAAGTGGGCCTGGTCAGTGCTGCTCTGCCCCGCGAATATGCTAATTGCTGTCTTGGGAGTGGCTTTTTGGTAGCAGGGGTGAGTTAGTCCCCTCCCCAGCCTTCAGGTTCCTATTCCACCAGGGGATGAAATGACCAGATGCTAGCCAGCCCTTGACATTGGTCTCTGCAGCTCCCAGAACTGTAAGGAGTTTTTATATTTGTTTTTCTTTCACATATTACATCAGATCTCAGTTTCCCTTCCCTCCACTCCTCCCAGTCCCTCTCTTAAGTGATACTTTTAATACTTTTATTTTAGTGAAAAGCCCAAGTCGTTTTCTTTGTAAAGTCTCCCACAGTCTTAGTTTTGCTGATTGCATCCCTGCTGCTGTTTGAAATTCATGGGATCATTTAATATCTTCCGTTTCATAGCTAAGGAGGTCCTTCCCCTGTCCAGTTTTGCTTTTTCTTTCTGTCCCCACTGTATCCAGTTGGTCATTTTACACGTGTGCTTCTCACTCAGTTTTCCTCCTTGGTAGCCGTTAAATACATGTCTAATAGACCTTTTCGTTCTGAAGTGAAAATGTACTGAGGGGCGACCTCATTTCCACACATGGGGTCTTGGCGGCCCACGCCTGGCCTTTGGGATCCATCCTGATGCTATTGGCAGCTGAGAATCCTCCATGAAGCTCTTCTCTGCTTTGTGAAGTGATTGTTTTCTCTTCTATTTATAGCTTTCCTGATTCTTGGCAGCAAATGCGAAGCCCGAAGATTAATTTTGGATTGGATTTGGAATATTTTGGATTTGAAACCAAGGCACACTGTGGCACTCTAATTAAAAATGTTAAATGTGTGACTTCGCCAGCTCAAATGAAGAAATTGTTGAACTACAAACAGTAGCAAATTGCAGAAAGGATTCACTCTGGATTTTGCCAGAGGTTATTTGGAAAGCTTAGCATTAATTATTTTGACATCCTAAAGTCCCCTTTAAGGATGGAGGAGCCGAGAAAAAAAAAAAGAGGAAGTTTTATTATCGCATAAGTGTTCTTCCTTAAAAGCTTGCATGCAGTTAAAGGAATAGCTCACTCTGTTGTTAGTCACTTTAGCGTTGTTCCAGCCCCTTTAACAAAATATAAATAACGGAGTTTGCATTTTCCCAGTGATAATTTCAAAATTAGACAGGAAGCTTGGCTAAAGTTTTCATTAGCACTTAGACTCCCCCCTCCCATGAAAACATGGGGAGTATTAACACACGGGGACACATCTGCATAATTTGAAGATGAGCTGATCTGTGGTTAGAAGCAGGCAGAGATGGAGTCACTCACACGGTGACAGTGTCCAAATGTGCTGGCTTTTTCGGTGTGTCTCAGGGCTGACTACTCCCCAGAATGAGGCAGAATGCGCATGCCCTTGAGATTGGCTCCTGTAACAGGAATCTTAACAGTTCTTATTAATAAAATCAAACCCGGGGCCAGTTATTGGGGTGAACACTGGAAGGTCAGAGAGACAGAACAAGCCACAGCTAACCTCACCTGGCCAACTTCTCAGCTGATCTTCTTTCCTCAGACTGGAAGCCTCTGTGTCCTCATATCCGAATGGCTCTCAACTGAACTGCTCAAAACCTAAATGCTTAAGCAGCCAAATGCTTAACCAGCCAAAAGCTTAACCAGCCAAATAAGTCTAGTTCCTGGTCTTCATGTCTTATATAACTTTCTGCTTTCTACCACCACTCCCTGGGATTAAAGGCTCGCTTTCTGGGATTAAAGGCGTGAGTCACCATGCCTGTCTGTATCCTTGAACAGATGGATTTCTGCCTCTGGAATGCTAGGATTAAAGGCGTGAGTGCCACCATTTTCTAGCCTCTGTATCTAGTGGCTGTTCTGTTCTCTGACCCCAGATAAATTTATTAGGGTACACAATATTTTGGGGAACACAATACCACCACAGGCTCCTCTTACCCATGGCCTTTAGTAAGAAAATACATTCTTGCCAGACTTAGTCGGTAGGTAAGCTTGTTGAGTGCTGAGGTGTTCAGGTTAGTTGCTATGGAGATTTTTTTTTTCTGGCAAAGAGGAAGAATACAAATACCATTTAAAAATGGATAGGCAGCCAATTGCAGAATGTGTTATTTTAGTCTTAGTCCCGTTCTTTCCACCAGGACCCCGAGTCTCAGTGCAGCCTGATGTCAAGCCAAGCAGAGAGCCACTGAGAGGTCTAGTACAGGACGATGGTGTGGCACTCTGGGTGGTGTGCTCCAGTTGCTCTTTAGAGTGCAAGGATCCTGCTGAGTTGCTTTCGGAGGGCTGGGGTGGGTGGGGATGAGCTTCTTCTCCTTTCCCATTCCTCTTCCACTGCTACCTGCCTACCTGCCTTCCGCCCTGTTTCTAGAGCCCTGGTTGACAAGCTACCCAAATCTGAATCATCTTAAGTCACCCCAGGTTCTGCTCTGGTTCCTTGTGCTTCCTTTGCTTATGAATTTAATCCCTGATACACTTGTATTCAGGATTTCCAGTGAACTATTTAGCAGAAAAAGAAAAAAAAAAAAAAACCCAAAACTAAACATCTTCATTTCAGGGGCAATGTACAGCTATTGTAGAGGAAGGCTATGGGGTATGATTACAGAATGATCTCATTGGGCTTTCTCCTGTAGGGATGAAGACATCGCCCCTTCCCCCAGTATTTTAAATGGCATAAACTCAATTTCTTTGGCCAATGGGTAAAAATCCAACTTCAGGGTAATGTATGGGTTGTATTCTGTGGCCTTTGCCAACCCTTCTGAGGGAATGATATTCATGGCTGTTTTTATGGACAATGGGAAGCCTGGAGGCTTGGTTGGTTGTTTCTGGATTAATCCTCAGTTCAGTGAAATGATGTATATTGGGGGTATGAACTGACTTAGAAAATGTATCCTGAGAACCTATTATGTTCCAGATACTAAGGCCAATGCTAGAGCTATAGAAATGTTTGCGGGACTTATTATAGGCCACTGTGTTTAACAGGAACATTCATCCATATATGGCCACGGGGCCATAAGGACACAAGAAGCATGCCCAAGGCACTGAGTGGAAGAGCCCTGCTTTCAGGAACTGCGAGGGAGATCTTTTTCTCCTGGACTATTTGCGGTGCTTAGAGACTAGTTCTGGAATTCTCAAACTTGGTCTGAAGGCCAAATTCTCCTGGATTCCTCTGTTTGTAAGGTCCTTGAAGTAAGAATGCCTTTTACATTTTTTCAAGTGGTTAAGAGAAAAGGAAAACCAGAAGAGTAATACAGCCCTGCACGACATCCAGGAGTCTGAGTCAGTGACAGACCACACACATGCCTGGGGCTCCCAGTGAGAGCTGAGCACCTGGTTGTGCTGTGGCTGGCTTAGTCATGAGGAACATTCTAAAATATCTTTGCCATGAGGAAGTCACATAACAGTGCACCTCTCAGAACACACTCCTCTTGTGAAGCAACACAAGACTGTCATGGTCAGTGTCATGTGAATATCATACGGCATTTGACTTTCACTGTTCATGACTAAGGTCTTATCAGAACAGAGCCGTGCTTGCTCACTCTCTTATTATCTACAGTTGTTGACATTGGCAGAGGTGAGTAGTTGCAACATAGAGGGATGACCCCCCCCCCCCAGTCTAAAATACTAGTTATCTGGCACTTTCTCAGGGAAGTTTGCCCATTCTGGACCATTTATGACTCACGTCAGTGTTGTTTTCTTGACCTCTATTCTGACTCTGCTAACTGCTATCATTCACAGTCCACCCGTTGTCCATCTCTCATCTACTACCCGTTGCCCATCTGTCCATTGTCCATCTGTCATCTACCAACACTGCTTCCCACCGTACACGCAAACTCAGCTTCCGCTACTCCCCAGCACCCCCTTCAGCTGCCTGTGGCGTGGGCTGCAGGCATCCCTGCAGGGCACTGAGCCTCCTACAGAGGCCTGAGTGCAGGTGTGGGTATTCAGCAAGGCCCTTTAAGGGCTACTCGTGGCCTCTCAATTGCACTTTGAGAAGCGGAACCCCATTCATTAATCTGCGAGAGAGCACTCGACCAGCAACTTTATTTTTAAATGGCCCTCTGGTTAGCAGATTTGCTGCAGTTGGGATCCTTTTATTTATGGTGGCCTATAGAAAAGCAGACAGTGTAACTAGAGTTGTCCTGCCTGGCCCACAGTCGGGACAAATCTCTGTCACCCGCCAGTCCCACAGCCGCTCAGATCCAACCAAGTAAACACAGAGACTTATATTGCTTACAAACTGTATGTCTGTGGCAGGCTTCTTGCTAACTGTTCTTATGTCTTAAATTAATCCATTTCCATAAATCTATACCTTGCCATGTGGCTCGTGGCTTTATCGGCTTCTTCACATGCTGCTTGTCATGGCGGCGGCTGGCAGTGTCTCCTCAAACCTTCCTGTTCTCTCAGTTCTCCTCTCTGTTAGTTCTGCCTTTACTTCCTGCCTGGCCACTGGCCAATCAATGTTTTATTTATTGACCAATCAGAGCAATTTGACATACAGACCATCCCCCCAGCAAGACAGTATAGGGCTAGGGCTTTTCATCCGTCTCTAGACACTGGGATGGTGCAAAACTCACCATGGACTTAAGTCAGTGGGCTAGCATGTGCATTTTTTTGGGTCATTGTTTGTAACACTGACACCTCACTCATTGTGGCAGACATAATGGAGAGACATTAAGTCCACAAAGAAGGCCCCAAGCAGCTGAGTGTTGGGCATGGGTCGCTTTTGCTCACGCTCGCTCTTTCTTGGAACTGAACCCCACTCATCTCTAAGCAGAACGCCTCAGCAGAGCTACAGGAAGAGGCTTTTCTGCCTGTGGTTCCTCTGCTTGCCGTGCGGTTTCCAGGGCACTTCCTCTGGTTGCCCCCAGCAACTGGGTTCCTCCAGACCAGAAAGCTGGCTGTGGAAGAACTCCGAGATTGTGATCTGAAGGCTGGCAGCTCCAACTGCCGCTTGGTCTTCAGTCACCAAGTCGGAAGTGATCCACATGCTGGTGGTAGAGAGGAAAATCTGCCACATCCACCCTGGGATTATTCGGTGTTGGGAAAAGGGGGAAGAAAGAGGGAACAGAGACACATATGAGGGTATTAGGCAAGGATGACACGCCCAAGGTAGTTTTAAAGGACTTAATCGGAGAAAGCTTAGAGCCTGGCAACATTTTTACCCAAAATGTGCGATGAAGTGTGGTACGGCTTACATGGAAAAACTCTGCTGTGTGTCCCTGCAAAACAGCTCAACAGTAAAACCCGTGACAGACACCCCCAGACAAACCAAAGCTTCTGAGTGAGAGCTGCGGTTGCCGGGCCAGAACTCCCGGCGGTTTGGGGGCTAAGATGGCACTTGTTGGCCTGGGTGAAGATCGGGAAGAGGCTGGAGTTAGTGGGCTCTGGATGCCGGGAAGATCTCCCTCCCATCCCCGTTCTCCAGGTTTCAGTTGTTTTCACTCAGGCCAGCATGGACCAGCAGTTCGAAGCTGAGCACATTCGTGCTTAAAAACCAAGATCTGGGTTAGCCAGATGGCTCAGCAGATAAAGGCACCTGCCACACGGCCAGACAACCCGAGTGTGATCCCCGAGACCCACGTGGTGAAGGAGGACTGATTCCTGAGAGCTGTCCTCTAGCCACACGTTAGCAACTTGGCTTATGAAACATAAACAACTTGAAATAAAAGTTTTCTTTTCTTTTCTTTTTCTTTTTTTTTTAAGAACATGATTCTGGGTAGTTCTATGATTAGTTTTTATGGATCATCAGCCAACTTCACTAGTCACCGTGTCTAGGGGTTTGAGGTTCAGGATTGACCCCTATTGGGCGTTCACCCATCTTGTGGTTAGGGTTAGTGGCAGACGACGGTATGGAAGGACCGTAGGGAGAAAAGCGATCACAAACAAAGGTGGCCAAGCCTGGTTCCCATTGCCAACCTGTGCAGCTGCACCCTCAGAGACCTGGATGTCCTGTTCTGTAGGCCCATTCATAACGAGAAAACACAGCGGCAAGCTACCTCACATTGTAGGTGTGAAGGCGGTGTGCTGTCCCAGGAGACGGCAGACTGGCATTTCTATTTTTTTGGTTGTGAGCCTAGCCTTTAATGGCTGAACCATCTCTCCAGCCCCAGACTGGCATTTCTTTAAAAAACAGTTACGGCCTAATTTGGTGGTCATGAATCCATGATGCACTGTGAGAGAGTTAATCCTTAGGTGGATGGTCTGATTCTTTAGGTTCAGCATGGGGCAGGACAATTTTAGCCTTTGCATTTCCTGTCTGGTGCCCGTGGGCTGGAAGCATCATGTTCCTAGTTCAGCCACTCTGGTGACACCAGAGAGAACCCTGGGGAAGATGGTGGGTTCTTTGAGCCTGCTTTTCAATCTTGCTCTCCTTTTCAAATGAGTCACAGTCACGATTACATGCATTCCCATGCATACTGTGTGATGTGTACATATCTGTACACGTGCACCTGCATACATGTGTGTGTATTTACAGACCAAAATTAGCATACTTCCATGCATTAATTTATTACCCATCTCTCCATCCATCAATCCCTCCCTTCTTCCCTCCCCTATCTAACAGTATTCATTCAAGAGGAGCCATTTGAATTTGTGACCTTATGATCTGCCACTCTCCAAATAATGGTGGAAAAAGCGTGTCTTGGTAAGGTATCTTTTTGTTTGTTTTTGGATTTTTTTTTTTTAAGATACGGTTTCTCTTTGCAACAGTCTGGTTGTCCTGGAACTTGTTCTTAAGACCAGGCTGAACTTGAACTCAGAGAGATCCTCCTGCCTCTGCCTCCTGAGTTCTAAGATGAAAGGCGTGTGTCACCACCGCCTGTAAAGCATCTTCTTTAGCAAAATGAGTTATCTGTCATTCACTGCCTCACTTGCTGGCTGTTGAGCTGTTTAATGGAGCAGTGATTTTTAGACAGGATTTCATGGCTACAGATGAAATTCAGACTTTCCTATTTGGAGACGGGGGACAATAGTGGAAAGCAGTTTCCTTCATGGTCGTTTTCCCCAGATTTTATTAACTCTTCTTCAGGTGTGCAGTACACCACGCATCCCGAGGTTGTGCCCTGCATGTGATGCACGGCCTGATGGGTAAAGGGATCATCAATACTTCAGTCTCCCCCACACTCCCAGTCCTTATTCCCACAAATGGTCACATTTTATTCCCACCTACCTGAAGAAAACAAATGGGTCTGGTGTTTCTGAAATCGTATTTTCTTACTTTATACTTTACTTATCTCTGTATGCGGAAACAATGGCATTTGGCTTTGCTTTTTCAAAAATTATTATTGAGCCTAGGCTGGCCCAAACTCTGATCTTCCTGCCTCCTCTCCCCAAATGCTAACTAAGACTAGGTAAGCAATGCTGAGGCAAGAGCGAGCATGCCAAGTTTGTTTTAAGACCGTGTATGAGCGGACTCACCAGTTTATTAAGTTTGCTGAGTCTGGCTTTATTGTCCCAAACATTTGAAGGGCTGTGGGTAAAGATTCACTTCCCTCATGTATTTCCAGTTATCACTTTCATTTGGATCACAGTGTTGCAATCCATTGTGCTGCAGATGGACCTATGGGCTGGTATGGCATTTGCCCACTGTGAACCATGCTGCGGTTGTCTTTGAGGACGCGCCCATGCTCTGGTGCCTGCATTTCATGGTCGTGTCCTCCTTGCTGGAATTGCTGATTTCTCTTCTTCAATAAAGAGATTGACCCAGTTGCCCTCCGATGTAGTCTGAGACAGCACCTGTTGACTTTGTGTCCTTGGGAACCGTTAGAATTACTTGTCACTTTGCTTGTCTTCCACCGAGAACTGGATTTCCTGGCTTTAAGTTTGCTTCCAACTCACAGTGTTATTTCCTGTTTGTAATTTATTTGGCCATTTGACTATCCTCTTTTGTAAACTGCTTGTTGAAAACACTCGTCATATTTTGATTTGAGAGCTGGGCTTTTAGAACATTGAGTTTGTGTCATTTTATTTTCATGAATTAATTAGGGAATGTTGTGTGTGTGTGCTTGGGTAGCCATGTGGCGTAGCAAGTGTGTGTGGGCCGGAGGACAGCTGGTGGGCTGGCTTCTTTTTTCCTACCTCATGGGTCCCGGGGGTCAAGCTTAGGTCGTCAGACTCGGCACTGGCAGCAGGTGCCTTTTCCCACGGAACCGTTGCTCTGGTCCTGTGGATAGCTGTAAAAACCATTCTTTAGATCATTCCTTTGGAATTATGCTGTTTGGGCCCTTTATATGTTTGCTATTAAATGTTTGTTCCTGACTCAAAATTTATCATAGTTGCCTTAGACTACAACTCTCTCTCTCTCTCTCTCTCTCTCTCTCTCTCTCTCTCTCTCTCTCTCCATTTTTATCTCTTACCAGAAAATACTAGGTATTGGAGTGTTCAACTCTTTTTATCCTCTTTTGTATTTTGTATGATGTTGTGGTGGTGATATATTGTTTACTCTAATAAACTTTGCCTGAAGATCAGAGGACAGAGCCAGCCAGTAAATTAAACACAGAGACCAGGCAGTGGTGGCACACACCTTTAATCCCAGCACTTGAGTTCTCATGCCTTTGCTTGGGAAGCACACACACCTTTAATCCCAGGAAGTAACATGGCAGGGCAGAAAAGGTATATAAGGTGTGAGGAAACAGGAACTCTCTCTCTTTAGACTGAGGATTTCTTCGTAGAGGTAAGAACTAGTGGCTGGGTATTCTGCTTCTCTGATCTTTCAGCTTTCACCTCAATATCAGGCTCCAGGTTTTTATTAAAAGATCATCTAAGATTCAAACCACATATTGTTACATTTTTCCTTTAATTTTAAACCTCTTGTAACTATTATTGATGGGATCATGTCTCTGCCTCAGGTCCCCTTTCCTTGGCTGAGGTGGCGCTCTTGCTGACAGGGAGGTTCCCTTACACTGGTTCAGCATGTCCCGCTTCTTCTTGCTCCTGCTGAGAACTTGGTGCTTAGCCCAGGGTCACCTTTTTGTAAGTCATCACAGGTTTTTCTTTCCTCTCTGTCTCTGCCTTTTCGGGATCTACTGTGACACAGGGGCCATTTGTGTTTGTGTTCCTTGGAGATTGTGGGGCTCCTTGAGCCTGTGGGTAGGTGCATTTGGGGCTGTTTCCAGTGTGTTTCTGCTGCCCACGTCTCCTTCCCCCTACATGCCAGACCAGGTTTTCCTGTTCCGGGTTGGCTAAGCTTGCTTCATGCCGGATGTCTGAAGATGATCTTGAACTCGTGACCCTTCCACCTCCGCTTCCCAGTTCTGGGACCCCAGGACTGTGCTGTCCCCATGTCTGCAGCTTCTCTCTCTTTCACTTGCCCCTTCTGTGCCTTTGCCTACAGTGTCAGTGTTGTGAAAAGGAGACACTCTCTATTCCCTCAGCAAGTGTTTTTATCCTTAGACTCCATGGCATGCCAGGCACCATTCTGTATTCTCGGGATCCCTTAGTCATCAGAGACACGTTAATCTTGTCTCTGCAGATTGCTATTAAACAATACAAACTGTTAGCTGATGATCAGTACCCATTGTTATTATTTCTTCATTCTATATTAATAAAACTTAAGAGGTAGTAGGTACTACTGAAAATAGGATCACGTAGAGCTGTTTTGGGTAGATGGGTCCTTCTGGGGGAAAGTGGAAGGAATTTGGGTGCTGCTTGAATAAAGATGGAAAGCATGTAGAAATGTTCTAGAAAGAAAGCGTGTGTCTCCAGAAAGTTCAGGAGCACCAGCGAGGCCAGGTGTGGTGTCATTGGCAGGAACAATAGGAGGGGCAGGAAACAAGGCACGGAAGTGGTGATGAGTTCTGGGCTGGGCAGGTCCTGCTGAGCCTCCTGCCCCTGAGCAGCGGAGGGGTGGATCTGAGCCACGGTTTTAGAGATCCATCTGCTTCCGGTAGAATGGGCTGTAGAGAGCAGAGCAGAAATGGAGACCCTTGTGAGGAAGCTGTATAATAATTCTGCAGAGAACATCCTGGCCAGATTCTGCTGACAACAGGGGAGTGGAGAGAACAGATTTAGATTTGCTCCTCTCTGCAAAGAGGGTACAATAGAATTTTCTGACTAATTTGATGTGGGTTGTGGAAGAGAACGCAGCCTGCTCCTCCTTGCAGTTCAGTCTAAACCGCTAAGAGGGTTGAGTTACCCTGGCTGAGCCGGGGAGGTTGCCTGGACGATGTCCAGAAGGAAGGATTAGCTCACCCTTGGGTATCTGAACATGGTATGTTGCGAGAGGCAGTGTCCTGACACCTTTGGAGAGATGTAAGGATGTAGTGGTGTTCATAGTCCTGGTGATGGCTGGGATCTCTCAGGAAGATGACATTTAGAAGGAAGATAGAGTTCTTAGGAGAATCGGCCTTTTAGAAGGAGGGAGAGGAAGCATACTTGAGCAGAGACATCACACTGTTCTGTAGGGCCACCTGTCAGTGAGCTAAGAGCACCTATCAGTTCTTCTTTAGAAGACTCTACCCCTCCTGATTTAGTCACCCCAAGGAGGATGGCTGCTGTTCATAATCCTCACAGGAGACAGCAAGGCCTTCTCTGACACAGGATCTGGGAGCAGGTCTGTGTGTGTCCCATACTCAGACAATGAGCACAGATTGAAAAAGAGAACCTTTGTCTTCTTGAGGCTTGAAGTTCTGGATCTGTCCAACAGGGAAAATAGAAGGAATCAGCAAAGGCAACCAGCATGATGGAGGGATCATGCTGTCTTGGCAAGTGCAGAAATTATACCATTGTGGATGAATAAGGTGAATGGAGTGTGAAGATGGAGAAAGAAAGCTTGGATTTGCCAATTTGCAGGTCATTCTCTTGAGGAGAACATGGGAGTAGATGGGAGCCTAGCTGCCTTGGGATCACAAGAAAGGGAAAGAAAAGGACTCAGCAGGTAACAGGCAACCTCAAACCTTTCTGTATGAGACAGCAAGGACACAACTGATGTTTGTATGTTTATAATTGGACCATATTGAGGAGAGGAGAGAGAGGGCTGGAATACTGATTGAGTAGAGGTAGGATGGGAAGGAGTCCCCGGTGGAGGAACTGGCTTTAGATATGATTGTTATCTATGTCGACAGGAAGCTGGAGTGTGTGGATTGAGACAGAGTCTTGCCAGGGGCTAGGTAGGCTTTCAAGTTTGTGGAAGAAACTTCATGTTTCTTTAAGAAGTAGGATAAAAGTCCATCAGTGGAGAGAAGAAATGAGAAGAAACTACTGGAGATTAGGAAAGGAAGAATGTATAAACTTGATGAGTGTGTAGGTGAATAGACTGAGATTTCTAGGTGATTGCTAATGACATTTAAAGATACATTTGACATTAATGGTTTAATGATGGTGAATAACTGTCTGGATTCAGGTGTGAATGAAGTGGTTTGTTAGATTTAACCAGTGTGGTGTTTATGCCAAAAGGGGTCTGAGTGAGAGGGGGCTGAGCAAAGTGATGAGGGAGGGAATTTTAAGGATAGAACACACTGTGTCTGGTGCCCTTAACACTGAGCCAACTCTCCAGCCCAAATTCAGTTTCTTAAGGACTTACTATTTTTTTAAAAGATTTATTTATTTATTATGTATACATAGGAGGGCGCCAGATCTCATTACAGATGTTGTGACCACATGTGGTTGCTGAATTGAATCAGATCTGAAGCAGTTGTGCTCCTATCTGAGCATTTCCCCCTTATTTTTTAATTATGTAGATGTGTGTGTGTGTGTGTGTGTGTGTGTGTGTGTGTGTGTGTAGGGGGAATGTGCATGAGTACCGGTGCCCATTGAGGTCAGAAGAGGGAAGTGGATCCTCTGGAGCTGTAATCACAGGCAATTGTGAGCTGTCCACCACAGCTGGCGTTGGAAAAGGGTATTCCTGATATCCCACAAAAATAACTCGGCAACTTCTCACAAAGGCGCACAACAAACAAACCTGAGTAAGTGAGCGCACAAGGTGAGGACTTCACTTAGTTTCTGTCTTCTAGGAGGGTGGTGACTGTGCATCATCCCATTGGTGGGAGCTTGACCTCACCATCTGATGTGATTGGCTACTTGATAATGGGTGCAAAGTGTCTATAGTGTTAAGTAAAGTATCAGGAAATTCTAGGGGTACGGTGATCTTCTGAGGGCTTGGGGGTACCAGGAAGTCTTTGTTCGGAGTGAAACCATTTTGATTTATGCTATGTGGTTGCTTTAACCATGATGGTGAGGAAGTCACATGGCCTTCATCTTGATGAGGTCACCAACCAAGCCGGAATCAAAGCCACGGTTGCTATCCCTCATCAGAACTCAAAGTCCTTGTATTTCACAGATTAAATGTGGATGATGACCTCCTTTTCTTTAAATCACAACAAAACTATCTGGGTAAAGAGAAAGTGATCTTGGCACCGTTGTGTCTCACTGTGGCGTGGGCTGAGATGAGACAGACTTCTGACTCTCTGTGTTGGCTGGAAACCTTAGAAACCACTTGTTAGAAAATGGTTGATTCTAATTTACCACCTTGGCAGCCTCGTGTGATGCTTTTACCCAATCACAAAGCAACTACCTGGGGCCCATGTGGTCTAAAGCAGGGTCAGAGCTGACTACACCAAGCCGCAGTCTCTACTCGTTCCCACATCCCGATTCGGAACCTTCCAGGTTCTCTGAGGGAACTCTGTGCCGGGGAGAGGACTCGGTGTCAAACTCATTTAGTTCCCACCCTGTGGCCATCAGTCAGCCCCTAAAACATGAGAGAGAAGGGACAGAAAGAGACTCGTTTTTCTCTTCTTCCAGGGAGGCACAGCACCGAACAAGCTTCTAACAGCCCCACAGTGAGGTGGATAGAGGGCCTCAAAGCATTTCTTTTCAGAGACGCATTGGTGTGTCCCTTTGCCTGTGACCAACTATATTGCTGGAATTTTGGTGTCCTTTCATGGTCACGGTAAGATACAGGGGAAGTCAGGTCCCCTTTTGGGTTTTCTTGTCTCAATACAAGAATTTAGAAAGGACAAAATGGAAGCTTAAGGAAACAGTTATTAGAGTTTAAAAGACCCCCCTCCCCCAGGGAAGGGAAGCTATAGATCTCAATGTCTGTCCTGAAGACAGGAATGGAGGAGAGAAGGAAAAGAGTCATGTCACTTGAGCTGGCTTGGAGGCCAGATAGACGGCTCACTAGCAGCCATGAGTCAGGGAGGGAGTTTAGGCCAGTTCTCAGGGTCCTGACCCTAGAGCTAGTCAGAGGGTCATTGACAGACCCATCTGCCTCTGTCCCCGGAAGAACCTCCATGAGGGGGAATGAAGTCTAAGGTTTTCTTCTGGGGGTAGGAGGAAGGTATTGAAGATCTTTCTCACATTGTTCAATTTCTTTATTTTCTTTTTGTGGACTAAAGGGGCATGGGCCTTTTTCTCCCAGTAGAAAACACAGTCAGTGTCTTCCTGAGAAACAGGGCTCTTTGTGCTAATATGTACAAGTTAGAGTTGGCAGACAAGGCCAGAAGTCTGAAGGCTTAATAATTGGCTTTGAGGTCTGTATGAAATAACAGTACTTTATTACCTGTGGGTTTTTTTTTTTTTAATTTCTTGGTTTGTTTATTATTTCATTATCCTTCCAGTAGTTAATCATGGATCCCCAATGATTACCAGGGGGAGTTTTATTCTTACTTCCATTTTTTCCTTAAAGTTCTTCTTATTTTGGCCATTTCCCATCCCGCTTTCAGATACAATAGTCTTTAGAGGCTCAACCCAACTGTCACCTCCAGTTCCTAAGATGGAAGTTTCTTTCATTCCAAGTCAACGGCTTTGCTCACCTGTGAGTAATTCCCTTGCAGGGTGGTGTTCAAGTCTGGCACTTCTTGGCAATGAAAGCCAGGTTGGTACAAACCCCTGACTAGGTCAAAGGGACTGCCAATGAGGTATATGAGGTTGCATCAGCACCTACAGATCGGTAGATCTCAGCACCTACAGAATGGTAGACCAGGGCTCCCAATTCACTCTGTGCTCAGAGCATAGCTCAGTCATTCTTGTACAGTCTCCTGAATGTCCCAGCCACTAAGGAAATACTTCATCACTCCTTGTAACTTTTCTTACCTTGTTCTGCACATGGAATTGCCTTGTCACTGTGATGCTTGCCTGAGTCCTTCTCTAAGTTGCCAAGAAACTTTCTGTTCTTGAATCATTATTAGTCTGGAGTGTTGATCACCCTAGACTCTGGGTGCCATTACAACAGGCTTCAGGATATATTTCCCTCAAGGGAGGGAGTCTCCACACTCTACTGGGTAGATTTGGATCCTGGACAAATCCCCAATTTATTGGAAGAAGAATTATTGGTGTCATACAAAGAGACACAAAACAATAGTTTGGTGAGGCAATTTAATTTTGCAAAAGGACGCACTGTGACCCAAACTGAGGAGCCAAGCATGGCGGGGCAGGAAGTTCACTTTATTTTTATATGAACACAAGGTGGTGACTGTCTCACCCTACCCCACTGCTAGTTCAACTTCACAGTCTCATGAGATTGGCTAATTCATAATCAGTCCAAAGGGGAACGATGTAATAAAGAGTCATGTCCTAGGAAAGGCTGGGATTCGGCGGTTGGGCAAAGAGGCAAGTACCACCAGTGTTGGACAAGCTGGGGAAGGTTTATAGAACACCAGCTCTTGGCACGCTAGCTATCTTTGATATAGCTATACTGTTTTTTATAGTGGGATCCAAACTCAGGTCTTCTGCAAGAGGATTATGTACTTTTTAACTACTGAGCCATCCCTCCAACTCATAAAGTCAGTTTCTGAAGGAAGACTAGGAGGCATTGAGGACGTGAACTCCAAAGCAAGGATTGTTTGGGTTGGGGTCTAGTCTGTTCAGAGTTCCACAAGCTGGGCGGGAAGGTGGCTTATAAGTAACAGAAGTTTTATTTCTCCCACCTTGGGAAGCTGCGGAGTCTGAGATGAAGGTGTAGCAGAACCCATGTCTGGCGAGGGCCTCCTTCCTCTTAGACGCATGGTCTTCTTCCCTTGGTGGAAAGAACAAATGAGAGGTGGTCATAAGGCACCAATGGCCAGTGTGTGAGCTCTGCTGTCATAACCAATCATTCCACCGCTCCCTCCAAATACCATCACTTGGGGGGGAGTTATGCTTTCAAGATGTGGATTTTGAGGGTCCATGGATGTCAAGACTCTAAGACATGAGACGTGGCCTGGGAAGATGGCCTGCTTAGCTGAAGCTGAGATGCATGGCAGTGATGGTGTAGGTGAGTTACCATTGTCTTTTTGCCACTCTATGTTCAAGCTGTGCTCTTCAAAGATTTAACATGCTGTGTCTTAAATGGTAGGTGAATGTTGGGGACCCTGAGTATTTAGGTGTCATGCACGCACGTGATGCGTATTTCTTGCCCTCTCCCTGTTCCTACACTTGCTGTTTCTGCTTCAGACAGAGGTCGCTTCTGTGGTTACAGGAGAGACTTCAGGCTTGGGTGTTTTGGGTTGTGCTTCTGATGTGGAGTAACTGTCAGGTGGTGGCAAGTCAGTCATTGACCGAGGGTCTATCATGTAGCAAGCACATCTCTAGGCATCAGAGACAAGACTGTGAACAGGAGAGTCAAGAGTAGCTGTCTGTGCCGAGCTTTCATTCTTGTTTCAGGGGGGCAGGCCCAATAAACAGACACAGCCAAATTAGAAAATGTTTATAGTGTGTTATTGGAATTGTCTTTAGGCAAAGATCTCAAGTTTAATGTCAGATGTATGTACTGGCAAGAACAAGTTTCCATGGGGGCCTGATCTAGTTGGTGGCATGTCTTATGAAAACAGAATCCCACATTCATGCTAAAGGCCAAGGATATTGTTTTTGGTTATCACAACAGCATGAGTCAGTAGGTTTTTGAGTGTATGCTAGTCTGTGTCTACCAAACTAGAAATGGGCAGTGTGAACAGCTACCTGTGATTTTTTTTTTTTTTTGTGGGGAGTGGGGAGGTGGGGTTTGAGGGAACAGTGGCTGGTGAGTGTCTCTAGAGGAGGCTGCTGACCTCAGTGCTGCTGACCTGACTCATTTTTGCCAGTGGAAAGATACACATGTAACGATTACAGCTGTTCTCTAATGGGCTGAGTTCATCTGTGGCCAGAAAAAGAACAAAAGTTCCCAGGTGCCCGGCTTTGAGAGGGGTGAGGAGTCTGAATCATGAGCTCAAGCTTCAGCAAGGTGTGTGGATGTGTGGCAGCTGAGAAAATAAGATTCAGATATTGACAGTCCTTAGCACTGGGGTCGTTTAGTGAGGAGTCTCTCCTCTTAGTGACCAGGCACTGGGGGATGGAGGCTGGGCTTTGGTAGTCCAGATGATGTGGGAAAACGTTTGTCAACCTTCTAGAAGGTACCGCCCCAGAGCAGTGGGCATGGGTAACTCCGAGGACCTATATCAGGAACAGTACACCCCCAGTCCCTGTGTGTGGGTCACAGCCTTGTTTCACTGGGAAGCTTGGGAGAATGTGAGAGAACCGAATGGAGAGCCTGGTTCTGCTTATTGTGTCTAAGAAATACAGTATTAGCACTTGAGGCAGGCGCTGCAGATAGGTCAGTATAAAATAGCCACCTAATGATTCATTGTCACAGCCCAGACCGTGACCCGGCCCTTTGCAGACCTTGCTTTGGTGAGCGGGCCCGGTGAACACATTTGTATACTTCCTACCTGTGGATTACTCACATTCTTTGCTTATTACCTGATTTGATTTGTTCGGTTTCTATATCTTCTCCACTCATCTCTGTCAGATGCGCCGATGATTAACTTCACGGAGCTTTGTGACCAACCCTGGCATATGTTTCTCACAGGCTGCGTCTGGCCTTGAGAGGTGGATGGGGTACATGCAGGGAAACACCGGTTTGGGGGGGGGTCACCAAGTGCTCTGACTTTGTGAACACAGAACCTGGGGATAATGGTCCAAAAGGTGATGATGATGATGATGATGATGATGATGATGATGACGGGGAAGCAATCACGTGGGCTGTGAGGATGCCAAGGTCCATGAGGGTGGTTGTCCACATGCAGGGGTAGGGGTGGGAGAGGGTGGGGAGAGCTGGGTTCTGGCTTCACAAAGGCTAGGTTAGGACTTTAGAACCAACCCCTCCTCTTGAGTGGGTTTGGACCCTTCACTGAGCCTTTCTGTGTTTTGATCTCTGTCTATAAAATGGGTCTGGCCACCCGTAGTCCTTGCTGAATTGCCAGAGGACCTGGTACAGAGATGGGTGGATAGTCTTTCTTGTAGTAGTTTTCATCTAGAAAGTGGTCAAGAGACGAGTGAGTCATTGTCATAGGCGCTGTCCTCACACCAACTCAGAGGGAAATAGTGTCATGACCCCATTGTACAGGTGAGATGCCCACTCTGTCCCGGGCTCTCGCGTACACTGCCTGGTCCCTCCTCTGTGCCTTTGCCTCTCTGGTCACAGCTTGTTAGAAGGGACCCGAGAGTGGTCTGAACATGTCACCTACATCATTCCTAGTTGATAATTTGGGTTTAATGCTTTCCCCTCGCTCTGGTCCTTCATGTCCAACCCTTTCTGGTTTCTCGGTCTTCTTGAAATTTGGGCTTTTCATGTGGGTTGTTGGTCACAAGGGCCCCGTGAATTATGCCCCGTTCAGCTGTGACGGCCACACCTGGCATGCTGCCAGAGGGTGTGCCTCTTTGCCTCTTCATAGTTTTGAAAGATTTAATTTGATAGTTGAGACACTCGCACTTCGTCTCTTACGGTAAGAGACAGTCAGCCTTCTGGGTGTGAGTGAGGATAAGGTGGCGTGGCAGGAAGATCAGGGAGGGAGGAGGGCTGGGCTACAGAGTCCCGATCCTCGCTCTCCACAGTCAGTAGTGCTTGACAAATGCCTGAACCATATTTTACTTTTTATAAAGTTATGAAAAGCTTAAATCTGTTTAACACAGTTACTACTGTTCTAATCGATAACGTTTTAAATATAGAATATATAATTCAATGCCATGGTTGCATATTTAATATTGTGCAGCCACTGCGGCTTGTCTCAGTTACTGTTCTGCTGCTGTGAAGAGACGTCACGAAGAGACATCATAACCATGGCAACAGGCCAACAGGCAAGGCCCTGGAGCGGTAGCTGAGAGCCTACTACGCCTTGTTTGAAAGTCGGAGGCAGAGAGCAAGGGACTGGACCTGGCGTGGGCTTTTTGAAACTTCAAAGCCCACTCATTTCCTCAGTGACACCCCTCCACCAACAAGGCCACACCTTCAAACCCTTCCCAGAGCAGTTCTACCAAGTAGGGACCAAGTTCTACCAAGTAGGGACCAATGGCCTGTAGGGGCCATTCTCATTTAAACCAGCATGCTGCTGTCTGGGTCCACAACTTCTCCGTGTACCTGGAATGGTATAATGTTTGTCCTTTTGCATCTCATGTATTTCCTTTGAGATAATTAAGGTCCATTCATGTTGTAGTTCTTGTGAGAACGTCATTTCTTTTCACGGCGGAATAATACTCTACCATAAGCATGTGCTGCATTGTGTTCATCCTCTTGCCTGGCGGTGGGTGCCTAGGTTGCTCCCACCTTGTGGCTGCAATGAATATTCGTGAGCAAGTGCAAGTGATGATGCTCGGCAGGGGTTCCCAGGCACAGTTTTAGTTTCACAGGATTCCAATGGTAGGACCTGGAGAAAGCTTTGTCCGCAACAAGTTTGCCGTCATGGTTCCTTGGTGTGCGTGCATGCCTCTCTCCGGTGTCCCGGCAGGCTTCTGTGCCTTCTTGCTGAGTCTGCCGCAGTTGTCAGGGAGGATGCTGGTGAGTCAGATTATCTTCAGCCATCCTGCTTGACTGCTTCCTTCCCTCCCTCGGTGCCTTGTCTCTTGCTTGCCTGTCTATGGTTGGGCCAAGACGTTTCACATGGGCCCATTTCTTAGGATTTGCCTGTGAGTTCTGGAGTTGCTGAATGAATATTATTCTTCTTACCTGTATTATGTTGGGGCCCCGACTTCTGTATGCATATGGAAAGGCCTTTTAAGCGGGTGACTGAGTGCTGGAGCATGCTGCAGATTTACTTCAGCTGGGTAAGCTGCCTTTGCCTTTGCTCTGTGAGCCTAAGTGAGTTGTATACTCCATCTGACCTTGTGATGAGCGTGCAAGACTCCCTATTCCCCCTCCCACACTCGGACCTGGGACCCGGCATGTGTCGGTCACTCTGCTTCAGGTTTAATATCTGAGGATGCAAGCTTGGTGTGCTTCCTGGTTGAAAATAACTTATTTCAGAGGCAATGGTGCCAAGGCCTTCTGGGGAGGCTAAGAGCTAGCATTTACATTCAGATTCTCATTAGACTATTTCTCAGCCATTATTCGTAAGAAGCTGTCTGATTTTAGTTGATTAGCTGAGAACTCTGTAAGGTGTCAGGTGTCAGAGACAGACCTCAGAGTGTGGTCCTTTTCATTCCCGCCTTTCCCGGTGCTCGGTTTCTCCTTAGTTTTCCAATGTCACCCAGCCCCATCTCCATTTCTTGCAGTACCACACAGTACATTTAGTTTGGAAGATATGAAATGATACTTATCCCTATATTTTTCTATAAAGCAAATTGAAAACCGTCCTAGTCCGTGATTTATAAAAACAAATGCATTCGAATTGCTCAGCCTTACTTGGTGTTAGTCTGGGGGCCTCAGTAGCTCTCCTGTACAGCTGTCTCAAAGCTACTTCACAGTAGGGGCTTTCTGGGGGGGACTTAACCAAGTCTGTCTGCCGTCTCAAGTCTTGTTAGGGTGCCCTGCTCGTCCAGCCCACACCTAGAGCCTGACGTGCCCCATTCATGGCCAAAGCAGCGGTATGTACATGAACACACTGCGAACACTGAGGTTGCTTGAGATACTGTCTTGGCTTATTTCATGACTGAAAACGATCCAGGCATATTACTGTTCCTTACCATGTAGATAAGTACTGAGCACATGCCCTGTAACCCCATAGATCCATGTGTCCATGGCCAGTGGTCATCCATGCCCCCTTCTCATTTCACTGAGGGGGAAACAGCGTGGCCTGCTCGGCATTCATCTTGCACAGCCTGGACTCAGGGGGTTGTCTTTCATGTTCTTTCATCTTCCAGTGTGCCCTCCCCAGTGGGAATGCTCCCAAGCAAGTTTTTGGAGTGTAGAAGGCTTTTACTTTGGGCTGCCAGTTGACAAACAATGACGCAGAGACATTATTAATTATGAAAGCTTGGCCTTAGCTTAGACTTGTCCTATTAGCTCTATAATTTAAATGAACCCTTATCTTTTAACCTACAGTCTTCTACATGGCTCAGTTACCTTTACTCTGTACTGCCCATCCTGTTTCCTCAACATCTGGCTGGCAACTCCGCCTTTCTTCTTCTTCGCTGAGACCTCTCTGTCCCCAGAAGCCCCGCCTAACTTTTTCCGGCCTAGCTATTGGCCATTCAGCTCTTTTTTAAACCAATCACAGTGACACATCTCCACACAGTGTTAAAGAATACTCCACAACACAAGAGTCTGTGCTGAGGATGGGAAACTCCGCCACTCCCTGGAGAGGAGCCGGAGCCCTTATGTTCTTCCTTCAGTTATTCTGTGTTATCTCACTCTTAGTGCCAAAGACAACGATCATTGCTTATTGCTGCAGAGCAGAGGGGCATCTGAAAGATCCCACACCCGGGAAAGCCCAGATGCTCTGCCCCCACAAGCCACATGTACCTCTTGTGAAAGGCGCAGAGCATCCTTGGAATGCACAGGCCCACTGCTTGCACGTGGGCAGGAGAGCACCTGGCCCCATATGTTTTACTCTGGTTGGTGCTAAGGGCTCCTGGGTATTTTCCCATTTTTGCATCTCTGCCCCCATCACCCTTCAGGTTACAGACCTGGCTTCGGTTTGTGGGCCACTGGTGAGTCTGGAACTTTTTATTTTGGTGTGTTAAAAGTTGTTTTTCTGTGAGGAAATCTAAATTGAGGTAGTGACAGAAATTGAAGCTTTCAAATCATAGAAAAATATAATTGGAAGATAGAACTACGGATGTGGGAAAGAATCAATTGGACAGCATTATTGGATCATTGAAGAAATAGAAGCCTCAGATTTTTAAGGAACTGCCCACACCGTCCCAGCAGGAAACTCTGGAGATGGCATTAAAGGCCATTAGTGTTTGCTTGGCCTCTTTTTCTATGATGTTATATTTTGTGAGAAAAGCCCTACATCTCTATTGAGAGAAAAAATGCCGTTAGGAATTTCTAAGTTGGTTTGTACAGACAGGGTTTAATGTGAGGTTGTGAATATTCTCCTTCAGCATCAGATTTAACAAGCACCTGGGCTGTGAGACACTACCTGGGAGGGGAAGGAAGCTTGCCTGTCTCTCCGAGGAGGAAGGCCTCTTCTGGGCCACACTAAGGACCCTGAGACATTCCTTGTTCCCATGCAGATTCCCAGATGATGGAGCATGAGGGTGGGAGACACGAATTCATTTTTAGCCCTCAACCAGTTTCAGATATAAATGATTTGTTTTGACAGTCAGTCTATAAGTAGCCATAGGACGTCTTTCCACAGCAATGGCTCACTGTCTATGGTGGCTCCTCAGGATGGACAGGATATGTATGTAGAACTGCAAGCATTCTGGGAAACGGGCCCTTTATTTACAGTCAGATAATTTGTCCGTGTTACTTAATACCCTTGCAGGGTATCACCTAATTTGAGGAGGTGGTTACTGCTCTCCAGCCTTGCTGATGATGGGCTGTTGCTAGGTAACGAGCAGGTTGGTGTGAGCGCCTCTTACTCTGTACTTGGGAGCCCTCCTCAGCTCTCTTCCTGAGCTGGCCAAGGTGGAAGTACATGTCACTGAGGTACCGACATCTTGGCTGCGGACTTACCTTCGCTGATTGGTACATTTTGGGTGAAGCTGACTGGATTCCTGCGCAAGCTGGTTCTGAAGACCCTTAAATGGAAATCCAGAGGACAGTGACCGGCAAATGGCACCGTGCCATTGAACAGGACGGAGATATTCAAAGTCATCTCTTACAAACCTAACGTGTGAAACAGCTAGCTAAAAACGGAGCCGAGTAACTTTTGGCAAGAATAAGCGTGAATAAACCTAACATGTTTTTTTCCTTTCCTTTCCTTTCCTTTCCTTTCCTTTCCTTTCCTTTCCTTTCCTTTCCTTTCCTTTCCTTTTGTTTTGTTTTTTTGAAACAAAGTCTTGCTATCTAGCCCATGCTGGCTGGAAGTCATAGTCCTCCAGCCTCAGACTCTAAATTGCTGGAATTGCCACAGCCAGCTAAGTATTCATGTTGGACTATGAATATAACTGACGGAGTTTGGAAATAGAGAGATTTAGCTATCTGGATGTTTCTCCATGTACTTAATGTTGTTTTCTACCATATTTATTTTGCTGGTTCTTGTATCAGTATCAATAATAACGCAGAGACCTTTTAAGGGCGCCACTGTTTCAGATGTTTCAAAAGGAAAAAAAAAACTTACTTACAAGGGCATTTTCACTTTCATTAATAGGGGATTATTTTTGTAACATGAATCGGTTATCATCGCCATGGTGATTCTGATCTTGAGAATCTGTTGGTGACTAGTGAGTGCTCCCTCTACTGGACACATTTCTTTGGTTTAGAATTACTGTGTTCTCATGCACAAATTCCATTGCTTTGGGTCAGGTTCATAACTGCATTTATATTTTCTTTCCCTAAATGAATAAGACCTTTTAAGAGAGAGAGAGAAAAAAAAAACCCAATGAGTTTTAAACTTTAAGATGCCGACAAGTTGAAGAGGGTTGGATGTCTTCCTTGCCACACGTTGGCCTAATGCCTGGTGGGTGCTCCAGCTGGTCTTTCTCTGGGCAGCCCTCCGGCTCTAGGAGCACACGCTTTGGTGGGAAATGATATCCTTCTGAGGTCCACTCTGCCTGGAGGCGTCTCTCTTCAGATGTTAGTGGGTTTCCCTGTGTCAGCGGCCTTTCTTTCTAGGTCTTCGAAAATTTCCAGGCACTAAATGGTAACAGCAGGTGTTAGGCACTAATTATATCCTCATGGACGGCTCAGATTGGCCATGGAGGAGTCTTTGGGGGCGGTCTCCAGAAGCAGCCACAGGGAACTCCACTTTCAGGCAGGCCTAAGAAATAAGGAAGGAGACGGGAGCCGGTTCAGTTCAATCCAGCGTAAGTTCATCGGGTGCCTGCCCTGAGTGTGGCTTCAGGGGATTGAAAACGAGCAAGCCGTCTTCTGGGAAGCACTGGGTAGGGCAACGGACAAACATCATCCTCAGCACCGTTTCCCTCATCCCAGGGAGAAATTCAATCATCTCAGAGAGTCTCTGTGGGCTCCAGGAGTAAAGGACACACTTCTTAGGATAGTGTATTCGTTACTTCCCATCAAAACAAACCCCATGACCAACAGCAGCTTACAGGAGACATGGTTTGTTTGGTTAATGGTTCCAGAGTGAGACTGGACAGCAGGCCGCAGGCTGACCACACCTTTATCCACACAGCAAATAAAGGGAACAGGAAGTAGCGCCTGGCTATGAACGCTTGAAGCCCACCACCCCGGGGCATTTCCTCCAACTGCATCTCCCAAAGGTCCCATAGCCTCCCCGTGTTACAAAATACCACGGCCACAGCAGTTTACAGAAGGGGGAGTGTATGGCCCCTGGTTCTTGAGAGGAAGGAGCGGTGGAGGCAGGGAGAAGCATGGCCACAGGACCAGGAAGCTGAGGGATAGCATCCTTAGCCAAAAGCCGGGAAGCAGAGAGAGTGAACCGGAAGTGAGTGAAGCTATGTGGTCTCCAAGCTGTGATGTCCTTCTTCCAGCAAGGCTGGCTCACCTCCCCAGACAACAGTGCCACCACTGGAAGCCAAGTATTGAAATGCAGGAGCTCCAGGGGGGACTTTCTCATTCAAAGGACAGCAGATAGTGAAATAATGGTTCCTAGAGGCTGGAGGGGGAGGGGAGGGGGAGCCTTGCCAAAGGGTGCTTGCAAAGCTACAGTTACTTCAAGAATCTGGGGCACAGCAGACTGCAGTCAGTGATGCATTGTATGCTTCAAAACAGCCGAACGACAGGGATCGGGATGTTTACCAGAATCAGTGCGGTGCGTGAGGTGGTGGATCTGCTGATCACCCTGACAAGGGCATTGTGCTGTGTACACAGGCAGGGGAACATCACGTTGTACCTGACACATTCAGACAACTATCTGTCATTTGGGAGTAAAATAGAACTTGAAGAAACCTCTTGGAGAACAGCGAGACCAGAAACCCTTCTGCCCTCCATGTGGACGGTGGAGCTCACGTTCTTTTACCTATAAGTCATTTGTCACAATCTTCTGATACATTGTAGCAAGATTAAACACCCTTCCTGTTCTGGTGGCGTAGGCTGGTGCTTGCCAACACGGAAATGACTGATGGCGCCCCTGGAGATCGTCCCCTGTCTCTGTGTCTTTCACGTGTCCCTGTGTGGAGCACGACTCTTCCAGCTGGGCTAGCTCCCAGTCCAAAGCTGGTCCCCTGATTTTCGTCATCTTCTTCTCACCCCTTTATTGTATTTCAGCCCAGTTCAGTTACTCATCAGCTTTGTGAGTGTGTGGACACCAAGGCTGCATGCACTCCAGGCCGAGAAGCGTCCTTGCTGACCTGGCTCTCACCTTCTGCTTAGCCTGTGCAGATGGTTCTCAGCCTTCAAATGCTCATCAGTGGGGGAAAAGGGGAGTGTTATTCCTGGGGACTGGGATGTCGATGATACCATGGGAATGAGTGAGGCATTACCTAACAGTAGACAGTGACACTTCTGTCTTAGACTTTCTTAGGAATGGCGCCGTGAGCTCCCAGACTGGCTAGTTTTTTGGTTATGTGTGGGGCCGTCCTGCGTGCTGTAGGCTGTTTGGCAGCAGCCTATACTTCTTCCTTGTAGAATCTCTCCCCAAGTTGTGAAAATGGAAAGTGTCTACACATACTTACAAATACTCCCTGGGGTAAAAGCCATCTCTAGCTTAGGATCCTGCTACATGTAAACACTTGATTTTACTCCTTCAGAACTGTGCCTGGGCACATTATTTGTTTGTTTTCTTCCAAGGTATCTTATGCCAATCTCTGTGCAGATTATGAAGATCATAAAGATTAGCCAGGCACTTCTTGCTTATGTTTATATATGTGGGCATGTATTTGTCAAGTTTAAAACCGTCGTGGTTTCCACCACAATAACTCTGATCAGTGTTTTCCTGGAAGTTACAGTGTGTGTGTGTGTGTGTGTGTGTGTGTGTGTGTGTGTGTGTGTGTAACATTTTCATCTGTATGTTAGTGTGTGGAGGCCGGAAGCTGGCCTTGGATGGCTCTTCAATCATTCTCTATAATTTGAAGAAGGGTTTCTCACTGAACTTGGGGTTCCCAGAGTCAGCTCAGCTCTGCTGGCCAGCACTTCAGTGAACCCTTCTGTACTTGCCTCCACACTGCCAGGGTTGCAGGCACAGGCCAGTGTCCCCGAAGTTTAGGAGTTTTTCCTTGGGGGTGGGATATCATTCAGTTCCTATGTCTACATGGCAAGCACTGTAAACCAGTTCCTTACCAACCGAGGGTGGTTAATCCCCCAGCTAGCCAATTCCCCACCCCCAAAGTTACCTTTCTTGTTTTCTTTCTGCGTATGGCTTCCAGCCTGTAGGTCTGGTTGGTGTCTGAGTCATTATGATCCTTCAGTGATGGTTGTATTTTTGTGGTCTGTATCTTTGAGGGAAGCCCCTTGCAGTAGGGGGAAAGGGGTCAATGTCTTTGACTTTTGGCTCAGCCAATAATAACCTTATGAAATGATAATGCTTTATTCCTCTATCAATTTCACCCATGGCTGCTTCGGCCATTTCAGATGTAGTGTCTGGTTTGTTAGCCCAGATTTCTCGTTTGCTCTCTGGTGATTGCTTCCGGTCTTTCTAACTGGCCACCTGAGGCTTATATTATTATTATTATTATTATTATTATTATTATTATTATTATTAACCACTGGTCATTAGAAGTTTTACTCAATGAAACTAATGTCTCAAAACCAAGGTGGAGCCCGAAGTGTATGTACTCTTTGGGGTGCTTTGTGGGGGACGTTAGAGTTAGTGTGTTTCCTCTACAATTTTTGGAAACTGCTATAAATATTGTTCATGGGAATCCAACATATGGCCGTTTTCTGTTTAGAGGGCGAGTGAGAGAGAACTTCTGAGGAATTTTCTGGATAGTTTGCACTATGGGAGCAGTTGCCATTGGTTTTAAAGATAGATGGTGAAAGGTTTTTCTTTTCCTCCCTTTTCTGTTTTCTATGTTTACCTAAACAAACGTTTAGGAATGCATCTCAGTCCAGCAAACTGTCCATAGTTCTGCCCCAGAGGGGACCAGGTAAGGGGTGTAGTGATCCTTTAAGAGACACTGTGGTCTTGCCGTGTGCAGGGCAAAAGCTGACAGGAGCGTATGCCTTGTGCCCAGCGCCCAGTTTCCTTTGTAAACTAGTCAAGACCCTATAGGAATAAATCGCTCCCAGGATGTGGAAAGCAGAGTGCGGGACTGAATGTCAGCCAGACACAGTCCTCAGCTAGGCAAGAATTAAACTGAAGACGGGGGCGGAGAGGGAGGAGGAGGAGGAGGAGGAGGAGGAGGAGGAGGAGGAGGAGGAGGAGGAGAGGAGGGAGGAGGGAGGGAGGGAGGAGCTCCAGGCCCTCTCCAACACACCCAAATGACCAGATTCATCATAGCACGAAACTTCACAAGTTACACCCACTCCCTTGCCGGCAGCCGGGAAGGCTACAGCTTCTTCCTGATTTCAGTTACTGGAAGTTTAAGAGATGGAAAGGCAGCCGGGAGTGCGCGCCTCGCTGAGCCAGGGTGAGCTTCGGAAAATTCGATCCATTTTCCGCCGGTGAATCTCCTAGGCGCTGCTGGCGCTGGAGGCTGCGGCGCGAGAGACTGTGGTGAGGATGGGTGGGAGCCCCGGAACCCTTAACTGTGGCCTGAGGCGGGGAACCTGAATGGCTGGAGCCCTGGCCCTGCTTAGTTTATGCTCGGCTACAGGGCGCTGTGCTGCTCCGCCGAGCTGTGGGAAGCAGGCTGCTGTGTGGGTTCTGACCCCCTGGAAAAGGGCTTCTGGCTCGGAAACTTCTCCCTTGCTTTACCGAGGGTCATTGTATGGGAAACGGGACGGAGACGGTGGGACCGATCTTGACACCCGCCAAAGATGCTTCCTGCTTCGGACCCAACCCTGCTGCGCGCCTCCAGCAATTACTAAGCTGTGTATGGGTGGGGAGGTGGGGGATGGAGGGAATCCCTTTGGAGAGGTTTGGGATTCTAGGCTGGACTGGTTTTCAGATAGTCTGAAGCTGTGGCTCCGGACCAGCACCTGGATGGGAGTTCCAGAATGAGGCACCCAGTCTCAGGTTTTCCTACTTAGTTTTGCATATAGGTTAGTTGTGCTAAAAGCCCCTTGCCACGGGGGAGCTCGGTTTATCTGGAACTCCTTTTTAATGTGAGTTTTTCTGCCGCAGCCGGCTGATCTTCTGATCCATTGCCTAAGCGAATTTTGGGTGGGGTGAAGAGAGGAAGTTTCGCTGGAGGGTGGCACGGGGGAGGGGTTGTTGGGGTCTTAAGTGACAATATCATAGCAAAGCATAAACTTGGCTCCCCACCCACCCACCCCCCTGTCCTGGTTTTCCTCAGGCTTTCCTGGGTGTGTGGTTAGAAGGAAGTTTTGAGGCTGACATACCTGTTTTGCTTATTTCAAGTCTGATCAGTAGCTGGGTGATGCACTTGGAGCCAGGATTTTTGAATGCTTATTGTTAGCCAATCCTTCATGAAATTACTTTTAGGATAAAAGGTGCGGAGATGGATGGCGCTTCGGTTTGCAACTAACTATCCATTTTGCAACAAGCTCTCCCCCAGTTTGGAGTGAGTGGAACAGGAGGCGTTCTCAGCTGATCTTGTCCTTTTCCTAGCGTTGGGGGGGGGGGGGGACGGTTTGGCTGACTCAACAGTCTTCCACTCGGGTACTGCAGCTCAGGGCACAGGCTGCTGGGGCCACAGTTAGCTTGCTGGGAACCTTCTGCTTCCTTGAAGGGAAAGACCTGAATGTGAAGGAATGACTCTCCAACCAAACTAGACCCGTCCCTAGGGAGATCAGGTGGTATGGCCCAGGCTGTCACACCTGGTAGTGGCTCCAGAAACAGCCCAATAGGTAGGTGGCTCTGAGCATGATGTTGTCATGCCTACTCCTGAGGAACCTGTTGTCACTCTACAGGCGGTGGCTGAACTGGATCTTGTGATGGCAAGGGCAAGACTGAGTAATAGATGGAGTTTATGGAACAGTAACCCTCAGAGAAAGGGGAAGCAGTGATTCACAGACAAAAGGGTCTTGGGCAGTTGCCACTGGGGACTGTTATGGGGATGCCTGAAGCTGGGGTTGATTCGGCCATGGGGCCACTAAGTTTCTCAATAGCTCCAATTCTTGTGCCATGCTTTTCTTTCGGCTCCCTCTCCCCCTCCTGGTTTGGCTCTGTTTGCCTTATATACTTTGAAAGTTTGGAGTTCAATGTGTCACAGAGATAGGACCACTGAAATTTTGTTTTAGTAACTAAAATTTTCGTTGGAAGCTTTCCAATTCTTCTAGGGTTTGAAGTATATTGATGTACAGTTGGTTATATTCGATAGACTCAGTTTTTAAAGAGATGTTTCCTTTTCCATTCTTGGCATTGGTTATTTATTCCTTTTATTCCTTTTCTCTCTTTCTGTGCGTGCCTGCGTGTGTGTGTGTGTGTGTGTGTGTGTGTGTGTGTGTGTGTGTGTGTTTTACTGGACCAAATATACATGACATGCCAGGCAAGTGCCACACCATTAAGACACACTCCCCCAGCTGTGTATATTTTCCTGATCAGTCTTGCTAACATGTTGTCAATTTTATTGCTATTGGAAGAACAACTTGGTTTGTTTGTAGTTGACACACAAAGCCCACCTCCTTCCTGAATTAAAAACATTCAAGTGAGCATCTAAAAACTTCTGCCTTATGGGATGCTGTCAAGAAAGGTTTTATGACATCCTTTGAAAACAAGCAACTGAGTCCTCCAGCTGTAAGGAGGAAGACATTATGTACTTCTCTTTGCATCTTTGATGTTGATTGTATTTTTCTGTTTATTAAAGCATGCCTTCTGTGTGTGCACATCCTACATATTGGACCAAATTGTTCCAAGGTGGGTTTTGTGGATTCACTGGGGCACACCCAGTGAAATTGTTTTAGAAGCATCAAGCCAGAGTGTGCGTGAGGCTTTGAGGTAATTTAATGTGAAGTGTGGGAGCAGTCAGCCCTCTCAGCGTACACATTTACCTTGTGCAAGAGTAGACAAATTGTGGTAATGACTGGGGAGGAACATTTCATTTCTGTTCATATTTAATGCATGAGCCTGAGTGTTTTAAAGTTTAGTGCGATCTTTCTGAGTGTGTGGCAATCCAAGGGCTTTGACTCTGGCTCTGCCAGTGAACTGTGAGGTCTCAGGATAATTACTTTTGAATTTCCATATCTTCAGTGATGAGATAAATATGCAAACTACTTGCGGTCGTGGGATGTTCCTGAGAATATCTAGGTAGGACACTTTTCATGTGATTTGGCACACATAGGCTCTTTGTGAATGGAGGCTCCTTGAGTGTCTCCTGTTTCCTGTCCTTTCTTGTCATACTTCGAAGCTCAGCACTTCTCTCTCTGTCTGCCTACCAGAACAGTGAAAGAGGATAAAGCAGACTTGGAAATGGAATAAAACAAAAGTGTTCTCCCTATCTATTCCCTCTTCATTATGAGTGAGTGAGGTCACCAGGGACACCTTTTAAATTTCCTGTCTTAATCTTAGTTTTCTAGTTAATTGCTGGTAAAGTGATTGTGTATTTCTTCTCTCCATTTTTTACTATATCTTCCTGGGATGATTATTATTTTTCAGTTCATCTCATCTCTTTTCTTTTTCCTCCTCACATTTCTCTAATTTCCTTTTGAACGAAGTGACATGCTCTTAAAACCATACACTTAACCAACACCAGGAAAATGTGCCTATGGTATAGCCGAGGTGGGAAAATGAATGTTCAGGGCTGTGGTGATTGCCTGGAATTTAGAAAGGAATATTGGGTTTTGAGGTCCCCCAACCCTAAGCCATTTAATCTTCTGAGAGATTGGCAGCTATGATGTGTTCATATTTCTGCATCTGGAATTACAAGGAATGAACTGGGGGTAGGAGAGAGGGTGAGCTGGAATAGCATTCATTTGCATTGTGGTACCATGATCACTGTTCTCCACTGTGCCCAAGGACTGAGCCCTGGCTTGTATATTGTAACGAATAAGCTTCAGGCATGGAGTTCTCTTCCAGGAAGACAGACACACAGCTGCTCTTGGTCCAGCCTGTCTGCTCGGCTAGGCTGGCGGTGCTCTTTGATTCCAGTAGATGTCAGAGATGGGGAAGAGCAGAAAGAGTTCTCACACGTGCCTTGCCCTTCTTTGAATGTGCTTGGACCAGCGTTAGCATGATGTTCCTCCGGTGAGCATTTGAGGGCAGTTATCACCACTTTTGGAAAGCTTTGCTTGCATAGTGGATTAGTGAGGACTGGTGAGATGTCCTAATCGCAGGGTTTCATTCAGCCACCCTGGCGTCTCCACAGTCGGTGAGACCTGGATGGGTAGATATAGTCACTGCCGCACTATCTATAAGCCTAGATTAAGAGCCTGTAAATGTCCCTGGGGTTGCTCAAATATCAGTAGTGTATTCCCAAGCATCCACATGGTACTCAGCACAAAAGTACTGTCTGTGATCTGTGAGGTGCTTTTTCTGTGTCCTCTTATTGTGTGACTAAGCTTTTCCTAGGGAGACTCAACACACACACACACACACACACACACACACACACACACACACACACACCCCTACTTTGTATATGGATCCCACAACAGACCAAAATGCAGATACCACCAAAGTCCAGCTTGGTGAAGCAGTGAGTTTTATTGGGGTTACTTACAGGGATATGGGTGAGGGGTCACTTACAGGAGCAGAAATGACTCAAAGACAGCTGCACCGCCAAGGCCTCCCGAGCATCAGAGACAGCTCATAAAGCTGGGAACCTGGAGTATGTCGCACAGCCTGCGGGCAGCAGGCAGCTCACCAGATTGTCCTTTCCAGGTGACTCTGGTCTAACCCTCTTCCAGGCAGCTGGTCTGGTCTCAGAGACTCCTTTACAGCTCTTAACTGCTTTTTATTTTTTTAAACTGGTCTGTTTCAGGGACTTCCTAAGGCTATTTTTTTAGTGGTTTACCTTCATGCTCAAGGAACTTTCCTGCAGGGTGGAATGTTTCAATCTTGGAGCAAACTGTTATACAACACCCCTTAAGAGTGTTCTTGAGATATATGCAACACGAGCCTAAACCCGTTCTTTATCTGCTCTGACAGGTAGAACCCTTGTGGACTGAAACCCACCTTTCCAGATCCGAAAGCAAGGCTGAGAAAGAGGAAGGGAGAGTCAGTCCCAGAGACGATGGTGTTCTGAATTCCAGTCCCTCTCTCAGGACGTGAGCAGCGCCTTCAGATGGCACCTTTGGAGACCCTGATGAAGGCTCTTCTCTTTGGCCTGGGGTAAGTGTGGCATTTGCCTGAGGCTGGGGAATAAGCGTTTGACCTCCAAGACCTTTAAGTGTTTATTGTCTCAGAGTGCCACACAGACTGCTGTCTGGGGACAATGGAAAGTGAGGTATTGGTGACTGGATTCGGTGGGAAGGAGGCTACTGTCCTCCCCACTCAGAATCGGAAGCTTTGAAACTTGTGAGGGCTTCAGATTCTCAGGGGTGCAGGCGTGTGGGTTCTTGCCACTGTTACGTTGTTTTGGAGACCTCAGAGGTGGAGTTCCTACCTCGGTGTTCCGGGCTCCCCCTTTGCCTGCTTGTCTGGTTCTAGGAAAGGGGAAGAAAGAACAGATTTGACGGCCCAGGGGGAAACGTGGTGTCCCAGTGTGTGTGTGTTGTCTATAGGATCGTGTTAAATGACAGAGGTCAGTCTTCCTCTACCTGCAGAATGTGCTTGGAGAAAGCATGACATTTCATGGGAGTGTCATCGATGTGGTCAGACCAGACACTTTCATTGTGTGAAGAGCCTGAAGCTTTCCCAGGAGGGATCTAGGGTTAATTAAACATGCATGTTCTGAGTCACTTGGAGGAGCAAGGCTTCGAAAAGACATCCTTCTTTCCTCCTTGGAGACCCAACAGAAAGGGAGGGCTACATACTTTTCCGCTTTCGCTCTCTGGATGTGGATTTCATTGGGAGAGAATAATTAACACCCGAAGGTACTTTTCAAGGGATGGAGCCATGGCTCAATGGCTAAGAGCACTTGCTGTTCTTCCAGAGGACCCAGGTTCAATTCCCAGCGCCCATGTGGTGACTTACAGCTGTACATAATTCTAGTTCCAAGGTATTCAGTGTCCTCTTCTGGCCTCCACAGTTGCCTGCTTCACATGTAGTGAGTGCCTTTATTTATATACACGCAGGCAAAACGCTCATACACATAAAATAAATATATTTTTTAAAAATGGAGGTTTTTGAGCCATAGGAGGTTGCTATGATTCTTCCCAAGTTTGCCTGCTGCTCACTAATTTACCCGAGCCTTGGTGATAGGACACTGTATATTCATTTTTTAATGGTAAGAGGCTGGGGGCTGCCGACTTTGAACAAAACAGGAACCAGCATGGCAGCTGCTTCCTGAGGCCTGACCGACCCTTGCAGCTTCTAAGGTTTCCCACCAGCATTCCAGGTCCTGCTGGTGGGTCCTGCTGTAACCTGTTAGTCCAGTATTGCCTGTTGCTGCTCCAAGCCAGAACCAGGAGCCAGCCCTGGCCACGCCCCTCTAACAAGCCCTGCAGCTGCCAGAGAAAGCTCCTTGGGTGTTGGCGATCACCCGTTGCGATCCTAATTGGGTTAGATACTCTTTTCCAGAGGTAGAGGTGATGTCAGCAAGAACTGCCCCTGTGCAATGGGGCGCTCTGACCGACTGTCCCTTACCCCTGGGAAGCATTTTCCACCTTGTCCCTTTCCCATGGACTCCCGTGGCTTCCTTCTTTTCAGGAGCTAGCACGCCATGCATCATGGCTCCTCCCTGGCTTAAGTCAGATGTCTAGAGCAACAAAGTTGCGAATCGCTCCCTCGTCTGTTCTCCTGAGCTGCTCTGAGGACTCGTCTCCTGTGGGGCTGCTTGGCTTTCCCCTTCCTATGCCATTGCGTGGATCACAGGGGCTACATAGGATATTGGGGTGCTTCAGGAGAGGCTGCTCTGAATCAGTCTTCTCAGCTCCGTCACAGGGCGGGCTGGCCTTGCCTTGCTCCCCCAGCTCTCTGCTCGGTCATTGTTTACCTCTCCCCAAGGTGGGTCCACCTCCTCCTGGTGCCTTCCTACTCTGGACTCCTGACCTTCCAACTCCACATGTTGCTTCTCCATTCCTCCTCTTGAAGGTCTTGCTCCCCGAGAGTGTATTACAAATCTCTGGGGGGCTCTGTCCATGTAGCCAGTACTGAGGAACTGTTTGAGGTCACCTAAAACCTGTCCACAGATGCCTGGAGAGATGTCAGGTTTGTTTCTAAGTTCTTCAAGGGAGGGGAAACACCGAGGTGAACCAGCCGGTTTAAAAGGAAGCAAGGGGGCCGAGCTGACGGGAGCCTGTGCTTGTCTGAACCCGTGTGCTTTCACACTGCAGCCGCTCCAGCTGAGTTATGCGGTGGATGGATGCATCATCCCTTGGCGTTGAGTGCAGGGCCCAGCCACCCACCCCAAGGGAGCCAGAGCAGGTTTATGTGATGAATAATGTCCATTCGCTCCCAGTGCTAGGCCTGTGGCTAAGCGAGTTCCATGGAAACGGGAAGATGAACTTGGCCAAGCTTTGTGCTCCATCCCCCCACTCTTGAAAGATACCAAAGATGTCAGTTGGAATTCAGTGTGTTGAGTTTTATCTGGTGGCCAGCCATAGTCCATAGCCATTTCTCAGCAAGATACCAGACATGCTCTCCTTCTTGGGTGTGTCCCTCATTTTAAGGTGGCGGAAAGATGGCTAGCCTGGGTGTCAGAGAGCAAAAGGAAAGAGACTGCATGCTGGGCACGGTGGCACATCCAATCCCGGCCAAAGCAAGCTGATCTCTGTGAGTTCAAAGCCAGCCTGGTCGACATAGTGGGTTCTAGGCCACCCAGGGCTACTTATCGAGACCCTGTCTCTAGGTAAATAAATACACTACACACACTGAGCACCTACTGTGTACCTGGCATTCTGTTAAGTGCTCTCAGCCAGGCTAGGGAGACGAGTTCCGAGATCTTCTCTTTGGGTCTCAGAATACACAGATGTTCGAGCTCCCATGGTACTGTATGCCTCATCCTGTTTGTTTGTTTGTTTGTTTTTTAAACAATCATTTGAGTATATTTCTTTTCTTTTCTTTTTACTATTGATCCCATTTATCTCCCCATCTCCTCACATCTGCCCTCTACCCTTGCAACCCCCTCCCCACCCCTACAATCAAATTTAAGAGACCCAAAACCAAACCAAACCAAAAAAGCATCATCTTGTTTTGCTGTAACTCATTTCTCAATACTTACAATGCCTAATACCATATAAATGCTATGAAATTTGTTGTTGTACATTAGTACTTAGGGAATAATGACAGAAGTTGATCTGTACTTGTGTTTTATAGATGCACGGTTTTTTTTTTTCAAGTGTTTTCCAGTCTACAGCTGGTTGGATGTATGGATGTGGAGAGGTGGGCACAGGGGGCTGACTGCATGACTAAACCTCCTTCCTGTGGCATGTGGAAGTCTCCTCTTTGAGTCCAGAAATGGAACTCACATAGCTGGAGTGAACTCATCTTCATGCTTTATCTGACTTCTGTCCCCATGTGCACTGAACTTCAGTTCTAGAGAGAAATAGGCCTTTGATGATGATGTCTTAAGGCCACATTGACTCTAGAGAGAAACAGCCTTTGATGATGACGTCACGTTGACTGTAGAATGCGGAGCCTTTGTGCTCATTTCTATGCTGACAAGGTCTTTAGTGTTTTATGAATTGGTTAAAGTCAGTGTTGCTTGAAATACCATGACTAGGTATGGTTTGAGTATCGGGAAAATGATATTTGAAAAACTGAAGAACTAGGACTCTCGCTTTAGCTGTCGATATCTGTCCACATGTGGAGTGTATTGAGCTGGCTCTTTGAATTCCCCCAGAAAAGTTGTTCCATTTTAGTCTTTTCAAGGAGCAGGAGACCATCTTGGTCTTGAGTGGCATCTGTCTGTGTTATATACTAGAGACCATCTTGGTCTTGAGTAGCATCTGTCTGTGGTATATACTGGAGACCATCTTGGTCTTGAGTGGCATCTGTCTGTGGTATATACTGTAGATCATTTTGGTCTTGAGTGGCATCTGTCTGTGGTATATACTGTAGATCATTTTGGTCTTGAGTGGCATCTGTCTGTGGTATATACTGTAGATCATTTTGGTCTTGAGTGGCATCTGTCTGTAGTATATACTGGAGACCATCTTGGTCTTGAGTAGTAGCTGTCTGTGGTATATACTGGAGACCATCTTGGTCTTGAGTGGCATCTGTCTGTGGTATATACTGGAGACCATCTTGGTCTTGAGTAGTAGCTGTCTGTGGTATATACGGTTTAGGATGTTGGTGCTTTGAGTTGGGTGCTTGGGATACTCTTCCCCTAGCTTGTCCCTCTCCTGCCCACATTGCATAAACATTGGTGTGGCAGGGACAGATGGCCGCTCCGGAGCTCCTTTGATGTCACATTTGGTTGCCTGGGTGGGGGTAGAGTGGTTGCAGCCAGTCTCTGTGGGAGGAGGAGAGGCTGCCTGGGAAATACCCACTTGACAGTGGGTAAACAGAAGGAAAACTCCAGAAAAGCTGTGTGCCCTGGTCCGTGTTCAGTCCAGACAGCGGTGGCGTGGGATTTACATAAGTGTTTGACTTGGGAAGGAGCCAGAGAGCACAGAGCACAGGCCTTAATTGATGCTCTGCAGAGTTGGATTTTCTTACAGGAATGAATGAACCGGAGTGGGGGTGGGTGAGGGGCTGCTTGTCATTATTTTCAGGGTTGGGGAAAAAAAAATCTCTGCCAGAAACCTGGGTTAGGCTCACGGGAGGGCATGTGTAATTTCAGGTAGTCAGTGGAGAGCAGAACAGCGCTTATCAGTGTGTTTTCGCGCTGATTAAACAGCATCAGTCTGTGTAATGAGGACCAAAGGCTTTGATGGAAAAAAGGAGTACTGTAATGAAGAAGAGAATCCAGACAGGGAGGATGTAAGACAGCAGGGTGCTGAAAGAAACTGCAAGGACTGACAGTGAGTGAGCGTCAAATGGCTTTACAGCATCCAAGGTTTGGAGGGCACAGTAGAGGATGCTGCCATTGGCTGCTTGCAAACCAAGCGTGGCCTCCGACCATGGTGGAAAAACTAAGTCACTGAAATTTAGAGTCCACTGCCAGCTCCGGCGAGTCTAGCCTTAGGCTAAGAACTATTGACACTTCCTTTTCTAATGTGTTTACAAAGTCCCAACGGGTCAGATTGTGGCTGTGTATTCAGGGCGAGTGGCATGTCTTTGCTGTGCTTCATAGTAGTTTCTCCCAGAGGGTGAATTTGGGGAGCTCGTTGATTAATTATTTGAACAAACCGTTCATTCGTTACGTGACTGTGAGTGTGGCTGGCCGTTGTGGGTGTCCTCAGGAGATTCAGTGATGTGTGATGGACGGCTCCCCATCTCCCCAGGAGTTACTGTGAGGAAGAGAGAGAGAGTGGTCCCATGAGAAGGATGGGGTGAGTCAGGACATTAACCAGCGAAGTGTGAGGCCTGAAGATGGGGGAATTACTCAGGATACTGTTATCTTTCTGTATGTGTAGAACAGTCCATTTAACTACACATGGCCCCAGAATGAGGGTGGTTGGACTTAGAGTGTTCAGTTTTCCACATTTGGAGTGGTGAATTTGGGGCTTTCTATGGTCTGGGGGGTGCCCATAGCTTATGTACATAGCTTACATCTTTGGTGTCAGTGCTGGGCAGCACCGATGGATGATAGACAGCTAGCTCACTGTCAGCCCCCCAGTCACCAGGGAAGCATGCCAGGGCTCCAGAGCGTGCAGCAGCGCCAAACTATGTTTAGTAGGTCAGGTGGAGGAAATGTATTTTTGACTTAAGGCGATGGGTTTAATTGGGAAGTAACTCCATCATAAATTGGGGAGTGCACCTGTATTTATTTCAAGTTGGGACAAGCAGCCTATATGGACAGAAGTATATTCTTTCTGCTTTATTTTTTCTCAGTGATTACAGTAATCTAGTGTGTTCATGTACCTAAGAGACCATATAGTCCTAAAAAGATCCAACCCAATGGACTTTAAATTTGTTTCTCATTGTGTGTATTCATTGTACATGGTACTGTGTTGCATGAAGGCATTTTCATACATGTATATATCTTATATTGCACATATTTCTCCATGTTCCCTACCCTGCTTTTTCTCATCCTGCCCGCATCCTGTTAGGGAGTTCCATGTCATGTATATGCACATGATTTTATGTATCTACATAAAAAAATTGAGGAACCATAAATGGAAGAAACACATACTTGTCTTTCTGAGACTGGTTTAACTTGTTTCATATGATTATTTCCAGACTTTGTTTTTCTTTATAAATGAAAAAAAAAAAAAAAAGATCATTCGTGTTGATACATGTCTTAAAAGTGGACGGACTTTTTGCTTAGGTCCCTGGTGTGACTATTAGGATGTAAGTGTGGGAGTTTTAGTGCACAGTCCTTGCACTGCTCTGAACATTTCCTTCTGTGCAGGTCCAGGGTTAGTGATTTCGCTGGAAATCGCTCCTCAGGCCAGAGTGCTTTTCTTTCTCTATTCACTGTGCTCTTAGACAATTTCCTACAGATATGCCATGGCTTCTGATTATCCCCGCCTCCCGTTTCCCCTCCCGCCACCGGTCAGCTACTCCTGTCTAGGTCCCTCTCCCACGTCTTATTCCTGTCTTTTTTACGATAAGCTTAGTTATATTTGGGTAAAATGACGACTCTTATTTGCCGGTTGGTGTTTATTTAATGAAGTATGGAAAAGTGCTTATTGGACAAGGCAAAGTCAAGAGACTCACGTTCTTTCCTCTCGGGCACTTCCTGCTTCTGAGTTTGACCACCTTGTTGGTCAGGGGTGAAAGCACCATCCTCTACAGAGTTTTCTCCTAATGTGGTGGAACCAAAAAGCAGATATATTGGCTCATGCCTGTGATACAATCACTCAGTGGTTGAAGGTCGAGGCAGGAGAGTTGCTGTTTGAGAACAGCATAACTTACATAGTAAGTGACCTGCAAGTGAGATCCTCACAAGAAAGCCAACACAGAGCCATTACTTAAGGCCTTCTATATGGACATTAATGTGTCAAGACACAGCCTTGGCTTGACCTTGTGTTTTTTCTTGATTCATCAGACCCAGGTTTTGTGGCTGTAAACTCATTTGTGTGTGTGTGTGTGTGTGTGCGCGCGCGTGTGCGTTATGTTTAAAATGTTGGCTTCTTTTCCTTCCCTTCCCTTCTACTCCAGGACTAAGAGGTTTCACGTAGGTTGAAAATGGAAACTACGGAAAACATGGGATCTGGAAGTCATTTTCATCAGGAGAGAAATTACCCAAATGGGAAAAGACACTACTTTGTCGCTTGCCAGCTGAGGGAAACACAAGAGTGGGTAACTTGCTTTCCTTCAGTAATTGGATACATTATACAAGGCTAACCATTTCCCTGGGACTTTGTAGTTAGCAAAAGGCAGGCCCAGGTGTTCGCTGGTCCCCTCTCCTGAAGAGTGCATTGAGATGGAGGTGAAATCCAGATCACCTGCCTCCTATTTCTGTTCTTTGAATGACACTGATTCCTGCAGATGGGGTTCATCCTGTGACCGCTGTCTGCCACCTAAACAGGGATGTCTGGGTCAGCCCTGGTTGGGACTATGGGGAACAGGCTGGGGAATTCTCTTGTCAGGTGCCAGCCTTCCCGAGGGGACGAGACAGGAGCGAGACCTTCTGTTGCCTTGCATTGGGATTATCAAACCGCTTCCTGTGACTGGGGTCCGTGGTCCTGGGCAGTTGATAGTTTAGGGTCCTCCATCCTAAGAATGAAATTTTACTTTGGAAATTCAATGGCTTCTTTTGACCTGTCATTTCTTACAACATGACTTTGTTCTCAGATTCCATTCCCACCACCATCCCTCCTGGTCCTCACCTTTCACTCATGGTCACGAGAACAATTTAGTCTGAGGCCTGCAGTCTGTTCTGAGGTGACAAAGTTGACTTTTCCCACAGTTTTGGCCCAGGTGACCCAAGTTGCCTGTATGTTGAAGATCGATCGATCTATCTATCTATCTATCTATCTATCTATCTATCTATCTATCTATCCATCCATCCATCCATCCATCCATCCATCCATCCATCCATCCATGCATCCTATATTTTTAATGTTGGTTGGGATGGACCCCTGTTCTCATGGATGCTAGGAAAATGCTTTACTGCTCAACTACTGCCCCTGCCTGATTCTTGTGTCTTGTTTAATCATTATTGTGCAGTTGTTGAGATGTAGTTGCTTGAATAAATGCTCACTTCCCTGTTTCCTGAACCTAGTTCCGGAGGCTTCCAGGGGTCTTTGTTGAAAAATCTGTTCTCATCTTTGCTGACCACTTGGTTGTGTGTTTGAAGTGGTGCAGTCTCCCAGCACCCCCTCTGCTTAGTCCTGTGTTCAGATTCACCTGTAAGGAAATGAACCTTTTCGTTCTGCAGATGCATTAAATTTACTAGGTACAAAGACAGTATCTGAATCTCACTTCACATTTAGGGTTTATAAATCTATTTGAAGTACTTGGGAAAAAGCATCATGTTAGAGATGGATTCGTCTGTGTGTTAAACTAAAACGAGACTCATTGCCAAATTTAATTTGTCAAGTGTTCTTAGAAAGAGGCGGCTTTCTAGAGAGTGTGAAGCTCAATTTGTCCTAGGCTCACTAAGATCATTCTTTGCATTTCTCGTTCTGTGCATCGTTCTCATAGGAAGCACTGTGCGAAACGCTGCACATGGGCCTCATGACAGCTTTATTCAGAATTGCCCAAACTTGGAGGCGACCAAGATGTCTTTCAGTAGGTGGACACCTACCTCACACAGTAGACTACTATACAGTGCTAAAAAGAAACAAGCAAGCCACAAAAAGGCCCGGAAGAACCTGAGATTTAGTTGTTAGGGACTGGGAAGCAGGGAGGGATGGCTAGATCGGGAACTGGGTAGATTGGGTAGTCTAGCAAATACGTGATCCATGTCCTGTCCAAACCCCGAGAACGTGCAGCTTCCACACTAATGTCAGTGAAGGATTTTCGGTAATAATGATGCGTCATGTGGGTTCATCGGTTTTTAACAGATGTCCTTCCCTAGTGGGTATGTGGGTGGAGAGGGAGGGGTCTGTTCTTGTAGAACATAAAGTCTATGAAAAAAAATCTCTGCACTTTTGCAATGAACCTAAAATGATCTATATAATAAAAATTTAGAACACAGCAACAAAAGAGAAACCCAAGCTGAGGAGATCCATCCCTGAATTCTCCCCAGCGGATCTAGTCAAGAGTCTGTTACTTGGCCTGTGTTAATTCTTTTTTTTTTTTTTCTTTCTCTTTTTTCTTTGCCTGTATTAATTCTTAATGTCCCCTGAGACCTTCTGCTTGGGCAGAGGTTCCTAGGTAGCATGCGAAGTTCCTACATCAAGAATTGTTTCTGTACCTGCAGAATTGGGATGTGACAAGAATGGCCTTTGTCCTGGTGGCCTCATAGCTATGAGGCACCAGTCTCTAGGACCTGTTTGCCCCTGTCCAGTCCTGCACTGTGGTAGTGCCGTTGATGCTAAGGAGGCTTTTCTTCTTTCTCTGACTTTTTTGGTGCCTTCTGTGTTGGCCAGACCTTCTTCTGGCTTTGAGGGCGGTGAGAGTTGGTAGGACTCTGATAGTAATTGAAAGTCCTGGGAACCCAAACAAGGGGGCAGAGCTCACACACTGGTCTTTGGGCCTTTTTCATGAGTTTCCAGGGTCTGTGTGCAGAGGGCACATGAGCATGGATCTAAGCCGGTGTGAAGATTTTCCTGGAACTTCGGTTGGGAGGGATTCGCTTTTACTGAAGACAGCATCCTGGTCCCCTGTATTTACCACAGGCTTCATTTGTGCCAGGCTCAAGTTCTGGGTAGTGGAGACGCACAAGTGAGCCAGACTTAGGAGAATCCTCTGCCCTCTTGTAGCTGGCCTTCTAAAGGGGGAAGAGAGCTAGTCACTGGCACACGTGCCATCTGGAAGGTGATCGTCACCATGGAGATCAGAGAAGCAAGGGCTTTGGAGAGGAAGCGTTAGATGGGAAGGGCATCCTCTTGGTGACGCTTGTACCAAGAATGCCTACAGGTAAGGGAGCAAGCTCTTCTGGTACCAGAGGGCAGAGAACTGGGCCTGTGATTTGGGGGGATTATCATGGGGATCCCTGAGGCTTGGTCTGGTAGATCGAGGGAGAAAGTCAAGGGGATAGGGAGAGGAGGGGTGTGGTGTAAGAGAAGCCTTTTGCGAACTGTGGTATGAGGGAGTTCTACTCGGATTCCGGTGTTAATAGGCTCCTGAGTTGAGGGTAGACCAACCAGCTTCCTCATTTGGACCACTGCTCCTAGCCATCCATATCTCTAAGCACTGATTAAATTTTGTTATTGCACACACAGCCCTATCCCCTTGGTGCCATCGGATCTGTATTAATAAAATTTTAGCTTCTCTAGGCATAAATCTCTGTCTTTATAGCTGGTAAGAAAAGGGACTTTCATCATTTGAGGGGAGTTAGTTGAAGAATTCTGTAAGGAGTTCAAGGGTAGACGGAAAATGCTGGAAGATAGTTTACGGTTCTGTGCAGCCCAGTGTTCATTTACTTAACAATTGGAGAGTCCTCCTCTCCACCCTTGGCTCCACCTTGCCCCTTCCAGCTCCAGCCTTGCTGTTGACCCTTCCCCAGTGCATACCTTTCTGGTTCAGGCAGCTGATTGGAAAGTTAACCGAGCTGCACCCGAAACCAGGGCCTGAAAACGTGCGGCTGATCTCGGATGCTTTCCGAAAATACAAAACCTGAATTTTTTGGCATCTGAGCCGGTTGTCTCTTTTAAGTGGCATGTGGTAAACTTGTCCGCAGATGTTAGTGAACCAGTCTACTTTGAACAAAATAATAATAACGTTCACATCTGCTCCCCTTTTCATCTGGTGATCTTCAAACCCCAAGTGCATATTAATTAAGCCTCGCATTACTGGAAGGTAAGAAAGGGTAGAGGGAAATGACTTTCATCACTGCTGCAGAGAACCTTGGAGGGACAGCCTCTGGGGCCAGCAGAGTAACAAGCATTTTGCACCCCGACCTTGCCTTTCATCTGGCATCAGAGGTTCTCTGCAAGTGTTTCCTGGTGGGAATGCCTTAGCAGACAGGCTTAGAGTGCTATCTCTCCCCAGCTCGGCAGCATTGTCCTTGCAGACAGCTTCTTCCTGTCTGCTTCCTGGCCTCACTGGGGATGATGCAGATGGCTGTTGAGGCAGTTTGGGTTTCCTTTCCATCCTTTTGGTTTGCTATGCAGCTAGGTAGGCAGCGTCTTTGAAACGTCAGCTGCCCGCCCAGCTGGGAAGAAGTCATTTTTAGTTCGTAGCCTGGGGCTCCCTTGTACCCAAATGCTCTCCCTCCAGAATGCATCCCCTGGTAAGTCAGGAGAATAGAAGAAGCTGGAGCGAGAGCCATTGTTTTCCGACAAAGCAGGCCTGGGGTTGTGTCCATCAGAAGAGCAGAGCCGAACAAAGGCCATGAGGAAGTGGACTGGTCCTGTCATTAGCAGTGAGAAATCCAGCTGCTGGCCCGTGGGAGGGAGGCCGGGGCTCCTCCCACTGAGATCAAGGGCTGCTGCCTGACAAGTGGGGAAAAGCACTTGGCAGGGTGTGAAGTGTGCGTCCACAGTTGGTTCGCGAAGGAGTGAGTGGGGCTCTTTGATTTTTAAACGGAAAACCTTTAGCTCCATTTGCAGAAATTCTAGCAGCCAGTATCAAGTGTGCTATTGATTTTACAACGTAATACTGCCTTTCTTGACGTGTGTGTGTCAGAGAGCAAGCGATAGGAAATATTGAAAGGGCAGGTTCTTTAGGGCTGCCTCCATGTCAGACCTGTGTGGATTCCAGCTTCACGGCATTAAAGGGCGACACATACCTGTTAGCGCAGGTGCAAGGTGAAGGTTGAAAGTTCCGTGAGTGAATTCTAAAGCGCACTCGATGACAAGACTCTGTTCCCAGCATGATTGTCAAGTTGGTGTATTGTTTGTTTACCATGATTTCCTTATACCATGGGGGTCCTAGTTGGTGGGAGATACTACTAGAACGTTTCTTAAATAAGAGTAATTAGAGCGAGGAAATGGCCTAGGAATCTACTTTATTGTTTGGGTGGCAAAATGAATGAAATCTTTTGTCTCCGCTCCAGTACTGCGCTCTCCTCTGGGGCAGTTAGTCCCTTTGCTCCTGTTGACGTCAGGGGCCCTGTGCAGGCATGCATGCTAGCATTCTTCTGTGGGTGTCAGGGACCAACTTCAGGGGGTCAGACAATGACAGGTACTTTACCAGCAACGAGCCGTTTCTGGCCTTGAGTTGGTTTTTATGGAGTATCAGTGAGGGCTAATTTTTCCTATGATTAATTCTGTTAATGTGGTTTCTTAACAGTTTTTGCTTTAAAATTTTTCTCCTGGAATGTTTTAAGAAGCACAGAAGAACACAGGCACCATCATGCTTCCTGAGGGTAATGTCTATGGGAGGCCTGGATGCAGGCTGTGGACATTTGGTGAACACTGTCTCTAGGCCCGGGTGCAGGTGAACATGTCTACATTCTTGCTTTAGATACCTTCTGTCTGTCTCTGCAGCGACTCTCTCTCTCTCTTCTCTCTCTTCTCTCTCTCTCTCTCTCTCTCTCTCTGAGTTCACTATGACCGTCACAGTTCTGTACCTTGTGAGGCTCTGTGAGGAAGAAGTCGCCACCATCACCCACTAGTCACTGTACATTTGGGGTTATCTGGAGCCTCCCCCCCCAATATCATGTACCTTCAGTGTCATTTCCTAGCTCATAACTGTTTAAGATGTTCGACCATCATGGACAAAGAACACTCTTTTCAACTTGCTTGACTAATTTTTTTTTGTTTACTAATTATACTTAAAAGTAAAAGTAAACAGAAGTGTGATGAATTATGTTTTTGTGTGTGGTAAAATATGCTCCCCCCCAAAAAAAATTACTTAGTGTGACTGTGTAGTTATTACTACACTTTTCAGAATTTTCGTCATCCCAAACAGAAGCCATCTCATTAAGCTGTCACTCCCCACTTCTCATCCTCCACCATCCAACCTGCGGCAGGCCCTGCTCATCTCTCCTGCATCCCGTTTGTGAGTTGACCCGTTCTGGATAAGTGAAATTTCCCATATCAGTTCTTTTTCTATCTGTCTTGTTTCACTTAGTACCATGCTGTTCCACACTGTGGCGTGGCTCAGAGACTCATTCTTCTTTGGCCGAATCACATTTTCTAATAGGTACATACTGAGCTTTCTCTGTCGTTTCCACCTTCTGGCTGCTGTGAACACAGTGATCGAACTCAGCAGTGGCTAAACACAGTCGTTATAAAATGGGCAGTGGGCTTCCATGGGCATCTCTCCAGAGGATGTACAGGTGGCTGAATAAGCACGTGAAAAAAACAGTCTATGCCATGAATCATTAGAAAAATGCCAATCAAAGCCACAGTGAGATGCCGTTTATAATCGCCACAGTGGTGGTTTTGTTTTTAAAGACTGTTTCACCATGTAACTCTCTGCCTGGTTAAGTTTAAGTCACGGAGCTTTCATTCCCACCCCACCTGCCTCCCCAGAGACAGGATCTCACTCTGTAGCTCTGGCTCATTTGGAACTGGCTATGTAGACCTTGAACTCATAGAAATCCAGCTGTCTCTACTTCCCAGGTGATGGGGTGAAGGGCATGCACCACCATGCCTGGCTGTATAGTAGCTTTTTAGACTTGTATTCTTCTTGTGTGCACGGATACATATGATGCATGTGAGTGACACTGCATGTGTGGAGGTCCGAGGACAACTTTGTGGAGTCACTTCTCTCCGTCCACCTTTGTGTGGCTTCTGGGGACTCAATGAACTTGGGTTGTCCGGCTTACCTTGCAAGCACGTTTACCTGCAAGCACTTTGACCAACTGCTCTCATCAGCCTGCTGTGCGTGTGTATGTAAGTTTTTTTCTTTAAACTGGAAAGTAAAAAGTGTGGGAGAGACGATGGGGAAGCTGGAACCCTTGTGTGTTGTTGGTGAGACGGCAAGATGGTGGTGCGGCTATTGTGCAAAGGTTTGGTAGGTAGCTTCTCAGAATGTGGCACTCAGAACCACCACACAACGCAGCCCACTCACATCCATGAGTCATCCCAAAGAGTTGAAAACAGGGACCCCAATATATACTTGTAAGTCAGTTGAGCGGCTTTTGAACATGTATCATCATTGTTTATCAGTTTCTTCTGTACAAGGGAAATTATTTATGTTGTCATCTGGTCATTTAGCCTATTCTGCCTTCCTTTTGAGCCCCGGAAACAAATATTGCAGTCGCTTGTGTGTCGTGTGTGCCGTAAGGCTGCACAGAACAGGACACCATCGGCATGAGATGCATCTCACACCTCAGAGGCAGTCCTACACTGTGGAGACCCTGAGGGAATGTTCTAAGTGAGAAATCAGGCTTTATCTTTTGTAGTAGCATTGTCAAGATAAAGGCAAAACATTGTCAAAGAGATTTATGTACAGAACTCTTTTCTTCTCTAGTCTTCTAGTCTCCGAGCCCCCAAAATCGTATTTCCCAAGCATTAAATCTTGTTGGATTTACCATGATAGAATTGGCAGCTTTTGCAAATCAGACTTTCAAATAGAAATGGTAAGTGTGAAACAGAATATTGGTTCTGGGTTCTTGGGAAGTCATCGTATCTTCAGAGTCAAGTTTCTCACTCAGCTGCCTATTGAGCTGTTGATAATTTATACTGAACTTTTATCAGCCTGGGGTGCAGGCAGGTCTAACTGTTCATATTCTGGAAATCTACTTTCAACACTAGAATGTGTAGGCACATGTTTCTCTCCCACCTACCAGTTCCCAAATAACCACTCAGAAGCTTAATATTATAAATACTCAGTCAATAGCTCAGGCTTGTTGCTAGCTAACTCTTACATTTAAATTAACCCATATTTCTATTTATGCTTTGCCACAGGGCTCATGGCTTGTTACCTCACTTTTTACACATCCTGCTTGCTTGGCAGCTGGCTGGTGTCTCTCCTGACTCTGCCCTCCTTGACTCCGCCCTCCTTCCCATCATTCTCAGTTTAGCTTTCTCACCAAACTTCCTGCCCAGCTACTGGCCTATCAGCTTTTATTAACCATTGAGAGTAATTCATATTCATAGTGTAGAAAAGGATTGTTCCACAGCAAGAATGAAATATTCCTTCTTTAAAATATTCCTGTTTAACTCCACCCTTGTCCTGAGTCTGTGGTTCTTCACCAATGGGAAAAGAGTTTCTAAATCAGGCATGGCGGCACACATCTATAATTCCAACACCATGACTACTCAGACGAGGAGGATCATGAGTTTGAGGCTAGCCCATGTCTCAAGAAACAAGGGGTTCAATATGCAGCTCATTTGGTAGAGTTCTTGTCTAGAATGCACAGAGCTCTTGATCAGATCCTCAGTCATGCATAAAGTTAGGATCAGTGTCTTCTACCTATTAATCCCAGCCTTTGGGAAGTGGAAGCAGGAGGATGAGAAGTTCATGGTTATCTTCAGCTACATAGAGTACTGAAGGCCTCCCTAGGCTAGACTCTGTCCTCAAAACAAAAAGCAAAATGAACAAAACCCTGAAGAGTTCTTCTTGAAGTCTGTTGAAGGAGGCCATGGAATCATGTCCTGGTTTCTAAATTTACTAGATGGGGCTGCCTGGGAAGTAAGAACTGCTCTTCTAGAGGTCCTGAGTTTAATTCCCAGCAACCACATGGTAGCTTATAATTATCTGTAGTAGGATATGATGCTCTCTTCTGGCATGCAGGTATACATGCAAGAGCAATCATACATGAAAAAATATAAATAAATAAAATTTAAAATAAGAATCACTTAAAGAACATGTAGTAGAGTTATCATCAAGTGGGTACATAAAGTCGGACCTGAATTGGACAGTCACAGATGAATGAAGTATGTTAAATGTTGTCAGTCAACTTGGAATTAAGACTGTGGAGGGGATGGAACTATCTGGGCTCAGAGAATCCTCTTTCTGCCCAAGTTCCAGACCAGCTGAGAGACCACAGGAGGCAGCAGTGAGACCAAGGATCAAAGTTTGTTCCTGGTAAGCACAGGTTTGACTTAGAGGCACAGCCACAGTGGGTCCTCAGGACCCTAGCTTGATAGTTAGAAAGGCTGGACCTTCCTGCAGACAGAATACTGGGTGCTAGTAGCCCAGGGTTCTCCAAATTGTCTACTGTGTGGTCTAGAATCCAACTTCTTTTTCTGTGGCTCACAACCTCAGATGGGGTTGCAGAATGGAACATGGGAGTCTTGAAAGCCTTGACAACAGCAAAACATTTCTGAATACTGGATGACCAAAAATCAACTGAAATTGAAACATGCAATGAATCCAGAGTGTTTCTGGCAGAGCTTTCCTGTGTTGGATCGTGATGCTTCACTGAAGCTTGGATTCTGAACACACAAGTGCACTTTGCACGGTCCAACATTCCCAGGCACATCTGTGGGTTTTATTATTGTGTTAGAATTTTAAAAGTTGATTTTAAAAGTTGCTGTTTAGAGTCAGAGAGATGGCTCAGCTGCTCTCACATGGGACCCCTAGATCAGTCAGTCAAACTGAGCAGCTCACAGTCTGCTGGAACAAATGCACACACACGTACATACACTTTGCACACACACAATAAATCATGAGCTATGTGTGGTAGCACACACCTTTAATCCCAGGTTTGGGAAGCAGATGCAAATGATCTCTGTGAGTTTGAGAGCAGCCTGGTCCAAATAGAGTATCAGGCCAACCAGGGCGACATACTGAGATCTTGTCCCCAAAAAACAAACAAACAAACAGACAGACAGACAGACAAACAGATAAATAGATAGATAAATACATGCATAAATAAAATCTTAATTTTTTTAAAAATTGCTGTTTGAATTGCTGACTTGCGTTTTCTAAAAATCATTTTAATAAATTTCAGCTTGAGGTTAGAACAAAATTTCCAACAACTTTTGTGATGGTTCTAAACATATTTCTACCATTTTCCTAGTGCATATTTATGCAAATCAATATTTCCATAGATGCCTTGTTCAGAGTTACTATTGCTATGATGAAACGCCATAACCCAAAACAAGTTTGCAAGGCAAGAGTTTATTTGGCATATATTTTCAGATTGTAGTCCATCATTGAAGGGAGTCAGGACAGGAACTCAAGCAGAACAGAAACAGGAGGCGGGAGCTGAGGCAGAGGCCATGGAGGGGTGCTACTTACTGGCTTGCTCCTCGGGCTTGCTCAGCCTGCTTTCATACAGAACCCAGGACCACTAGCCCAGGGCTGAGCCCTCCCACATCAATCACTCATTCAGAAAATGCCTTACAGGCCTGCCAACAACCTGACCTTATGGAGGCATTTTCTCAGCTGAGGCTCCCTCTTCTCTGTTGACTCTTGTTTTTGTTAGGCTGACACAAAACCAGCCAGCAGACTCCCGGACTATAACTCGATGTTAACAGCCTATGTCTAAAGAAATTTAATTATTTTAAAAAGCTCTGACCATTATAGATATCACCATGCCCCTATTTCCATTAGTTTCACCGCGGGGAGCTAATCGTGCCCGGTGAAGGTTGAGGAGAAGAACACCGAGTTGTAGTTTTAATCGGCTTTCCAGGTGGAAACACCATTCTTGGTTTATCATAGTTGCATGCTCTCCCTGGTGTTACCGTGTGCTTCTTTGAAAGCAGCTGGACCTCACACTTGATGGCTGTGTTATTTTCAATCTTCAACCTGACCCAGTCCTGTATCACCTGGGAAGGGGGACTCCATGAGGGACTGTCTGGGTCAGATTGGCCTGTGGATGTCTGGGGGGGTTGTCTTGATTATGTTAATTCACATAGGGGAGACCCATACTGAGTGGGCAGCACTATCCCTAGGTTTGGGTCCTGAACTCTGTAAGAGTGGGGAAAGTGAGCTGAGCACAAGGGTGAACACAGTGTTCTCTCTTGTCTGTGGATGTGATGTGCTGCTTCCGGCTTCCACTGCTCGATGGAGCATGTGTTAATCAGAGTTTCTCCAGAGGAACAGAACTGGTAGAGCACACACACACACACACACACACACACACACACACACACACACACACACACGGTTGAGATTAAAAGGGGATTTGTTAGTCTATCTTACAGGATGTGGTCCTGGTGGTCCAAAAATGACTGTCTCACCATGGAAAGGCCCAGAATCCTCCAGTAGTTCAATCCATGAGGCTGAATGTTTCAGCAATCCCAATCTGGTGCTGGAGTCCTGGAGGATTCCTGGGGAGCTGGTGCTGGTCTTCAGCCTGCCTTGGAATCCTGAAGTTTGATTTAATACTGGCTGCAGCAAATGGATGGATGAACGTGCCAGCAAGAGCAAGGGCAAGCAGGCAAAAAGCAAAGCTTCCTTCTTCCATGTCTTTTCATCTGAGCGGCACCAGAAGGTGACACCCAGATTTATGGTGAGTCTCTTGGCTTCAAATAATCTGAGTAAGGCCAGGTGGTGGCGGCAGCAGCACACACCTTTAGTTCCAGCACTGTGAGTTTGAAGCCAGCCTGGTCTACAAAGCGAGTTCCAGGAGAGCCAGTTATACAGAGAAACCCTGTCTCAAGAAAAAAGAAAACAAAAAACAAATGTGATTAAGAAAATCTATCACAGATGAAGAAAATTCATCATAGACGCTAGCCAGAAGTTTTCCTGTGTCCATGGTCAGGATAAATCTCTTTCACCCACCGGTCCCGCAGCCAGCTGCTCGGACCCAAATAAACACATGGAGGCTTATATTAATTACGAACTGTATGGCCTAATAGCTCAGGCTTCTTGCTAGCCAGCTCTTACATCTTAAATTAACTCATTTCTATAAATCTATACTTTGCCATGTGGCTTGTGGCTTACCGGTATCTTTACATCTTGCTTCTCCTGGCGACGGCTAGCAGCGTTATTTTTCTCCCTGCCTTTCTCCTTCCTCCCTCTCTAGTTGGAATGTCCTGCCTAACCTTGTTCTGCCTCACCATTGGCCAAACAGCTTCATTTATCGACCAAGCAGGGCGCGTGTTTATCTTAACTATCTGTAGGACAAGCTTTGTGTCGATCACACGTACTTGAGAAGAGGGTGAAAGCCACGCAGTCCTGCTTGTTCTAAGTGGAGGAATATCTGTGCCGATAGCTTTACATCTAATTCTAGAAGGTCTCCTGGGCACACCGTTCTCAGAATCCCTGTACTGGGTCCAGTCCCAAGGTTTATGCAAAATGCTAAGGTTAGCCGGGCTGCGCCACCCCTACCCTTTAGGATGAACTTGGACATCCTAAAGATCGTGCTATGGGAAAACTGATTTTTCTCCTGAGCACTGAGACCCTTCGGGTATTTAGAAAATAAACTGAGTGGGTTTGGGACAACCGTGCCAAAAGGGATAGAACAGAAACCAGGCATTATATTTCTATATGTGTGTAGACTGGGTTGAGTTGAAAAACGCGGCCCGTGGAGGAGAGGCACTCTGCTGGTTTTGCTCTGTGTTTGAGCCCGTATGGAAAGTTTTAAGCAGTGTAAAGAAGTGCGTTATTTCTCCTGGCGCTTTAGCTGGTCCAGGTCCCGTTTCTTTCGGATAAACAGGGTCAGAGTTCAGTGGTCCTGCTTCATCTTTGTGGCTTGATCTCAGGACACCTCTAGGTTCAGTGAGCCTAAGTCCTAGTATCTCGAAATCTTCACTTACTAGTCAGACTTCTCCACAGCTAGGGATCTGTGTGGGCACTTCTGCTACAATTCATCTCTTCGCCTGTGGGAAATAGTAATATCCTGCGATGCTGTTGGCAAGCGTAAACTAGCTTGTGTATTAATCGTTGGTCCGCGTGGTAACTGCACTGTTCCCCCGTGGGTTAGACACTCAGAGTTGGGGAGAATGGTGAGTTTGCCCATTCTGGACCCACAGCCCAGTGGATAACCAGCAGGGCATGTAGTTCCTTGTTTCAGCAGCGGTCTGCCTCATTTCTTTTAATGTAGTCTGTTTCGGTCTGGAGTTTTTGTATAGATTGTTGTCCCTGCACATCATAAATGACATTAAAAGAAAAATCTGTCTTGCCTTTCTCTAGATTGTGAACCGACATTCTGTTCACCTACAAATGTTGCAAATGGTGACTCTGGAACCCAGATGGGAGCTTCCCTAAAAGCTCAGAGTACTACTCAGACTCCAGATCTGTCATTAGAGTAAATGCGGTGGGAAAAAAAAATACAGGCGAGCAGGGTGATTTTTCTCTTGGGAGTGCTTCTTGTAGCGATTGCATTCATCTTTAGAGAAGGCAGCTTACCCAATGTTCCTGATTGTCAAATGTACTCAGGACAAACATGTGTCTCCAATAAAGGTGCTCACATTCACGTTCTTTGGAGAATTTAGGTTTGCGCTTGCTTCATCTCGGTAAATAATGAACGGGGCATACCATGCATGTCAACGTTCTTTTCACATAGGGCAGGTGAATAGCTGCTACAATTTAGGCATTAGAGGTGACATCGCTTTGAAAAGATCGCTTGGCCATCTCCAGTGAGGCTGTGTGAGACCTTTGTCAAAAATTGTTCCTCCTGATGCCCACCTGCATCACGCCCACCTGCATCACGCCCACCTGCATCACGCCCTTCCTCCTTCCTCATCGATGCTACACAAGGGTCTGAACACCTTCCCTTAAGAAGACATGCAGTTGCTACTGCCAGGCACAGCCCTGAAGGAGGTCTGAGCTTAGGAAATCTGGGGGCTTAGGTTGGAATTCTGCTCGGCTGCTTCAACTCGGCAGTGTGGTTCTCTGAGCTCCGGGTTGTAAAGTGGCACTGTCTGTAGCCACAGACGGAGTGAACACCTTCACTGTTCCGCTACACATAGGCAGACTGATAGGGCTTAAATTTCATTCTTTTTTTTTTGTTTTTGTTTTTGTTTTTGTTTTTTCGAGACAGGGTTTCTCTGTGTAGCTTTGCGCCTGTCCTGGAACTCACTCTGTAGCCCAGGCTGGCCTCAAACTCACAGAGATCCGCCTGCCTCTGCCTCCCAAGTGCTGGGATTAAAGGCGTGCGCCGCCGCCGCCACCACCGCCCGGCCTTAAATTTCATTCTTTTTGGAATACCTGCATGCATGCACATACATAGACACACATGCACACACAGAGGCACATGCATGAATGTACACACACATACATACACCCCTTCTCCAAGAAAAATCCCTTGTATTAAAAAAGGAACGGAAACCTTTGGTTTTTCAGTAGAAGTGTTTTGTGAAGGGGCAGCGTTATCATTTTGAGGGAACCAGGACTCTCGTTTTTAACCTTCCTGTAGTTTTCAAGGCTCTGAGATGACAGACTGTGTAATATAGTCTAATAATAATCAACCTTTATTGCTGTTTGCACTCCAGCTCCAGAATCGTGTGTAACTCATAGCTCACCTGGGAGGGTGTAAGTATTATTAAAAAGCTTGTTTACAGATGAGAAACTGGAGTTTAATATGGTTAAGTAGCTAACCTAATCATTGTCTGGCCTCAGAGCTGGCATTCTGAGCCAAGCTCCCACCCCCTGAAGGGTAGAGAGGTGCCCCTGGAGACAGATATTCTGGAGAAAGGGGTGGGGGGTGTCTTTTCCTCACTGCCCACCCTTTCCTTCTCCATGCTTCCCAGGCATTCTGCTAGACCCCAGGATGGTATAAAATGAAGGGAGGTACTTTGAATTTTTTGTTTTTTAAGACCAGGGTGTGAGGTGGTCTTTAGAAATGTATATTTCATCAAGGATGAGAGTTTGCTCTTTAGACCACAGTCCCTGGACCTTGGTGGCCAGATTTGAAATGATGTGTCCTTAATAAGCTTACAGCCTGAGTCTTTCTCTGACTTGAACAATAAATTTTTTTAGTAATAATATTGTCTCCAAAGTTGAATCTGCTCCCTTCTGAGTATGGTCTAGGGCCCCTTCCCTCCTCCCTCCCTCCCTCCCTCCCTCCCTCCCTCCCTCCCTCCCTCCCTCCCTCCCTCTCCCTCCTCCCCTCCCCTCCCTCCTGTGTCAATTCCTTTTGCGTTAGCAGTTGGGACATTATTTCTCTCTCTCTCTCTCTCTCTCTCTCTCTCTCTCTCTCTCTCTCTCTCTCTCTCTCTTCTCTCTTTGTTTTTCGAGACAGGGTTTCTCTGTGTAGTTTTGCGACTTTCCTGGAACTCGCTTTGGAGACCAGGCTGGCCTCGAACTCACAGAGATCCGCCTGCCTCTGCCTCCCGAGTGCTGGGATTAAAGGCGTGCACCACCACGCCCGGCTGGGACATTATTCTCTTACCTGTGAGAAAGTGCTTTCCGATGGTGGGGAGACACTGGCAGACGACTGGAGTGTGTCCCCTTTGTTCTGGATGGGGCTCCCTGGCCCCCCATTATTTACAGCTTTGGAGGGCAGTGCAGGTGCTGTTGACCTGTCAGGACAAGTTGGCTTTGTATTTCTTCTTCAGAAAGGTTGGAACGCAGCCCTTCCTCCCTCAGAGGCTCGAATGGCACTCCTCATGAGCTAAGTGTAACTATATCAAAAACGCAAATCATGCTTGGCTGCAGAAATAAACATTTTGACATCCTGTTTCACACACATTTCCTCCATGACTGTTGCCCGTGCCACCCATGTCCCCACATCATGCATTGTGTAGTTTTTCCCTAACAAGACTGCATTTCTAACTTGTCCAATTTGTCATTCGACTGCAGTGACATTTATAGCAGAGAATGCCATCGCCAGGGTTTCGTTAGAGGCTGGTTAGCGCCTGATTTCTAAAATGCAGTGGCAGTCTGGGCTTTCAGGAACTGAGTGTGTCCACGGTTAAGTTTAAGATTTCTTTTTGGGGTTGGGTTTAGCTCAGTGGTAGAGCGCTTGCCTAGCAAGCACAAAGCCCTGGGTTCGGTCCTCAGCTCCAGAAAAATTAAAAAAAAAAAAAAAAGATTTCTTTGGAACCTTTTGGATGGCTTGTGGTAGCTTACAGGTTTTTGTAACCGGAAGCAGTGTTGTGACAGGTGGGCTGACCCCTGTGGCATCAAACCCTGGAGTTCAGTGGCTTCATATACTCCCGGCGTCACTCAGAGCTTGTTTCGGAAGCCAATACTGTTGGAAGCAGGAGGAGTTGAGGGTGGGTGGTTCACCCTGTCTCCACGTGATCATTCAGGGGTCCGTATGGCTGGGCTTAACTCCGAGTCCTTCCCTAGCTTTTCTGAGTTCTGTGAGCAGAGAGACCTAGAGGGAATTAGCGGAGTACCCGGAAGCTCTAGAGGAGGTAACAGGTTGGATTGGAAGTAGCCAATTTAGCCACGGTCACGTTCTCTTGGCTATAATTCTGGCAGTGGCTCCTGGGTCTCTGGGACTGGGCTGAGATGCCTTCATTCCCTCACTTCCCCAGGTGAAAGGTGAAAGGCTTAGGGTCACTGCCACTGGAGGGTATCGGAACTTAATCCAGAGCTTTCCAAAGGTGCGGCGTCTTTCAACTGGGAAGACCTCAGCAGTAATTAACTTCACCGGGCAGTGAGGACTTGATGGAATTTCCAAAATTCGTTATGAGGATTCTGTAGAAGGGAAGGGGGAAGTTTGGAGGTTTTGGTTTTCTATTTTTTCAAATGCTGCTTGGGGACATTTCTGCTTTGCCTGATGATGTGTTCATGACCTGCTCAGAGCTTTGGTATGGATGTCTGCCTGTGCACACTGGATTCCAGCTGTGACCCTGCCTGGGATCTGCAGATTGTTCCTGGAGACCCACATAAACTGAGATTGCCTGCCATGCACCCTGTACCTCTAATTGCCCTGAGTTTTATGGCGTTTGTGGCTGGAAGGCCACTTCTTCCTTCATCATTTGAGAAGTGCTCTGGAGTTTACTTCAGAAAGACCACAGCCAGATGTTCCTGCTTAGAAGGAAAATCCCGGCTACCTGATTTTTCCCCCCTCAGCTCGGTAAATTCTGAAGCTTCTCATCTTTTTTTTTTTTTTTAAAAGATTTATTTATTATGTATACAGTGTTCTGCCTGACATATCAGGCAGAAAGGCACCAGATCTCATTACAGATGTTGTGAGACACATGGGTGCTGGAATTGAACTCAGGACCTCTGGAAGAGCAGCTAGTGCTCTTAACCTCTGAGCCATCTCTCCAGCCCCCGAAGCTTCTCATCTTTGAGGTAATCTTGGTAAGAAGTTGAAACTTTTGAGTCTGTGGAGCATCAGTTAATTCTGAGTCAGAGCTTTTCTCTGTCCTGAAGGCTGTACTGGGGGGCTCTGGAGCTCTCTTCCTGTGGGTTCTTATGGTTGCTACATTCCCGCTTGCCACTCCCACTTTGGATTATTGAATCTCTTTGTCCTTGACTCCAGCAGCAGGTGGGCCTCTGCCTCCTTGTGTTGGGTTTATAGTAAGATGTCACAGCAGATAACCAAGCTTGTTAAGTTGAGAATCTGGCTCTTGGCACCAACAGAGAGGTGTTCAAAGCCCATCTGACGTTTGCTGGCCTTTGGTGGCCGGCTTTGTCTGACCTCAGTGGTGGCACACGTTCCTGTCGTCTGTCCCTCCTCACACACCTTGCAGCTCTTCCCTGACCACACGATCATGATGACAGATGTCAAATCATCCTGCATAAGAACAATTGAGTGTTACTGTGTGCTGCCTTCTCTTGTGGAATAGTGGAACACTGGACATTCCCAAGACCGAGCCACTATATTACAAGATAACTATTAAATATTCTAGATAATAAGCCTTATTTGTATTTAATTACAAATTAATTAATATATGTTATATATATATAACATATATGTTGTGTCGCACAGAAATTGTTAAGTTATAAATAGTATATGAAAGGCAGAGGCATAGAAAACATGTTAAGCATTAAACCTTCCCAAACTCTGGCAGGGTAACAGCTTTATATGTTATGTGTGAATAAGGAAACTGAAGCAGAGGCTGGATAACTTACCTAGAGTCCTATTGCTGGTGTGTGTGTGTGTGTGTGTGTGTGTGTGTGTGTGTGTGTGTGTGTGCGCACATGTGTATAAGTGTGCAACTAACCCTTGTACATGCTGCCCTGTAGGAACTTGGCTATCCTCCTGTTGCTTCCTCTCCCTATTCTTTTTATTTTCGTTTGGAGAACCCTCATTCTGATTCCCCAGTCCGGCTGAGCCTTGATCTTCCTGTAGCCACCTTAACTTTCCTCTGAACGGGACAGAGTCCAAGCTCCTAGCTGAGTTCCCTCACTACGTAGCCTGCCCTGGAGGTGTTTCCACCAAAGAAAGCTCTCTCCTCCCGCTGCACTTGTGTGGCCCAAGGAAACAGCCAGGGTCAGATGATCGGGGAACTTTTGTTAAACACTACAGGAATTGGTCAGAAGAGCATGCCTGTTAGATAACCAAACCAAGACCCTCCTGGTACTGCCCCTGACTCTCGGGGGAGATATGGAATTAAAACCCACAGGAGTCCATGGCCAATACCACCCAGAATGCACTGGATCTCATATAATCTGTCAAACTAAGCATGGCTGGCCCTGGTTAGTACTTGGCTGGAATTAGAACTCATAAGAAATTTGACCAAGGTTGGTTTCTGACCTACTGAGGGCGCTCAGAGGCAGGAGGAGTTTCTGGGCTTTTTGGGTACTCAGAGTGTTGACAGCTGTCATGGGAGTGGCTTGGCATGAAAAGACAGCATTCGGCCCCAAATTTACACTGATTTGCTAAAAGAGGAGGCAGATATTCTGATGAGGACAAGAAGAGCTCATGAGGACTTGTAGCTTAAGGGCCACATGTTCTTTCTAATGTGAGCTATTATTTAATCATTTCTCATATATCATAGAGTCACTAGCTCAGAGATATCTCATACAGATTATCCACATCTGTACCTGTGTCTGCACATACAATACAGTAAATAGTCATTTAAAAATTCTGCTCTTGGGGCCATTGAAATGGCTTAATGAGTCCAGGCACTTGTCACCAATTCTGATGATCCGAATTTCATCAGAACACACTTGGTGGAAGGAGAGAATCACCTTTGACACGCTGTGCTCTGACCTCTGACCTCCACATGCATGCTGTGGTACAAGTGGTTTCCCTCCACCTCATACACAAATAAGTAAATATGATTAAGACGTTTAAGGCCAGGCATAGTGGCACATCTCTTTAATTCCAAGCACCAGAAGGCAGACACAGGCAGAGCTCTGTGAGTGAGTTTGAGGCCAGTGTGGTCCACCGCGTGAGTCCCAGGCCAGCTAGAGCTACCTTGTTTCAAACACATAGAACATCTTAGTTTGAATTCACAGCACCCTTAGAAAAAAGTTGGCACCGTAGTAAAAGCAATTCTCTTTCCACCACATCATTGCAGAGTAAGTGGCCCTCCACTCTCAGACATTGGTATTGTTTCTTTTCCTACAATGATAGTCTTCTGCATAACACCGCATAGGGACCCAGATCATGGGACTAATTTGGTGCATCTAGTCATCCACCCCTTCTCATACCCCTTGAGGTTTGTTGTCTGTCCTTAGTACAGCCTACCCAGTTTCCAGCTGATAACTGTGTCTATCCATTTAAGTCTTTACATTCACCCTGGCTCTTCAGTGCGTTCTGGAGTCTCATGATCTTGACACTGGAAAACCCCAGGCCAGTCTCGTTGTGGAGCCCCTTTGATTTAGTATCGTTGGATGTTTTCACATTACTCAGTTCAGGTTCTGCACCACGGGCAGACGTGTTATTCCCAAGGATATGCATGATCTTGTGTCTTCTGAGAGTGGCTGATTTTGACATGTCTCACAGGTGGTGATGTGTGCTCATCTGCGTCAAATGGTTAAGACGATACCTGTAGCTTTCTTCCTTGGAAGTTATGCTCTTCTTCCTTGTAAGACTTTTGTAATTTTGAAATGATGTAGATTCTACATTATGAGATTTCAGTTTGACTTTTATCAGCATAGACTCATGGCTTCCTAAAACCGTCGTTTAAATGGGCCTCCCCAACTCCATGTGTTGAACACATAGGTCTCGAAGTCATAGAATGTTGATGGTATTTGGAGATGGGGTGCCTTGTTGTTTCTGAGCCAATGTGTGACTGAACACCCTGGGAGAAGGGCATGGCAGAACAGAGCTGCTCACCTTGTTGAGGGCAGGAAGCAGAGGACAGAGGGATGGAGAGAAAATACATCCTGCTGAGGCTCAATCCCAGTGACCTTCCAACAGGCTCAACCTCCTCATGTTTCTTTCACTTCCCAGAAATGCTGTAAAACTGTGCACCGTTCATTAATTCATGGATGAAGTCAGAGCTCCAGGATCTAGGCATTTCTCAGGGCCTCACCTCTGGACACCTTGCGAGCCTTTCAGAGACACTTCATACGCAAACCAACCAGTTATAACTAGTGATAGTGTCTGTCCTGATGAGATAGTATTTATCTTGATAGTGAAATCATCCTTGACTTGAGCTATGGGAATTCTTTCCCAGGATTCCCCTCTTGCATTGTGCTCATTCTTCTTTTGACAGCCTTGGACATTTCCCGGTGTGGGCGCTTTTGACAGCCTTGGACATCTCCCAGTGTGAGCACTTTCGACAGCTTGGAAATTTCCCGGTGTGGCGCTTTTGACAGCCTTGGACATTTCCCCATACAAGCCACCTCTGTGGGTGGGGAGGACCTTCCGCATTCTGCCTAACATGACTTATTTTTATTTTATTTGTTTTGAGACAGGGTCTCCCTCTTGCTCTCCTGCCTCATCCTCCCCAACATTGCGATTACAGTTCTGTGTCATCATGGCTGGCTTACCAGACTTTAAAAAAGTCTAGTTTATGGCTATATTGGGATCACTCGACCATGGGCATTTGAAGGGGAGGTTTTATAAGGAGTTTAGTTTTGTTCCTAAATTAAGAAACAATGAAGTGAGGGCCGATGAGGATGTGTCAGCTGGCGAGGAAGGGCAGCTCCGAGCCTCCAGGTGCATTCTTAGACATGCTATTAAAAGACCCAGGAGGAGTTCAGTCATGTCAGAACCCAGCTCTGCAGATGTCGTAATGGCTCTTTCCCTACACAAGTTGGTGTTGATAAAATCTCTGAGGAGATGCAAGGGCAGGTTTTTGAGGAGGCACATGACTAAGAGAAGGGCCAAACCCGAACCCCGTGGAGGGGCCGCTGTGAGAGGACCAGACAGGCTGTTTCATATCTCACCCCAGCTCCTGTAAAGGCGGGACAGAGCTGAGAAGTGGCTTTGGTTTTGGTTGATGTTCGTGGTCCTCCTCATCCCAGTCTTCGTCCATCTGCTGCCCAGTGCCGGGAGTTCGGTGATAGCTACGCTTGAACCAAAGCTTGTCTGTTGTCACCTAATAATGTTCTTTCTGATTTATTCCACTTTGCCACACTAAAAATAACCCACCCAAACTTTTGGTTCTATATTTTTATGTATGCCCACACATACATATATATTTAAAGATTTTTGTCTTTAATTTTTAATTATGTGAACATGTGCATGTCTCTTTGTAAGCATGTACACGTGAGTGCACATCCTTGCAGAGTCCAGAAGAGGACTTTGAATCCCCTGGAACTGGAGTGGCAGGTGGTTGGGAGCCGGGCCCCTGACATGGGTGCTGGGAACTGTACTCAGGTCCGCTTCAAGGGCAGTATGTGGTCTTAACTGCTGAGCCATCTTTCAGCATGGTGTTCTGAGGCTTTCTCCAGTTCCCAGCCGCAGTCCCAATCACTTTATTCATCGCTTATTATTATACTGTATGCGTGCAGTTTTGTACTTTTTTTTTATTAACTTTCTATAATCTTACTTGCACGTGTGGTGCTTACGCGTCTCTATGCTGCTTTCTGGCGTGCTGCAGTGTCTCCCTCCTCAGCCTTCCGCTTCCAGACTCCCTCTCCTTTCCACCTACTTCCTGCCTGGCCACTACTTCCTGCTGTCACTGCCATCAGTGTTTTATTTATATAGAATGATATCCACAGCACCATGGATCTACATTTAAACCTGAAAAATTGCTTATAGATAAAGTGTACCTAACAGAGATCAATTTAGTGAAGGGATGATCCCACCGGACACTTCCTGTTGTATATTTTAATGAGGCAAAATATTTAAAATTCTACCCTTAATTTTGTGAAAACAAATCTTTATTTCAAACACACACTTGTGCATTCGCACATATATAGCATAGTGGCCAGACACTCCTCTGAGACAGGATTGGCGTAGACTTAAGAACTGAGGCCATGACAGGAATCGAAGACCGCGATCTGGCATCAGGATTTACAAGGGAATGAAAAGTTCTGTGCTTCGAGCTTTCCATCACCGCAGCCCCATGGTAAACTGTGCACCCCGTCTTTGAATAAGCTGTCACGTTTGCCGTTGGCCTGTGGTCCTTGTCAGGGCTGCATTGAACTGAATTCGGGTCCCAGTTTTGAGACTAGAGGGATTGAATTTTAAAGGACAGTTTGTCCTGATGACATTCTGGAAATAGAACATTTGGGAGTTTAAAATTAGGGTTTAATCAGTGTTCCCTGCTTTCCTCCTTTCTTCACGTTTTGAACCCAGAGCCTCAGGCATGCTAAGCCTGTATTCTACCTCTGGAGTAACCCTGCTACTTGATCCTGATTTCCTGTTTTCTTTCCCCTCCCCAAGACAGGGTTTCTCCGTGTAGTTTTGGTGCCTGTCCTAGAACTCGCTTTGTAGACCAGGCTGGCCTTGAACTCACAGAGATCCGCCTGCCTCTGCCTCCCGAGTGCTGGGATGAAAGGTGTGCGCCCCACTGCCTGACCTGATCCTGATTTCTTGTGATGTCAGCTTCTGAGATGATTTGTTTACTTACTTTTGATGGGCTTTTTGTTTTTGTCTTGTTTTTTCAGACAGTGTCTGACTTTGTAGCCCAGGCTGGCCTGTAATTCAACAATGATCGTCCCCTGCCTCTGCCTTCTGACTACTGGAGTTATAGGTGTGAGCCACCATGTCTAGCCTAAGCTTCTCAGAGCGTATTGTTTACTGGCCGTCCTTTTGTCCCTTGCCCATCCCTTCAGTTTTCACTCACTGACCTTTTCTTATACCTTGAGCTTGGGGTTAGTCTGGAGCTTCTAAGAAAGCGCGAAGAGGACCTTTTCTTAGCCGCAGGAGTGAATGCGGTGTGTGAACGTATGCGTGGCTTTCGAAGCCACACAGAGGCTGTGTCTGAGCAGCCAATCAGGGTCCTACCTGCACTGCTGTTGGACAGCAGGTCCTGGGCCGAGGTGCAGGTCCCGGGCCGAGGTGCGGGTCCCGGGCCGAGGTGCGGGTCCCGGGCCGAGCTGCGGGTCCCGGGCCGAGGTGCGGGTCCCGGGCGGAGGTGGGGTCCTGCGCGGAGGTGCGGGTCCTGGGCGGAGCTCCATCTCCACTTCCTCTTTCATTTGCTTCCTATTGTGTCGTCGTCGTCAATTGTTTTCCTAAAAGTTGCTTTTTTAGAATTATTTTTTTCATTTCTTTTTTTTCCTTTTTGTTTGTTTTTTCAAGATAGGGTTTCCTGTGTAGCCCTGGCTGTCCTGGAACTCACTTGGTAGCCCAGGCTGGCCTCAAACTCACAGAGATCCACCTGCCTCTGCTCAAGTGCTGGGATTAAAGGTGTGTGTGCCATCACTGCCTGGCAGAGCTATCATTTTTAAAGACATGGCAATAAATCATTCATCACAGTGAAGACATTGATGCCTCTGTAATTCAGGAGGGTCAAGCCCAGAAGTTACTAGAAGTTGAAGATGGGATAGTACTACAAAACAGTTTCCAAGTATTTGACCCCTTAGATAATGGTAATACTCGAGATGACTAGATTATGTGGACAATATAATCACTGAATCCTGTTCCTATCTTCCTAGCCCCATACTGCATCTAGATCAAAGGAACAGGCAATTGCTGTTTATTTTGCATTTCATTTACCTAAACTAGAGCTCCCATCTGGTTCTATTTTTATGTAACACAGTCCTGACAGTGTCCCTATACAGATCTGTATACAATGTCCGTCCGTATTCAGTAACCTTGCTGTGGTCCACAACTACGGGGCTGCATAGTAAAATATAGAAAAAAAGAGAAATGAAAACCAGAGTTTTAAATTGCACTAGGTTTCTACCTTGCCCCCCAAATGTCCCCCAATTCCAATTGTCTCTCTCAGTACCCCCCCCCCCCCCGTTCCCATACCCACCTATCCCTAGTCCACTTTGGTTGAGAACCCTGGAAGGCGTGTCCTTTTCAGAAAAGAAATGGATCAGGAGTGGATTTTGGGGGGAGGCCTGGGAGAAGAGGAGGGAGGGGAAACTGAGGTCAGGATGTAATGTATGAGAAAGAATAAAACAAACAAACAAACAAACAAATAAACAAAAAGCCCCAGAGTTTTTTGAGGTATAATTTTAAGTTCTGCTCTATTGATCTGGCTCCTGTAAACTAGGTGCCTGTGTAAACACACCATGGGCTCCCAGGCCTGGACTCAGACAGTCTGGGTCTTTCCAGATTGACCCATGACAATAATCCTGCCTGCGTTGGAGATAGTATCTGACCCCCTCTCTCCTCACCTCTAAGCAGGGTACTTGTATCTATGTTAGAGTTGGTACCTGGCTCCCCCTCTCCTCACCTCTAAGCAGGGTACTTGTATCTATGTTAGAGTTGGTACCTGGCTCCCCCTCTCCTCTCCTCTAAGCAGGGTACTTGTGTCTGTGTCAGAGTTGGTGAATGGCCCCCTCTCCCCAAGTACACGTTTCCTGCATAATGGCAGGAGTTGTTTGTGATTGTTAACCGGAAGTGAGGAGATCCTGTCCTTTTACTTGACATTACTTTGAAATCCCCATTCAGGTCCAGCCTCCTATCCCTTCATACCTGGCTGGGGCAGGGGAATGCCTACAAAGAGCCTGATTTTGGATGTTGGCTTTTCTGAGTCAGCTTGGCAGCAAATCCTTTTGACCAGTGGTTTCACCCAACCTGAGCTACCTGGAATTTGATTTTGTCCCTTAAAAGTGTGAGGCCGGCTGGGCGGTGGTGACATACGCCTTTAATCTCAGCACTCTGGAGGCAGAGCCAGGCGGATCTCTCTGAGTTCGAGGCCAGCCTGGTCTATAGAGCGAGTTCCAGGACAGGCACCAAAACTACACAGAGAAAATCTGTCTCAAAAAACCAACCAAATAAACAAAAAAAAGTTTGAGGCTTAAGATATAAATACTACAAATCTGCATTAAATTTTCATTTGTTAATTTATTCATTCATCCATTCATTTTTGGTGTGTGTGTGTGTGTGTGTGTGTGTGTGTGTGTGTGTGTGTGTGTTTACGCACCCCACATGTTACGCACTCCACAGGTCACCTGGAGCTGGAGTTGCTGACAGTTGTGAGTCACTTAACTCAGGAGCTGGGCTCTGAAATGAGGCGGAAGAGCAACAATTCCTTGTAAACCCTGAGCCATCTCTCTAGCTCCTTTCCCGCCAAGTGCTTGGGCAATGATATATGGCACGGGCTGTATTCTTTCCAAGGTACTACAGTTTCGATCAACCATCCAGAGCTACAGGCAACCATGATTTTTCTAAAATGACGTAAAGATGTAAATACCTGAGAGCTGGCGTCTCCCCTTACCGAGCAGCATGGCTGGGTTGTCGTCACTGGTCATTGTGGAGGCCACTGCTTACCCTGTACGCGTTAGACCTCTGTCTTCGCACTCCTTGTCTGGGAGTCTTATGTGTTCAGTGCCACAAGGAAGGAGGGTCTGTGAATTCAGGTATGAATTCCCCAGAGCACTTTCATACTTGTTTTAAAGCCTTGAGATTCTGCTGCTTGATGATATCAGGGTTTAAGGAAAAACTGGTTTCCCTCTTCAGCGACCAGTGACTTCCAGGCTCAGGCTGTGTCCAGTGTGGTTTTCCACAGTCCTCCTCTCACTCAGCCTCTTCCCATTTTCTCACAGAGGAAACTTAGGCTTGGGAGTGAAGAAACTTTCTCCTGTCGTTTTGGGGATTAAGGAGCAGAAGCAGAGTTCCCTGGGCCTTGGGCCAAGCCCTCATCTCTTCCTCCATCCAGCTTATGGCTCTAGTAATGCACTGGAGCCTGAGAGCACTTGCCTGGGAACAGTCCTGGTTTGGACACATGTTGTTGGGTGTCTTTCACATTGCCCAAGACCTGTTCATTATCTGTTTCAGATTTCATCTGGAGATTAATAATTAACCCCTAAGGGCTTTTCCCATTGTGTCAAGTTCAAACAAAAAGAGGCTGACAGACTCCCATTATAAGTGGAATATACGTAACAAACAGCACAGTGCCCCGACAAGAAACAGCAGTTGACAGGCTTAGCGTCTGCCCCGCTGAAGCCTGGGCCAATGTCAGCAGTTAATTGTCTTCTCAGAAGTGCCATGCAAGGAGAGGGTGGTGGTGTGGATGGCAGGCCAGATCGATGACCTAGAAACCAGGGCTGTCATTTCCTTCATCCCAAGAGGCATGGGAGAAGGTGCAGGTTTAAACTGAGCCCCAGAAAGAGATATTAAAGTCTTTCAAAGTTTTAAATCTGCTAGTCACATATTCCAAAGTATTTTTGAACAGTCATTGCTTTGTCTTCAAGAATTTTGGATGCATTGTGTCACAAACAAAGCGACATAATAAACCCGTAATTAGAAATTTTGGTTCATGGCCGTTGATGGCTCCCCCTCCCCTTTAATTATTGAGAGACTGATGATGTCAGTCAATGGTAGGGTACTTGCTCATATTGTGTGCAAGAACCTGGGTTTAATCTCCAGCACTGCAAAAAGAGATTTAAAATACCGGTTAGTGGAAAGGACTGTTGAGGATGTGTGTTAAATGTGAGCAAGTAGGATCACTGCTTTGCAAATCTCTCCAAGTCCTGCATTCTGTTGGCTCTGCCTTAAATAGCAATGAGACACAGTGATACAATTCTTGATTTCTCTGACCCCTTTATATCTGGCCTATGACAGAGGATTTGGGGTGACAGAGCTCTACATAATGCTTCTTTTTAAAGCACATACCCCACCCCTTCTTCCTCTCCTCTCCCTCCCATCCTCCCTCCTGTGAGTATGATAGCTGGTTCATGCCCAATGAGTAAGCGGTGCCGGAGCCAAGGATGATCTCCTCGGATTCGTTATTGCTGTGTTCCTCTGAGTCTGTGTGCTGCTTTTATGGCTGATGGGAAAGATTTGGATGAGAAGGAAGATTCCCAGGTGAGGGTATCGCTGGCATGGTATTGACACTTGGAACAGCCAGTGTGAGTCAGAAGCCTTGATTACTTGATTAATGCAAGGAGATGAAATAGTAACAGGCACATTTTGTTATGGTTGTTTCCTACAGCGGGAACCGATGAAACGCTCACTTTCTACAGGCTGTCAGTATGCTCTACAAAAGTAAGGCTTTAGGATGAAGAAAGTCTGGGGAGCACCAGGTTAAGAGGAATTTCCCCTTGTTGCCTGCTGGGTCTGAAGAATTTAACTTTGACCTTAGGCAGTATGTCTCTGGGAGCATTCTGTGGTTTCTACCCAGTGTGGAGCTATCAGAAGACAGTGTAGCTAGATAAACACAGCAGAAGCTGAAGGATGTGGGCCTGGATCCAAAGACGACGGACTCACTCCTGCATCCCCTAGACAGCAGATAAACCATTACCTAGAAGTGGCATAGGTGTGGTGCATGTCCCTGGTCCCAGGTTGCTATGGTGATCTGGTGTGTGTGTGTGTGTGTGTGTGTGTGTGTGTGTGTGTGTGTGTGTTGGTTTAAATATTTAGGCAACTCCATGTAGTTAAAAGGGAGGTTTATTTTGTGGGGTAACTTACAAGCGAAAGGATAGGTAAGTTTCAGGGTCTGGGAAAGGTGTAGCGCAGTCCCACGGTGTTCTCTGGAGAACTCTGCTCAGTCTACATCCAGTGTCCAGGATCCAGGAACCAAGAGAGCTGGCGCATCCAGATCTCGGGTCTTCAGGGCCCTTTCTCTGCACCGCCTTGTAGGTGTGACAGTTACTGAAACCTCAATGGGGGTAATATTTCCAGGTCAAAGCTGGAACAGCTACCCACTACGTGTGTGTGTGTGTGTGTGTGTGTGTGTGTGTGTGTGTGTGTGTGTGTATAAAATTAACTGATCATACACATACACTTTTAAAATTATGAAGCACCCTGCAGATTTTATTTATGTTCTCAAGGTTTTTTTTTTTTTTTAAATTACAGTAATATGCACAACATACAGCTGACTACAGTGACCATTTTCATACACGTGGTCCAATGGTGTTAGGTGCATCCCAGTCCACCCAGCTCTAGGACTGTTTACTTTCTTAAGCTGAAGTTGTATGCATCTCACAGCCGTCTATTCATTCCCCTTTCCCCTCGCTACCCTGTTCACCCACCATCCCACTTTATGAAACAATGAGTTTGTTCTTTTGTGACTGGTTTCTTTCATTTAACATAATGCTTTCAGAGAGATCCCGTTTTTTACATGCTGGGAGGTGATGGTGGATGTTTATTCATTTTCTTAGTTCACTTGTCCTGGTGCTGTTCTGCCAATATAACATGTGGCATGGCACTGGGTGAGTATGTATGTGTGTGCATGTGCATATATATATATATATATATATATATATATATATATATATATGCATTATATAACACACATTTGTACACCAAGTGTTCCTCTGTGTTGGTAGTATGAACTGGAGCAGGGCTATCGGGGGATCAGTGTGTGTGTGTGTGTGTGTGTGTGTGTGTGTCTGTGTGTGTCTGTGTGTCTGTGTGTGTCTGTGCATGTGCATGCGAGCATGTGGAGGTCAGAAGTCAGTATCACATGTCTTCCCTGATTACTTTTTCACCTTATATTTAGAGACAGTGTCTCTCACTGAACCCGGAGTTTGCTGACTGGGCTTGCCTGGCTGGCTAGCCAGCCCCAGGACTCCTCTTGTTTGTGTCTTCCCAGAACTAGGATTACAGGGTTATGCTGCCACGTCTGGCTTTTACGTAGGTGTTGGGGGTCCAAACTCAGGTCCTCATGCCTGGGCAGTAAATGCTTGGCTCTGTTTCAGCCATATCCCCAACCCTTTGGAGTGAATGAGAAGTAAGCAAGGGCCTGTTCCAGCTTCAAGTTGGAACCAAGGGTAACAAGGCTCTGATTGACACATGCCTCTTTTGGTTTGTGTTAAATCAAGTATTGAGGCAATAAATATGGCATTTTGTGTATCTTGTGGATGATGTATACACAGGCAGGAGTTTATGTTGTTTTCATGCTTTGTCATTTTTGCCCATCTTTAAAATGACAGTTTTCACTGCAGAGTTGGTAGAAAGGCCTGCAGTGTTTAGGATGAACCAATGCTCTCCCTTCATCCTAGAGATAGCGGGGACTGGCCTCAGGTTGTCTGGCTTTGTAGCAAGTGCCTCTACCTACTGAACCATCCTGCCCACCTTCTAGTGATTCGTGGACAGAGCAGGCATGTTGAGTTGGGACTGGGATTGAGATTGAATTCGGTTAGGATCGAGGCCAATTGTTGAAGGCGCTTTTTAAGATGAGCAGTGACATCAGGGTCTTATTTACCTTGGTGAAAAACTGAGCCGAGCCGGGTGGCACAGCACAGATGGTGGTCTGTTCCTGTGAGTGTGAGGACAGCGAGGGAAACGGATCCAAACAGGAGGCTCAAGAGCTGGCACCCTGGTGCCAACATTAGCTCAGGCCTCACACAGTCCCTGCTTCCCGTGCTTGCGCGGAGCGCGGCATCAGCAGAAGCAGAAGGCTGCTGTTATTTTGATCGCCAAGCTCTATTTAGTGAATACACTTGATTAATCCCCTCCTTCTTCTCATGGATGCTATTTTGAATGGAAAATCACGACATTGATTATGTACATGATACCCTCCCCCTTCACATGCTGATTTGGAGTATCTCTTAAGAGCCCCTATTTTTAAGGCTCACTCTCTAGCTTCTCACTAGTGAGAACCTTTTAAGGTTATGGGGCCCAGTGGAAAGACTATGGGCTGTGCCTTGTGAGGATTTGGAGACCACATCTTTTTCTGTCTTTTTTCACTCTTTGTCCATGGAGTGACTTTGCGTCTGGCACGAGTCCCTCTATCATGAGCTACCTCACCCCAGGACCAAAAGCAGCGAGGCCAGCTGACCACGGACGAGAGCCTCCAAAACCATGAACCAAAACAACCCTTTCCTTTTATGGACTGATTCCTCGAGCTATTTGTTAGTGATGAGCAACTAACACAACATTGTCCCCATTGGGCTGGGGAGCCCAGTATGGTTTGAGTACCCTCAAGGTGCTCAGTGTTGTTTCAGAGGAATCTAAAGCCACAGAGAAATTAGCTGACTTGCACTAAGTTAACCGGTCATGTCAACACTTGAAAAGAAATCCTGATTAACTACCTCGAGTGTGTGTTCTTTCATTTGGCCCATGAAGAAATCGAGTTAGGAGGCAGCCTTACACATAAATTCTTTGCTTTTCTTCCCCGAAGGTGGGTATTTTCAGAAAGGGGTATGCTTAGGCTTTGGAGGGGCTGTACCTCCTGAGCCTTCTCGGGACTGGTTTAGTTTAAATGAGGACTTGTCAGTTCTTACTAGCTGGGAAGAAATGCTTTCCCAGCATGCTGTATTAGTCATGAACAGGGTGTAGGAGGGTATTGAACAATCATCCTGACCCTCCTCCCATGGATGGGCTTTCAAGCTATACTCCAAGCTCCAGCTGTGCTGGAATTGAGGACTTGCTGGGGACACCCCCACACACTCTCCCTGCTGTGCACTTGAAGTCTTGGATCAGAGGTGGGAGAGGGGGGTGATTTCAAGCTAGCTGGGACTGAAATACAGCTAGCGGGGAGCTCAGGAGCTCAAGGCCTCCACAGTTTGTATGTGTCTCCCCAGACGCCTGGGAGAAGGCTTAGATGAAGAGCGACACTGTTAACCAGGAGCTGAGGTGTCCAGTGCTGAGTCGTGTGGATGTGGTTCCGGTCTGCGGTGTACTGATTCTGTCTCCCATGTTCGTGTGGAAGGGCATCACAATACTGGAAGGTGTTGGCTTGAATGGATGCCTGGGATAGATCCCCTGACAGTACAAACCACGTAGACTCATGGGACAGTAGAGTCAGCCGGAAACACCCCATTGTGAGCACTCGTAAACTCAATCATAGTAGACACTCTGTGGGGACAGACACCTTCGAATGTCTTCCTCTGGCAGACACCGCTGCCTTCCCCTATATAGTGGAGAAAAACGAAGTCGGTTGGAAGGGGTGCTGGTTCGTTTTTCTTGTCCACTTGGCTAGACTCTGCTGTCTAGTTTTGTTTGGTCAAGTCAGTAAGTAGTTCCTGCTTTTCACTTGTGTGTGTAATAGTGGGGGGTTATGGGTATAAACAATGTAAGTGGACATGTCCCGTTGATCACTGTGACAGAAAGCAATGAGCCATTCCCTCGTGGAACTTGTAATCTTATCAGAAGAGAAGAATTGGTTTTTTGTTTGTTTGTTTGTGAGAAGACAGTTCTCATGTAGCCCAGGATGGCCTTGAACTTGATTTGTAGCTCAGGATGGCACAGAACTTCTGATCCTATTGCCTCTAACTCCCATGTCCAGAGTATGGGTTGCTGGGGCTTGAATCCAGCACTTTGTGCGTGCTAAGCAGGCATTCTATGGAGTTATAGTCCCAGCCCTACTCATGTCTGTGTTTTGAGACAGGGTCTCTGTCTATAAGGCAAGCTGGTCTGGAACTTGCCATTGTAGCTCAGGCTGGCCTTGAATTTGCATTCCTCCTGTCTTCATTTCCCAGGTGTTGGAACTATAGGTGTGAGCCACCAGACCTCACCACAAGAGACTATTAAGACAAGTAATCAGCTAATTGATAATGGGACTCCAGAGGAGAAAAGGGGCTGAAGAAACCTTGGGAGATTAGAGCTTTGCAACATTTTTTTCAGTAAAACGCTTTATTATAACAAGTGTGCAGACTTCTGACTACTTCACATGCACATTATTTGACATGCAGTATGACGGTAGACACCCCTTCTTTCAAAAACCGTGCAGATTAAAGCTCTATTCCAGTATTACCCACCTCTCTTGCTCTCCGTAAGCTCCTGGGTAAATCTCTGAGTACATCTTCAGAATGATGTTTCTTTATCCAGATGGGTCTCCCCGCTGCTTATACAAGGAGCATCCGTGTGTGTTAGCTCGTGGGGCAGGGACTGAGTGGCTGCGTGTGCAAGTGCATCTTAAATGGCAGTGGTTTAGTTTATATGCAGTGGGATCGATTGGACAGGGGCCGGGGATAAAATGATGGAGATTAATGCAAGGGGGCTCAGGGTAGGATGCGATAGAAGGCCTAGAACAGATGTAGAAGATACTTCAAGGACCTTGTGCGAGGAACAAGGGCTGAGGAAGGAGAAGGAAAGACTGACGGACGTGAGTTCCCAGGAAACTCCAGCTAAACACCAAGAAGCAATGTTTTCACATGTTGCCTCACTCCAGCTTCAGCACAGACCTGTGAGGGAAGGCGGTCCGTTAAATATCATATTGCCCCCAATTCTGAACCCAGATATCTGTTCACCCTTACCGATCATAATGCCTATTCAACAGAATTGTGAGTATAGGAGTAAGTGGTGTGTGTGTAATCACAAACACCAGCAGAAGGTCCATGGAGGTGCTCAGCAGATTAGGAGAGAGATTGGAAGGGTTGAGGCAACTCTCTGTAACAGACAAGTACTGTACAGAGCCAGATGAAGGAATAGGGCAGAACCTAGAGAGGGAGAAAGAGGGATAATTGTGGGAAAGCATGGAATTCAAGGAATCTGAGTATTGTGAGGGATGCAGATCAACAGAGCCAGGTGTCAACTGAGGCTGTGACCACATGATCATCTAACAAGACTTCCTTCTATTAGTAATGGCTTCCTGGATTGGGAGGTAGCCAGAGATGTGAATGCTACTCCCCCCCCCCCACACACACACCTAGAGGAGCAAACTTTTGTCTAACTTTAACAAACTACCCCCTTCTGAAAGTGATCTTTAAAAATGATCTTCTGTTGCTTACTATTGTTAGCCTTCATTTTTCTAGTCCAATCTCTGAAATTTCTTAGCTACTTCCCCCAGCTTTGTCTGAAATTAGTCATACGATAAAATGCAGTATGCCTGGAAGCACATTGTAGCTTATCACATCTGGGATGGTTGCGAAACCCATGTTGTGTGGAAGGCGGGCATGTGTCTTTCTGTTGTATTTTCATCGTCTGCATATGGAATTGTTTTAACTACCAGAGAAGGGATTTTTATTACTGTCTTTCTTGTGAACACACACACACACACTCTTTATTGGTCCCTAGTGAGAGCTGGGGCTGGCAGTAGATGGTTTTTCAGTGCATGTCCCCAGGAATGGCAGTGTGTTACAATCCTAGTATTCTGGGAAAGGCTGGCCTTCCTATGATGTTGCTTCCTAATAAGTTTACGTGGAAAGTTTACATAAGAAGCTTTTTAGTGAGTAGGCAAAACAGAGCAGCAAGGCATCTGGAGAGATGGCTCAGTAGTAAAGAGCGCCCACATGGTGGTTCATAACTGTCTTAGAACTCCAGTCCTAGGGTCTGATAACCCTCTTCTGGCCTTCGTGGACACTGAAGATACACACTGTAAAGTGACACCCACTATTTGGCTTTTACATCCGTGGTTTTGTCTTTAGTTCTCATGTACTGAGAATGGGCACCGTTTATTAGCACTGTCGTTCAGATGTGTACTCAGGGTGCAGCGGCACACGCTGATGCCGTCTGGGGCGGGCATGCTTAGAGATGTTTTATTGAGTGGGATGTCTGAAGAGTGCATTATCAGTGCCCTGAGCGCTGCCATAGCGCCAATTCTCCTAAGCCAGGCCTGGCATCTGCCTCGCTCTCTGTGAGGTCCCGCAGCTTTTACTTGGCAATATGTCAAGCTTTTTAATCCAGTTGCTGTCACCGGAGACACAGATTTTCCTTGTGATTTTATGTATTGGTTTTTCTGCAGGGGCTTTGATGTGTCCCTGTTTCAGACCCTGCCCAGAACTCCCTTTCTCGTGAAAGAGGCTGATTATAGTCTGGACTTCAGCGGAGCAGGCACGTCTGTGTTGTGCTGTGGTTTTTTTAAATTTTATTTTGTGGCTGCTCTCCTTCTACTTTTCCAAACTCAACGTATGACTGCATTGTGTGATTTTATTCCCTCTCGAATTGTGATTCGGTTGTGATGAATATTAGACATTAATTACTCAGTCAAACCAATGTCTCAGCAGCTTTTAAGAGCTTGGTCACTCTTGCCTGTAGGCTGTTAGGGTCCAGCTTAGTAGTGATGCTTTTTCTTATTCTCAACCTCCTGTCGGTGGAAAAGAGAAAATATCATGGTTCCTGTCATTAAGATGCTGGGCGTGGGGGCAGGGTCTCCATGGGAGCCAGCCAAAGAAAGGTGGATTGCTTTTATGGGGTGGGACGTAGAAACTTCCAGCCATTCTGCCCTCTGAATTTTGAAGAGAGTGGCTGGTGAGGAAGTTTGGGCTGAGTTACTCGGCATTCCACAGTTGTCTTTTCCCCCTGATGTCTCCCTATCTGCTCTTTGCTACCCGGTTCTCTTTGCTCGCCTGGCTTCCCACGTAACCAGAGCATCACTGGAGTTCTGTAATACCTTAGGCTCCTACTGACTTCTCGCCCGACTTGATGGAGAGGTTAATCAGGAACACTATATTTGTTTCAAGGGCTCTTGGATGCACTTAAGTGTGCATCTTAGCTACATCTCACTGTGTTCCACATAGCTGAGGGGCAGTGGTTGATGAAGACCTTATTTAAATAATAAAATGGATTGTAAGGAATGAGTGAGCGTAGTGGGTACCTGCAAGTCCAGAGAATTTGGGGGGCTGGACTCGAACCAGAGTTGAGGTAGAAGCATCCTTCTTCTTTTTACAATAAGCTGTTGCTACTTTGTAATGTAATCATTATTACAGATGTTGGTGTGGTTCATACAGGTATGCCTGCGACAGCATTTAAACATCTGTCTTCTTGCTGGTTATTCAAGGTGTTCTGTTGTTTCTTGTTTTGTTTTGTTTTTGGCTCTTTGTTGGGTGGAATTGGCTGTTATCTGTGTCTTCACCTGAATGACCTTCCTATCTGATCTTGTTTGAGATGTGATCCGGTCCCTGCTGGTGTCTCCTCCCAATTCAAATGCTGGAACCTGAGACTCAAAGTAATGGTGGAAAGAGGTGGTGCAAGAACTCTGCACTCAGAAGTGACTAATGCCCTTATGAAAGAGGGTTGAAGGGGCTGGAGAGGCGACGCAGCAGTCCAGAGCACGGGCTGTTTTTGCAGAGGACCTGGGTCCAATTTCCAGCATCCACATGGCAGCTCACAACCATTTGTCACTTTGTTCCCAGGGATCTGACGCCCTCTTCTGGCCTCCACGGCCACTAGGCATGAGCATGCTTCATAGATATACATACAAGTTGCTCATACACGTGAAATAAAAATAAATAAATCTTAAAAAAAAAAAAAAGAAAAAAGAGGTCTGGCAAGAGACTACTACAGACCTTTGCCTAGTGAGATGCTTTCAGTAGACACCAGATCTGCTGGCCCTTTGATTTGGGACTTTGTAGTCTCCAGAACTATGAGGAATATATCTATATTGTTATAGATATATTGTCTGTAAATTATCCAGCCAAAGGTGTTTTGTTATAGCAGCACAAACTGACTAATACACAGAAGGGGATAATTTTGATTATTTTTTCCTTAAAAAAAAAAAAGCATTTAAAAACAGTAGATCAAATACCAGTTTTCACTGAGTTATTGTTTATGGTATTATAACAGGTTCAGGTGGTATGTCTTAGTTCTTAGCAAAAAAGAAATTGTTTCATCCTTTCTCTTTTATTCAGTTAGAACCCGTCATTGGCCATTTCTTCCTATCCTCTGTTGCTGCCCCCTAAAGACCAAGTTCCACAGCTTCTTCTTGCAGAATTGATCAGTTTCCCCCATCATTTGTTATTAATTATGTCAAAGTGGTCGTTACAGTGTGGGGGAGGGGTCATCCCCTCTCATAGGCACCATGGGAAAATGGTCTCACTCCTCACCTCAGACATACATCACCTGTCTCATAAACTTCAGTTAAACTGAACTGAATAGTATAAGTTTCACCTGATACTCTACTTGAGCCAAAAAATTGGCAGGTTTTAGACAGTCTAAGCATAACTATTATCAAATCTGTTTTTAAGCTTTCTGTTCAGGTGATGTTATCTTTAGATGTCACACTGGGAAGGGAAAAAGCCAAATACACCATTGTGATTATAAGATGCATTCAATTTCAGAGCTCCTAAAGCGGAAACAGTGAGTTAGTCATTCATTCATTCATTCATTCATTTTGGTTTTTTGTGTAGTTTTGGTGCCTGTCCTGGATCTCACTCTGTAGACCAGGCTGGCCTCGAACTCACAGAGATCCTCCTGGCTCTGTCTCCCGAGTGCTGGGATCAAAGGCGTGTGCCACCACTGCCCAGTTAGTGAGTTCTTAGAATCGGTGAAATAATTGTGTTTTATCTGCTAAAGCCCGAAGGCTTAATTGTGTAGTTGCCAAACAACCTGGAATGATTTTCAAGTGAAGTCCTGAGGTCATTTTGAAAGGTGTGTGAATCAAGGAGTGTTTGGGACTGGAGGGTCCAGAAAGGGACTCTGGACCTGAGGCTCTTGGAACACCATTGTATGGCTCCATCTTATCATACCTCCTAGCCTTGGATCCTCTCTTTTAGAAGATCGAAATTGAACCAGATGTGCTGGTTCCAGCACTCAGGAGGCGGGTGGAGCTCAAAAAAAAAGGAGACTCATGGGGAAAGAATTCTTCTGCACTTTGAAAATCCTTAGGAGGGATTACTTGAAAACAATTAAAAAGGTCATTCAACTTAATTTCAAAGTGCGTGAGTGTGCTACATGGAAATGGTGGACAGCTGTGGCTTCCTATCATTATCACACTCTTTGGTTATTATGACACATTGAAATGTTAATAAAACACTCGTATACAGACCTAACATTTCTAGGGTGTCTCCCCCTTTCTCTGCATCTCCTGCCGCATGGCCTCCCTCTACCAGCCAATAGCATCTGGAACAGAGCCAAGGGAGAAAGCAGCCCTGGAGAAGGACGAGGAATCTCTCTGGATGGCCCTTTGGGGGCCAACGAAACGATTCATCAGCGCAGCCCCCCCCCCCCCCAACACACACATAGAGTGATCTCTCCTGAGGGCCAGCCATACTTTCTCCATCGTCTCTATGTCACAGAGGTCTCAACCCTTCTTGCTCATAGGCATGGTGGCCATATTGGCTTCCTGGGCTTGTGGCCTCACCCAGGAGATTCCACGTGAATGGCAGCTCTGGGCAGGGAGTTTGGCTTATGGAGAGAAGTTTAGAGAATTAAACTGTGGACAGTGACCTCATTTTCTGTATGTTGGTTGGGCTGGAAGACCCCTTCCCCGACTCAGGCTGTACAGGACTATCCAGGGACTAGGCACTGTCATATTTTGGGCCACTTTGAACCAAAGAAGGCCTTCAAGGTGACAGCAGGTCCTATGGCCTTATCCCCCTTGCTATGGGTGCCTTTCTTCCAGCGTGACCTGAACCATGTGCTTTGGGAGAGACCCCTTCTTGTCCCTCTGCTGGCTCAAAGATGATCGACCATTAGGTTTGGAAAACCAGAGTATTTGAACCACATCTCCCTGGTTCAAACTAGATCATCAGTTCTTGACAGTGAATGAGGAGCAGATCTCACCTACCACCAACCCTGCCATGTGTCCCAGGCAGCTGGCTCTTTTTGTGCATGGTGAAAGCTTTAGTTTCCATGCGAACAAGAGGCAGATCTGTTCGAGGGAAGAGATCTGAGTGTCTTGATTCTGGAAAATTAGTTGTTGAGCAAAGGGGTGTGTTTTGAAAGCTCTCCTTAACTGAGATGATGCCGTAAGGCTTATTCTGGCATGCAGTTGTATGGATTAAACTGTTATGTTTTCGAGGAGATTTGAAAGGCTTCTACCTGAATCCCGTCCTCTCCTACCTACTTTGTTCTCACGGGCTCTGAGGCAACCCTTTTCTGTCACTGGGAACACCCTGACAGTTAAGCCTCAAGGCAGTGAGACAATGAAGGACAAGGTTGCCGTATCAGATGTTAATTACAGTTGGCGTCTTTTCCATTCTTTTAGGGAGGTGGGAATAAAAGATTCCATTTTCTCACACCATATCATGGGCATGCTCCTTGATGAAACTGTAACTTGGAGAGAACAATGTCAGGACTAAGAGCCCAAAGCTGTGTGTGCTCTGGCCTCCAAAGACCATTATGCTCAGAAGCTGTGTGAGATCCTCCACAGCTTTTACAAATGACAGAGATGATGATGCTTGGAGTGTGTGTGGGGATTTTTTTTTTTTTAAATTCATGTCACTGACAGACTGTGTCCTGAAAAGGTTCACAAGGCCACTTTAGCAAGCTGGGCCTCATCGGAGCCAATCTTAGCATCAGGCTGTGGGGCTATTTGGGAGCTCAGCTCACCAGCTGTGGAGCAGATCCCCCACAGGACTGGTGGTTTCCAAGTTCCCTCAAATGACACCACCAGTAGGAAGCTTTGCCGTGGCGGCGATGGTGTCTCTGTGCCTTGGCGGTCCCCAGCTGGAGGCATCCGGGTGTAGCTGCAAGATGATAAGCCTGAAGACGTTCAGGAAACTTAAAGTCAGAGTGTTTTGGCCCGAAGCCGTCAACACAGGTGCAAGCCTGAGAGTATGCTTTCCATAAATGGTAACTCCTCCTAGGTAAGGGTAGGACTGACCACTTCAGTTTGAAATAGACTTTCTTTACATGTGAGTATGGTAATGTCTGTTCCAGGGGAACCTGTTTGTTAAGTATTACCAGAGATTCACTGCTGCAAAATTATAGTTTTGGGTTTTTTTTTTTTTTTTTTTTTTTTTTTTTTTTTTTTTTTTTTTTTTTTTTTAGTAGATGGTTCCCAACTTGTAGCCTGTACCCCAACAAGTGGTAATTCTGCGAATCTACCTCTTGCTTCATTACCTTGGGGGTGCATCTAAGCTATATTAGGAAACCGCTTTGCTCAGAACTAGGACTATGGGGTGGACATGGAAACTTGTAGGGATTTTCATTTGGCTGGTTAAAGGATCTGTTGATACTTGCCTTAAAAAACTGGCTGAGCTCAAAGTCATTTCATTCCTGTTTTATGGAATAAGAGTTGGGATCTATATCATGCTCATTCATCTGTATGAGAGAAAATTGATTTTGGGCTAAGACTTTCGATCCAGCCCCAGAGCTCTCGGTGGTTGCAGGGTTCACCTGAGAAGCAGGTGGGCACTCATCTTTGCGTGTGACTCCTCACTGTAGCCTCAGCTCTTACAAACACGACCTAACCCCTCAGTCCTCGTCCAGAACCTTGGATAGGAAACACTGTCCAGGGAGAGCCTCCCGGGAAACCACAGCCAGTGCGTGTGTGTGTGTGTGTGTGTGTGTGTTGTGTGTGTGTGTGTGTGTGTATATGAAATTTGTTACTGTGCCCATGAGGAAGCCTGGAGTTCCTGTAGTGGGACATGTGTCGTGCTGAGAGACTGACTCGGACATTGTGGGTTTTACAGATGTCCTGTTGTAGGGACAACGTTACAGTTGTTGGCTGTCACCAGGGTCCCTGTGACATTAAGCTGGATGTGTAGCTCAGTGGATGTACACTGTCACCCCCTCACCCCCACTTGGTTTCTTTTTCCAGTAGTGATCATCTTCATTGTTTTTATTTTTAATTTGATTTTATTTGTATGTGTGGGAGTATGTGCACAGACAGATGCACACACACACACACACACACACACACACACACACACACACACAGTGTTGAGCTCATCATGGCACCTGTGTGGAAGTCACAGGACAACTTGTGGGAAGTGGTTTTCTCCTCCTGCTGTGACACCCCCTGTAATCAAACTCAGATCTTCCGGCTTGGTGGCAGGAGCCTTGTCTTGCTGGGCCACCTTGCAGGCCCCTTTATTTTAAATCATTTCTGTATGGAAGTCAGGCCAAGTCTTTAAGTAACAATTTAAAAGCTGATGAATTTCTTTACTCTTGATTTTTAAATCATTAAGCAAGTGCTAGTGCCCTAGATCGATTGATCGAGCTATCCGTCCTATCTGTCCAATCCATCCGTCCAGTGCATTCTGATTTGGGAGCTAATACGAACATTAAAACCTAAGTTTTCTTGGCATTTATTGTATATGAGAGAAATGTTCAGAATTTTGACCCTGCCTTATCCCCCTCCCCGCTTTCAGGTTTTGAGTGAAAGGAAACTTTCTGATTCTCAATAATTGACTCGTTCCAGATGTTTGGGGTTATGGGAAAGGTGTAAAGGAAGAATTCACACTTAGGTAGAATTTAATGGCTGAGTCTTGTCATTGAAGCGAGGTACTTTGAAGGCAAGTACAGTACTCTTCTTTATACACATTGGCTCTTGAAACTTGCAAAGCAATACAAAACCAAACAATCCCCTCCGCCCAGTCCCTGCACAGTGCAACATCCAGCTGAAACACCACACACCTTCTGAGATGTCAGCTCCGTCTTCCTCATTCCATGGACTAGGGCAGCTGGATTCAGCCCTGTGCGCCTTTCCTCCCGCCCCGCACACACTCCCCTCTGTAAACTGCTCATTTGGTGCCCGGCAGGGAAAGTGTCCATGAGGGTGAGTCACCGTGAGACTGAAAACCTCGATGCATCAGAATGGTCGCCTGCATGACATAAGAAAGTCAGCCGGAGCTGTTGGCCCTTTCAGCCTGCCTTGTGTGTGCACCGGAACTTGGGCAAGCTTGAGAGTGCCCCAGCTGGGTTAATCTGGTCCCCAGATTGTTCCAGAACAAACGTAAGGGATGGACTTCATTCTACTTGTAAGATTCGGTTTCAGTGGATCTGGTGACATGCTAGCCCCCGTTACAGCAGCCCATCCCCCCGTGTGCTCCTTACGGTCTACGAACAAACAGTCCTGGCAAGGATAGTTCGTATTCAACAGAACCCATCACTGGCTAGGCGGGCAGTGCATTATGTAACATAGATGGTCTCATTTAATGCTCAAAACAACAACAAGAGTTTGGAACTTTTATTATCCCCAGTTTTAGATGGTGGATTAACAGTGAATTTTCAACTCGCAAAGCCAAGTTGCGACGACGAATGCATACAGCCTTTCCCCAGGCCCAAACTCCCATCCCCGAGCTTGGTGCATAGTTGCCTTCTGATTATCTAGAACTCTCTGTGAGTCTTGAAGAAAACCCAGGACGCCGATGTTTCTCAAGGCACCCTGGCACACGTCCACAAGGTCATCGTGGTGTCTGCTCACGACAGCCACAATGAGTGCTTGTTGGCACGTTGTACTCCGGCATATCTGCTGATTACAGAAGAACAAACGTGCCTTCTTCTTAGGCTACCTCATGTTTCAATCCCACAGACAAGGTTATGGATACATTTTTTCCCCCTCCCCAAACCAGGAGGGAAAAAATACCAAACAGACTCGGCGTTGTTTCCCCTTTGAATAATGTCCTATACTTTTATCCTTTCAACCAGTTCTTTTGTTCGGGTCTAGAAGACTATAGATAGAGAACATTGTAATTCTGGCAGATAGGATAATTTGTTTTTAAGGCTGAAAACTGCGTTCTCAGCCTCCGTGCTGCAGGTGGAAGACCCGCAGCCCGCAGGCAGCTCTGCCAGCGAGGATCGAGCCTCGCAGATTATTGGCAGCTGGTACGGTAATGAGTCCATTTCAATATAAATGGGTTGTTGCTTATTAATATCTGCCAGTTCCTAAGCAGTTCAGGGACGGCTTTGAAATTTGGGGGATTTGCAGAGAGAGCGGTAGCGGGGGGCGGGGGTGGGGTGCCTAGGAAGAGGGGACGGACAGGATGGCAGTGGGGGCAGTCTTGGAAAGGGCACACACATTGTGGGTTAATCACGGGGTATGGTGAGGGCTTCTGTTCCTTCCCCTGCCAGTGTGAGTCACGGGCCTTCACGGCTAAACAGCACGTTTTCCAAGATAAAGGGGAAACCAAACTCACTGTTCTAGTCCGTGCGGCCGTATGTGTTTACTTACTCCGTGCCTTTGCGGGCTTCCTTTCCACACATGAGGCAGTTTTCTCTCCGTGTTCCTGCTCCCCAGTGGCTGCCATCTCAGGCTCCCACCTTACAACAACCACCAGCAGTGGGTGGCGGCGGCCGGTGGCCCACGGAGGAATGTCTGGTTGGAGAGGGGTCAGATGCAGCCTCCCGGAGAGACCCTCCAGGCCTTTGTATTTGCAGTTTCACCTCAGAAAATCAGCCTCAAGTGTAAAAAAGGAGGGACCCATTGGCACTGTGGTTGTTGGAGCCGTCCTTGTTGACATTATTGTTATTATTGTTATTGTTGTTATTGTTATTATTGTTAATTATCTTGCTAAATAACTGTTTATACATTTTACCCAAATACTTTCCTCTGTATTTTCCTCATGAGCTTTCTCAGAGCGTGGTGTTTGAAGGAAACACACGGAGGGCAGGAAAGTTTGTGGAATTAGGGTGTGGGCCCCCCTCCATCATTTTCTTCAGGTCTCTCTGTCAGCGAAGTGCCTCTGTGAGGATGTTGAGGCCCCCTTGCTCCCTGGCCGTCCTGTTAAGACCCTTGGACAATTAAGAGAGGAGGATGAACAGTCTCCCGCAGGAACCTGCTGCTGTCGGCCAGTAGCTGGATCCATAGACAGGTTAAAACGAGAGTTTGCCGGGCTCTCCGTGGCCATCGCTACAGATAGGCTGGCATTTGTGTGGATCGGACCCAGCCTGTCCTCGTATACCTGTAGCTGAGCGTCACATCGCTTTATGCAAGGACATCGTATTTCACATAAAGTCGATATCAGCGAATCGATGCTTCTGCTGTGTCCTCTGCCTGACCATTGCCTTTCTGGTTTTCTGTCTCCTCCAGGTTTGGGGCTCATTCTCCCAGACTCAGGTGAGACCCTGATGGCACCCTGTGGGGCAGGTGCTGACACAAGCCCCAACTCCAGCCACTGACATCATCGCCAGCCTCAGTATCTAAATGCCACAGTGCTCTTGGGGCCAGTTGGGCTGGGCACCGCTGTTGCCTTTTAAGGTAGGTTTGTACGTGTCATTTAAGCCTCTGTGTGACTGGGTAGAAGTGCTTCAAAGATGGTGGGACGGATACACTAGACGGCAGTCATCAAACTGACGGTGCTGTGTATATACATGGTGGGAAAGGAATTCGGAGTCACTTCTGTGGATTAGAGCTGCACCCATCTGACAATTGAAAGCATCAGCGTTGACCCAAAAAACGAAATGGAAAGATCAAGTAGGCACCTATGAAGCCTTTTCCTTTCCTGAGAATTGCCCTCGGGGTCTTTTATCTCTGAGTTTCACCAGCTTTATGTTGGATTATGTTTGTGAAAAAAAAAAAAAAGAAAGCAGACTTGGTTCCCAAACCCAGCCTCAAACAAAGGTGTATTTCTCCTTGGGTTGTCTTTAAAGAGCAAAGATAAACACAGTCAAAATAATAATCTTCTAAGTCAAAGATGATTGCTTATTTACTGTAGAACGTGTTTAGTCTCTTGGGTTCAGGGTATTTGTGTGTGACTTGGCAAAAACTCTGTCCGTGCGTTGTAACGAATTAGCAAAAAACTTTCAGAGCTTCGCCTCAGTTTAATCTTAGCTCTTTCCCCCTCCGTCTTCAGGCACAGCATCCAGTAGGGAGAAAACAGGCTCGAAACCAAGCCCTCCCACCAGAATCTAATTTTAAATTTGCAATCTGTTGTCTTGTGATTTTTCACTTCAAATTTAACTTTGAAATAAATACATCTCATCCTTTCCACTTCGGCCTCGGAGGTCTGTTTTCCAGTCACGGCAGGGTAATCGCTGCATTTATTTTAATAAAATTTTAGATACCTCGGGGGAGTGGAAAGTGATGCTAATAATTATAACTCACAGCCATTGTTAGCTAGCTTCTGGTTGGGGCTCACACTGCCTTCATCCACAGAAGTGAAGCCTGGTGTGTGCGGTTTAACTTTTGACTTCAATGATACGAGGAGGATCCATCTAATGGGAATTATGGACCTTGCAATCTCATGCTGCATAGATTTTGAAGGGCTCTTGCTTTGAGGCTATCTTAGTGATGAACAGGACTGGGATTTCTGTAAAGAGAAGGTGCATAATGCCCAGACAAGTGGATGATGGCCACTACCACAGGAAGATACACTCAACGGAAGGACTGTGCGGAAATAAATAACCTGGCCACAGATACAGTTTGATGAGGTCAGAGTGCCATGAATCAGAAATAGAGAGATATACATAGATCCAAGCTAGGTAGAATTTTCCTTATCTTAGATACTTAGATCCAAGCCATCTGTTCAGAGTTTACATTTTGTTGTAGCTGTCTGTGTAGTGTGACATCTTTACTCTTTTAAATAAAAAAAAAAAAATCATTGACTTCTTAATGTTTTATTTATTTGTCTTTCCTTTAAAAAAAAAAAAAAATGAAATGTAGCGGCTGGAGAAATGACTCAGCTCTTAGTAGCACTTGCTGCTCTTCTAGAGTTCCAGAGTTTTGGTTTCTGGCATCCATGTTAAGTGACTTAAAACAACAACCTGTAGCTCCAGCTCTAGGGCATCTGGGGACCTCCTTTAGTCTCTGCTGGTACCTTCATGCTCATGTGCGATCGCGCGTGCGCGTGCGCACACGCGCGCGCGCACACACACACACACACAAATAAAAATAAAATAAATCTTTTAACAAAATGAATCTGGTGGTTAGGGATGTAGCCCAGCGATAGAGCACTTGCCTAGCCTCGTGCAAGACCCTGGATTCAGTCCCACCACCCTCTAGAGAAAAGCAACCAACTGTGGTGAAAATTGATGTGCTCTGTGAGTGCTCTGTCCAGGAGCTCCTTCACACATCTCCCTGTGTGTGAGAGGGAAATATTACTTTCTAGGAGTCCTGAGGAAATTTACCTTTCCCTGGAGTGTGGCTTAGATGGCATCTCTATAGAAGTTTTCATCTGTGGGTAAGAGGAGTCTTGTTCCAGGGACGTTTAGTGTTAATGGTGGGATTGTGGTTTTGGTTGTTGACTCCTAGCTAGGGCCCTCTAGGCCCAGCCAATCTACTGTCCGGGTTTTGTTCACTGGGACAGAACATCCTACTGTCTGCCACAGAAAGCCCTGCTGTCAATAGGGAGTGAGACATCATGAGCCATAAAAATATTATTATAATCTCCTTCGTGCTCAAGGGATGTGGTTATTTACACATTCTCCTGTATCCTTCTTCTCTCTTTCGCCTCTTTCTCCCATCGCCTGCACTTACTGGACTAGTTTTCTTTGCTCTCTCTGCCCAGGACTTTGACCAAACTAGAATGTTATTCTTCTAGTTCTGAGAAGAAACAGTGATCTAAAAATGTAATATAATTTTACAATAAATTTTAGATCATACAAGGCTCACCACTTCCTCCAATATTAATGATAGCTTAGATTTTCCCAAGCTTAAATTCTCTGTAGGAGGTTATGTTTTCCAGAGGGCTAATGTGTTTCCAAGCAACTTGAAGAACAGGGTAAGCAGGCTTTTGTGTGTGTGTGACCCCAAGTTTTATATAATACCTTTTTTAAAAATGTGTTCTGGGGCTGGCAAGATGTCCCAGTGGTTAAGAGCACATCTGCTCTTCCAGAGGACCCAGGTTCAATCCCCAGCACCAACATGGTGGCTGACAACTGTCTGTGAGCCTGTGAATCCAGTTGCAGAGGATCAGATGCCCTCTTCTGACCTCTGCAGGTAAAACACCCAGGAACAGAAAATAAATTAAACATCAGTAACTTTAAACATGTGTTCTGTTTTTCTGAGCAAGTCGTTGTTGTTCATGATGACCTCATATAGCAAGCAGTTATGTCCCCCCCTCCCCGCCCCTCCGTCTGTCCCTCCTCCCTCCCTCCCTTCCTTCTTCTCTTTTGAGATAGGGTTTCCTATGTGTAGCACTAGCTCTCCTTGACCTTGCTCTATAGACCAGGCTGGTCTCAAACTTGGCAATCCTCCTGCCTCTTCCTCCCCAAGTGCAGAGATTAATGGCATGTGCCGTCACACCTGGCCTAGCAGTTGCTTTTCATGTGTTTCAAGCATGTTTATCTTTACTTGAGGAGGTAGCTATAATAGCTGGTTTAAAGTCCCGTGTCATTATCCCACTGCCCGGGCACTGGACATTTGGCATCTGTTGGATTTTACCCCTGGAAGCTGGTTACATTTTCCTAGTTCTTTGGAATACTACAAGGGGATTTTAGCATCATGTGAGTTCCAGGTCTTACTGAAAATCACCCAATGGGCATGGATTTTGTGGTGGCTGTTACTCTAGCAGGGAATCTGAGAGTCGCTGGCTGGATTTAGGGTTTAGATCGAAGGCTCTTGGTTGTTGCAGGCTTCCATGTCAGCCTAGTGTCCAATGCCTTTACTTTGGGCTTGGGCTACATTTGTGACCACAAGGGTCAATCTGGGACTTGGGCTGCTCAGCCCTAAGTCTGTGCTGTGGTGTTTTGAGTCAGCCCCAGGCATGCACATCCAAGACATGTACGGGTTTGTACATATTAGGGGAGACTTGTCTCCGATCCTTCACTTTCTGAGGCCCCTGCTCACTCTCTGGCTTCCAGGGACCATTCCTGCTTCTGCTCAGGAGCACAGGATCTGTCTCCTGGTTTTGTTGCTTCTTCACTGTATTGGATGCTTAGCCTTGGTGCCAGCCTGGGCGAGAAGTTGGATCAATAAAGACAAAGGAGGAACTCACTGCTCTATTGAGTGGCTTCTTCCAGTCTGGGCTCTTCCTCAGTCTGTTTGCTTCTGTTTATTTTGGGTTTGGAGATTTAGTGGTGATTTATGGCCCGAGGTAGTACTTTGGTCCTTACTGATGGCAGATATTAACGATTCATTTTTGTTCACTACTTAGTAAAACAAAAGCTCTGCCCCCCGATAGTCACCCCCTCCCTCTTTCATTTAACCTTACTTTGGAACATTGTCTCTGAATTTCCTGACAGCATTTTCCCAGCTGATGCCTACTAGGTGTTTTTTGTTTTTTAATTTATTAGGGATGTAGTAGAATGTTCTAGGTGATTTTTTTTTTTTTTTGGGTAAAAAAGGGTTGGGAGGATTCTAAATGTATTTCTTCAGAAAAATTCCTTATTTTTATATTTAATTTTTTTTAACCAGACTAATCCATTCAGTTAAAGCTCAATTTATTTACTTCAAATTTTTTTTATTTCAAAATAAGTGCAGAGTCATGGGAAATTTTACTAAAAGCGTATGTTGGTTCCCTATTTCTCTTGGCTACACGGCTCACAAGTATGATAAGACAGCAGGGATTTGGCACTGTGTGTGTGTGTGTGTGTGTGTGTGTGTGTGTGTGTGTCCTTTTGTCCTTTGGAATATCCCTATCACTGTATGTCCCAGTGATAATATGGGACACAGCATCTGTATCATTTTTTTTTCAAATAAATTTAGTAAGCTATGGAATCCTATAGAAGCAATCCTTCCTTCCAGGTGTGCATGTGGAACACCTTAATAAAAAAGGTTGTGCATTTGGATAACCTTCCTAAAGGTAACTCCTAACTCCTTCCTTGGGTATCTAATTTGATGGAGCCTCAAGGCCCATTTAGGATAAATACTCACTGGGAAGCTTGTGTCTTCCGTGTAGCTAAGAGATCGTGCTGTTAACGAGACTTGAGAAGCTCTACCTATTCTGCCCTTGACCCTCGGCCTCCAGAGCGCCCAGGGCATCTCTGAACCTTCTGAGCTCACACTCAACCACTTTGAAATGTTACCCCAGCCCATCATGCTGTTCTGTCCTCCCACTCCGTTTGCCTGAGTCTTCTTGGACCTGAGCACTGTGAGCATGAATACAGGCAGAGAAGCCTATTCAGCTTAGCTTGTTGCTAAGCTTCTGTCTGTCAGGCAGCTTCAAACCATGGAGGAAGACAGGAGGTGCAGGCGGGATTCCCCGGATAGAGGCAAGAGTGGGGAGCATGATGGAGACTTACAGTTCATGGACAAGGGCAGTGTGGAACCGGGTGGTCCTGATTGTCTTTTCATTTTTAATTTTCTGTGTATGGGTGTTTTGCTTGCATGTATGTCTGTGTATCATGTGCATGCAGTGTCCATGGAGGCCAGAAGGGGGCAGCACCACCTTCTGGAGTTACAGATGATTGTGAGATGCCCCGTGGGGTCTTGGAATCGAACCCTGGTCCTCTGTAAGGACAGCAAGTGCTGTTCAACACTGAGCCGTCTCTCCAGCCTCCATGTCTGTCTTTTATTGTATGAGTTGTCAGCCTCCACTCCCTCCTGGATACCATAGCTGTCTGGGCCCCTGAAGATGAAAGATGAGCGAACTCAACACTAGTAAAATTTCCCAGCTCGAGGTCAGCTACAGGCCTCAATCTCTCTTAGCCTAAATGCTTGGGACGGGAAGTATTTCTGATTTGAGATTTTAGGGTATTTGGGATATTTTGGGGTGAGACCTAAGTGTAAATGTGTGTTTCATTTATAGTTCATATACATCTCTCACACACAGCCTGAAGCTGACTTTACACACTGTTTTTAAGGTGTCTGTGTTTTGACTACAGCCTGTTGTGTGGGGAAAGTGTGGCGCCTTCTGCTTGGGGCAGCCATCATATTGACATGTTTAGAGATGCTGAACTTGCGTCTTGGGGCGGTGGTCTGCACCTATTTGTATCTAGATTTCTGTACTTTTACTCATCTTTCCGATGCAGTTCTGTCTATCCTCCTTGCCTGAAGACTTCCCCCTTACTTGGGGTTGCGCGGTGACCATGTAGATGAGGAACTGTTCATCTCTGGCTTTTATTGAACTTCATCTGCGTCTATTAACTCTTTGGCCTGAGTGCAGAGGTTCTAGTCTTTTGTAGAGATTTTTTTTTTAAGAGTCACTTTCTGCCTGAATTAACAAGCCTGTGTTCTCGTTCTCTCTCTCTCTCTCTCTCTCTCTCTCTCTCTCTCTCTCCTCTCTCTCTCTCTCTCTCTCTTCTTCTCTCTCTCTCTCTCTGTCTCTCATCACACACACACACACACACACACACACACACACACACACACACTGGAAACCAGGTTTCCATGTTTGAAATAAAAACCAATCACAGGTTGCAAGGAGGATGGAATAGGAAGCTGATGGGAGCCGCTGACATTTTACCTGGGTGGGAGAAGGGCTGGGGCTTACCAGCTCTCTGGGCGTCCCCACCTGGGGCAGGGCTTGTGTTTCCTCCTCTGTAGTGAGCAATTTTAATTTTTTATCCTTATGTTATTTACAGAGCCCATCCCCACTCCCCAACCTGCCCTACAGGGACCTTCAGGGAGAAGCTTTCAAATTAAGGAGTGCTTCTGTAGACCCTAGAAACTTCATTTTTCTTAACTTCTGTTGCTTTATACTTTGTGCTGACTCTGCTGAGGTCATCCCCTGAGAATCTGTCCTGGTAGGATTTAGGAGATTTGGCTTTTGTCTCTGAGTTCTTATCCCGAAGATAAAAATGGCTTCCTTCCTACCTTGGCTCATGAAAAGCATCTTACTACTAAAAGTGCTATTAATCCAGCAGACCCGTCAGCTTGATGCATGGGCTGTTATAATTCTTGCACGTTGGGCCATTTCCTTTAGGAACACTCTCTTGGGGCTTTTAAGTTGATTGGTTTTCTCTGGGCTGAAAGAAACCTGCCCAGAAAGCTCTCATTTATATTTGCAGACTTTTGATAGTTTAATACAGGAAGGCAAGTGTGACTCCTGAATTGACAGTTTCGGCTTTTCTTCGATTCTGTTCATTCACTATAATTCTTTCCTCCTTTGAATTTCAACCCATGTGAGTCTTAAATTAAGCTGCAGCCAGCACTCATTCCCAGTCTTCTGTTTATTGACAAAACATACAGGAATCTTTATTTATGGCTTTTCGAGACAGGGTTTCTCTATGTAACCTTGGCTATCCTGGAACTTGCTCTGTAGAGCAGGCTTGGCCTCAGACTCTTAGAGATCCACCTGACTATGCCTCCCAAGTGCTGGGATTAAAGTCATGCCCCCCTACGCCCCACTAGGAATCTTAATTTATACTTAATTTAGCGTTTTGGAAAATTAGGAGCTGGGGTTGGGGCTGTAGTTCATTGTAACATGCATGAGGCTCTGGGTTCAAACTCCATCAGTAACTGTATGAACTGGCATGTAGCTGAATGGAGAACATGTGCTTCACATGAGCAAGGATTCCCAACACCTCAAAAATCAATAAAATAATAAAACGTGAGTTCTAGGAAATTGGCCATGGCCAATTTAGTGTTAGTGAAACTGTGTTTACATATGCTTGTAAAACTTGTAGCAAGTGTTAGACTTAGGGATGTATCATGGTCTTACATGGACCATTAATCTTTTGGTTTTCCTTAGGCTTCTTAAAGGCATCCACCAGAGAAGTATGAACGTTGTTGCTTTGAGATGTACTTGCTGCTGGTACAAAGGGGGGAATCTAAAGAAGATCCCCTTTGAGAATCATGATGTGTGGCTGGGTGGGGAATATTCTAGTATAGGAATAGTATAGGAATAGCTGAACATCTGGTATCTGGATGGATTACCTCTGAACCCAGTGGCGGCACATTACCTGGAGGTTTTTCCTGTGTGCCCTACATTGTCTTACAATAAGATGTGCTTGTCAGAGCTGAAGCCATTGCTTGGAGTCATCAGCAATTGTAGTGATTTCTGAGCCGACAGGAAGGTACCTTACATTAATGCATTTCTGTCTTGTTTGCTGTGATCATCAACCTCACTTCCTGTCCCTCTTGGTACCTTGTGGTCTCCTTGTTACAGCGCACCTTCCCTGGCTAGCTCAGTTTCAGAAGAGAAGAAGGTGTGTGCATCATTCACTGCTCACCTCTGGCTTCTAAAATACAGTAGGTGCTCAGCAGGTGTTTCTGGAACACATGGCTCTGCATGCAGTTGACAGAGCCGGTGCTGTGATTTGCCGAGGGAGGCCCTATTTTCTTTTGTCCTTTCCTGTGTGTGATCTTGAGTGTCTATGCTTGGAGGAGCACTGGAGAGGCTCCCGGAGCAAGGATCGAGGCCAGATAGAGTCACAGTTGTGAAGCCATGAAAAATTTCCTTTGCAACAGCATTGTGTCATCAGGTCAGAGATGGAGGCTAGGGATGTGTTAAGAGAGGACTGAGTCAGCCCGGTTGGTCCCGCTAGGCTGGACTGAGTTTGCTGGTTTCACAGTATGCGTTTTCTGTCTTGGGGCGTTCTGTACCAGATTCATGTTCACAGGTTGGATTTGCTCCCAGAAATAAACCCGTTAGTCAGCTGCCGAACGAGGTTTTTATTTTGTCCTTCCTATGGCCCTCCTCCCTCAGATCAAAGTTTTCAGAGTGCCTGTGAAATGGATGGTAGCAGTCTATGTTCTTCAGGATTTTGATTTGTTAGGAAAACATTGATTAGATATGCATTTTGAGGCTTTCAAGTTCTGATGGATTTTTGAGGTGTGGCTAGAATCCAAGTAAAGCAGGGGGAAAAAAAAACCCCAAACCGTGGAACAGATAAAACTATATAAGCAAAAACAAGAAAACAAACAGAACCCCCGGCATAAAGGAAGAAAGAAAATTGTTCTTTTAATAGATACCCAGGTTTGTACTTGAGTTTTCAGTGTTTGGTAAGAGCAGACTTTCCAATATATCATTGTGGTACTTCAGAAGAAAGATAAGGTGAGCAGAGTGGCCACCTGCGTGGGAGCAACACTCTGGGTATCCCATGGGCACCTGCCCTCTGAGCATGGGCACCTGCCCTCTGAGCAGGGGCACCTGCCCTCTGAGCAGGGGCATCTGCCCTCTGAGCACGGGCACCTGCCCTCTGAGCATGGGCATCTGCCCTCTGAGCAAAGACAGCTCCCTACTGAATTTACACGAGTGTTTCACCTCTCTGGGGACTATCTCAATAGATAATGGTTTCCTCACCTGTTGCCAGGTGAGATACATTTGTTCATATATTTGCCCACAGCACCCAGAAGCTGTGCTTTTATTTACCTAATCCCATAGTCAATTGTCTGCTCAGCCTGACCCTAAGCCCTTACTGCTGAGATCTTTATACCCATTTGAACACAGACTCAATTATCTCCTCTTTTTTTTTTTCTCTTCCCCCTTTGCGGTACAGACCATAAAACCATGGGAAACGCAGAAAGCCAAAATGTAGACCACGAGTTTTACGGAGAAAAGCATGCCAGCCTGGGGCGGAAACACACATCACGCTCCCTGCGACTGTCACACAAGACTCGGAGGACGCGGCATGCCTCCTCCGGGAAGGCGATCCACAGGAACTCCGAAGTGAGCACCCGGTCTAGCAGTACCCCCAGCCTCCCCCAGTCCCTGGCGGAAAATGGCTTGGAGCCCTTCTCCCAAGAAGGAGCCTTAGACGACTTCGGGGACCCCATCTGGGTGGATCGAGTAGACATGGGCTTGAGACCCGTATCTTACACGGATTCCTCCGTCACTCCCAGTGTAGACGGCAGCATGGTCCTCACCGCCGCCTCTGTGCAGAGCATGCCAGACTCAGAGGAGAGTCGGCTTTACCGGGATGACGCCACGTACTTGGCTGAGGGAGGCAGGAGGCAGCGTCCCTATACATCCAATGGGCCCACGTTCATGGAGACAGCGAGCTTTAAGAAGAAACGCTCCAAATCTGCAGACATCTGGCGGGAGGACAGCCTGGAATTCTCACTCTCCGATCTGAGCCAAGAACACTTAACAAGCAACGAAGAGATCTTGGGTTCCGCGGAAGAGAAGGATTGTGAGGAGGCTCGGGGGATGGAAGCAGAGACGAGTCCCAGGCAGCTCAGCACCTGTCAGCGAGCCAACTCCCTGGGTGACTTGTACGCTCAGAAAAACTCCGGGGTGAAGGCAAACGGAGGACCGAGGAACAGATTTTCAGGCTACTGTCGGAATTTGGTGTCTGATATTCCTGATCTCACAAAGCGTAAGATGCCACCGGCTGCTGCTGAAGAGACTCCTCCGTACAGTAATTATAACACACTTCCCTGTAGGAAATCGCACTGTCTTTCCGAAGGTGCCACCAACCCACAAATTAGCCTTAGCAAGAGCATGCAAGGCAGAAGAGCAAAAACCACCCAGGTAAAGCCTCAGAGATCTGTTTCCGTGTTTTGGAAGTGGTGCATGGCTCTTACCAGCGCATGATTTTGCTCTTCCCAGTTCCTCGTGTTAAAATCGGGCTTTTCCGGGGTTTGTCTGGCAGCTGCTGCAGCTGGTATGGCTTTGGCTGCGCCCCTCTTCCAGTTCTGTGGGTAAGGGGTGGGGATTGAGGGGTGTGTATGGGGTGAGGCGGGAGGGTGTGCGAGGAATGGCAATAGCCCTGTTAAGTTCGTTCTGGGAAACTGCCTCTCACCTCAGTCCCTCAACAGCATCTCCCCGACGGGACTTTCACACTCGGTGCACTCTGTGGGCACGCGGGCATGGTGGGTTGCGGCACTTGGGGCTCATATCCACGGTGCGGCAGGTGGGGAGACGAGGACCACGGTGGGGCAGCTCCTTGGAAGGAGCCCCTTCGACTCAGTGGTCGTTTGTCGGCGTCTCTCTGGTGTTGGCCAGGCTTGCTGTCTTACCAGGAGCCTTTTCAATTTCCTGTTCCTGGCGATGCGGCCAGCCCTGTCTCTGGAGGGAGGTCTAGCAGGAGGAATAACATGGGTGGGGTCCCAGTGTCTACGTTGTAGCCAAATGGTTTGACCTGGGGCAAACCCTGACTTTTAGAGGTCCCCCCCCTCCCCGAAGGGTGGGCATAAAGATGCTTTAGCTGCTCGCTTGGCAGGTGAATGTGGGGGAGAGGAGGGGTATGGGCAGATTTGCAGAAGAAGACTCGAAAAGCGTGTGACCTGTGGAAGGGGGGCCCACTGACTTGGCTGGCAAGGATAGCTTGAGTGGCTGACAGACAACCCTCCATGCTTTGGTCCTTTCCCGATGCTGCTGTTCCTTGTGGCAGATTTTGGGGAGTTCAGGATCCCGACCAGGTTGAGAAGTGGTCAGTGGATTGCGCTTCTGATCCCCAAGTGGATCTGAGCCATTTGCTTTGAAAGACACTGGGTAGCATGGTGACCTGCGAAGGCCGCTGCACTCCGGCCTGCCCAGTAGGGGGCAGTGCTGCACTCTCTGGCCTGGCCCTGGTTTGGGTCAACCGGGCACTGGCAGAGTGACTTTTAAGGTGGGCCAGTGGTAGAGGGCCTGGTGTGCGGCTGGGTTTCTTCCTGAAGATGGATTTTGCTGAGGCTGCCAAAGCCATTGTCCTAAGGCTTCACCTCTCCCTACCTGGTTGACTTTGGGCAAGTTAGGAGTTGTTTTGAAGCCTTGCCTAAGTGGAGGTAATGGGACCGGGGACTCGATCTCAGTGGCAAAGAACTTACTTGGCTGCAAGAGGCTGTGGGTTAGATCCTCAGCACCGTGGATGTGCACACACCAAGTCGGGGTAATAATAGGACAATTGGAGAAAATGGAGTGAAATCATCCATGAGTCATGAAGCCTGGTACTTAGGCAGCAGCCAGCGGGGGGTGGGGGATTGGTTCACCGTTAGAACCCTGAGCATTGTTAGTGGTACTGTGTGGGTTGAAGACTTGGGCAGTTGGGTGTTTGTGCCCAGATCTTGAGTTGGTGAAGACTCAGAATGTGCCGTCTGAGAAGGTGAGCAGGAACTGTGCATCTGAGAGGTACTGCCTGAATTTTAACCTCTTTTTTTCTGAGTTGAGATGATAACAAAAGTGAGATTATGGCAGAAATGACAGGTTCACATCCTACCTGATGGTCCCGCTAAGTATCCTGCGAGGCTCACTACTGAGCGGTCAGTTTGACAGGTCATAGACTTGGTGACCTGTTAAAGGGACACATGGAAAGCACCGAAGGGCTCCCCTGAAATTGTCTGCCAATCAAATTGGCATCACAGGACTGATTCAGAGAGATACTCTGCCTGCCTTGGCAAAGGGTATGTTGACCTAGACAACACCTTTGCCTGGAATGATTCAACCTTACTCTCTGTAAGGTTGGAGAGGGCTACCCAGCTAGCTACATTCTGTCTCCATGGTTATAGCACCAGAGATAGCCAGACCCCGGCTTGGCCCCACATGCTTCAGGCCTTTAAATCCCAACCACCCATGGAACAGGGGCAAAGCGAGACAATGCTCCCATCTAGATCAGCTCCACTGAGGGCTCCCCTGGGAGACTGCAATATGAAATCTCCATCCCTTGGCTTGCTGACCTCCCAAGTTAATATACAGAAGTGAGATCATCTAAGTGTGGTGTCTCAGAATGTAATGCAAAGTGCTATGGACTAGGAATCCTAAGAAGGCCATTTGCATGCTGGCTTGTCTGCTTATCCGCTGGACGTCCTTGGGTAAGTCACTTCCTCCGGGAAAAGTGACACCATCCTCCAGCAGGGCTGTGTTAGGTGAGCCGAAAGGAGTGCCGTGCTTGGAAGCCTTCTGTGGAGCCTAGAAAATGAGCGGAAGTATTATTTTGGTATTGACTTTATATGTTGAGTAAGGATCTTTAATGACTTGAAACAAACCCCAGAATTATGCACAACACTATCCATCCACCCACATTTTCCAAGTCTAAGTTCGAGCGCACTGTGTTCCAAACAGAGTATTTTAAGAGATGGTGGGTGTGGAAGCTTCCTTGAAAAGAATGCGTCTTTTCCTTTTCAAAGTTTTTGACCCAAGGGACCTCTGTAGCAAGCTTGAATCATAGATCTCAGTCTCCTGGTCGGCCCTGGTGATGGAGTTTTGTCAACCATTTCACTCCCACCGGAAAAAGTTCCTGGCAGACATTTGGCCCAAGAGCGCGCGACCTCTCAGCCCGGAGAAAATACACTGGATCCAAAATAATGTGGCCAATTTCATTTGATTTGAAAATGATCAAAAAAAGAAGCTTTGGCCATTCTTCCTGTTTTTGTGTGCTCAGTGGGTGGATTTGTTACTGAAATAGGCAAGCTGTAGAGTTCACATGTAAGCTTTGAAAGTATCACATATGATGAGCCATGGTATCTGGCACACAATTATTTGTTTAATTCACACGTCTGGGCATGTGTGTTTTGTACATGTACACATGCTGTATGTAGTTTGTACTGAGAACAAATGGAGCAGAGTCTAGTTTTTGGTTTCAGCAACAGTACAGAGTAGGTTGCTCCTTGGATTTCATTGACGGCTTGCTGGATTTCGGGCTGAACTTGGCTCTTCGGTTCCCAGTTCTTTGGAAACAGATTAAGGAGAGGGTAGCCCAGGGTCCTTCAGAGTCAAAGGTGTCAGCAAGTCTGGGCTTGGGAGTTTTTGCTTCCTGTCTTTTGGTTATTTAAACTCATGAATCTGGGTTCTTTTCAAAGGACACTCCCAGGGAGATTAAGCATTCTAGGAGGGAAGGAATGGACAACTTAGGACGTTGGCTCTCGAAAGTAAGAGATGCCCACTAAATAGTGGCTTTAGTTAGGAAGGCAAGGCGTGGCTTCGTGCTCTGGAGTCCCATCTTCTGCAGCTCTGAGGCTTTCAAAGGATGAGTAGGAGAGAGAGGACGCTGCCGTTGGTGATCTGGCCAGGCTCAGCGTGTCTGTGGAGTGCCTGAGGGAAGGTTTGGCTTGGAGCCATTGTGCACACTTGAGGAGACCTGCCTTCACCCAAGGGGGAAGTGATAGAATGTGTCTTGGCTCTATGAAGCCTGTTGCAAGGAGCCAGAGATTCTAGAGAGGTGTGAGGAGGTCTAGGCCGAGGTGTGATGGCCTGTTGCCAACCTCTCAGCCGTCTTAGGAAGTCTGCGCACCTTGGTATCTAGTGGGAACAGGAAGAGGCAGAGCGCTCTGCTAGACCTTAGGGATTCACTTCAGCCTGGTTTCAGGATGCCAACTCCTTGGAGGAACCTCCCAGCCCTCTTTACCTGACTCCATAGCCTTTCAGGGAAGGAGGGTGTCTTAGTCAGTGTTCTGTTGCTCTGAAGAGACACCATGACCACAGCAACTCTTACAAGGGGAAGCATTTACTTGGGGCTGGTTCACAGTTTCAGAAGTTTCGTTCATTTTCATCATGGTGAGGAGCATAACAGAAGACAGGCAGACATGGGGCTGTGTCTTGGTTTGGGTTTTCATTGCTGTGAAGAGACACTATGACCATGGCAACTCTTACAAAGAAAACATTTAATTGAGGGGGCTCAACTTACAGTTTCAGAGGTTCAGTCAGGTATTGTCATGGCGGGGAGCATGGTGGCGTGCAGACAGAGGTGGTGCTGGAGCTGAGAGTCCTACATCTTACAGTCAACAGGAAGTCAACTGAGACACTGGGCAGTATCCTGAGCATAGGAAACCTCAAAGCCCGCCCCCACAGCGACACACTTCCTCCCACAAGGCCGTACCCACTCCAACAAAGCCACGCCTCCTAACAGTGCTGTTCCCTATGGGATAATGGGATTATGGGGGCCAGTTACATTCAAACCACCACATGCTGGAACAGTAGTTGAGAGCTCTACATCCATTTCTGCAGTCAGCAGGAAGAGGGAGTACCTCTGGGCTTGGCAAGGGCTTTTGAAACCTCAGAGCCCACCCCCAGGGACACACCTCCTCCAACAAGGCCACACCTCCTAGTCCTTTCACATAGTGCCATTCCTCATTCAAATCTGTGAGCCTATGGGGGCCGTTCTCATTCAGACCACCACAGAGGGAGACCTGAAGAGCGTAGGTGTAAGATCTCAAAATTCTGGTCTTCACGCTGGAGAGATGGCTCAGGGGTTAGGAGCCCTGGCTGCTCTTCCAGAGGATCTGGGTTCAATTCCCAGTACCTAGGCACTCACAACTGTCTGTAACTCCAGTTCCAGGAGATCTGGCACCTTCACACCAATGCATGTAAAATAAAGTAAAAAAAAAAAAAAAAAAAATTCTGGTCTTCGAACTCCACGGTGTTTGCCCTTCCTTCGAGAGCACTCCCTTCCACAGCCTTAGACTGTAAGGTTAAAATCCTCAATTCTGTCCAAGGAAAAAGGGCCTTGTTGGCTAAAAATGAAATTAGTACTGCTGGTTCTCATTAGATGACCAGGAAAAGTCGAGAAGCTATCTCTGATGTTTCCTTTGATCAACAAATAACAGTTGATAGTTTTACTAGGATGAGGAACCTAGGTTTTTTGTTTGTTTTTCCAAGACAGGGTTTCTCTGTTTAACAGTTCTGGCTGTCCTGGAACTCACTTTGTAGATCAAGTTGGCCTTGAACTCACAGAGATCCACCTGCCTTTGCCTCCTGGCTTGAAGGGCCTAGTATTAGATCAGAAGGGTATCTTAAGTTCCTAGAAAAATCATTTTGATTTTAAAAATTTTGTTTGGTTTGACTACTTAGCATACACGACTCAGAAATGAGTGTATTGCCTGAGCTAAAAATTGGCCCCATAGCTAAACAAGCCTTTACCTTTGTCCTGGATACTTTGAGAACCAGCTAAAAACCTTGGTCCTTGTTCTGACATACACCTATGGACCACACCTTTTTGGATAACATCTTTGGGAATCGTGGGTCCCCTAAAGTCCATTTAGAGATGTCCAGTAAGGAGTGACTTTGTTAAGTGCTAGAGAGATGGCCCCACAGTTAAGAGCACTGGCTGCTCTTGGAGAGGAACTGAGTTAAGTTCCCACCACCCACACACCTGCTCATAACCATCTGTCACTCTGCGTTCAGGGAACCTGATGCCCCCTTCTGGCCTCAGTAGGCTCCTGCGTACATGTGGCATACATACATACACTCAGGCCTGCATAAAAGGAGTACTTTAAAAAAAAGTAGTAAATAAAGTACTTTTTTAAAAGTAGTAAATAAAGGAGTACTTTTTAAAAAGTAGTAAATAAAGGAGTACTTTTTTAAAAGTAGTAAATAAAGGAGTACTTTTTAAAAAGTAGTAAATAAAGGAGTACTTTTTTAAAAGTAGTAAATAAAGGACTACTTTAAAAAACAATTTCTTACACTAATGCCTCACAAAACAAAGTATTTTCATATAGAATTTTTTCTAGAGCTCCTCTTTTTCTTTCCTTCTTCTACCTTCTGTTTTGTTTGTTTTTGATTTTGGGCGACTTCCGTCTTTATCTCACTGTTTTTGGCATGTATATTCTGAAGTGAGATACTTGTTTTGAAAAAAAGCCCATCCATTTCCAGCAAGGGCGTCTGACTCCTTTGCCAAGATCTTTGTGGAGGCAGTGGGTGGTGGGTGCGTAGTTGGGATACTGGCTAACAGCCACACTTCTCAGACCACTGTGTGCACTTCAGAAATGTTCTAGACATTAAGGAGCTTCTGTTTGTATGGGGGTATGTCTTGCAATAGTCATCGCTTTAGTAATTGGAATAGAAATGTAAGAAGTGCTCATTAATTCATTTTAAATTAGGAATAGTCCAGCTTTACATTCATGTAAATATCTTTACATTTACATTTTTATATCTAAAATTAAACATAGAGCCTGGTGGTGGTGGTGCACGCCTTTAATCCCAGCACTCGGGAGGCAGAGGCAGGCAGATCTTTGTGAGTTTGAGGCCAGCCTGGTTTACAGATGGAGATCCAGGAAAGGCTCAAAGCTACACAGAGAAACCCTGTCTTGAAAAACAAAAACAAAAGCAAAACAAAAAAATTAAACATAGTTGTGTGGCTATGAGGTTTTGTTTTGTGTTTGTATGAGTCTCTGACTTCTGGGTCACTCACTGGAAAGCATCAGTGTCCAGTCTGTTCCTCATCCCTGACAGTGTGCTTGCTGCTCAGCTGTCCTGTGTAGGATTTGATCTCTGCAGAGGGAGCTGGGAAAGGAGGAGCTGCAGGGATCCCCTGCAGGCGGGTCTCTTAGGGATCTCAGGTCCATTCCTGGATTGCTGCTCATTTCTATGGAAAGAGGCGGGGAAGTTCAAGCGTGTGAAAAATCACAGTTTTTACTGTAGTGCAGCACTAGAGAAAAGTGTGTGCTCCGCACTTCACATTGTGTCAGAACAGTGTGGGAGCGATGATCGATCGGACAGCCTAACTGGGTGAGAAGCCAGAACCAGGACTGCAGCATCCTGTGATGTGAGGGCCTGCTGGATGTGGCCGTGAAGCCAGCCCCGCAAAGAACATGACCTGCTTTTCATCTGCCAGCTGGGCCCAGTTCATGTTGGAACACCCACGGACAAGAGCTCTGGGTCCATAAGGTAACCCAGTTTCCCTCTGAGTATATGTGTGTACTTTGAAAAATTAAATAAAGATTTTAAATGAATTGTGGTTGTATCCACAGAAGACGGCACAGAGCCGCTTGAAGTTGTAAATGTAAGCTTTACGGCTAAGACTCATTCATCATCTCAACTTTAGGGGAGCCTTGGTGAGCTTGGCAATGACTAAACCTTTACATCAAAGTAGAATGTTTCTCCACAAGAAATGTTCTCTGCGTCTTGAGATAGTGGTGGGAAATGAGCAGCAGTTAGTTTATTCAGTAATGATGTTTGAAGTGCCTACCCCATGCCAGGCGCTATTCTTGGCACTTGGGATGTGTTGACGAGAAAAACTCCAGAGCTCGTAGTGAGTCGCAGTGAAACGGGGGTGTGCGTGGCACAGACTGGGTAGTGCAATAGTAAGTGATGCGCTACAGCAGAAGTGCTGCTGGGGTGTCGAGGCGTTGGGGGGTGTGGCAGGCAGCTTCAGATGGTGACCTTAAGAGAGGTTGGACTTGGAGTTCGAAGGAGAGGAGAGGACTGGCTATTGAGCGGAAGGTGGGATGCCACTTCACATGTCTGAGCAACGGCAAGGATCCCCGTGTGGCTGTGGTAGGGCTGGCGAGGGGAAGTGGAGGTGGCGCAGAGGGGTCGGCATGGCGACGGCTGGCGAGGGGAAGTGGACATGGCGCAGAGGGTTCGGCATGGTGACGGCTGGCGAGGGGAAGTGGAGGTGGCGCAGAGGGGTCGGCATGGTGACGGCTGGCGAGGGGAAGTGGACATGGCGCAGAGGGGTCGGCATGGTGACGGCTGGCGAGGGGAAGTGGACATGGTGCAGAGGGGTCGGCATGGTGACGGCTGGCGAGGGGAAGTGGAGGTGGCGCAGAGGGGTCGGCATGGCGACGGCTGGCGAGGGGAAGTGGGCGTGGCGCAGAGGGGTCGGCATGGTGACGGCTGGCCAGGGGAAGTGGAGGTGGTGCAGAGGGGTCGGCATGGCGACGGCTGGCGAGGGGAAGTGGCGTGGCGCAGAGGGGTCGGCATGGCGACTGCTGGAGGGAAAGGGAGAGAAAGGCTGTAGAAAACAAGGAAGATGAATATTCCTGCAAGAAAGAGCTGTTGGAACCATGCCCTCGAAGGAGGAGTGTCTCAGTTCACCCAAAGCCAAGGGCTGATGCTGGACATGTGTGCAGGGCTCTGGAACCCACCCTAACGTGTTGGGAAAGTTTATCAGGCGATAGATAGGGTGTGGCCCTGGGTTAGTGGAAGGAAGCTTGCCATGGTAACAGATGTGGAGGTAGCGAGGGAAGAAAACAGACCCGAGGTGGTCCAGGAAGTAGAGGAAGGATGGCTCCGAGGCGGAAGCGCATCCATAGAGGAGCAGATGAAGGGCTGGGGATGACTCATGCCACGTGAACTAGAGCATCAGCAGTTACCCGAAGAAATGTTTACAACATTTGCTACCCTGTATGTACAATGTATTGGATTCCCTTTTTAGTAACTAAGAATTTCCAGTTCCAGCCAGGTGCTGGCGGCGCACACCTTTAATCCCAGCACTCAGGAGGCAGAGGCAGGCGGATCTCTGTAAATCTGTGGCCAGCCTGGTCTACAGAGTGAGTTCCAGGACAGCCACAGCTACAAAGAGAAACCCTGCTCCTCCCCACCACCAAAAAAGAATTTCAGTTTTAGTTGTATTGAGAGAAGTCGTGAGTCACTCCCACTGGGAATAATTGTAGGACAAATGGCTGTTGGAAACTTAGAAAGCCATGGAGCTACTTACTGCCTTGAGAGAGGATGAAAAGGGGAGAGAGCGCTGGGCTCCTATTTCTAGCAAGTTAGTAATGATAATTATCAGCAGCGCCCCATAACTGGTAATTCAGTGTGGATGACGTCATCATCTTCTTATTTGCTGTGCTGTTTCCAGAGCGTGAAGATGATTTAAATGCCTAATTAGCATTTAGCTCCCACCTATCTCCCTGCTTGTTTTTCTCAGGAGATCTTGTTTATACCGGATTCCTCAGAGGCACGTTCCCTTCCACGTTGGTACAGGAAGCTTGGAGGCGATGCCTTTTATCCCATGGAAGGAAGGCCTCACATTTGTGTGCCGGTACAGGGTGCCCGGCATGTTTGAGGCACTATTCCAGGGTTAACACCATCACTTAGCAGATCATGAAGCGTTTTATTAAGTAGATATGGGCAGAGTAGCTGGAGGCATGGCTGTGTGGTAGAGGGCTTGTCTGCCATACGCAGGGCCCAGGATTCTCGGTGCCGATAGGAAGCCCAAGGAGACCTTTGCTCGCCTGCCCATTGTATATATGAGAAATGGAGGCCTACATTAGTATAGTCTTTTACCTGGAATTAGCATTTTTATACTGAGATTACTAAAGGACAGTATACTGTGTGTCCAGGAGGAGGTACTGAGAACCAAGGTTTGTGGTGTGTGTGTGTGTGTGTGTGTGTGTGTGTGTGTGTGGTGCATGTGAGAGGGGAGGGGGGCATAGGAGGAACAGTTCCATTTCAAAGGCCTCCACAAGTCAACGCTCTTTTGTTCTCGACTGAACAGTGAATTCTCTTATGCTGTGTGTATAGCTTTCTCTGGACAGGTATATTTGGACTAAGCTAGATCCATCAGGGAAATTAACCTGACCAAGAAAAACAGTTTCTGATTGCATTCTACTTCTAGCTACAAGTGGCCAATTGATTTTGCTGCTCTCCGAATTGTCACAGGGCCCTTGCACTTTGTGGCTAATTAGCTTTTCAAAATTGGTTCTGCACCCGAGCGCAGGGAGCTAGCTGTTCCCTTGGATTCTTTGTAAGTCTGCTGGGCAAAGACCCAGACGCCTTGCTACAAGGCGTCACCAGTCCATATTTTCTCCATGTTGGTGATTCTGGTTTTTAAGGGAGTAGAAACAGGCTTTGGTTTTGCCTCTTGAAATTTCAGTACAGGAACTCATTTACAGCTTAAGGGGCCCCAGGCTGCCCTTGCCTGGCTGCTGGCAGTATGCTGCGAGCTACAGCTGGATTCCTGCGCACCCAGTAGGGAAGCACAGGCACCCTTTTTGGAAAGTTGCCAGTGGAATGGGAGCTAGCTGGTTGGGGGCATTTGTCTTGAGAGAGTGAGATGTAAGGACACCCCTGCCCTTTGGATGTTGCTCGGAACTGGAGATCTCTTCCATGCAGCATTTCTAGTAGGGGCTGTGACTTGGAGCTGATATGCAGAAGTCTCAGCCAGATGCGTCCAGGGAGTTATTTTCATCTGGCTAGGGTCTCTCCACTTCCTTTGATCTCCTCTGCTATACTTTCTTGTCTGGTGCTGGGGGGTCCCAGGGCCTCACAAGGACTAGGCAGCCCTCCATTACTGAGCCCTGTCCCTAGATCGCCAGTGGATTTTTCATGCGTATGCATGTGGTATGCGTGTATGTGTGTAGACATGTTTTTGCACGTATGGATGCGCACATATGTGGGTGTGTGCATGTGTGTGTGTGTGCATGTGTGTGTGTGTGCGTGTGTGTGTGTGTGTGTGTGTGTGCATGTGTGCGTGTGTGTGTGCGTGTGTGTGTGTGTGTGTGTGTGTGTGTGTGTGTGTGTGTGTGTGTGTGTGTGTGTGTGTCTGTGTCAGACTGGAATTGCCAGTGAGTGTGCCCCTCCCACTTGGCGGAGGTTCGTTGGTGTCCAAGGCCGATCCTCATAATTGCATGGCAGGCACTTCATTTCACCTCGAACCCATCTCCCCGGCCCTCCTCTGACTTTTGAAATTAAAATTGAGTATTTGGCTAAATAGGCTGGCAGAGAGCAGATGCTGAGGTGTGGAGTTAGGTGAGAAGGAGCCTTGATGTTATAGGAAGACTGCGTGGCCTCCAGGCATTCCTTCCTGGGGTCAGTCTTCTAGCTGCAGGGAAGAGTCTGGAGGTTGCTAGGTACTTCTCCATGTGGGGAGGATCAGGTTTCTCAGTTGTGAAATTGCCTAGAGACCGAGAAGGGCAGGAAGAGCCCTTCCAAAAGATGACCACAAGGAAGGTTTGTGTCACAGCGAGGGAAAGAGAGAAGAGTATTGCGCAATGTCTCTGGCTTTATTGACCCCATCATCCACAGTGCTAGGGCATGGGCTTCAGGGTATCTGGGACAGCCCAAGCATCTTGACTAAGTAGGGGTTGGAGCAGGGCAGCTGACATCTCTTTCCCAATGGGTTCGGTCACATAGAGGGGAATGTGTGCTACTGAGCCCAATTAGCTACGTCTGGGATGAGGTGGTGTGTCTTGGGCAGCTCCAAGGACACTCCCCAGCGATTACACTGAGCCATGTGCTCTGAAAGTCTGTGAGCTGAGCTGGGGCCCGCAGGCTTCCTACCTGGAGCAATCTCATCTTGGCTCAATCTGGTGACCATCGCCGAGCTGAACACACACAACCTGGGCCGTTGCAAGTTTGCAGCTTCAGCTGGCATGAGCAGATGTTCAGGTGTGACATAGAGGTGAGTGTCCCTAGAGTCCTTCCTTACCTTAACACTTGCGTAGGTGGAAGCAAGGAGGTCTGTGCAGGAGGGAACGGTTGGTAGGCTTGTTGTAAACTGTAAAAGATAGGCATTGAGAGCTGTCCGGCCAGCTCTTACCCTCTGCGTCCCATCGTCTTCTTTATAGCTCTTCTGATTCCTTCCACTGTTGGCTTTTAGCTATTTGCTGTGCAGGTTAAAACAAACAGACCAGCAATCCCTTAGCCTTTTCCAGAGAAAACTGGAGATACATTAAACCAAGTGGGGAAGGATGCAGTTGAATAACGAAGGCAAAACTCTGGTCACAGGCTGTTCCCACAGCTGAGCGACAGGGTTGCCCTGCTCCACAGTGGGAAAGGCTCTCAGCAGCATGAGTTCAAACCTCCCATCTGCCACTAACCAGAATTAGGACTCTCCGAGCCCTCGTGTGCCTAGCTGTTAGTGAAGGAAATGGTTCTGGAAGGTTCCTTCCTGTTCAAGGACTCTGGGAATTCTAAGAGGTGTGGCGTCATCTCTTTTCTTCTTTGGACTGAAGTCGTTCCTGTGGAGGATATTGCCTGTGTGGCTTCTCAGGGTGGTTACAGCTAGTTCCTTCATACATTTCTGTGGTAGTTTGAATGAAATCTCCCCCATAGTCTCAGACATTTGAATACTTTGTCCCCAGTTGGGGGTGTGGCCTTGTTGGAGGAGGTGTGTCACTGTGAGCTTCGAGTGTTCAAGACCATCCCAGGTTCATTCTTTTGGCTTCTTTGTTGTGGTTTAAGATGTGAACCCTCAGCATCTGTCCCAGCGACCATGACTGCTACTCGCTGCCACCTTTTCTGAACTTGATGGAGTCTTATCTGTCTGGAACCATGGGTCCAAATAAACCCCTTCTTCTGTACATGGCCTTGGTTATGTATCACAGCAATAGAAAAAAAGCAACAAATATACAGGCCCAGCCGTCTTCAGAGGACTTACAGACCCATGGAAATCAAATCGAAGAAATTCGCAGATTTCTTGTCCTCCACGGCTTTTGGTTATCTAAAGATTGTCAGCTTTCTTTATTGTCTTAACATCCACAGGGACACATATGGTAAATGTCCCTGCCAGAGAGCCATGTGGGTTGATAATGCTGCTTTTTGTTTGTGTAGTGGATCTTTTACTAACGGAATCTGGGTTCTCTGTGACCCTCCATGGCTGTTATTAGGCAGAAGAACAGAAAACAAAGCAGTAGAGCCAGCAGGCACAGGGTCTGTTGGTCTGTTTCCCACTGCCATAATGAAATGCCCCAGGCTACTTAATTTGTAAAGAAAAGACTTGGATTTAGCTTAGTCTGGGACGTCCAGGAACTTGGTTCCAGCCTCCGCTGGCTTTGTTGAGGTCTTTTTGGCACAGAGCGTTTACAGTGGGAGTCAATCTGAGAGGGAGAGATTGCGTGGTCAGATGGGGCGTGGTGGAGACTGAGGGGACCAGGACTTCTCTAGCAGTTCACTCTTGCAGGAATAGATTCCGAAGACCAGCGTTGGTGGTTCCCAAGGGTAAGACCCCTCCCCCCATACACACACATACATACACACAATGACCTAAATACCTCCCATGAGGACCCCCCCCTCTCCCCTCCACTTCTTTTTCAGTTTCCTTCCTGTGTGTTAATTCCAGCTCTTAAGGGTTCTACCTCCCCCCAGCTCTGCTGTGCTGGGGACCAAGCTTCCAACTCTCAGACCCTTGGAGAACAAATGGAGCTAAACACAATACAGGGTTTGATCTGAGCTGCCTCTGTGATGGCTTTGTCTCCCACAAGTCCTTTCTCCTGCCCGGGATCCGAACTCCATCGGGAATGGAGCTGAAGCTTGGTAGCCTGCGCATCTATGGCTGCCGCCTCTGACCCACTGCGCCTTCCTGAGCATATTGTTACTCTCCGAGGTTTTCTTTATAACCGTGAACTGTGAACTGAGACAGAGGCATGGTACTTATTTGGACCCGGTGTGGCGGCACAGTCTTAGCTATGGTATGACTAAGTCTGCCCCATTGCCTCCCAGCACAGATTTAAGTTCAGAGTATTCGTTTTTGTGGTGGTTCAGAGTATGCATTTAGCTTTGACACGTGTCGACCACCGTTACTTATTAGTGAGACTGATGGTGCCCCAGGCTGGCCAAACTGCCAGTCTCTGCACGGCTTTGCCTTACCTCTGTGTCACACTCAGGTCCTATTGTCTTCCTTTGAGAAGAATCAGTCTCGTTTCTCATCCTTCAAGCCTGCAAGTCCCATGCTGTTTTCATTGTCTCCCCTCGATTACTACCATCCTCTAATTATTGTTTATGCAAATACCTGTAGTACTTCAGGGCAATTGAGATTCTGACTTCAGAACCTACCTCAGTGACCCGGAAATAGTCTCCTGGGGTACAGGGTCAGCTCTGGAAATTTCAAACACTTTTCCACGAGGAATCGATACCCCAGCGTCTTGGCAGTTGTCCGGCTCTGTCACTCAGCCCAGGGCGGTGAGTTGCCTACTTCAGGCTCCTTCCACCCCAGCTTTGAAAGGGCAAAGTAACTGGAGAGGTGCCTGGGAGCTGTGGGCCCCACAGGCCGATTTAGCACAATGCAGAGGGAAAGGCTGTTTTCAGGAAGCCGGGCTGATTAGGGCATGAGGACTCTTGCCTGCTCTTGGGGATATGGGGCCTTGCTGGGTGAGTGGGTGTGCTAGCAATCTATTTAGTCACCCCATTATAATATAGACTCCCAATCAGGCCCTTTATTTTATTTTATTTTTTTAAGTATCAGCTGTAAAGATCTAGTTATGCATTGTAACCCCAACCTCCAGAACAGCTAACTAATTGGTCTGCTTAATATCTCGGAGTTCAAGGCCAGCTGAGGTGGCTGAGGGCTCTGAGCTCCCTCAGCATGGTGGTGGTAGAATCTCAATAGCTGGTTTGCCAATTAGCTAATTAAGTCAGATAAACGATAAGCTCTTTGAAGTGTTCCCTGTGCCTTTTATATTTCTTGAACATTCTGAATCATTAGGCTGCATTTGGGGTGGTGGAAGGTCTGTTTCGTCGAGCTGTCCTGCAGTGCGCTGGCGTGAGGAGGGATCGGTCCAGCAACAGAGGAGCCCGGTGGGCCTTTTTCTGCTGCAGAGCCCCAGGCTGGACCAAGTGCTCCCAAGTTCCTTCCGCGCGTGATGCATGTCTGCTTCTCTCCCCCTTTCTCTTCCTAAGGATGTTAACACGGGCGAGGGCAGCGAGTTTGCAGACAGTGGGATCGAAGGGGCCGCCACCGACACGGACCTCCTGTCCAGGCGATCTAATGCCACCAACTCCAGCTACTCACCCCCCACCGGCCGAGCCTTCGTGGGCAGCGACAGCGGCAGCAGTTCCACGGGGGATGCCGCGCGCCAGGGGGTGTACGAGAACTTCAGGCGGGAACTGGAGATGAGCACCACCAACAGCGAGAGCCTGGAGGAGGCGGGCTCCGCGCACAGCGACGAGCAGAGCAGCGGCACCCTCAGCTCCCCGGCCAGTCGGACATCCTGTTGACGGCCGCGCAGGGCACCGTGCGCAAGGCTGGCGCGCTGGCCGTCAAGAACTTCCTGGTACACAAGAAGAATAAGAAGGTGGAGTCTGCCACCCGGAGGAAGTGGAAGCATTACTGGGTGTCCCTGAAAGGTAAGGGAGGCCGGCCCAGCTGCGTGCATTCCACAGGTACAGTTATGAAATATTTCATAATTGTATATCTAGAACATAGTCTACTGTGGTAGAAACACATTAGATGTACTTTAAAAAAAAAATATTAAATCCTGGGATGAGAATGGTGGAGATAAGGGCCATCACAGAAGACCTGAAAGATCTGGTTTGGGATTTAATTTTCTTTTTCTGTCTCTTGTTTTCAATACTAGGAATTAGAACCAGGGGCTCTCACATAGTGTGTGTGGTGCATAAGCACCCTAGCTTTGTGTTACACCCCCATAGCTCTTTGTATTTTCATATTTGTTGTGAGGTACCAGGTTGCCCAGGCTGGACTTGACCTGGTAATCACCCTGCCTCAGCCTCAGGGGTAGCTGGGATTATAGGTACCTGCCACCACACCTGGCTACTTAAAACTTTTTAAATATATGATGTGGCGTTGTTGACTCTATGTGCAACATTGTGGGCTGGCCTCTAGAACTTATTCTTCTGACAAACGGAAGCTTCGGGTCTCTTATTCAGGAACTCTTCTTGGCGTGTTCCTCACCCCTGCATAATACCATTCCTTGTTTCCTGAACTTCGTGGTTGTCTTGGTTTCACGTCTGTTGATGTGACAAAATAACCCAACCAAAATCATCACAGTGGAGGGGAGAGTTTATTTGGCCTACGATTTCAAGTTAACAATCTACCATTTAGGGAAAGGCAAGGCAAGAACCTGTGTAGCTCATCACATAACATCACATCCACTGTGGTGATATACTGTGTACTCCAAAGCTTACCTGAGGATCAGAGGACAGAGCCAGCCACTAGATTAGACGTAGAGGCCAGGCAATGGTGGCAGACACCTTTAATCCTATCACTCGGGAGACAGAGATCCATCTCTGTGAGTTCAAGGCCACACTGGGCTACATGAGTTTGATCCAGTATAGGAGAGAAAGAGAGCCAGGCATTGGTGATACACACCTTTAATCCCAGGCAGTAATATGGCAGGGCAAAGAAAGGTATATAAGGCGTGAGGAAATAGGAACTCACTCTCTTTAGGCTGAGGATTTCGTAGAGTTAAGAACTAGATCCTCAGGCAGGTTTATTTGGGTACACAATATATCACCACAATCCACAGTCAAAAACAGAGAGAAATGGATGCACCCATTCTGCCTGCTTTTGCTTGCTCTCAGTGAGCTTTCCCTATCTTGTACAGTTCCTCACCCTCTGCCTAGGGAATAGTGCTGCCCACAGTGGGCTGGGTCTTTCTTCATCAGTTAGCAATCAAGACAGTCTCCCCTAGACATGCTCATAAACCAACCCGATAAAGACGATGGCCTAGTTGAGACTCTCTTCCCAGGTGATTCTAGGTTATGGCAAATTGACATTTAAAAGCCACCACCACAAGTGAGGAGAACATGTCAGGTCCAATGTTCTCATAGACTGCTGGTTCCGATGGCCAATTTTGAAATGAGCTCCCCTCCAAAATTTTGTTTTGGGTTTATATCTCACACAGCGATTGTCACAGAGAGGAGAATCTTTAACTTTAATCCAGTGAAATGGCTGATGGTTTAAGTGGTAGAATATCACTAATTTTACAGGCTTGAGCCTGATGCAAATGGGATATCTAAAGCATCATTAGTTTCTGAATAAGTCACTGTTTCAGAGTTGTGTATATTGGAGTACCCTTGGCTGTGAACACAGCAGACATGTAGGTACCACTCTACTTGCCTCTCAAAGAAGCTTAGCGCTTACATGTGGCTATTTGTTGGCATTTGGCTGCCTTTCCTGAAGGGGCCTGTGTGTGCATGAGCGATGGGCACTCGGCCACCACCCAGCCCTGCGTGGGTCTCTGTCCTGGAGACCTTGTAATTCCTTTGTGAGAACCATGTTATAGAAAGAAAAACATTACTCCAGTACATTTAGAGTGTTTGTTGCAAAGCTAGTTTTGAGTGGGGGTGAGTGCGTCAGACAGGTAACACACAGGAGAAAGAAGCCAGACCCGAACAGCTAATGGTGCAGATCCCAGATCGTTTGACTTTGGTTCTCACCAGCTGAGGCGGTGCGGGGACATCCTGGAGGCCTGGATCTGCCCAGCGCTCCATCTACTCAGTGAGACTAGTGTGTGCCTGAGCGGTGAGTGTGTGCAGATTGCCCCTGAAGACAATCAGGAGATGTGTGGGTCCCCGTTCCTGGTGGGGTAGCTGGCTTTGTTTGCTTGTTTCGTTTTGTTTGTTTTGGTGGCTGGGAAATAGGAACCTCTGTGCCTGGTTCGGGTGTAGATTCTGCTCTGTATCACAGACGCCCCTGATGGGAAGGACGACAACAGAGCTGGACAGAACTACCCCCTAAAGCTTGGGTGGTGACTCTTTCCGTGAGGTCACCGGAGGCCCAGGTCATCCGTCTTGTTGCTCAGTTATGCCAGAACATCATTGTTCATGTGGTGTGGGGTCATGCTTATACAGCAAGGTGTTTAGCCCGTGGCGATGCTTTGGGAAGCTGTCCAGGCCTGTCTCACCCACCGCCTCCTTGGCTTTGTTTGGAGAAGTGCCATGGGGTTGCATGTAGAGGCCCCGCCATGCTCTCGGTTCTGCTATGATGGGATGAGTTGGAGAAGAAAGAAATCCTCTCCACCCCTTCCCCACACTGAGGTACACATCTCCTGTTCCTTTAGTTGGGGGACTTCCTGGGGAGACATTAACAAGCATCTGCTTGACCCTGGCAGGGAACCGACAACAAATCAAAGTAAGGATAGCACCAAAGCTGAGCTTGAACTAATGAGTTTGTTGGGGTTCTTTACCAGACTCTGGGGGAGGGGGGTCACCAAAAGCCCACCCCAGCGTGGGTGTCAGCTCCTGAGGGCCAGAGCTCTGCTGCTTCCTGCCCAGCTTGTAGGGAGCTGAACAGGCAGGGGAGGTTCTCTTCCCAGGTAGCTCAGTGGCCCTGGGCCCCTTCGGGTAGCGCAGCCAGTCTCCGCTTCTTCAGACAGCTCAACCTCTTGCACGGGACCCTGCTTGTCTGAGAGTCTCAGTGGTGTTTGCTATTTATGTACGTTTGGGGAGGAAAGGACCTAGTGCATCTGGTCAGTTTCAGGGACTTCCGGGAGGTTTGTTGTTTACTTGCTGAGTTTCCAGAAGCTTCCTTGAAGGATGGCAGTTTCCATCCCGCTCAAGAACACACTGAGACTTAACCAGCTTCCTGGCAAGATACAGTGTTTTCCCCCTCGGAGGAAAGTGCTCCCCCAGCATACGCCTTCATTCATGTTATTAATTGCTGCGGAGTACTTGAAAGCTTGACATGAAGACCACCTGCATCCCAGTTGCTATGATGCTTTCTGTGTTGTGCTTCCTGCTTAGTGAACCATAAAGGTCCTTTTTCAGCAGGCTTGGACAGCCATGACACAGGACCACACACCAGAGGTCTCCAACAACAGAACTTTCTCGTCTCACAGCTGGCAGCCTGAAGTAGAGGTGCTGACTGGGTTGGCTTCCTTTGAGGCCTTACGCCTTGATGTGGCAGTGGCTGTCTGCTTTGGGTCTCAGCACGTGTTCTTCCTTCAATAATGGCTGTGTCCAGTGTCCGTTTGATAGGACACAAGTCGTTAGATTAAAGGGACACTCATACGATCATCCTTTACCCTTAACTGCCCCTTTAAAAACCGTGTTTCCAAATATGGCCCCATCTGAAGAATGAGGGTTAGGACTTAGTGTGGAGATGTAGGGGGATGATTTTACTCGTGAGAAGGCCCTGGATTTGTGGCTTAACCAAGCATCCGAGACTCCTCTTACCTCATGTTGAGAACAGCACTTCTTGGTATAGAATGAAAATCATGAGGTGACTCTTTTTACTTGGGCCATAGCAGAGGTGGCTGTTTTGTTTGTGCCTTTTCCTCAGAGAATAAGTGAGACAGGAAGTCATGGCATGGGCATCGGCAGCCCACGAGAGGAGGGAGCCATCAGATTGTCCCAGTGACCCAGATCTGGGCGACACAGCTTGGCCGAGCCACCAAGCCCTGCACATCTGAATCCTGACAGGTTCCTGTCTTCTGTTGACACACTCAGAGCTTTGCTCTTTCCACTCAGAAGCTGCTGACGTTTTTCTTAGCAGCCCTTGGCTGTTGGGTTAGGAGAAAACCACACCTGGGAACTCTGGGGTAGAAGAAAAGACCTCTTTTCAAAGACTTCTAGAATTAGTCTCTGGAGTGATGCCGTCCACAGCCTACTAACCTAAAGGTCAAGTTCAAGTGAAGATCAGGACAGGCAGACTGTTATCAGAGTGTGAGGTTCTTGGATTTGTTTCTTCATGTTAGTCTTACAAATGCAACGAGTTGGAAATGAATAAAGTCCAATTTCAGTCACCTACATTTTATTCTAATGTGTGAGCCACTTTAGTCCATGGAAATGAGAGATGACCAGTGATCTTCCTTTTTGGATTTTCCTCAGAAACCTTGAAGTCTTCAGAATCTTAGGGATTATGAAAAGAACAGAATTGAGACAGGAGAGTTGGTAGCATATATTTCAATTTATATATATAGACTTTGTTTCGTGTTTTTTTTTTTTTTTTTTTTTTTTTTGATTTTCGAGACAGGGTTTCTCTGTGTAGCTTTACACCTTTCCTAAAACTCACTCTGTAGCCCAGGCTGGCCTCGAACTCACAGAGATCCGCCTACCTCTGCCTCCCAAGTGCTGGGATTAAAGGCGTGCGCCACCACTGCCCAGATTATATATAGATTTTGGTTTAACTATAGCTAATGGCAGGCTCCTATCAAAATTGCCATTTTCAAGTAATATTTAATGATATAGCAAATGCTTAAGGAATTAAGTATAAAGAAGACTTCGTAATTATATATGGTATTTTTTTTCAACTGTTACGTATATATTTGGGCACAGTGCTAGTGGCAGTCGGAGAACTTTATGGAGTTGTTTCTCTCCTTTTATCTTTCTGTGTGTTCCGGGGATTGAACCTAGTTCACTGTGTTTGTATGTTTAAAGATGTAACCCTCTGAGCCACCTCACTGGCCTCTTAAAAAAAACTGTGTGTGTGTGTGTGTGTGTGTGTGTGTGTGTGTGTGTGTGTGTGAGAGAGAGAGAGAGAGAGAGAGAGAGAGAGAGAGAGAGAATGAGAGAGAATGAGAGAGAGAGAAGAGAGAGAGAGAGAGAGAGAGAGAGAGAGAATGAGAGAGAATGAGAGAATGAGAGAATATTACCCAGATTGCCTTTGCTTGAGATGGTGCTGTCAGCAGGGTTACATGGTGCCGTGAAATGGTACAGGGAGGGGAGTTGACTTTTAACCAGTGTGCCTTTTCCAGCGGTGTGCCTATGGAAATGGCTTTTCTTCTTTCTCTATCACATGTGGCCAATTTTCCTGTATAGATTCCTGTTGTACCCAAGTGCATTGTGCTTTCAAGGGTGTTGTAATTCCTATAAGGTTTGGTTTGGTCTTGGAATAAGGAGATGGCTGAAATGAACCAAATAGTTTGTATGGAAGTTGGGGATGAGTGCTGTAGTCGTCCGGCCCAGAGTCGTGGACCAGTTGAGGATTTGATATGTGTTAAGTTCTGTAGTTGTCCAGCCCAGAGCCATGGACCAGTTGAGGATTTGATATGTGTTAAGTTCTGTAGTTGTCCAGCCCAGAGCCGTGGACCAGTTGAGGATTTAGTATGTGTTAAGTTCTGTAGTTGTCCAGCCCAGAGCCGTGGACCAGTTGAGAGTATGTGTTCAGTTAGGACTTGCTATTTTAGTGAGCTTCGAGTTCTAGCAGTGAAGATGCTGCTTTACAAACTTACCAAGTGTTTCTATTGCTGCCATCTCCCTGTTTCACGGTCCAGTTAAAAGATGGGCCAAGGTCCTGGCTTCCCTAAGACCTTCCTGGGAGCGCCATACACTTCCTGTTACAGAAAGTACAAGGCCATCGTTTTATTCTAGGGGAAAAAAAAAAATAAAGATTGTATCTGAGGTCAGAAATGCATCTTTTCTATAAACCAGTACTACTGTTTTCTCCAAGGACCTAGATCCAAAAATAAAAAATATATATTTTGGGTTTCCTGGCTGCATATCACAGGAGGCTGTTGAGGAGTAAGCTCCAAGGGAAGTGTCTGCCTTCACATCCTGATAGTGCTACCCTGGGGGAGGCTATAGAGCTGTATTTATAGTCACCACTGGACTTGGGTGACCCCAAAGTCTGTATCGTTTGAGGGCAAAGACAGGATCCCTAGCTGGCTTGGAACTCTGTATGTAAACTAGGCTAGCCTGAAACTGACAGAGATCCCCCTGCCTCTGCCTCCCGAGTGCTGAGATTATAGGTGTGTTGTAGCAGGCTTTCTCATACCACCAGATCATGACTGGAGACGTATTCATTAGGAATGTTCGGCCTTAGCTTAGGCTCATTTCTAGCCAGCTCTTCTAACTTAATTTAACCTGTTTCTCTTCATCTCCATTTTGCCTTGGGGCTTTTTGCTCTTCTTTCCTTCTGTATGTCCTACTTTCCTGCTTCCTCCTGTCTGTCTGACTGGCAGCTGCCTGGTTGGCTGGCCCCTGGTGTCTCCCTCTCTTTCTCTCTAGATTCTCCCTCTTCTTACTCTCTCTGCCCATCAACCCCACCTATCCTCTTTTGCTTTGCTATTGGCCGTTCAGCTTTTTACTGGACCGACCAGGTACCTTAGGCAGGCCGGGGAAACAGCAACACATCTTTACATAGTCAAACAGCTACTCTATTTCATAGCAGTGTATGCCCGCACACCCGCCTACAAGGATGCTTACAAGAAAACGTTCTGACACAGAGAGTAGGACTCTAAGACCTTGAAGAATCTCTTTGCTAGTTGGGATGCTATAACTCAAGATCTTTATTTTTCCATACGTCCATCAAAGACCTGATTGCAAGCAACACCCTGTTTTCTTTACCCTGTGGGCTCCCGCACACTCTAATGTCCAGCCCTGTCCTGATCTCGTGTCAGTTTCTCTTAGATGTCTGTCATTGGCCCTGCACTAAATACTCACACAGACCCTGTTCTGTCTCCCTCCTCAGGTTGCACACTCTTTTTCTATGAGAGTGACGGCAGGTCTGGGATAGACCACAACAGTGTCCCCAAGCACGCTGTCTGGGTGGAGAACAGCATTGTGCAGGCTGTGCCTGAGCACCCCAAGAAGGACTTCGTCTTCTGCCTCAGCAACTCCCTGGGTGACGCCTTCCTCTTTCAGGTTTGTGGGGTGCTTTCATGGCACAGGGAGCCTTCCTGTCTCGCCCAGGTACCCTGCCCTCCCCTTTAAAATGCTGGTGAGATTTTTTTCACGCTAGAGACAAAAGTGATAAATGACAAGATAAATACCGGCAATGAATTGCAGAAATGAGAGACCTCAGGTAAAGTTTGAATGTGAGGACCAAGGAAAACTGTGCTTTGGGTTGGAGAAACCTGCTGTGTTTGATGTGAACTGATGGGTTTCTTGGTGTGGCTTCAGAAGCATCGTACGGCACTCAGAATAGGATCATGAGTTCCTTAATTTAGGTGTGATTTGAGCTGTCAAAATTTTTATCATAATATGTTCTCTGCTAATATTAATCATAAGGTAAAATAATTACAGCCCAGAAAGGACTGGTTGTCCCTAAATCGTTTCTATTTCTCTGCTTACCAGAACTTTCTCTCAAGCATTCTTGAAGTCTGACTATTAAATTGTTCTACAAAAATACTTCTCGGCTTCAAGGTTAACATTTCCTTTTATAGTGAATCCTTTCAGTTTGCAAGAACTTTCGGTGCTTTTGATGAGGAAGGTTCCCCTCATTTATTCCATTAATGTGATGAAGGCCACAGAGAAAGCTGAATGCACAAAATGGAAATGAAACATTCAGTGAGCTGTCACGAGATAAATATGCAGTCACCACTCAGGGCAAGATACAGGAGTTTGAGGCACTCCATAGCTACCGGACACCCACGTGTACACATCAGCCTGCTTATCAAATAGAATGAATATGCCTTTTGTCATCCAAGCCAACACACTTGTTTATCTGAGAGTCACTGGATTTATCATTGATTGATTGACTGATTATTGATTGATTAATTGATTGAGAAAGGTTGCTGACGGGGAATCGTGGGCATGAGTAGTGGCAGCTCAGTTTTTACTTCTTTGTGTGTGGGATTGGGAGAACGGTGTGGAGGTCAGAGGACAACTTGCAGAAGTCAGTTCTCTCCCCCACCATGTGGGTTCTGGGGATCAAACTCAGGTCATCAGACTTTGTGGCAGGTGTCCTTACTTCCAAAGCTATCCTGCCCGTCCTTCATTGGTGAGGGATAGTTTTTCTGGGTATAGTATTCTTGATTGACAGCCTTATGCCATGTATTGAAAAATGTTATCCCGCTGCCTCCGTAGCTTCAAAGAGAAGCCCACTGTCATTCTTATAACTGAGATGGATTTTTGTGATGATTTACTTGCCTTTTGTGTTTGTGTAGCTTATAATGTGATTTGGAGTCAGTGACTGAATTTATTCTGCCTGAAATTCCGTGTGTTTCTTGTGTGTGTAGATTCGTGTGCAGCAGCAAGCACTGTTAACCTCTGAGCCATCTGTCAGCCCCTTATAGGAGATTAAAAACGAAAATTGATTTCTTGATTAGTGCTCCCTGTTTATATTACAGCTGAGCAAATTCAGAGGATTCACTCTAAAAAGCGATGTTAACTTGGAAGCGAGGAAGTATTTTCTAACTCGGTCGTCAAGGGTCTGGGGATGAGTCTCGGTTGGTAGACTGTTTGCAGAGTGTGCAAGAGGTCCAAGTTCAGTCTCCAGCACTGCCACCCACACTTTAAAAAAAATAAAATGATACAATAGTCAGACTTTAATGTTACTATTATAGTTGCTTCTTTATAAACGGTGTCCTTTATTTAATATCTGTCCAGCATAACTGATTTAAAGTCTGTTGCTGTTTTGAGAGTGCTTCACAGTATGGGTCCCTCAGTAGATGACGTTTGGATTTGTTGATTGGACTGTTCACCGCACTTGGGAAGCTGGAGCTTAGACAGGCAGGAGCGGCCGCCAGGTTCAGTCGGTGAGAAGCAGGGCTGAGCTAGCCCATGCTCCTCTTTTCCCACACCCCCCTGTTGTCCGAGTGTATACCATTTGTTCCATCGGTGTGACCGCTGATCCTAAGAAGGGTATGGGCTGGGAGCAGTGGTGACTATAAAGTGGCCATCCCCTTCAGGCCTTAACAGTTAAGCCGTTCCTTGGGAACTTAGGCCAGCGGTAGCCTGGGTTGGGTCATCTTGCCTCCCCACACACGTCAGGTGATAATCTGATCGACAGGAAGGGAGACCTGCTGTCATTTCCCGTACACACCTCTGGTGTGAATTCATGTTGAAAGGACTTGCGTGGCCGTAATTGCTAGTGGAATATACCCAGTAAGTCACATTCTGTAAAATGCTTTTTGTAGCCGCATAAGACCGTATTCATGGAAACCTCTGTCTTCTTGTTATGGGGAACTTTTTTATGCTACTTATGTGGGATAAAGGACAAAATGAACCTTTTCAGAGGAAATTACTGTTGTTTGGGACCCATGAAGGCATTTTCTGCCGTCTACTTATTGTAATCCACATAACTCCAGAGGGGCCGAATTTGAAAGAAACCTGTGTGTGCAGGGGTGAGGTTAAAGCGAGGGAGATCAGCCGTGATTATGGGAATAATTTGTAGGTTATTTCAGCCCCAGGGCTCAATTCAGGGCACACTATTTGCAGAGCCTGTGTGCCGATGATTCTACCCGGTTGCCCAGATTCCAGCACATCCGCCCTGGAGAAGAGATTCATGTTACTCACAGAAGTAGAAAAGGGGGTTTTGTGTGCAGAGTGGGGGCGAGGGTGAGGGAGCATGTTGGAGCAGCTGATCTAGAAGGAGTGTTATGTGTCTGCAGAGTGTGGCTGCAGCTCCTGCCCTTAACTATGTTTGTTAGAGCTCTCTCCTCCGACCCGATGTCAGAGACACCACCAGCCCCTCACCAAGTCCAGTTTCCTCCCTGGCTTTCAGTCATGGATTCCTAGAGGATGCCACAGTTCCAGACAACCCAGCCACTCACAGGAAACATCCCAACATGGGTTTCCCTGTACCAAATGCCTAGGGAGCGTAGCTACCAGACAGGACAAGAGAGGTGGCCGCTTGATGGAGCAGGAAGTCGTGTGCAGCTGGACATGTAGAGGAGGGAAGGAAAGATGGACCTGAGCAGAGGAGTACCTTTTCTGGCTGTGTTTTTCTCTCCTTTTGAAGACTATTTTCACTAGGCTACTTTATGCATATTTTTAAACACTCATAAAAAGAAATAGTACTCTGTGCTTATTAAAAGGAGGCTTGAAAAAAAAAACAAACAAAACACAGCATCTGCATCATTCTCTTGAGGCACAGATTAAATGTTGATTAGCCTGGTCGAGTGTCCGGCAGACAGTAAAGTCTCAGTTGCCATCAGGAACATTTCAACTTTAGTAAGAAACAGAAGGAAGAAAGCGTTCTGTGCTTTTCCTAACCATTGCATTATAGACCTTGAATGTGGCTTCACTGTGAATAAGGAGAGGTTTTGAGTTTCACCGGTCTCTGGGGACCCTACTGCCAGGTGTCTGACGTTAGGAAGGTCACGAAGGTCACAGACAAATGCCCAGGACTAGAGTAGCAGGCTGAGAAAATGCAGCGAGTAGACTCTGGAGAAGACCCAAGAGGGGATTTAGCAGCCCAGTACCTGGCCTGAAGTCAGCTTTCCTCCCGCTGGGCATCATGTCTGAAAGGGAGGGCCACTTCTCCTCTTTGGGCTAAATGTCCAAGGCTCTTGAGCCATCCCCCTGTCATTTGTAGATTTGGTCCTCCTTGTGCCTCCTGTCCTCATGTGGTCAGCCCTGTGCACCCAGCACTGGGGTTTTCCTCTCCCACAACATTGTGTCTTTAAATCATACCATCAACTTCTTCTGAGTTTGTGGTACCCTAACAACCCCCACCCCCAGCATCTACTCTTATCCCGTAGACTTCCCCATTTATTTGGTAGACTTTCCCCCCAAACCTAAACACAGAACTTGAATTTCTTTGAAATATCTTTGTCTTTGTGGGGTTTTGCCCTTGAAGTGAGTTCGTTGATATCATGAGTTCGCTGATATCATGGTGGATCCTTATATCACCTTCTTTGGTTGTCTAGGTAAGACAAGCTACATCTCAGGTCTTTCTTTCCTTTGGCAGTTCGTGTGTTGACCTGGTCTGTAACGAAGTCCCGTTTCCCCAACATGGTGGATCGTATCCCTGCTCTCAGGCTGTATCGTAGAAAGTTTGTCATAGTCAACCTCAACTCCTGCTAGGAGGTGAAGGGAGCGTGGGTGTGTGCGAACAGGCTTGAGCAGGAGTGTGCACCGCCGTTATTTGACAGCCCGCTCTTGTGTTAAGGAAGCTGATTTCAGGAGAGCAGGCGTTAACTCGCACAACAAGAACACTGATGCATTCAGGAGGCCCTGCCTCTGACCCTGGGGCCTCCACTAGACACAGTTACTTTGGGGGCCAGTCTTAGCCTGAGGTTTTGCAGGGAACCATACATATTCTAGCCACAGCAGGGACACTAAGACCCTCAAGGGAAGCACTTTAAAGTATGGGGCCTCCTGAGGTATAGGGCTGGGGCAGACCCCACTGCCCCTGATGGAGGGTATGGTGTTACAGTGCAAAGTGATATGCAGGGCCAGAAATGAGTGTCTTGGCATACCCTTCTGTGAATGTGTCAGAGGTTTCCCTGTGTTAAAAGTACAGTACAGACAATTGGCAGCCTGCTTTCCATTGCCATAAAAAAGACCCAACACGGACTACTTCTGGAAGAGGAAGGGGGAGGGTTGTTTAAGTCTACCCCGAGCTAGTTCAGTGGTTTGGACTTCTGACAAGGGCACACACCTCCTTCCTCGTCTCCTTTCTTCCCACCTCCCTGCTCCTCTTTCCGCTGTAACAGACACTGATGTTGGTGTCCAGCGTGTGGTCCTCTGGCTTTTCTGAGGATGCCGTAGGTTTAAGGGAAGCCTCTGAGTCTGTGTACTTGCCTCTCTGTTCTCTGACTTTCCCGCCGGAGGCTTGCATCCCATACCTGGAGATCACGCTCTGCTCCTACTTAATTTCTACTTAATCACGAGACACCTTAACCTGCCCGGTCATCATCTGCGTGTGCTCAGTTACTCTCACAGCCTGGACAGACGCCAGTCCTTCTGCGGAGGGACCTCAGTGGACAGTGTTTGTAGGCATTTTCTCAGGGGTCTGCTCAGCTTTACCAGTGATGTGTCCTGTGCTTCTAATTCACGGGGCTGGTATCCATGCACTTCCTCGTTCACAGCCAGCAGCTCTTGCTTCTCTGGTGCCTAAGCTTCCTGGACTCAACTCCCCGCTTCTATAAAAATGACCTTCAGTTGGAGACAGGAAGAGAGTGAGTGTGTGCACAGTCGTCTAACCTCCAGTGTGGGAGTAGAGTCTCCATGTTAAGTTCCCTTTGCCGATATTAGACATGTATACTTAATTAACTAAATTTGGATTAATCAAACTCTCTGATATGATGAATGCAACCAAGAGGAGCAGACCTTTGAAGTCACACAGTACTCTCATCTCATCTAGCCTCTTAAGAGATGGACACTTCCATTCCTTCTCTTTGGTTCTTTGAAAATTGAAAATAGAAGTTTAATGGTTCGTAGGCTGATTCTTGAGTCTTTCTCAACTCAGCTTCCTCCGAGTCTCAGTTCCTCAGGCCTGGCGCTGGTTCTCCAGGATCTCTCCAGTTTGAAATGAGCCTGCCTTTCTCTCCTGCCGCTCACGTAAACCACTGATTATCCGAAATCACCGAGGGTCCTCCGTGCACTGGGTAATTGACGCTGGATCTATTTAAATACATAATGAAGCCCCGAGCCTCATCATATCTCCGCACACAGAGGGGCTCTTATGCAAATACATTTTTTTTTCTGATTATCTGTTGGCAAGACCTCCTCTTTTTCCTCCTCACTGAACTTCATATAGTATTTATAGCATCCCCAGAAGGCAGAGGAAGAATCACAAAACCATTCTCTCTACCTGTCCACTGCCATTTGTGTGATGGATGGGGATGCCTAGTGAGGGTGGGCCAGGGCATATGGGTGGGTGTGGGTGGTCTCTCCTTCTGCCTTTGTGGCCACTGGGCTCTGACGATGAGCGCTTTCTTTGATTATATCTCTGACTACATTTGCCTGCCGTGAGGAGGCGGTACAGGCTAATGGGCTGAGCAGCTTTTCCAAGTGTCAAGAGTTTTAGTCTGGCGAGAGGCCTTCCTGGGCCCCGCTGCATTAAGTTAGCAGTCTGCTGAGGTCACGTCAGAACTCGGGAGCCTGTGAACTGATGGACTGTGTCAGGACTTTTCTCCACGGAAGTGAGCACACAGGTTTCCCACCCTCATCAACACAGGGCTCCCTCCTGCCGCCGCCAAAGGACCGGCTGGGCTCCAGAGCTCATTTAGTGAATTGTTTTGCTCAGGAATGGGTTTGGTTTAGTGATCGAGAATGGCAGGGAGGGACTGCTGTTTTATTTAGACAGGACAGCAGGAGCGAAAATTCTCACTGATGGAAATGCCTTCAGCCACTGAGAGGCTTCCAGAGTCAGATGGCTGAGACACGCTTGGTGGTTACAGGGGCCGATGGCTACATTTTTCATAAAGCTATCACCACACGTTTCTCCAGCTCTGGAGGACTGGCATTTCCCCCTCTCCTGGTTGCAATTGATTTATTGATTTATTTTTGATGTGTGTACCAGTGATTATGTGTGTGTTTAAACCTAGGGACAGCCTTCCACTCTTTTTTTCTTCTTCTTTTTTGAGACAGGGTCTTTCATTGGCCAGGAGCTCTCTGATTAGGATAGGCTAGCCTGGCCATCACTCTCCGATTCTCCTCTGTCCCTCTCTCAGCCCTGGGGTTACAAGTGTGCACTTTCACACTCAGCTTTTTCAGTGGGTGCTGGGGCTCAAACTCAGACCCTGTGTGCAAGCACTTGGCCAGCCGTGCCCATCCCTAGCTCCCTTTTCACCTCTAAAATATTCTTTTCTTTTTGGTTATCATATAATGCACATAAAATGGCTCCATCTGAACCCAAGGATGTGGGTGCCCAGTCCCATAGCATCACACACATTCACATTGCTATGCCGTGTTGCTTTTGTCTGCTTCCAGAACAATTTCTCCTCTTGGCTACACCAGAATTCTGTACCTATCATATAACTTTCCATTGGTCCCAGCTCCATCTCAGCCTGTGGCAGTCACCATCTGCTGGCCTTTAGAAGAAGTTCCAAGACTGATGACATTTAGTTTAGTGTCTTAGTGTTTTATTGCTGTGAAGAGACACCATGACCATGGCAACTCTTATTACAAAAACGTTTAAGTGGCGTGGCTCGCTTACGGTTTCAGAGGTTCAGTCCATTGTCATCGTGGTGTGGAGCATGGCGGCATGCAGGCAGACATGGTGCTTGAGGAGTAGCTGGGAGTTCTACATTTGCAGGCAACAGGAAGTCAACTAAGACAGTGGGCAGTATCCTGAGCATAGGGAACCTCAGAACCAAAACCACAGTGACACACTTCCTCCAACAAGGCCATGCCCACTCCAACAAAGCCAGAACCTCCTACTATTGCCACCCCCTGTGAGATTTTGGGGACAATTACAAACTACCATAATTTCAACTGATATCAGCTCCATTTATTTGTTTGTGTGCTGAGAATCAAATCCAGAGCCTTGGGAGTGCTGGGTAAATACTATTAAGCTTAAACCCCGTCTCCCTGCTTCCCACTTCTTGGAAGAGAGAAGGGACAGCCTGGCCCTTGGCTGAGTTGGGCTGAGGTCCTCATAGGAGGGAAGCACAAGTGAGTTCCCCTCTCTTTAACTCCGTTCCCGGGAGTTCTGACGCCCTCTACTGGCCGCCTCTAGGGCTGCACACATATGGTACACAAACACAGGCAGGCAAAACACACATATAAAATAAAAATAAATTGTTTAAAAAATGCTTCAGTGTGCGTATGTGCGTGTGCATGTGCGTGTGTTCTGGTACATTAATTTTGCTGGACATATAAGCATATTTAGTTAGTTCTATACCGTGAGTTCAGTTAGTGGGCCACAAGGCATTCATATACCCAACTTCAGTCAGTTGTACTTAACTGCTTTCTGAAGCATTTATCCTCATTCTGAGTGCACAGAAACTGCCTAGGGCTTCAAACATTTGCCATCACTAGAGTTACTGTTTTATTTTATTTTTTTCCAGAAAAATAATCCTTATTATTACTTTTCCGTGTAAGTTGGTTCTTTTTCTAGCAAAAGTAAATATGTACCCAGGCTGGGTGGCTCACACTCAGGAGGCTGAGGATAAAAGATCAAGAGTTTGGGCCACCTAGGCAGTCCAAACCTCCCTCTAAGACTCAGGTAAACAAGTAAAACCAGGAAAAATAACCCAGCGACGAAACAGCCTCCCCTGAGAGGTCTAGGGGTCAGACACCACATCACCCTGGCAGCAAGGCTTGGTGGTCTCATTGTCTGTGGGAGGAGCTTGAACTCTGTGTTTTTTTTTTTTAAGGGGGAAGTTGTAAGATAAGGACCTGGAAAAGGAATACTTCGAAAGTGGATTTGCGCGTTCGTATACAGTCACATACACACACACACACAGACACACACAGACACACACACACACACACAGGCAACTCCTTCCAGATTTTTCCACACTCTGAGTTTACCTGTGGCTTTAATGTCTTTACCTCATCTTCTTCTCCTCCTCCTCCTCAGTCCACACCAGTCAATCCCATTTGCTTGCCGGTCTGCTTCTGTTCCGTTATGAGCATGTCTAGATGACTGCATCCTTACCACTGACAATGTGTCTCTCTCTATAAACACAGCCGCTGTCAGGTCTTTTAATTTTGTGAGCTAGTTTTCTTGCAAGACAACATTTTTAATATTGGATGCCATTTCTTTGGATGAATACAAAACTCCCAGATTCAGAAGGATTACTGATGGCTTCAGTGGTCCTTAGACTAAAATTTCCATTCTTAGCTACCAATATGCTGGGGTTGGGGGAGGGTCCTGTTACAAGATTTTTGTGTTGGTCCTGTTAAAAGAATTTTGTTTATAAGCCAACCCACTCGTGAGGTAGAAATAGAGGTTAGTGCCTCAGAGGAAAAAAAGATGACAGCAGCCACCGTAGTGCTACTAAGAAATGGCTGAGTCAATCATTTCTTCGGCTGAGCTGACGCCTTCGCCTATACTGAATTCTTTGGGCTTATGGGAACACCTAGAAAAATCTAGCATCTCTACATTTACAAATATTTCCTACTTGATATCCTAGTTAAAAAAACATAGTGTTTTTATTCTTTGAGGTTTTTTTTTTTTTTTTTTTTTTGTTGTTTGTTTTTTGGGTTTTTTGAGACAGGGTTTCTCTGTGTAGTTTGGTGCCTGTCCTAGATCTCGCTCTGTAGCCCAGAGCTGGCCTTGAACTCAGAGATCCTCCTGGCTCTGCCTCCTGAGTGCTGGGATCAAAGGCGTGCGCCACCACTGCCCTGCCTCCTTGAGAATTTTATATAATCTATTTTATTATATTTTCCCCTTCGCCAATTCCTCCCAGATCCTCCCCATCTCCCTCCTCACCCATTCCCCTCTCTGTCTTTCCCCTCCCCCCTCTTGCTCTTCCTGTCCCTCTCAATGTTTATTTATTTAATTGTTTGGGTTTTTTTTCAAGACAGGGTTTCTCTGTGTCACCCTGGCTGTCCTCTATAGAATTTGCTCCGTAGACCAGGCTAGACCAGGCTGTCCTCGAACTCACGGAGATCCGCCTGTTTCTGCCTCCTGAGTGCTGGGATTAAAGGCGTGTCCACCACCGCCTGCCTCTCTGGATCTTTTAACCCAGTTTGTATTGGAGAGCACTCCTTGGTGTGGGGCCTGCCTACCCTGGAGCATGGCTGACACACCAGGCGTCACACCATTAAAGCAAACGGACTCCCCTCTCCCGGCAGCAACCAAACGACAATAGCTCTCCAGCTAACCTTGGGACTTGTGCCCACCCCCCCCTTTTCGTGTTGGGGTTTGATCTGGCTGGAGCTTGTGCAGATCTTGTGAGTTTCTAATGATTTTGCATATAATAATTTTGCATGAGTTTTTGCCCCTAAACTTGGCCCCTTTTGCCTTCTAGAGCATCTTTGTCTCATACTACCCCCACGGGGAGGGTACCTGTCCATGTGGAGGGTACCTGTCCTTTGGTGTGCGTCACATAGCATGATCTTAGTGCTCTTCTTAAACAAACTCTTGGTAGTTTGAGGCTGGCTGCTGGGCTCTTGCTACTATTCTTGGAGTTCCCTAAGGCAGCATCGATCCTGGTTGCCTTGAAATGCTCCCCCCAACCCTAGTTTTTATATATAGCTGCTTAAAACTGGGATAAATTCTTTAGAAGTATCATTTAAGCAAGAGAATTTCCTAGGTACTTTGGGTAACATGCGGCTTCTTTGAGGGTACCACTTGAGGGGTTGAGGGTGGGGCTGACCTTCTTTGGTGGATTTCTAGAAGGGGTAAGTCAAGGTACTGTGTGTGTGTGTGTGTGTGTGTGTGTGTGTGTGTGTGTGTGTGTGTGTGTGCAGACCTGACACCTTGCCTCAGAGACACTGCTTCCCTGAACACACACTGTTAGTCTCTGTCATCTTCTAAAAAGTGGCTCTTTCTCCCTGCACCCTCCTCGTGTAGACCACCAGCCAGACAGAGCTGGAAAACTGGATCACCGCCATCCACTCTGCCTGTGCAGCTGCCGTCGCCAGACACCACCACAAGGAAGACACGCTCCGCCTCCTCAAGTCAGAGATCAAGAAGCTGGAGCAGAAGATCGACATGGATGAGAAGATGAAGAAGATGGGTGAGATGCAGCTGTCCTCGGTCACCGACTCGAAGAAGAAGAAGACCATATTAGACCAGGTGACTCCTCCTCCGCGCTCGGAGCCGGGAGATTCGTTAGGGCTTTCCTGCTTTTCCGCTGTCTCGGATTCTTGAAAGATCTTTTCACTATGGCAGCAGCCTGTCACCCAGACTGTTCAACTCTTTGTTGTGACTGTCGGCTTCCTCGTCCTTTGTTCAGAGTTGATTGTTATGAGCTAAAGGGAACAGTATGACATTGAAGGGAAGGCAGAAATCAGGGAGAGGAGCCTTCCAGCTCCTACTAATCCTTGTGATTCTAGGAGAATCTGTGTATTTGAAAATCTATGATTTTTTCTTCCCCACCTTATCATGGAGTTAGGCTATGAGGAGAATTCATTCTTGATTCCTCAATAAACCTAGATTAGGATTCCTAAATTAAAAAAAAAAAAGTGTTTTAAAAAGTCCATACAGCTGTCCCTCTCTACCCATTGTGAATTGGTTTCAAGACCCCCCACAGAAACCCAAATCTGGGTATGCCCCAGTCCCTGACATAAAATGGCGTAGCGTGCGTCCATAACCTACACACATCCTCTCATGCATTTTAATTCATCCCTAGATCATGTATGATACTGAATAGATATAAATGTTATGTCAATAATTGTGCTATAGTGTTTAAGAAGTCATGACAAGAAGAAAGTTTGTCCACAGTCACTACAGCTACAGGATGCACAGGGCCCCTTTGCTCTGTTCTTTGTGTGATCGGCCACTGCAGTTTTTAAATTCAGGCAAATTCACATGACAAAAAACCACGTAAAGGGAGCAGCAGTTTAGCTGCAGTCAATACGTTGCAATGGTAGGTGGGCACTTTCTTCATCTCCTTCTAAGAGGAACCCAGCTCCTGTTAAGTGTTTGGGCCTCTCTGTCCCTGCATCCTGTCTTGAATGGTTTGTCTCTTTGGGATGCGCCACTAGGATGCAATTGCTTAGTATGTGACCCTTGTGCCTGCCTCCTTCATGTCGCATAGCTTTTTGGAGTTGGATTTGCAGCAGAGCTTACACTCAGGACTGTCACCTCTTTGGGGGCCGTTCTTTCTTCCATTGCACACGTGTAGCACTGTTTATCCATCTCTCCTTTGATGGGCGTTTGAGCCATGAGCAGCTTCTTGGCCGCTTTGAACACTGCCGTCATGAGCATGTGTCTTCACACTGATTTTAATCAAGATTAAAAAGGGAGATATCACCAGGGACCTCTCTCTCAGCTTTCACTTTGTCTGTTTTAAAGATTTAATTTTACGTATATAGGTGTCACCTGGTGTGTGTCTGCACATCACGTCCGTTCATGATGTCCACAGAAGCCAGAAGAGGGCATCAGCACCACTAGAAATGAAGTGTTGTGTGGGTGCTGGGAACAGAACCCAGGGCCTCTATAAGAGCAGCCAATGCTCTCAATGACTGGGCCATCTCTCTAGTCCCATGAGCTTTCACTCCATGCCAGGACATTATTCTTGAACGTACTCTCTCTCCTATGATCTTATTCAAATGTCACATCAGTCGCCAGAAGATATTTTGCCGCTGTGAGTGACAAGGACATGTGTGGACACTAGTTTTGGGTGGAACTCTGTACCCCAGTACCTGGATCTCCACCATTGACAGTTTCCTATCTCCACCCTTTCTTTATACCATCCCCTTTTCCTAAAGCTTTTGGTTTGTTTGCTTTTGACCTGTAATTGGCCTTACTTTTCTTTTTTGTTTTTCGAGACAGGGTTTCTCTGTGTAACAGCCCTGGCTATCCTAGAACTCACTTTTGTAGACCAGGCTGGCCTCGAACTCACAGAGATCCGCCTGCCTCTGCCTCCTGAGTGGTAGGATTAAAGGCATATGTCACTTCCACCTGGCAGCCTTACTTTTCTTAGTAAAAGTCCTCTCTTAGTTGACATGAGAGTTCCTTAGTACTGGAGATCCCTACATTTTAATTCTTTCTGTCTGTCTTAGGTTTGTGGTCAGACTGACATACTAAACATGCTCCCCCACCTCACAAAAATCTCTGTGAAATCTATGCTAACAGGGCACTAATAACTAACAATGTGTTTTATGTTTATGATGCTGAGTTTATGGTTATAGCTCTTTGCAAAGAAGAAAAAATGCCCCCTAGGAGACCTAGGGGCCCTGTTGTTTACCCTCAAGGATTTAATTAGTACCTTAGCAATAAACAGTTCTGTAAGATTTTTGTGGGAAAAGGTAGCTAACATTTGTTTTCGCCTTTTCTGACCTTTCTCTCTCTCTCTCTCTTTTTTTTTTTCTTTTCACTACTGTAGATCTTTGTTTGGGAGCAGAATCTCGAACAGTTCCAGATGGACCTGTTCCGTTTCCGCTGTTACTTAGCCAGCCTCCAGGGCGGGGAGCTGCCAAACCCCAAAAGGCTACTCGCTTTTGCCAGCCGGCCGACGAAAGTGGCAATGGGCCGCCTTGGGATCTTTTCAGTGTCGTCCTTTCATGCCCTGGTGAGTAGAAGCAGATGCATTTTGGAAAACTACTCATCTTGGTGCTTAATCCTGAACAGGGCTTGACAGAAGTGTCTCCACTGGTCGCTCGCTTTGCTGCCCCGTGCAGATTTCCAAACTGTCTTCACTTGGCAGTTCATGCAAGATAGCATTTGGACCTATGTGGAAATGTAATTCAACCTCTCTGGATAGGGTTAAAACTATGGTACCAAGAAAATGCAAAAGGCACCCTCTCTCCAGCCCCTTCTTCTACCCCAGTCTACCCCCCTCCCCATGGAGTTGGGAATGGAACCCAGGACCTCACACATGCTAAACACTCTACCATTGAGCTACACCCCAGCCACATAGAGGTGTTGTCCTGAGATGTGTTCACTGCAGTGTTTGTGGATAGATGGCATTTTTAGGCAGTTTTGGCATTTGAAACCATTAAGTAACCTTATGTAAATGGTAAATGGAGGGCTTTCTGTCATGCATATAAATCTGTTCTCTGTCATGCATGGATGTATCCTCCCCCTGATCCCACACACCATACATCAAACACAGATCTTTGTGGATTGGAGGTCTCACTTTACTTTATCACAGTTTGATGGCTATAAATACATGACATGTAGAGGAAGGCCACGTTTCCATGGCACATAGCTGGACACCCACCCTAAGAAGGGAGTTTTTGTCTGCCTCCTGGAGCAGCAGAGTGTGTGGTTGTGCTGTGTGTTTACAACCTGTAATCCTGAGGACTTGCTAAATTATGGACTGCTTTATGTACTTTGGGCCCATTTCTGCCAAAAGGAGGAAATCAGTGTACAAGCAACATGTTTTAGCCTATCCATGTTCATACCTTCAGATCTATACCACGCCCGTAACACATTTGCTGTGGAATTAGATGTTAAGTAAGTGTCAGGGTCCTGAGCTGCCTCGGGAAGTGTGAACTGAGTGTTGCCATGCCCCTGCACTGAATTCTGAGTTATAATTCAGTCTGGAGCATTTGTGTTCTTTGTAAATAGATTAGCATCATCATTCAGATAATTAGGGGGAGATTTGCATTTTGAAAGAGGTCTCACTCCAATTTCTAGAGTTTGTTAAAACTGTCTTGTTCTGCTAATTACAGCTCTGCCCCTGGCCTGCTTGCCTACCTCTCTACCTGGCTTTTACAGTTTTGGTTTTCCCTGTAAGTAATAGCTGGGCAAGTGAGAACTCAATTGTGAACCCAGTTTTTTACTTATGGCACGATCTGGGTCTGTTGCTTTGAGACCTGAGCACGAGTTTTTACCTTAGCTAAATCTTTATTTTGTGTGGGGGAAATGAGATAAAAGGTTTCCCTTCACTCCTGTCAGAATGCCCTAATCAAGAGTGTTTACTTATTTATTTCTACTAACAGGCAGGCTCGTCTCAGTGAGACACCACCTGTCCATCTCCAGCATCCACATCCCTCCCCCCATTACTGTCACGTGATAGAACGTGAAGAGATCCAGTTTGCCTCCTACCTCAAACTTGGATGCTTTGATTATTTTCTTACAAGCCACTGAAGCTTATGTTCCTGAAACAGACAAGGAAAAACCATCAAGCTGCTTGTCTATAATTGATCTATGGGCCCCCTGAGTTCCCCTCTCTTAATGTCTGTGATGTACGCGCTCTTTTCATTTGGCGGCAGGTGAGTTAAATCTTCCCTGTCGGAGAAGAGGTTGAGCTGGTGATTCTTGGGGATTTTTGCTGTTATTTGGAAGAATAGTGTTTCATTCCGTGAGTCCGCCCCTCGGTTCCTTTGCTCGGTTTCCTGCTAGCTGCTTCAGTAGTACAAATCATGGTGTCTGTGCATCCTTGCCAATCTGCGCAGGAATGCTTTTATTTTAGACAGAACAAGTTAGGATACTCTATTGGGTATCTGGTTCTGTTTTCTGTATCAGCTTCTGCAGAACATCCCAAGCAGAATTTTAATCTGATTTATTGGATACCTCGCCCCCCACCCCCTGCCCCCCATCTCTCCTTGTCATTTGACCCTAAGGGTCCCCCTCCTCTCCATGGGAGTTGAAGCATTCTTCAATTCCTCCTTTGTCCAGGATATTTGCCCCCTCCTTTTCAGTGGAGGGTGGATGGAAGGAGGAGGTGCTAGGGTACCAGGGCCAGGGGAGGGCTTTGAGCCACAATGGGAGCCCCATTCACTAGGAGATCCCTGTCATGCTGAGTGATTTGCCTTCATTAAGTGGAGGGTCCGTGCTGTACTCTTTGAAGAAAGGTTATCATTGTTCTTGTTTGCTCAGATGAGCTGACCGATAAAGCCATCAGGTGCCCGCCACAGAGGAGGCATTGTGTGGGCCGGTCATTGAGAACCCCAGGAGCTCTTGTCTGGCAGCTCTTCTGCCAGCCTGCTTTCTGTACCCCTCTGGTCATTATTGTCTGGCGTGGGGGCGAGGGGGAGGGTTACCCTTATGGCCCACAAGGCCTGAGCGCTTGAGAATAATGCTCGAGTCTTTGAAGCCGCCTAAGTCAGTCTCTGGGAGTGTGTGTGTACACCGGTTTCTCTTCCCTGTGCTTTTCTCCTCTTCCGAGCTTCTCAGTCTCTGGGAGTGTGTGTGTACACCGGTTTCTCTTCCCTGTGCTTTTCTCCTCCCCCGAGCTTCTCAATGCAAGCGCTACTTTTTAAGTTGCTGCTGCTGCACCATTTCATTTTAAATGTCTTATTTATTTATGTGATTGACAAATACACACACACACACCCTGGCGTGTGTCAGTTGCTAGCCTTGTGGTGAGGGTTTTAAGAGCAAAGAACGCAGAGAGGCTGTCTGTCCCACGGGAGCTCACGTTCACGTAGGAGAGCCGGGAAGAAGGACACACGCAGTTAATGGAACACGGTGAGTGCCGACAGTGAGGCATGCTGGGAAGGAAATGAGCAGGCTAACACAAGCCTGCTGTGGCTGTCATTCCTCAGCATCCTCAGAGGAGTGACACTCGACCCTCTGGGATACCAAAGGGGGTGGCCACGTGTCTTACATCATGTGGCATCCTCTCATGCACTTTGAACCTTATCTAGATTACTTACAGTGCTCAATGCAATGCTAATTAATGGCATGCACATACTTATACTATATTGTTTATTGAATAACGATGAGGAAAATGGCTGCACATGCTCAATACATATGGAACTGCTTTTTCTGAATAATTTTGGTCTGACATTGCCCGAATCCATGGATGTGGGGTGCCGACTCCTCTTGGCTACCTGTGTGTGGCCATGGGGGCAGACAGACAGACAGACTTGGTACTTACAAGTAGATCTGGCTGTTTGTAAATGGGCTGGGACCAAACAGCTGATCTGGTTTGGATTTTAACGTGTAACACCATTTCTTCTCTGTTTACACAGCCATGGTAGCACACATGTGTCAGCATGTTCTGATTTAATCATTTCACAAGCTTTGCTCACCTTCAGCGTAGAAACCAGAGACCAGAACATTTGACATGCTTTATGACACCTTCTATTTGTGGGTTTTCCCCTAAAGTACCTCAAGAAGGAGTGTAAGTTACAGTCCTTCTCATAAAATTTCCCATGGGAGTCTTGCTCCCACTTTTCAATGTTCTGATCTTTGTTTCTTAAGTACTTAGCCGAGACAAGGCAAGACCTTTCAGCTCCTGCATCTTTCTGTTTTCATCTGAGTCCAAAACCCTTCTCCCTAATGCCCTGGCCAAGAAGCTGTTCTGGCTCCAGTTCTGAGTGCTTGTGGGGGTCCTTGCCCGTCTGCTCCCTAAGCTGCTTCTGTGTTGATACCGTCAATACTGACGACTCAGGAAAATGTCTTGTGGCCAGCGTGCTGAGGGCTGGGAGGCCCCCTGCGTTACTCAACACCATTTCATCCCTGAGGCTGCTACCACTGGGCATCTGTCATGTTGGGAGTTGCCCCTGTGGGAGTCTATGACAAGTAGGTTCTAAGACATTCCCCTCCAGCAGCAAAGAGCAGGTGTGTGTGTGTGTGTGTGTGTGTGTGTGTGTGTGTGTGTGTGTAGAGGGTGTATGTGTGTGTGTGTGAGAGAAAAACCCTCTCCCTTCATCAGTACCTTTGTTAGGCTTGGATGTAGTGGTAGAGTGCTTGTCCACATGTATCAGGTCTCGGGTTCAATCCCCAACACAATGAAATGAGGGAGAGAGAGAGAAGCTTTGCGGGTCTGGGTTTGCACCCACTGGTCCGGTCTGGCCAGGTGGTTGCTTCCCTCTCCTTGCTCTTCCATCCTGGAGAAGCCTGATGCTTTAGGCTGTGCTGTTGTCCTTCTCATCACTAGGGATGAGCTGTACTGAAGAGAAGAGAAAGCCCCCTCCTCTGAAAACATTTCCTAGAAGCCGTCCCGTTAACAGAGACGGTCCCCAGCCCATGCTCAGCTACAAGGAAAAGAAGCCAACTTGGACTCCTTGGCCAAGTGCCCAGCTACATTAGGAATTTTCTAGTGGAGACCGTGGTACTGGGACAGCGGTTGCTCGCCTCGCAAAGAGGATGGTTTCATGCAGTCTGAGAGATCGAAGAGATCCCACAAGACGGAAGAGATGAGTTAGTTTAGATTTAATGTAGACTCACAGGAGCCAGAAATCTGCTGGATTTGACTGACCCCGGTATCATTTTTAATTAAAATGCAGAAACTGCTCTGGAGCGTTTAGAAAGCATCCCCAGAAATGTGTGTGGTTCTATGCTTTCGCTGTAGTAGGTCAAGCCGACTGGAGAGAACAACTTACTCTTAGCAACACGATGTAGTTTGTTGCCCTTTTATTTATTTTTATTGATTTCCTACAGTGATTGTGTTTGCCGATTTTCCATTTTGCCTCAGTGACGGGTCCCAGGATCTCCGCGTGTGAGAGTCATAGATTAATGCTTTGAGCACTGGGTCAGTAGTGTGCTAGGGTTTCTTGGAGGGTAGGACTGTGCCACAACCCAAGGCACCCCTGTCAGTCTTGATAGACCTCTCCTGTAGCTTCTTCTGTCTTAACCGATCCCAGGTGGCAGCTCGCACGGGTGAGATTGGAGTGAGAAGACGAACTCAGGCCATGTCCAGGTCTGCAAGCAAGCGAAGGAGCAGGTTTTCTTCTCTCTGGGGCCTGGACACTACCTCCAAAAAGAAGCAGGGACGCCCAACCATCAACCAGGTAGGTCCCAGAGTCAACACAAAGGACCTACAGATATTGCTGCTGTGACAGTTGGTTTGCACGTGTGTGCATGCGCGAGTGTGTTTCTCTTTATTGACACGTTAAATCAACTTGACACGAAGTTAGTTGTGCTAGACACTTTTTAATAAGTAATTTATACCCCAAACAGTGAGCTCTGCTATTAATCTGTCACCACCATCCGTCTCCCACCTGCACTCTACCCAAACTCTGGTTAATTACAGACCTGCTAAAAGAAAGTGCAGAATTCGTGAAAGTTCTCAGAAGAGAGCAGCGGCCACAGGAAGCCAAGGGAGCATTAGCTGTGCTCTTCTTAAGCCGTCTCAGGTGCCGGATCACAGGCAGCCTCCAGGGAAATGTGTTCATTTCTTGCCCCTGAGATTTGGAAGGGGGCCTTAAATGGGCAGCTCCTCGGTCTAGGGGAATGAGGACCCAGGAGCGTGAGAATGGCCACCACGACTTCTGCTCACGTCCAAGGCTGGCAGAGAATCTCCTGGCTAGCAGCACCTAGACTGATGGTGGGCGGAGCCCTGAGTAACCACGCCCAGTGGGCCTTCTCTTCCCTCGTCCTTGCTAAGGCTTCTCGCCTGCTAGCGTTACTTCCGGAAGACTCCACTGTCCATTCTGTCTCCACCGACACTGAGGAATGAACAGCCTCAAACTATTCGTCTGGACTTTAGAAACTGTAAGACAGGAGTGATGTTACTCTTTTTGACGGGAGTATTCATTTCATGGGCTACTGTGGCTGGACAGTTAAGCGCTGAGCATTTGAGGGGTTACGTATGAGCGGATCATCCGTGTGATGCCCTTGAACAAAACTGGCTTGATCACCACCCCCCCTTACCATGTGTTCTGAGAGCGGCAGCCACCAGTTTCCATAGGGATAAGATTTTAGAAGAGCGGTCCTGAAGCTGCTCTCCTGAATTCCCTGGTTGACCAGCACACTCCCCTTTGAAACGTGGCATTTCCGGCCTTGGTGGAACCCGGAAGAGATGAGTTAAGCGTGTGGTGAGAGAGGGTGGGGACTGCACAGCCTTGCGTATCTTCTAGTCTCAGGGAGGGTAGGATGCAGAGTTTATTATCGCGGACTCGGCACAATCGAGACTCCGTGGTTCTCCATCCTCCCTGCAGGAGGAGGCCATTAACCTCAGCGTCTCACCTGCTAGGGGGAGTGGGCTCTTGCAACTTACGTTCTATTAAAACTCTTGGTTTATATGGCTTTACCTGCTGGGTTAGACTGTTGCCTACTGGAATGTGTGACTGAATTTCAATAAATGCAGGCAAACATCTTCACAATATGTGTTAAGTCATTCTTGTAATTCCTAAAGTAAATTAAAAAAAAATCTTGCTTGGCCATAAATATTGTAATAGAAATAGGATCACTAATTCAGGACTCTAAAATAGACAAAAATTCTCTGTTCCTATGGCCTCATTTACAGTGGATTAAAAAAAAACTATCAACTTTATCCTGGTGGTAGGTACATGCTCATTTAATAGCCTGCATATAGAATTTTTTTGTGTCTGTATTTGGGTATCAATCATTTCCATTTTATCTTTAAGTTACACAATTGATCAAACTTCAAAAATAGGAAGTTTTCTGGTTTTTAAATAAAAAAAAAAAACCCTTTCTACCTTTTATATGAAACACAAAAGGTATAAATAGATTAGCTGTGCAGAAAGATGTGACTTTGAAAGGCAGTGCAATTATGGGTACGTAGCTGCTACCTAGGTCTGTGAGGTGACGTCTTCGTGAATGGGTCTCCTTCATGGCCTTTGCGAATTTTCTTTTAAACTTAGATGAAGTTTATAAACATTGTCCACATTCTAAAAACAAGCCATTTCCGTATGTTTGAACTATGAAAGGTGTGGGAAGTTCGGTCTCTTGGGACCTGATTCTTGTGGCTTTCCACTTTAAGTTGTGACATTTTTGGGGATCGGGGAGGGCCTGAATCCTGCTGTGATGTTTTCCCAAAGCCTTGTGCGTTTCCAGCCTGTCTGATGCTTCCTTTTGCCCCGTTGCCCAGATTTCTTTTTTTAAGAGGACGCTTTCCTATCTGCAGGTGTTCGGAGAGGGAACCGATGCTGTAAAGAAATCGTTAGAGGGGATATTTGACGACACTGTTCCAGATGGCAAGGTAAAAATAAACGACAATAAACACGTGTTCCTTCTGGAGGCGTGCAAGCGCATTAGCATGTGCACAATGCTGTGGTTGGGGGGTGGGGGATGCTAAAACCGAGTACACTCAGTGTGAAAAACTGACTGATGTGATCAGGCTTTTAAAAAATTATGTAATAGGTTACCGCGAAGTAGAACAATCATTTTCTGTTTAAATCTGGCTGCTAATAAGAACAATTCCCTGCTGACATAACATTTTCCATACTTATCATTTGATGTGTAAGATTCCACCTAGACTGTGAGAGAAGATTTGAGTTCCGAGTTAGCTGAGCATTTTTGTCATTGCTGATTCCTTTTTATGGACAACTTGTATTCCCAAGAGGTGAGATCTTAGTGCCCCCCACTCTCTGCCCACACATGCTATTTTGTTCCCATTAGTTTCAAAGAAGTCTTCTCATAGTATGTTCTTTTTAATGCATTTGCCTCCCAAGTCAGATATTCAGTTTGGGGTTCACAGATGTGATTCAGCCTTGTGCTGGAATTTAACCGGAGCTTTCAGACTGCTAGGATCGAAACCCATGAGGACACTGATCCCCTCACCGCCGCTTTTTGTAGCCCCTCCTAAAACAAAAACCCCCTTTTCAGGACCCCAGTTCCGCTTTCCCTTGGGGTTCTAGTGTTGACAACACAATGTTGCTATCATTTCCTGGTTCGACAGAATTCAGCTTTTGGTTGCTATGCAACCGAGTGCTATTCGTCAGCGGTGTCTAAGCCCCAGTGTTCTAGAAGGATCTGATCCTCAGAAGCGAGAGTACAGTGTGGAGTTCTTGCTTTTGGAGGGAGCGGGAGAAGAGCGGTCACAGGAAAAGCCTTTCTGTATTTAAACTTCCTGGATGTGTCACCCTGGGTTTGGAGGTGGGTAGCTTAGGGACTGCACTCCCACGCCACCCTCTTGGAATAATTGCTCCTGGTGAAATTAAATTGCTGCACCTAGCTACGATCCACGCATAGTCTTCAATATTTACTTTGTCATATCCGAAGCCGGCCAGCTCTGCGTACATTACTCATTTTAAATGAAGTCATGCCCTTTCTTGCATGTAGGGTATAGGAGCGCCAAAACTTTTGAGTTCCCTTGTACATCTGTGGTTTTCCTTTTTCCAGGCTAACTTTGTACAATTCCACTTTCTGACATTTAGCCTCATCTCAAAGAACAGTTTAGATGCAAATCTGGGGTTGCTCCCATGCTAAGGGGCATGTATTTAATGTGGCCTGTGGGAGCAGCCTGGGAAGATTCCAATTGTGGGTAATGGGGTGTAGGCAAGTGATTGCCTTTTGGCAATTCTTTCCCTGGGGTTCAACTTATCTGTGGAAGGAGCAGTGTTCAGAAGCAGGGCTGAGTCTCTTCCACAACTGGGTTTCTCTCACTGGCCCTTCCGAGGCCTTTCCTCATCCCTGAACTCCATTACTTCAGTTAATGGAAGTCATTTTACCACCTCCCGCAGGTTTGTGGAGAAATTTGTTTCTTCTTGTATGTTGCTACTATTAGCCTTGTTCTTGGGAGTCTGTAGATGCATATTTACATCTTGTTATCAAACCCTAATAAAGGCATATTACTCGAGCATCCAGTATGTTCACAGTAGGAAGATCTAGCACACTCTTTTCCTGCCTGATTGACTGGGTTCCTAATGCATCAGCCATCACAGCGTGCTTTCTGCTCTTGGCTGTTCTGCTTGCTTAGGTGCAGTCCGGCTGCATCTGTACACATCCTTCCCCACGTTCACTAGTGGGCCACTGTCCCGCCCTTTGTGGAAGAAACAGTGCACTGAACCGAATGAGTGATTTGTGTTTTGCCTTCTTCCAAATTTTGCTATCTACTTATCCGTGCCATGCCCACGTAATGGCAATAGGCCAGGTGGGGAAGGGTGCCCCATGCCCACAGTCAACGGCTGCCTGCTCCTCCCCTCATAAAGCTCCTTTCTCAGTAGTCCCTGTCCCTCTGAGAGCTCCCTCCCAGCACTGCCTCCCCCCCCCCCCCCCCCGCCCCACCCTCACTGCTGCTTCCCTGGGTGTAGATTTCTGGGGTCTGACATTGCCAGGCAGGGTCTGCTGCAACCCTGCTCACTGTGTTTCTTACCACAGAGGGACAAGGAAGTGGTCCTACCCAGTGTCCACCAGCACAATCCTGACTGTGACATCTGGGTCCATGAATATTTCACTCCATCCTGGTTCTGTCTGCCCAATGATCAGCCGGCCTTGACGGTTGTGCGGCCTGGGGACACTGCGAGGGACACCTTGGAGCTCATTTGCAAGGTATGTCACAGCCGTTCAGGTTGTTTTCCAGGGAAGAGCAGAATTGGCTGGAGACCTGGTGTGCACAGTCTAAGGGAGGAGACACTGGGTATGCGTGGCACACGCAGGCAGCCCTGCATTCCTTTGTGACGCTGTGTGTGCACCATGTGAGGAGCAGGAAGCTCTCCGGGAGGGTTTTGTCTCCATGTACAAGTTTCGTAGGTTTGCAATGAGTATACTACTACCCACACACAGTATAGAAAACCTGAGCTGAAGACAGAATACAAAACTAACCACTGTGGACATTTTGTTGGTTGTCTATTTTCACACACACACACACACACACACACACACACACACACACACATTTAATGGTGTCATACTATGGGTGCCATTTTGCAACCTGATGTTTGAATAGTAATCAATTCATCAGTGACATCTTTAAGTTAGAGAAAATCTAAAGTGAGTAAAAGTTTGACATGATGGGAAGTTCCTTTCTGTGAACATAGAATTAGCCTGGATTTTTTTTTTTTTTTTTTTTTTTTTTTTTTTTTTTTTAGTAGAAAGTGATTGATTTCATTCTCTTGCCTTATGACGTGGAAATGTCTTGTTTCAAGGTGAGATTCTTTTCCTAGCTGAGTGCCCTTGAGTGAAAGCAGGAAGAAGTCACTCACGCACACTGCTTTTCACTTTTCCATACGTAATGGCATCAGTGGTCTTAGTTGACCTCATGGGGTCTGAAAAGGAGCCGTTACTTTCCTGGTTTGCAGGTAGAGAAAGTGAGGTTCTGAAAGCTTCAGATACTTTCCTCACATCCCCGTCCCAAGGAGAGGAGAACCAGCAAAGTGAGCAAAGGAAAGAACTGAGCTGCTCCCAACCTGGGTGTGTTGAGTTGTGGCAGGTAGACCCTCACAGAAACTCTCAGAACCTCAGTCTGGAGGAAGGACAGTCCACAGAGCTCAGAAGAACCTAGAATATATTCTTAGGGGAGTGAGATGATATTCCATGAGGCTCCAAAAGTGGAAATCATTTGTATCCTAATTTTATTCTAGAACCATTTGGATGGATAAAAATGACATTTTAAAAGCCCTGTTCTTTCAACATATGATTTGTAAATATTGAATAATTTTACTCCCCCAACAAGTATGTTGTAATTACACTATCAGAAATTTATACATGCTTTTTAAAAAATTAACTAATACCTAAAAAAAAAATGTCTCTTCATATGAGTCGGTGAGTCGGGGGTGGTGATGAAATAATCCAGCTCAAATATGACTTTGAAATAGCCTTATGTGGAGAAAAGTAGATCAACCTATTGTTTGAGGACAAAGCTAACCTTGGCCCCCACATGGGCATTAAAAATAAACACTGGCCCCTGACACACCTCGACTATTTCCTGATCATAAGTTCTAGGTTTTTAACATAATGGCATCTCTGTTCATAACTTTTCATTTTAATTACTTGTCAAAGTTGGTCTGCTGAGGATTTCTGCACTCTTTTATTTATAGCTAAGCCCTGTTCTTTAGAGAACCGTTAATATTCCGCAGAGCTGTGGGAGTTGTTCTCACTTGGAGCTGTTGGAAGTCGAACTCTGGCTCTTTTGCATGAGCCAAATCCTGGAAGGTGTTTCCAGGGAGTAGCATGGCCATGGAGTAGCCTTAAGGAGTTGAAAATTAAGCCATAGTTTCATGGTAACCATGTTTTTGTGAGAAATTAATCTGTGGGAGGTGTACAATGAGTTGGTTGGACCAGTTTTAGGTTCTTTGTAAGCCTTTAGCCTTTCTAGAAACTAGGAGACTAAAAAGCCATGTTGTCTCTGCCATAGAGAGACCACTACTAAATAATGCTGTTGTGCTGTTCCTTTATGTTCCTTGGTTACTTGCTGAGTTTCTGTGGGCATTCTCAAGGTACAAGTCCCTCCCTGTGACAATAATAGATCATCCCGCCCAAGGTTCCCTGGGTTGCCATTTCCCTCCAAAACATAGAACTAAGACAACGTAGAACAAACTTAACATCTCATGAGTTTAAAACTAGCAAACTTGCATGGGTGTCTTCAAGACACCGATGGTCTCCAGGAAAGGGTCTTTGTAGGGTAAAGTATATAGTGTGCTCAGACCTAGATGTCTTCTTGACTTCAGTAATTCGTGGAGCAATTTTATTCTTAAGGCTGGAAAGGGAAGAGAGGGCTGCCATGTGTTGTCACATGATCCAGTGGTGAGTGGGTTTTGATTCCTGGGGAAGGGATGGAAAACAGAGACGTAAGAATGGGGGTCTTTTAGTTCATCGTCTTTGGTCATGGATGCTGTCCCTCAAATCTAATCAGTTCTCTCTTCTGTCTTTTGCCTTGGCTCATTTTCTTTCCTATTCTCTGATCCACATCATTTCACGTCTAGTTTCCATCTGCCCTTGATCACCAGTCAAGTCCTGGTATAGTAAATGTTTCAAGATACACATTTCTTCTCATAGATACTAAAATGATTGTTAGATGTAGCCCATAACCTTGTCATCCTATAGGGTTTTTAAAAACTATGTTCAGATTATTGGAATTATAAAAAATTGCAAAAAATGATCCATTCTTTCATAGTTGGTCATATTGTTCATGTGTGACCATGGTGTCAATTTTACTACATGCTTGTACTGAATATCTTTATATGTGTATGTATGTATCTGTTCATTGTGTGTAAGTGTGGGCACAAGGACAATCGTGGGTGCCATCTGCAGGAACACAAATCACCTCCAATTGGGTTTCCAATTGGCCTGGACCTCGCCAAGTAAACTAGACAGGCTGGCCAGCTAGCCCCAGGGATCACCCTGTCCCCCTCCCAAACACTGGGATCAGGTGACAGTTTGACATGGTTCCTGAAGAAGAACTCAGGTTCTTGTGCTCACAAGGCAAGTACTTTGCCAACTCAGGTGTTTCCCCAATCCAGTTCTTAAGTATTTAAATGCTCAAACTATTTATTTAAAATATCTGCATCATTACTTAATCCTTTGAAATAATTAGAGTAAAATCTGATTCTTAAAAAATCATGCCAACTAAACTATAACTTGCCCAGTTGTAATATTTATTTTATGGCACAATTTACAGCTAGCTTTCTTGCCTTAAAACAGATACAATGCTAAGTGATATGAGTAAATGTACGTAGGAAAACAAATTTGTACTACTTAATTTTTTCCCTAATGGAATTCCTCTTGCAAGTAAATTTTCTCTTGAGTGTTTTACAAAGTCAAAACCAGCCAGATGCTCAACAGCCACCCACCTTTCAGTATTCTCTAACATTTGGAGTTCTTCTTGCATGGACAAATGTTACGAACACAGTTGATACTTTGACCGGCTTTGATATTGAAGCTCATAATGAGAATCCAAGGATTTAATTAGCTTCCTTTAAAAAAAATATTTATTTTTATTTTATGTGCCTTGGTGTTTTGCCTGCATGTATGTCTGTGTGAGGATGTTGGATCCCCTGGAACTGGAGTTACAGAGAGTTGTCAGCTGCTATGTGGGTGCTGGGAATTGAACCTGGGTCCTCTGGAAAAGCAGCCAGTGCTCTTAACCTCGGAGCCATCTCCCCAGCCCTTAATTAGCTTCTTTGGACTGTGTTTCATTTTAGATTGGCCATGCTATGTGGGTTCACGATTCTGAAACTTTCACCAAAATAGGTGGACCCATAGGAGTACTCATCTCCCACGTCCTGATTTTAGAATAACTTGTTTACCAACCATGAAGGCCTTTAGATTTCTTATTAAGCCTATGTAAGTATTATTTATTTTGAGCCAGGCTGGTCTCAACCTTGAAACCTTTCTGCCTTAACCTCCGGGGTATAGGGATTGTAGGCATGTGCTAACACTCCAGCCCGCTCTCCTTTTTACAGTTGTGGTATGTATTCACCTTTATTTTTTAAAGTTATCAGGACAATGAGTAATATAAGAACATTTGGAAAAATATATGCAGCCCGAACCGTGTTCTCTGTACAGCACTAAACCCCACCTGGCGCTTGTCTGTGCGATTCCAGATGTCAGCAGTGTGGGGCTTGGGGCAGGCTGAGATCCCTGTTCTGTCTGTAGTGCCTGACAGCTGGCTGGTGAGCGCCGCTCTGAGGTTTGGGTGAGGTTAGTACTGGCTGTGATGTCCAGACGGTGGAAGGGACAGTCTGGTTAGGACTGTCCACAAGTGTTTATTAATGGTGACGGTAGGTGTCCAAACTGCTCTGTTCCTGTTACTGAGACCCCATGAAACTCCATCCTCCTCCCTTCCCACCTCAGTAGGGAGCAGATGGCAAAACAAGATGTTTCCTTGTAATTACAGATTTTGTGAGGACCTGGGACAGAGAGAAGCATCTCCAACCCTGACCCGGACATTACCCCCACCCCCGCCCCGCCCCAGCCAGGCACACAGGGGACTTTTCTTGTCCCATCACCCTATTACTGTTTTTTTATTGTTTGTATCCCACAAGCAGTGGGTATCACTCTTAAAGGTTTCCCTGTTGTGTGTTCTCTCAGCTCACCCATCTTCCTTCTTCACCTCTGACATGAGAGCCCTGGGTGGAGGCATCCTGTCTCAGAGATAGAGAAAGAAAGCCAGGTGCCCAGGGATGTATTCACTAACCAGTGTCTGTTCTGCCCTGTGGACTTCAGAGGTCACAGTCTGTGGGACTAAAACCCAAGAACCAGCGATAGGAAAACGTCTCTATCATTCTGTTGCGTGCTCCCAGGGATCTCATGTCCACTTTCTGGAAATGTGCTTTTGTGGTAGTACCTGAGCATCCTCCGTGCATGTATTAAACAGCCACCACTCCTCTGTCTCCCATTTCCTGCATATGGATTCTCCAAACCCGAGCACACTCCGGAGGCCTGCAGCGATCTGGACTGGTGTCTGTCTGTACCGTTGCGGCTTCACGGAGTGCCCGCCGGCACACTGCCCACGGTGCTAGCTGTGACGGAGTGGATGTTAAGGGGATGATGACTGGAATGCTGTTAGTATGGTCTCTGTGTTTATATTTATACTGACAGTATAGAGTAGGAGTATTTACCAATTAAAATGAATTTCACTTATTAAAGGGTAACTCTCAGCTGGCTGTGGTGGTGCACGCCTTTAATCCCAGCACTTGGGAGGTAGAGGCAGACGGATCTCTGTGAGTTTGAGGCCAGCCTGGGCTACAGAGTGAGTTCCAGGACAGCCAGGGCTGTTACACAGAGAAACCCTACATTGAGAGATATTTTAATCACATACTTTATATAAAATTAAAATTTTATTTTGAAAATTTGAGCAATTTCAAATTCATGTAAAAATAAGATCCACATAATAAATTCCCATGTACCCATTGCATAGAACATATAATGTTAAGGTTTACCGATTCCACCTCTAAGTGTGGATTACTTTGGAAACAAATTCTAAAAGCTTATCGTTTACTTGATAGTATTTTAGGGTGTATTTTTAAGTGATAAGGGCACTTTACAATTAAAAGTACCCATTTAAATATTTCATTTATTGCAGTATAACTTCATGGTGTCTTGTAGCATTTGATGGTTTTTTTTTTGTTTGTTTGTTTGTTTTGTTTTTGTTTTTTTTCTAGACAGGATTTCTCTGTGTAGCCCTGGCTGTCCTGGAACTCGCTCTGTAGACCAGGCTAGCCTTGAACTCACAGAAATTTATCTGCCTCTGCCTCCTTTTTGAGTACTGGAATTAAAGGCGTGCACCACCACTGCCTGGCATCTTGTAACATTTGAAAAGCATTTTTTTTTCATATGCCTCCTTTTTGTGTACTGAGAAGTATTTATAAAACCATATTATGATGGTATCTTTTATAATCAAAATGAATTCAAAAACGGCTTTTCAGATCCTTTGACCTATCCTAGACCAAGAAATGGCCGTGGGAACACAAATTCCCAAGTCATGTGTGTGCTTCCCAGGTTGGAGGCGCTTGCACTGCCCCTGGGGGAAGTCCCATTCTGGAATATATAAGTACGATCCCGTTCTGGAATACATAAGTACGATCCCGTTCTGGTATATAGAAGTAAGACTGGAATTCAAATGCTTTGCATGCATGCTAACTTGCTTGCAGTGAGCTGCTAACACCTGTCCTGGGGGGCCCAAATTTCCTGGGGCACAGCCTTTTTCTCTCATTGTGAATGCTTCCTCTCTTGTTACCTTGTGTGTGTGTGTGTGTGTGTGTGTGTGTGTGTGTGTGTGTGTGTGTGTGTAGTTATATTCAAGGGCTTCTTTAATGTAACATAGATTTTGTTGGAAAAACCAGTGTTACAGAGCGCAATTAATCAAATACATGGAAAAGAGGCTGTGACTTAGTTTTCTGCATTGAATTGCATGATCCCCGTGGAATTATTATTATTAATGAGTTCCAGGTCTGATCTGTGTTCTAACCTTTTAAGGATAGGATCCCACCACACACCCCATCTCTATTGTCCTTAGGAAACAAGGTAACAGTCCCATGTCCTTGGAGAAGTAATCTCTCCTCTTTACTACTAAACAGACATTTTCCTTCCTTCCATCCCAGGCACATCAGCTGGATCATTCCGCTCATTACCTGCGCCTGAAATTTCTAATGGAGAACAAGATGCAGGTCTACATTCCACAGCCCGAGGAGGACATTTACGAGCTGGTAATGTTTATGACCGCTGTCCATGTACATTCCATTTGAGATGATTTTCAAATTATGCATGTACTTGTGGTAATTGTAGCTGGTGGAGTGGAACGTGTTCTGAAATGAGGGAGCTTCCTTCAGAGCTCCAAAGCTGGCAGAAATAACCACGGATCTCAGACACCCCAGAGTGGAGTCGCCTTTGCTCGTCCAGGGAGCAGGGCTGCTCAGTCGCACAGGGCGTGGAGACCCGCAGGTAATGCTCAGGCAAGGTTTAGTCATCACTGCCAACTCTTCCTGCAGACTTCTATTTTTAATTGGTGACTCTAAGATCATTTGGCACTTGTCAAAATAAGAGCACGCGCGCACGCTCCAGTTGTGTGCGACTTCCACGTTCTTATGAAAACGGATGGGTTAAATCTTGTGGGTGTAAAAACAAAACTACAAAACCACCCTGGCCATCTGATGACATGCCCCAAGCCTGCCTTGGTGAATGTTCCGGCCTCTTGGTTCTTAGTCATCCTTCTGGGGCCCCGGAGCTGCTTGTTGTGGATATGGGTATGAAAACAGGGTAGGGCCTTACCACAGAAAGCAGAAGTACAGCCCAGAGGTTTCCTTTGGAAAGGGGAACCTCGGTGTAGAATTTCATAGGAAATGCTGTTTCAGATCAACTTCTTGAACTGTACTTCTTACATTAGGAAACACTCACCAGTGTTAAGCACACAGTTTAAAGAGCTTTGACAAATATGTACAATTACATTTTCACTGCATCAGTTATGCTTTGGAATGTTTCTGACAACCTCTACAGAAGGTCACCTCAGATCCCTTTAAATGTTTCTAAGGAAATGTGAGACTGTACTTCTGTAACAGTCTGTCGCGTTATATGTTGGAAAAGGATCAAGATGGGCCTGGAAGGGTTGGAAAAGGATCAAGATGGGCCTAGAAGGGTGGGTGGTTCTGTGGTTAAGAACACTGACTGCAAGCCGGGCGGTGGTGGCGCACACCTTTAATCCCAGCACTAGGGAGACAGAGGCAGGCGGAGCTCTGTGAGTTCGAGGCCAGCCTGGGCTACAGAGTGAGTTCCAGGAAAGGCGCCAAAGCTACACAGAGAAACCCTGTCTCGAAAAACCAAAGAAAGAAGACCGACTGTTTGCAGAGGAACTGACCGTGGGTTCTCAGTACTCTCATGATAGCACACAACCATCCATAATTATGGTTCTGGAGTATCTGGTGCCCTCTTCTGGCCTCTGTAGTCACTGCACACATGTGGTACAAAGACATACTTGCAGGCAAAACAGTCACATATATATTTATTCATATATACCTATATATACACACATATATGTGTATATAAATAATATTGAGAAAAAAGGGAAAAGGACCGAAATGATTAGTCCCCTCTAAGCCACTGTTGACCAGGTCGATGGAGGAGGCCACTCAGCAGTGAGGGACCCGAGGTGTCCCTTCTGAGAAGTAGAGAATAGCCACTGCTTGTGTCCTGTGAACGAACTCTATGTGAGAGTCCTTTCCTTACTTAAGAAGGAAAGAAGTACTTAGGAGGCTGAGGCAGGAGGATTACCTGGCCCCCAGGAGTTCAAGGCTAGCCTGGAGAACAGCATAGCAAGCTGTGTGTGGTGTGGTGAACATCTGAACTTAAGCACTGGAGAGACTTGGGCAATGGACTGAGAGTGAAGGTTTGGGGCCAGCCTTGGCTACACAGTGGATTTCAGATCGGCTTGGGGCATAACCTGGAACTATGTGATCTAAAAACTCTGAGAGAGGAGACGATTGAAAGAGGCTGAGCTGATAACACGGACATAGTTTAGTTTATGCCTTACGACTTGTCAGTTTTGTGTACCATACATCGCGGGGCTCCTAGGCAGCCAACGTCTGTGCCTGTGTATGCCAGGCACGTGTGCCACTTTGAGCCACGACCTCAAAATTTTTATTACTAGTATATTATGGTTTTAAATCTTTTATTTATTTTATTATTTTATGTATGTGAGTGTTTTATGTATGTGTGCACCATGTACATGCCTGGAACCCAAAGGAGCCAGAAGAAGGAGACACATCTCCCTGGAACTGGAGTTACAGATGGTTGTGAGCTGGCGCGTGTGTGCCGGGAACTGAACCTGGGTCCTCTACAAGAGCAGCCAGTGGTCTTATCCACTGAGCCCCCTCTCCAGCCCTCCTCCAATGTCGTTTTTAAGCTTTGGATATTGTGTGGTCTTATCCAGTGGGGGGATGAAGTGCTAAGTTAGGTCTGTTTGGGCCTGTAATTGTTATGTCCATGTCAGAATTTAAAAAACAACAACCCGAAAGTACAAAGAGACCATTGGGTTCTCTCTCCCCCCTTTGCAGAAGTCTCTGGCCCCGAGATTTCCCCAAGGAAGCAGTTGGCACGGTCTTGCCTACACCAACACCTCCATCTTACCAAGTTCTCTAAGCTTCTGTGCCCTGGGCACCTTGGTGTCTGACAAGGCTTCCAGACCCCTGCCCAGAGCAGTGCTTGTAGTTGCACAAGACGGGAGATGTATGGACTCCCCCATGGCTTAGTTATAACAAGATACTGAGCAAAAATCCACTTTAAATGACGGATAGCGTGTTACTAGCTCACTAAATTCTAAGACCTGGGAGTAGTATAGTGACTACCAGTACTCGGGAAGTAGTGGCAAGTATAAACGATATTGGGAGCTGTTAGTAGCAACTAGAATATGATGCTGAGATAACTTCTATTCATGATAAAGGCACAGGCACCCTTAGGATTGCTGTGTGTGTCGCCCATGTGCATTCCTGATCAGTGAAGATGCTGCTTTTTGCAATCATTCTGGGTAATTTTTACTTTTTTCCCTAAGTTCACGACCCCTGGAATCCTCTCAGTGGGTCCCAGGTTTTGGATCTCTGCTTTAGCTCATTCATCTGGATGTGGTTTCATTCCCAGGCAGAGCCCCTCTGAGTAATGTTCCTGGTAGCTTTTTGAGAGCTTATTGGATGTCTTGTCCCTTTCTGAACAAGCAGCAGTCCACACAGTGTTAATTAGATTTAGTCCTTCATCTACACACTGATGCCAGTGTTCTGCAGGAACCGTGTTCTCACACATGCTCCCCCCACCCCGCCCCAAATACTTAATTCTATGCCATCAGCAGCAGAACAGTGAGTCCTGGGCTTGAGATCTTCTTGGCGGGTGATGAATGTTCATGTTAGTGGGCAGGGAGTTCTCTTGCATGTGAATATCTACTGCTAGTTATTGTCTGTCTGCATTCCCGATTATATTCATGTAAATGTTACCCGTTTGGCTATTTCCTCGTGAAATTTGTTGGGACCAATCCATGGAGTGGTCACAAACCCGGGGTGCAGTCTGTAGAGACACTACCTTTCAGATCTCACACTAAATGAGTTCTTATTCAAGTGATGGGGGAATAAAATGTGCAGGCAAAATTGATTAATTTATTTCTTCATTCATCCAGCAAATATTTACTTAGCATTTTTTGTGCCTGGCATAATCTCTAATTCTCACGGGGTGTGTGCCAAAGAGAAAAGGAATTCTGTTTCTGGAGGAGCCTCTGTTCAGGTCTGCAGGCACGCATTTAAAACTCGACACCATCAGCGGCTTGTGAGGCTTGGGAAAGAAAGAAGTGAGGGGCAGACTGAGGTGTGGTGCTGTGTGCTTAGCTGTACCACCGTCGGAATGGGAGGCGGGAAGAGTGAGGGTGTGAGTCTTAGGTACGCTCTGCAGAAGGTGTCTCAAGGGGAGGAGACGGGTCTGGGGAGAAGGGTCTGTTGGTAAAATTCTGGACACACGCACATGAGCTCCAGAGTTAAACCTCAGCACCCCTGCAAAAGGGGGTGCAGTGGTGTGCAGCCGTGATCCAGAGCAGGGAGAGACAGGAGGGTCCTTAGAGTGCTGGCTACGCACACATGACACCAATCCCTGAGCTCCACATGCATGTGCACACACCTGACACCAATCCCTGAGCTCCACATGCATGTGTGCAGGCACATGACACCGATCCCTGAACCCCGCATGCATGTGCACACACCTGACACCAATCCCTGACCTCCACATGCATGTGTGCAGGCACATGACACCGATCCCTGAGCTCCACATGCATGTGCACACACCTGCCACTGATCCCTGACCTCCACATACACGTGCACACACACCTGATACCGATCCCTGACCTCCACATGCATGTGTGCAGGCACATGACACCGATCCCTGAACCCCGCATGCATGTGCACACACACCTCACACCAATCCCTGACCTCCACATGCATGTGCACACACCTGCCACTGATCCCTGACCTCCACATACACGTGCACACACACCTGATACCGATCCCTGACCTCCACATGCATGTGTGCAGGCACATGCATCTGCATTAGTAGGTGACAAACTGACCCAGCCTGAGGTAGGGAGGAAGTCACCCAGGAGGTAGGGAGGCTGTGCCATGCCAGGAGGGTAAAACAACCAAACAAAAGACGTGGTGCCAGACATGAAGTTAGAGAGGAACAGGGAGGCTGTGTAGATAGCAGTCCAGAGGAGAAGGGAACCCCAGGAGATAAAGGACCTTACACGTGGCCTTCTACATCTGTGGAGTCTTCAAGCTGTAGACTGACAGTGTTTGAAAACAAAAGGGGAAAAAAACCCTCCCAATTGTTACTTCTTTATGATATATAATATATGCAGTCCAATGTACAGTTGATGGCCATGACTCTACTGAGCATGTGTATACTTCCTGGGCCCTTTTTCCCAATCTGAAAACAATCCTTTATTTTATTAGGTATCAAATGCAGTCTAAAGTATGTATGAGCTGGTGACATAGATTTTATGCAAATACTGTTTTCCATAGGAGAGCTGAATGTGCAGGGGTTTGGGTATTCTGGGGTCATGCGGGCCCTGGAACCAGCCCTATGTTTAGTAATGACAATAGGTGACCTCTTCTGTTACAGGCTCCTTGAGGGTGGTGTACGACCGATGGACCATACAGGATATGGGCACACAGAACCTCTGCAGGCCAGGACACTGTGGCTGAGATGGGCGGCCATGGTGGCTTAGGCTGGGGCACCCAGAGGAGACAGGGAGATGGCACATGATTTTGTGAGACCCAAGTGCCCGCTTATTGAAAGCCGTGTTAAAATCTGATGATCTCTTCAGCCAGTTTTTGAACAGAGTAGGGGAGATACAATTTCATTAGTTTAATGAAATGGAGGTAATTTAATATATGTGCCACTTATTTGTGCATAAAGCGACCAGATTTCAAATTTCCTAGCTCCAAATACTGTGGTTTCAGAGCAACATCTTAAGACACAACACGTTCTTGAAATTTCCTGTATTTTCTGAGAGGTTTTTTTTTTTTTTTTCCCCTCAATCTGGCCTCAGTCTGAGTCAGCACGAGTGATCGTATGGCTCCGAGGCCCGTGTATACTGCACTGAGCTGTCCTCGGAGATCAGCAGAAAGAGGAGACATGCTGCATAAGCCGTATTCCCGCTGGGTGTTCTCAGAGATGGGTAGAGCAGTAGTTACATGCTGCCACCTGGCGGGAAGGATTGGCCATCACACATATTTGAGAATGCTCCCTCTCCCAGGGCTCACCTAAGCAGACAAGAACAGTGGGTAAGGCTGTATGGCTCACTGTGCTGTCCTGCTAGGTCTTTTTAAGCTAATTATTGAAGTCATTCCATATTTGTCATTTTGGTGACTGTGTTTTCTGATCATAAAATCACTATCCCTGAAGTCTTCCAACTGGACAATTACATTTTGTGAGACATTTCTGAAGTATCTACATAAAATCATATTGAGTTAGACCCCCTCTCCCCCAGGCTGTACTGCTAACATTCCTAGCTCTAACCCCCATCCTACGGTGTCAGGGGACACTGAGGAGGTAACTTGTATTCTCATCTTCTTGCCTGAATAAACTGACATGTTGGAGACATGGGGCAGGGGCAGCCATCAGCAAGGACTTCTCCAGTACTACAGAATGAAGTGTCTGTTCAATTCTGTGGCTTGAGATTGATTTTCATTTCGAGATCAAATAACAGTTTGCATTTGCTTTTGCTTTTGCTCTTTTGTTTTCAAATTTGGATTTCAGCTTTAGAGTTTTTTTTTTTTTTTGCCGAAGAAGGTCCACTCCCCTGACCTTGGGCCTCTTTGGGTTTCACAGGTTGGCCTGAGAGTCACATTGTAGGGCAAAGAGAGCTATATCTCTGAGGGTTGTAAGACTGGGCTCAGATCCTGCCCTGCCTACCCTGGATGTACCAACTTATTGCTATCTCACCAGCCTTAGCCCCCCTATTTGTAAAATGGAGATCGTGATTGTCCCAGTATGGGGTGAAAAGCCACATAGTTGAAAAATTCACGTTGTATGAGGTTACGTCCAGATAGATGAAACCGTAACATCAGTTAATTTCAGCACCGTTTCTGAGGTGCGAGCTATACACTATTTCAATCTTGAGTGTGTACAGAAACACACTACAGACAGTGTTGGGGTATTAGACAGTGGACTGATTTGTGTACTTAATTTTCTAGCCTATTTTGTATAGTTAGTTTAGTGGCTACCGGAGAATCTTGTCCATCCACACATTTGTTTCAGTATCAACGTCCGTCTCTACCAGTTCATCCTACTGTGGATGTTTCATGTGTAAGTACTATGGGGCAGCACAGAGGTGCCCTGTAATTTGAGGAATCTCACTCAACACATTCATAACCACTGTTTAATTTCGATGAATCCCTTACCCAAGCACTGGAGGGTTTAATGACTGAGGCATTATTTTTCAGGTCTATGATGAATTTAGGGTGTTACCTGGAGTGGTATGTGTGTGTGGGGAGAGGATGGGTTAGAATCCATACTGTAGCTGAACTTGGTGATGAGAATTCTAAGTTTCCGTTATAACTCTCAATAGGTTACAACATAAAAAAAAAAAAAAAGACTGATGTAATATGTATTTTTGTTCAGGTATCAATTATGAAAAAAAATAGATTAACAAAATGCTGACCAATCCTAAGAAGCTATTTGTGATGGATGGGGTCCTAATTAGCCTCCTCTTTGTAATTTGCAGCTTTACAAAGAAATTGAAATCTGCCCCAAAGTCACCCAGAGTATTCACATTGAGAAGTCAGACTCAGCCGCTGGAAATTATGGTAGGTTTGTTTGTCTTTGCTCTTGGCTGCTTGTGTTCTAGTTAAAGCATTTCCATGTAAACAGAACGTGCGCATATTTACAATTCAATAACAAGCCTTTGGGGCCGGTCTCAAACAACGCATCTGTCTCCTGTGTTGTGAAGCGCAGTTGAGCTATGGAGAGAGATGCTCACCCTGGGCACGGGGAGGGAAGCCTCTGGCCTTCAGTCTCTTAACTTGAATCTGCAGGATTCTGCTGTCTTAAGAAGGAAATTGGTAGTCGGGGAGTGGGGAGTGGAGAGTGGGGGTCTGGAAAGATGGCTCAGTGGTTAAGAGCACTTGCTGCTCTTCCAGAGGATCCAAATTCACATCCCTGCACCTTGGGTGGCTTACAACTGCTTGTAACTCCAGTTCCAAGGGATCCAATGTCCTGCCTTCTTCTGGCTTCTGTGGTCCCTGTGCTTGTGTTTACCATACATTCACACACACTCACACACACTCACACAGACACACAGACAGTGCAGTCGTTAGAAGGAACTGGACATAGTGGGAGTGGACTGCTTCATTTTATGATGTGCATAACATGGCGAAGGAAATATTCACTTCCCTGTCCTGACCACAGACAGGCACCATCCTACTTTCTCCGCGGGCGAAGTTAAAAGGGCTTGCTTACGTGCTGCTGTGCTCTGGTGCCCGAGACCGCCGCTGCCTTGCTGGTTCACGAGGACGGAGTGCACAGTGTCCTTCACGACTGTGACTTATTACAGTGAAATAACACAGAGCAAAATCAACAAAGACAAAGGGACAGGAAGAGAGGATAGCGACAGCAGGCTTCGGCTTCCAGAACCGCTTGCTCACTGGAGTGAGAGGAGAGAGTTGAGTCCCCAGGGTCAGAGTGTGGCAACACACAGGATATACTGTTTGGGGGGAACTTGTAGAGACCCAGTCCCTGAGGCCCTTCTTGGAAAGTAGGTCACCTAGACACCCTCTATCGGACACACACCCAAATCCTAGAGTCCCGGGAGGAAAGCAGGTACTCACTGTGAATGAAATGGTTTGTACTGTGTGGACACACAAGCCACATTGGAGTGTTGGGAAGTTCCCTCCAACTAAGTGGTAGGTGCCAGTCAAGGGCCAGACTTGTGCAGGTCTGTCTATATTTTTCTTTTTCTTTTCTTTTCTTTTCTTTTCTTTTCTTTTCTTTCATTCATTCATTTTATTTATTTATTTATTTATTTATTTATTTATTTATTTATTTATTCATTTTTTAGACAGGTTTCTCTGTGTAGCTTTGACTGTCTATCTATCATTTATCTATCTATCTATCTATCTATCTATCTATCTATCTATCTATCTATCTATCTATCTATCTGAGACAGGTTTCTCTGTGTAGCTTTGGCTGTTTATCTATCTATCTATCTATCTATCTATCTATCTATCTATCTATCTATCAATCATCTATCTATCATCTATCTATCTATCTATCTATCTATCTATCTATCTATCTATCTATCTGAAATAGGTTTCTCTGTGTAGCTTTGGCTATCTATCTATCTATCAATCATCTATCTATCTATCTATCTATCTATCTATCTATCTATCTATCTATCTATCTGAGACAGGTTTCTCTGTGTAGCTTTGGCTGTTTATCTATCTATCTATCTATCTATCTATCTATCTATCTATCTATCTATCTATCTATCTATCTATCATCTATCTATCTATCAATCATCTATCTATCATCTATCTATCTATCTATCTATCTATCTATCTATCTATCTATCTATCTATCTGAAATAGGTTTCTCTGTGTAGCTTTGGCTGTCTATCATCTATCTATCTATCTATCTATCTATCTATCTATCTATCTATCTATCTATCTATCTATCTGAGACAGGTTTCTCTGTGTAGCTTTGGCTGTCTATCATCTATCTATCTATCTATCTATCTATCTATCTATCTATCTATCTATCTATCTACCTATCTATCATCTATCTATCTGAGACAGGTTTCTCTGTGTAGCTTTGGCTGTCTATCTATCTATCTATCTATCTATCTATCTATCTATCTATCTATCTATCTATCTATCATCTATCTATCTGAGACAGGTTTCTCTGTGTCGCTTTGGCGGTGTCCTAGATCTCACTCTGTGTACCCCACCACTGCTCGACTGTTGTGCACATCTTTCAACAACAACAAAAAATCTTCTATCTTAGGTATGTAGTCCCGTATATTTAAGACTACTTTTAGCTTCAACAGTAACAGAATTAGCACTGAGTACAGTTAGTGGGGGAACCTGGAGAGGTAAAGTTAGCTGAGGAAACAATCACAAAGCCCAGCGCCCCAAACCTGACATTTCCTTCTCCCCCTCACCACATGGCCTCTGAGGACTGGCTGAGACTCCTGTTGTCTATGCTCCCAAACCAGGCTGGAGAACTTGTCACCCAAGATGTTGTCTGTGCGTAGAGGAAATAGGAGAAGTGGCGAGTTAGGTCTTACTCAGTGTCAGTCACAGGTCTAAGCAAATCACAGCCACCTATTTACAAGTGTGGGCCTACTGTGTGCTGGAGGGAGCTGGCAGTTCCTGGCGAAATGTCAAGACTACTGCTTACATGTATTTGAGATCTCTCTCTCTCTCTCTCTCTCTCTCTCTCTCTCTCTCTCTCTGAATGCGGCTATTAGTTTTTTAGTGTTTGAAAATTTCCAAATCCTTCACAAGACAGCTGGCATTATGTTCCTTCTGCATCTCCTCCCGCAGGCAAATAACCTCATCTCAAAATGCTCATCAGTGTTCTGCAGCCTAATGAATAGGGCCTGGTTTTGTAGCTCTGGCCACCTCCATTATACCTTCATGCCATTTACTGTTTGACCCTCGAACTAAACGCATCAGAAAGCCTGGAGGACATTTTCAATGGCAAAGAATTAATGTTTATAAAGGGCTTAGTATGCAACAGAAATGTGACCTCCATGATTAGAGCCGTAAATTGGTGGCACTGGCGGAAACAAGTGTCTGGTCCCTTGGACTCAGGTGCTCTGTGGTAGTGCTTCTTCCTCTGCTCATTCTTCATTTCTGTCGAACGAGCAAGAGTAAGCCAGTGGGAATCTGGAAAAGAGCGGATTTCCAAGCTCTCGGGCTTTTAGTCTGGACTGAGTGATTTGGGGACCCAGAAGTAGGCACTTGGCATAAAAACACCCTAAGTTACCTCCATTTATTTCCTTAGGGGATGTTCCATAGGTGCCTAAAATTGTAGTTAGCACATAGCCCTCTACTATTCCCCGTCCCATACATGCATACCAATAATAAAGTTCACAGTTTTAATGTGTATGCACATTTTGTCTGTGTGTTTATCTGTGTACTATGTTGCATACCTGGTGCCTTGGGGGGCCAGAAGAAGGACCTGGAATTAAAGATGGTTGTGAGCCCCCCTTTGGATGCTGAAAGTGGAACCTGGATCCTCTGGAATAACAGCCAGTGTTCTTAACCACTGAGCCATCTCTCCAGCCCCTAACAAAGTTTGATTTGTAAGTTAAGCACATTAAGATAGTGACAAGAATGGGTCGTAATAAAGAAGAGCTGTAACAATATGTTGTGAGTAGAGTTGAGTGTGGGTGACCACAGTCATAGGAGGTAAAAACCATGGGTGTGAATGCGGGTGCTGGACTGTGTAGACTTTAGGGCTGCTCACACTGTGTGACATAAAGTGGGGTCTGGCAGCGGTGGCGCACGCCTTTGATCCCAGCACTCGGAGGCAGAGCAGGCGGATCTGTGAGTTCGAGGCCAGCCTGTGCTACAGAGCAAGGAGTTCCAGGACAGCCAGAACTGTTACACAGATAAACCCTGTCTCGAAAAATCAAAAAAGAAAAAAGGAAGGAAGGAAGGAAGAGAGAGAGAGAGAGAGAGAGAGAGAGAGAGAGAGAGAGAGAAAGAAAGAGAGAGAGAGTGAACGAGCTTTGTTTTGATTGGGGTTGGGTTTTGTGGCTACCATTACCTCCATACAGTTCGTAGCCCCCATGCTTGGAGGCTGTGGCCATACCACGCTGATGGAGGAGGTTCTCAGGGCCAAACCACTTGGTACCATTTCCTGAGCTTCCCTCTGGAAAGCCCTGCTGCATGGCTGGTGACGTCAGCTAAGCCAGCTCTCAGTATCCGGACTCCTATTGGCAGCGCCGGCCGGCCGTGTTGGCTGGGAAAGATGAAGAGTCCCTGTGGTAGTTACTTTTCTGGTTGCCACTGCTAGGAAATCCTCTAACAAAGCCACCCAGTGGAGAAGGGGTTTATTTCAGCTCACAGCCCGAGGGGATGGTCTGTCATGAATGCTCACATTCAGAGGATGCAGCCACCCTCCTGTAGGGTGGACCTTCCCAACTCAATTAACCCAGTCATGCCTGCGATTGTCTCCTAGGGGATTCTAGCTCTTACTAAACTGGCAGCCCATACATAATCCTAGATGATCTGTTGGCCTCCGACCCCAGAGACTGCTGGGGCATCTCAATGCACACTCAGTCAGTCTGCATCCAGCCCTAACGTCAGCTTACATGTAGCTTTCCTGTACATATGAGTGCCACAGGTATGCAGGCCGTTTGAGGATGACCTAATAACTCAACTGGCTGAATACATTTTTAAAGAGTCAACACTTAGACCAGTCAGTGATGGACTCACACCTTTAATTCCAGCATCCAGGAGGCAGAGGCAGGGGGATCTCTGAGTTTGAGGCAGGCCTGGTCTGTAGAGTGAGTTCCAGGACAGCCAGGGCTACACAGAGAAACCCTGTCTTGAAAAAAACCAAACCAACATAAAACGAGTAAACACCTGGGCATTCTTCTCTCCTTGCCAGCCCCTAGATGGTGCTCAGATTACATGCCTCTTAGACTAAGCTAGGTCCTAGGCAGTCTCGGAGTGGACGTGTGCACAGGTCAACACTGCAGCTCTCCCTTGGCTCGGAGTACCTCTGAGACTCTGTGTTAGCTGTGTGTCATCCTTTTGGTGTGTGTCTGTACTTGAACAGCTATTTCATCCTGGGCCTGGTTTGGGGTTCTCTATGTGGATTCCCTTTGGCAGTGGGTGTCTGTATGAGGGATTTCCTGGCAGTTCGTCAAATCAGTTTTAATTTTCTTCACTCATCTTAATTACTTCCTTTACTAGGTCGCTAGGCCACTTATCACTCATCACGCCTTCCTGTTTTTACAAGGGCAGCTTCCTAATTGCTGGTTACCTTAGTTTGATATTGAATGATCTCCCTCTGTCCGTTGGCGATCATTTTGGCCTGTTAGAGTCTGCTGAGATTAGAGCGTTCCTATCCCACATAAAACTTTTGTTAATTGGCTGTAAGATCACCGTGTTCTTCATTCAGCTTACGTTCGTTTGATGGAGGAGATGGTTACACAGACCCCACGGCCTTACCTATGATGCACAGAGGTGCCGGCATGAGCTTGGCCCCGCCCTACACATTTGTCCTTTAGGATGCTCTCTGTGTGTGTGTGTGTGTGTGTGTGTGTGTGTGTGTGTGTGTGTGTGTGTGTGTGTAAGGTTGTGTCGTTGTGTGCAAGCCTTTGGAAAGCTGTGCCCACAGCCCCTTTATTTGCCCTGTTCGCAGTCAGATTGAGATCCACCAGATTGAGAACTCTAGTATGCTTCTTGTGTCCAGATGTCTAAATTTTGTACCCAAGTGCCTGGTGCAGAATGTCATAGTTGATTGTAGGGCTCCCCTGCCTCACTAACTCCTTAACAGTCATTCAGACACACACACACACACACACACACACACACACACACACACACACACGGAACAGAAGGAAATTCTTTTTTTTTTTTTTTTTTTTTTTTTTTTTTTTTTTCCGAGACAGGTTTTCTGTGTAGCTTTGCGCCTTTCCTGGAGCTCACTTGTAGCCAGCTGCTCGAACTCACAGAGATCGCCTGGCTCTGCTCCCGAGTGCTGGATTAAAGCGTGCGCCACCAACGCCCGGCTCAGAAGGAAATTCTTGACTGACCTCTGTCAACTGTGGTTCCAGAGCGTCCTCTGCCTTGATCTTGTCTTCCAACTAAGCAGGCTCGTTCTCAGCACATGCCATTAGCATCTTAATTCCTCTCCCCCATAAAAATGAAATTCAAACTGATAACAGAGTGAAGACTAGGAAGTTCTGTTCTGTGTCTCACAGAGTTATAGGAGAATTAGCAGTGGCAGGTGGCCTCTATTGCCCGAAGCTGGTCACCTGTTTCCTGGTACCGTGAGCTAAACAGAAAACTTCATGTTCACTTTGACACTACTAGAAAAGTCTCAGCGGCTCTCTGGCATCCAGCCTTATAACAGGTTTTTTTCTTTCCTTTCTTTATTTTTATTTATTTATTTTGCCTATTTTTTTAAAACAACTTTTTCTTCTGCTCCCAGCATTGGTTAACTATTTAATAGTTTGATGATCACTAGTAGAGTCTGAAATCAGCTAACCAGATTCCAGTATGAAATGGTATAGGTAAAGTGAGTTTTCAGAATGTGGTAATAAATTAGAGCAGTGTCCAGTAGCAGTGCGTATGGGTGAACACACCCCACCCTGGGACAGTGTGTCCTTCTATGTAGAATACGGGTGAACACACCCCCACCCTGGGACAGTGTGTCCTACCATGTAGAATACGGGTGAACACACACCCCACCCTGGGACAGTGTGTCCTACCATGTAGAATACGGGTGAACACACACCCCACCCTGGGACAGTGTGTCCTACCATGTAGAATGAGTGAGTTAAAAAGGTAAGGGACCCCATGAGGTAAGCCCATCTGTCTGTCTGTCTGTCTGTCATGTGCCGTGTAAGGAAGAGGATGGGAAAGGCAAATCATGCCCTTTGCTAGGAAACAGGTGAGGTAAAATAATGCTCTTTTGTTTGCATTCACAGGCGAGTATGAAGTATGAAGATTAGTGGACCGAGTGGTATTTATTTTTATAAGTAGTCACTCTTAGAGTGATCTAAAAATACTTTTTTTCCCTGCTGTGTAAAACAATCTGAACAACAGGAAAGACAAAAAATTCCAAAGTGTAACCCCGAACACAGACATACCTCTGTGCTCGCAGCAGGTACTTCCTGTTGTTTTCTAAACACTCAGAGGTGTGATCCCTGTGGTCTGTCTTCTGTCTTCTGTAGGGTTTTCCCTGTCTTCTGTGGACGAAGATGGTGTTCGAAGGCTCTATGTGAACAGCGTCAAGGAAACCGGGTTAGCTTCCAAGAAAGGTAAGACTGTGGAGGCCTTGGCTGCTTCTGTTTCTGTTACATTTTTTTGCTTTTTAGTTTTTGAGACAGGGCCTTGATACTTAGCTAAGGCTGGCTTGGAACTCTTGGTGTGGCTCAGGCCGGTCATGGACTCATAGTCTCCCTGCATCAGCCTCTCCAGTGTTAGCAATCTACAGACTTGCAAACCCCCACCTCTACCCCCCACCTCCACCCTGTGGCTCCTGTTTATCACATAACCTTTTGGATTTTTCTCATTGGTTAATGAGAAAGACATTTCCAGAGGGTTTGTGTATAAAGAATATTTCTCCTTGAAAACAGTGCCAAGGAAGGGGGTTTTACTCCATGAATTCGGGTGTGCAAGAAATGTCACGCTCCTAGGTTTGGGAGGAGACTCTGAGCCTGTATCTATGGGACGACTGCGATATTTCCTCTAACTACCATGGTTCTTTATCTTCTGGGGAGCTCTGGGGCTTGGGGGAAGCAGAACTTTGGCCCTCACCGTCAGAGGCATTGCCCGAGCCTGCAGCACCCCCAGAAGAGGCTGCTCCACTCCGTCACTTCCTGGAGAGTCAGCGGAGGTTGGTTTGAGATCCAGCCTCCTCATCTCCGTTGTCTGCTCTGCCCAGCTATGTCTTGCCGGTGTTCTCAGGTTCCCTTGTCAACCTAGATTACAGTGGACCCTCTATATCCATGGACTACGCGTCTCTGGGTTCCACCAACTACACATTGAAAATCTCTAGGGGAGGGAGGGGGTCAGTGGTTAAAAAGTTACCAGATACTGAACATATACTCACCTTTATTCCTGTCATTATTGCCTAAACAATATAATGTAGTTACCAGTGCATTGATGTTGCTTTAGATATTACAGATAATTTACAGATGATTCAAATATGGCTGCATGCAGATTTGACTCTACTACATCTGCAGATGTTTTCAAGGGCCATCTTGGAATCCACCCACCAAGGGTACCAAGAGAAGCCAGAACTTGTCCACTCCATTAGTTTTTAGGACCACGATTACAGATTAAACTCTGTGGCTCAAACACACAGAAAATTTTTCAGTTCAAGAGGCTAGAAGTCTGAAGCCAAGGTGTTGGGAGGATCGATTCCGTTTGGAGCCTCAGGGAAGAATCTGTCAGAATTCTTAGATATGGTGGCTGCCAGCCCTCTCCAGTGATCCTTGGTTATTAACTGATGTGTTCCATTTTGGCCTTAGTACTCAACATGGCCATTCCTCCATGTCCTTAGTCCTTCTGTGGCTGTCTTCTAAGAACAGAGGTCATTTTGATTTAACACTCACCCTAAATTTCCATGAATTTTGTCTTAGGGTTTATTTTGACTTAATTATGTCTTCATATTGTATAGTTGTAGTAGTTATTTTAATTATCTCCATGATACGTGCCTGAGCCAAACCTCTTTCCAAAGAAGGTTGCTTCCTGATGTTGTAGGCAGAACATGATTGTTTTTGTTTTGTTTTGAGGGCGTCCACTGTTCAGCTCATTATACTTACAAAAATATGAAGCCGGTCGGTAAGTTTAGGAGTTTTGTTCTTGGTGTGGAATCTTGTGGGAAGATAATCCACGTTGGCCAGCACCTGTGTGTCCGCTGTGCCTCAGACACAGTTACCCAAATCTCATCTGCCAAGAACTCTTGACTGGAGCCCTGGGAACAAGGGGAATGAATTTCCTGCCTCCATCCCTGGGGCAGCCGAGCGCAGAACTGGGTGTTTCCTAGCTTGTGAGTTCCGTGTGTGGATCATTTTATTTGTGCTGTCAGCCAGTCTGTGTGTGCACAGACAGAGAAGGAGGGACCTGAGGGAGGGATAGTGAGGATCATGTGCTAGCTGTCCTGGGGGAGAACCTCCTGCCTGTTCCGCCTGTACTTTCTAGACCACAGGCAGACTGGAGGCCGGAGTTTGCAGAGGTTCTGAGCTGCATCTCAGCTGAGAACCGAGACAGGTTGATCCCCTCCAGACCTGGGGCCTGATCGTTATCGCTTTCAGCAGGATGAGTGTGCTGTGGGCGTGGCCCGGGGGTGGGGGATCTTCTGGCTTTAGTCACATCCTGTCTTAGTTCTTTGAATCTGAGAACCCTGATGCTCCATGAAAACAAATGTCTCCCCAGCCTCCTCTCGCCATAGAGCAGTGTTCTCAGCAGAGGTAAGACCGGTGTGTATGTGTCTTCTCCAGCCACAAATATCATCCTGACACCCCACACAGGGTGGGCAGTGTCAGGAGGAGGCGCTTGGAGTGTTAGCTCTGGCAATTAATGAAAACATCCATCCCACCACACCCCCTTCGGGCTCACTGCAGGCCACACAGCCTGTTTGTGTACTCTGTACCAAATGTCCCCTCCCCCAGCTTCCCTCTACTCTCCCAGTTTAGCTTGATGTTGTCGATCAGCCAGCCTTCGATAACCTGTAATCTGTTTTACCTGTCATCTGTGAGATATTTTCTTTCCCAGAATCAGTGACCCCAAGTCCTCTGACCACTCATTAGCATACAGACTAGAGAACTCGGACTGGCTTTTTGAACACCGCCTAGGTGCCTGCAGCCCTGTTAAAATGGCCAGAGTATGTTGTTGAGAGGAGAGGCCAGTTGAGCGGTGGCCGCAGTGGATCCGAGCACTGTTTGCATGAGCACACACTGGTTTCCACCTTCGTTCCTTTTCGTTGGCCACACTGGCCTTTTGGCCATTCCTGCAGTTGGGTCCCATGTGCCCACTCCCGCCCTCTTGCTCTTCACACACAGACGGCTCTGAACGTGGGCTCGCATGGGCTGCCCTTGCAGAACGGACTTCCGGTACCGTGGTGTGTTCTTTGGCCCTTCCACGTCTCCACTCATCACGGCCCTGTTTGTTTTTGGACCGTCACTCTCCCTTGGAGATCACCCGAGAGCCGTTTGTTGTCATCTGGGATTTTCATGATGGCCTCACAGGACATAGCCTGGTTGAGAAGGATACACGCCATCTTGCTCCAGACAGCTTCGAGACTTCATAGATACTTTTTCATGGTCAATTCTTATTTCCAGCGTTAGTTAGGGGTAAATGGCAACCTGGAGAGCCAATGTTTATTGAATGTCTTCAGAGATTACACGATCAGCTTCATTTCCTCTCCTTACCACGTTTCCCTCTTACCTATGAGACTGGGGCTGGGGGTGACGTCTCAGCTGTCCCAGAGGCTGCCCATGCCGCAGCGGTGGCAGAAAGACCCCAGTGGGAGGCGTCACAGCACAGTACTGCGGCATGGCCTCTCCTCTTCCCTCATTCTGAGAAGAACGCCTTCTGTGCTGTCTCCCTGGTGTTGCCATAACAAAGGCCTGGAAGCTGGGTGGCTTACCGCAGCAGAAATTCCTGCGCCTGCAGTTCCGGAGAAGCCAGGCAAGGTTTCGCTGGCCATGCTCGCCCTGAACCTTTTGGAGAGAACCCTCTCTGGCCTCATCCAGTGTCTGTGGCTCCACACGTTTGTGGGCTTGTGGCTGTATCACCACAGGCTCTGCCTCCACCTTCACTGGCCCCCGCTCTCCCTTGTGATCGCTCTTCCATGGGCCCGGTGAAGGTGTGTCAGTGGACACAGACCCACCAGACCATGCGGAGTCTTATGGTTACAACCATAAAGATCCTCTTTGAAGGAAAAAGTGCGCTCACAGGTTCTGTGAGTGCAAGGACATGGGGACAAAGTTTCCAGGGGTCAGCACTCAACCTGCCATTATCTTACTCTGCCAGTCGCATGAACCTGGAAGCTTCCTTCCGAAACTCTTCATAGATGCCTTCTGGCTTTCAGATCTTTTTATCCCAATATCCTGTGATACCGGACTTACAGGTCTTTGAGTTGTTTTAAGAAAAGACCAAAGCCAGCCATGGCTCACACCCATAATCCTAGCCCACAAGAGGCAATGGAAGGATTGCTATGAGGTCAGAGTCAGACTGAACTGCATAGTGAGTTCCAGGACATACACACTCATGCGTGCGTGCGTGCACACACACACACACACACACACACACACACACACACACACGCCAAACACTAACATCTCTGTTTTTCATATATTGGAATTTTATATTTTCTGTTTAAAATTTACACTGCTCCAGATTTTTACCTAAAAATGACTTGTTTAGGGCTAGAGAGATGGCTCAGTGGTTAAAGTCACTGGCTGTTCTTCCAGAGGCCCTGAGTTTAATTCCCAGCAGCCACATGGCAGCTGATGACCTCTTTAACATCCATGGAATATGATGCTGTCTTGGTGTGCAGATGTACATGCCGACAAAACACACATAGAAATAAACAAATAAATCATAAGTACAATGAATGGTTTACTCAACAGAATTTTACCTTGGACACAAAAACATTCTCATTTCATTCATTTCCACCCCCTCCCCATGCACTTTTCATTTTGTCTGTTTTGTGCTCGGTAATGGGTTTTGTAAGTTTTGGAAATCAGAGTGAGGATAGCCAGGGTTAGCTCCAAATCTGGGAAGTGAGAACTCTCTAGAATGATCCTTCTGCAGAGTCAGAGCTGGGATCCATGGCTGCCTTGGGTGGGGCGGTTTCTCAATTCTGCAATACTCCTGTCTCAGCCCTTCCTTCACCTCCCTTCTCAGGGAGACTCCCTTCCCTCGCCGCCGCCGCCTCCTCCTGTTCCTCTTCCTCCTCCTCCTCCCCCCCCCCCCCCTCCTCCCCCCCTCCTCCCCTCCTCCCCCCTCCTCCTCCTCCTCTTCCTCCTCCTCCTCCTCCTCCTCCTCCTCCAGCAGCTGCAGTGGCTATATAAAGATCTGAGCGGCCCCTTCCTTAGGCACAGCCTCTGGTCTCCCCAGGTTGGGCTTCTTCTTGGCTGTCCCTTCGGGTGGCCCTTTCCCAGGTGTGCCCTGCAAAGGCTGCAGAAACTTCTGAGGACCTGACAAAATGAAATGAAGATGGGCTTCCCGGGTCCTGTGTCATTCAAAGGCAGAGGGAGTGGTGATAACAGCTGCATTTGGTTCCGTAGACTGTCCTCGCTGTATGAATTTGGAAAGTGGTAGGCAGAAGAAACTTCTGCATTTCAGTCTCCTAGAAGTGATAATAGATACAAGTGTGTACAAAACACTGTTGCCAACATTTCCAGAAACCAGCATGTTGGGGAGTTAACCAGACTCAGCATTTGGAGAAGAAGATTGGCAGATGCTTAGAACACATTGAAGAAGTAATGAGTGGGTTCGGGTCAGCAGTTCTCAACGTGTGGGTCGTGACCCCCTGCAGGGGGTCACCTAAGACCATTGGAAAACATAGATACTTTCAGTTCATAACGGTAGCAAAATTACAGTTATGGAGTAGCAACGGAAATAATGTTATGGTTGAGGGTCCCCACACCAGGAGGAACTGTGTCAAAGGGTCGAGGGTTAGGAAGGTTGAGAACCACTGGTCTAGCGCTTTCTCAGACCCATGTGAGAACTGCATCCTGCTCCCAGCAGCCCTGGGGCTGTGAGACTCATTCCAGGAGCGCTTGGCATGCCCCTTCTGTCAGAACTTCTAAGTAGTTGTGCTCTGATTTGTGTGACATTAAAACTTTTCCACCTTGCCTTGGCAGGCCTGAAGGCGGGGGATGAGGTTCTCGAGATCAATAATCGTGCCGCCGGCACCCTGAATTCATCTATGCTCAAAGATTTCCTCTCCCAGCCCTCCCTGGGCCTCCTGGTGAGGACCTACCCTGAGCTGGAGGGAGGAGCAGAGCTCCTGGAGAACCCACCGCACCGAGTGGACGGCCCTGTGGACCTGGCGAGAGTCCCCTCGCCTTCCTCACCAGCAACCCAGGTAGGCTGTGCCTAGGGCTGTGCCTCGTCAGCCTGTGCCCTGGGGCACGCTCCACACTCTGCACCTCGGGCATTGGAAGGTGGCAGTGAGTGAAGCTGCCCTGTACTTCCTGTTGACATTTTTAAAGGGGAAGGTGTTTTTGTCATGGAGTATGTGCTGTGTGTGTCTTTTGCTCGTTGTCATCTTGGAGAGGGGGTGAGTGATGGGAGGCCACCACTTCATGGTCGTGGATAAAGGCATGGGATCTCAGATGCCCCGGAGAGGCATAGTCCTCCTGTAGCCTTCTCTGTCTCCAACCCCAAAGTCTGTCCAGCCCTCCTGCTCTTCCCTCGTGAGAGGAACTGGGGGCTTTGTGAGGCATCTTCTCCAGCAGGTGTTTGCTTGGTGTGACTCCCGTGAACGTGAATTGGGTCAGCGGAAACCCTGCCGTACCCCGCTCCATCTGCTACTCTTACCTCCTTTCTTTCCTGCTCCCTCTGGTGTCCATGTACGCATCCTGATAGAAGCAGCTTGGGTGACCCCTGCCTTGGAAGCCTTCCTGGGACCCCTACAGAGTTAGTGCCCACCCACCACCCCCAGCTCCGTGGCCTGCAAAATGTGTCTCCTTGGGCTCCGGCCATATTGTCCTATGAGGGTTACTTGCTTGTTTGCTTTTTAAGTTTTAGTCTGAGGGGCTTTCACTTTGTAGCCCAGACTGCCTTGGAACCCCCTGAATAGCCTCGGTTGGCCTTGAACCCAAGATTTCCCTGCCTCTGCTTTCCGAGAACACCTTCAAGCCTGGCTCATTTGATACTTTTGACTTGCCTGTCTCTTTCCTTAGTGTTTGTTTTCTTGGAATGGGTGTGTTTTCTTCCTCTGTGCGGTCCTTCCCTTTGCACATGGCTTCCCACACAGGCGACCCTTTCTGGTTGAACTTGAGACTGAATGTATGAACAGAGGAACTGGGTGGATTGCAGTAGCTCAGTTTTTATGAACTGGTGCTAGGGTTTGGGTTGACTGACTAGGCTTAACTTCAGAAGTATTTTCTCTTTGGCTTGTGTTTTCAGGGGGAAAAAAAAGCTTGAGGCAGGGTGCACATGCGTTTGTGTGTGTGTGTGTGTGTGTGTGTGTGTGTGTGTGTGTGCGCATGCGCTTTTGTAGTTCCGTATCTGTGTTGTTAGGCACTTATGTATCACTGCTTGCCATTCTTGTCAAATTACCATCTGCAGCTTGGCTGCTTCAGCGAGAAGCTTGTGATCGATCATTCATGGTTTTGTTTCGTGGCTCTTGGAAGAATTTGACAAGTTGAAGCTTCAAAAAATTGATTGTACTTAGTTTACTATTGCCTTCCTTGGATGGCTGTGTTGTAGTGGTCGTTGTTCTTAAAAAGCTGCTTCGGGGAGCCCAGAATGCCAAGAAAAGGGGATTGGGACCATGGAGGCTATTCTCTCAGATGGCCACAAGGTGGCATGTGTGATCCTCCAAAAGGACCCACAGCGTCTGTCCTGTAGGGTGACAGAGAAACACATTGGGTGCGCCATGGGCTTGTTGCAGGATTCTGTGATCATGTACATGAAGCTGGAGTGTGGCCGTGTTTGGATTAATTTCCTATCAGGGTCATTCCTATCCATCACAGATACAGATTCAGAATTTACATGTTATCATCCACAAGCTGAAACCTGATCACCCCACCTGATTCTGAACAACTTGGATCTGTCCTGGCACATCTTGTTTTGGGTTTGTTCCCACTGCAATGGCAGATGAAGCGGTTGTGATGGGGAGTTATGGTCCACCAAGCCAGAAATGGTTATTCTCTGGCCCCTAGAGAGAATGCCCCTGTGTAAAATGGACTCTTGCTTACAAATTGCTTCCTTATTTACTGATACTGTTTCTTACTAAAAAGACCCTTCGAATATACACAAATTATTCCCCTAAGTGTTTTTAAATAATTGTTTTTGAAACCAGGTCTAGCGCTATGGCTCAGATCAGCCTAGAATCACTAGATGTTTCCAAGTTGGCGCCCAAATTGGAATTCTCTTGCCTCAGCCTCTTGAATACCGAGATGATAATAAACGAGGCGAAATAGTTTTTAGTGTGTCCTTGTCCTTGTAGAAGGATCTGGGTGTATTCCATGTATGTGGTAGTTGTCCTGTCTTTGATACAATGGAGTCTGTTAAGCCCGGGCTTTCCTGTCACGTCGCATAGACCAGGCACCCGCAGAGTCCCTGTGCCAAAACCACTGAACGCAGTCTTATCTAAAACAGTAAAACTTCGACCCTGGAGTCTTCTGTAGGAGATTTATTCTTTCCTTTGTTGTTGTTGTTGTTTTTTCCTAACCAAATGACTGTGACTTGAAGCTCATGGTCCCCACCTGGGTCTCTGCCTTCTGGGTGCTTCCACTTCCTGTTCCTTATTTAACAGCAGAAGATGAAAGGGGAGAGCGAGGAAACAGGATGGGTAGCCCACGAGCCTGCCCCATAGCCAGGCAGAGATAACAGGGACTCAGCAGACGGCCGGCAGTTAGCACAGAGCCGCTGGACAATGGGTAGCCTCCACTCCAGCCTTGATCTAAATTTAGAAGTAACTAAAAATAGTAGCCATCCGAGTGGCAAGTTTGGGGTGCGGTGCTAGAGCGTCTTTAAGATGGTCATACTAAGCATGTAGTGACCTGGGCAGAGACCCAGGCGGGAAGTGGGAACATCTCGGGGACTTTGAGGCCCTTGTGAGCTCTGGTACTGTCTGCCCAGCGTGCAGGCTTGACCAGACCTTCCCTGAGAGCCGGGATTGAAGGTATTGACTCTCTTTCAAGCTTTGGTTATTTCTGAACCTCGTTCTCACATAGAGGCTTGTGTGTGGGAACATCATAGACTGGTGGTTAAAAATAGGCCCTGACCCAGGTTCTCCGGGCTGCGTTCATTTCGATGTGAGCCCGTGGTCCTGTGAGCCCTGATGCACCATTCTGTGTCCTGTGATCTCATTATAAAATGGAGACAAGAGCACACTGTCATCCTACTAGGTCAATGCAATGTTTAGACGAACAGTAAGTATTAAGAAACAGGTTACACCCCAAGACACAGGTTACACCCCAAGACAGTGTCTGTCACGGAGGACATGGGGATTGTCTGACCAATAACAGTCAGCTGTCCCCCCACACTGTCTGCTCCTCCACTCTGCCTGCAATGGGCAGCATGTCGGACACTCGGGCTTATGAATTTCACTGTGCTTACCATCTCCAGGTGGAGAGGAGGAATTCTGTAGTACTGAACGCTGAGGTCTCTGGACCCCTTTCACAGCTCTGGAGTCGCTCCGACTCTTGTTGTGTGTTTATTTTGGGGATTGTTTTAGATGGCATTTTAGACTCCTTGACTGATTTTTCACATGTACCTAGAGTTGGGACTTAGACCAGCAGCTCTTCCTGTTTGTAGACTTTGTCCTGGGAAAATGGTTATGAAGAAGCTCTGGTGATGTGCAGACTTTGTTGATGCTATTTCGGGGTCTACTTCATTGAGATTTTGATGTTGGAAATCTGTTAAGGGGCTGTGCATTTTCTTTTACTCCTTGATAAAAGAAGGGAGCATAGTGCATGTTTCCACATTGCCTTCAAAGCCAAGGTCGGGAAAAGGATGTCTCCTCCGTATTTTAAGACCCAGTTCTCATCCATGGCCATTTGCAGTCCATAAGTTCTACCTGGAGTCTTACTGGCCCTGTTTTCATCTTATTTCCTAAGCACTTGTTTACATACACACCAGGAAGCTAGCCAGGACCAAAAAAAGGGCAGTTCCCTCAGTGACTGTTATCCTGGGAGCATCCTTATTGTAAAGACGAAGCTGGTGTGAGAACTTGGAAACTGTTTGCATGGAGTTTCCTAGAAGCCTTTGCTAAGTTCCTATGGGATTTGCTTTGAATACTGATCTTAACCTTGGGGACCAGGTCATTCTTTGGTGTAAAGGGCTGGTCTATGCATCCCTACAACCTGCTCACCCCCAAACAAAAATGCCCCTCAGAGATTGCTGCGGTCTGCCAGGTGTCTTAGAAGCTACAGACCTACCTCAGTCAGCTATGCATCTCAGCGAGCATCAGTGTAGGAAGGCAGATACAGATCTGAATATTTTTAGAAGCTTCCTAAAACACATGCCCATCATGTTTTAACATGCTTGTCTGGCATGTCCCTTTACTGCCATTCCTACTAAGGGGAGAGAGGGAAACTTATTTTGAATGTTGGCTTCACTTTTTTCTTATTAAGAAAAAAATTTTCATTCATTTTACACATCAATCCAAGATTCCTCTCTCCCTACCTCCCAGCCTCCCCCAACCCCCGCCCCGCCTTCAAGAAGGCAAGGTGGCTTCTTAATGAGTAAAATTACCGTGGTATAAAATATAAATCATGAAACTCACCCATGAAACAAAGTTACTTCTCCTAGCAATTAGCAAAAACTCAACTTTTATGCAAATTCTAAGACTTGTCATTCCAAGGCCGGGCGGTGGTGGTGCATGCCTTTAATCTCAGCACTAGGGAGGCAGAGCCTGGTTGATCCAGTCTGGGCTACAGAATGAGTCCCAGGAAAGGCACAAAGCTACACAGAAAAACCCTGTCTCGAAAAAAAACAAATTAAAAAAAAAAAAAGAATTGTCATTCCAGTGGCATCTGTGGTGTCTTCAGAAGTCTTAAGTGTGTGTTTAGAGCCAGGTACGGTTGATATAAACCTGTCCTTCTGGCAGGATGGGTGACAGGCAGGATTGCTGAGAGGGAGAAGTAATCTTGAATAATGTAGCAAGTACTAGACCAGCCAGAACTATATTAGCAAGACCCCTCTTACACATACACACACACACACACACACACGCACGCACGCACGCACGCACGCACGCACGCACGCATGCGAAAATTCTGCTTGTCTCTCTTAAGTTCTGTTATTAGCCATCCTTCCTTCCAGTGCAGTGCAGTGCAGTGCAGTGCAGTACCGTGTAGTGCAGTGCCTCTGATGCATCGTCCCGTCCCTAGACTTCTACTTGGCTGACGAAGTGACGCAGGTGTCTTGTGTTATCTCAGCAAGGAGTCCGCACTTTTGTAGTAAAAAAAAAAAAACAAAACGCTGGGCTCTCTGGAGGGGCTATGCTGCATCTTATTTGAAAAGTGAAAAGTATTCTTGCATTTTGAGCTAAAGAGAGAGCCGAGCCTGGGTGGCTGACAGCCGGCCAGTGACACATTAGAGACGTTCAGATCAGGCTCAGATTGGAGACTCGCAGACCCTTTGATCGGCCTCCAGCACATCTGTCTGCTGCTGAGAGGAAGCTGTGGGCTGCAGTGAGCGCAGATGCACCTCCTGCAGGAAGTCGATTCCTTGGCATCTGGTTCACAGGAAAGGCCCCTGTGTTGCCATGCACGGCTAAGGCACCTCGGCTCAGAGGAGGAATTGTTTGCACCAGGCAGGGACGGCGCTGGATCTGCCTGGCCTGTAAGTGTTCTCTGTGCAGAACAGAAATGGAAGGCTCTGTTTTGTTCTGGGGACTCAGCACTTAGGGAACAGGGAGGGGTGACGTAGAAGAGCAAGTGAACAGCTTTGTCGTCCTGAAAACAAATCTGGGCCAGTCTTGCGGATTCTCCGAAGCCTCACAGATGCCCGGCCACACACACATGCTCCCTGTTTGTTTGTCGATAAGGTTCGCAGCCATGTATGCCTTGTAAACTGTTGGCAAGCCTTGCTTTCTGTCACTTAGCACATGGCCTGCTTCTGTGGGTCCTGCTGGGGTGTGGGGGAATCCAAATGCCTTGTCTTGATTTCCAGCGAGATTTGATTGATGGCATCTATCAGAGCCAGTGTGTGGATGGGGGTGGGTGGGTGTTACTTTGCAGACTGGGGGGTGGGTGGGCTTTGGTTTTGTGTTTTTAAAAACGATTAGTGTAGGGTCTGGAGAGATGGTTCAGTGGATAAGAACACTTGTTGCTCTTGCAGAAGACCTGGTTTCCATTCCCAGCACCTACATGGAGGCTCGCAACTGTCTGTAACTCCAGTTCTAGGAGATCTGTTACTGTCTTATGGCCTCTTTGGGCACGAGGGATGTGCATAGAGCACGCACATACGTGCAGGAAAACAATGATACACATAAAATTAAATAGAAATAAAAATAATTTTAAATATCACCAAGGTACGTTCTATTTTACTTTCTCAACAAGCTGACAATTAAGCCAAAATTGTCAATGTTATGGCTTTTCCACAGTGTTTTTATTACTTTTCTCTTTTATGTACTCATGTACATGTACATATTTATTGTGGCGTACATGTGGGAGCCAGTGGACTACTTGCCGGGGGTGGGGGGGCAGTTCTCTCCTACCTTGTGTGTCCCTCAAATTGAACTCAGGTCCTTAGGCTTGGTGGCCAGGTGCCTTTCCCCGCTGGGCTGTCTCTCCAGCCCATATTTATTTCTTTTTGAGACAGGGTCTTGCTGTACCCCAGGGTGTCCTACAGCTTACTACATAGACCATGTTAGCTTCAAACTTGCCATCCTCCTGCCTCAGCCTTCCGGGTGCTGGAATACATGCGTGTACCACTCAGCCTCACTCCCAGTGTATTATGCTGTCTCCAGTTTGCTCCTGCAGTACAGTTTTGCTCCTGTAGTGGGTTTGGTTTCTGAGTTTTTTTTTTTGGCTGCAGATGCTGATGCCATGTATTGTGGGGTGAACATGAGATTCTTTTAATGGTGTAGCTAAGACATGATTGGAAAGGAACCACAGCCCAACAGTTGAGTCCCAGACGGATGCCTTTAGGGTTGTCCAGTCTCTTCTTGCCCTCCCCACCAATCTGTCAATCACGTTTACCCCTCGTCTGAATTCCAGTATTAGTCATAACTTTTAAAAGTTCGTTCCTAGGGACTGGTCAGGCGGCTCAGTGCTTAAAGAAGTTGCCACCAAGCCTGACGACCTGCCTTTGATTCTTAGGACTCACGTGGTGAAAGGAGAGAGCCGGTTCCTGAAAGTTTTACACACACACACACACACACACACACACACACACACACACACACACACACGCAGAGCAGAATAAGTTTAGTGCTTGAACTAGAGAATTTGTTTAACTTGGACACATTGCTTGTATATCTCATTAGACAAGGATTTTTTTCCTTTATATTTAATTGCCACGAGGCCTTGAAGAAAGGTACATGAATGCTGTATGATCTAAATAAGGACTAAATTGTGAGTTAAACTTTTGTGGCTGGGTGTGCATTGTGCCAGTCTTAGTGGTGTGGGGGACGAGTGACTTGCAAAGGTTTTTCAACCATGAAGACTTGATGGTGATATGGAAGTAATTTACAAGCCAAAGAGATGCTCTCACCGGTTCACAGCAGTGGGTTTTGTGTGTAGTAGTAGCATTTGCGATGGCCAGCAGGTTCTGTCCTGAGGACGCTCTTGGCTTCTCACTCTCTCATGGGAGCCTCCCTATGCCTGCCTGGCCCTGTGCTCAGGGCTGGGACTGAACGGTGCCTTGCCCTGGCGGTCTCAGCCCCTCTGAGCCCTGTCTTTAGTTCTTTCCCTGATGGCTAACAGGGCAGCCCGCGAGGGTGGATGCTGTTTCCTGGCGTGTGAGGGGGGAGAATGCCCCCAAACGAAGAGGGTAATTCCTTTAGCCTCCATTGTTTGGAGGAGTGCATTCTGTGGTAAGAATAGTGCTGCTGCTGTAGAAAGTTGTGAAAGTGTGTGTGTGTGTGTGTGTGCAAGTAAGCCCACCAAGCTGAGGGTATCCAGAAAAGGATCCGCATGTGGGAAGGAGGTGTCCCCTCTCTGTTTGGATCCCTGGCCTGGCTGCTCTGCTCTTTCCCTCCCGTATTCTTGGAAGTGGGGTCCACTGTCACTTCCTCTCCCCTGTCTTCTTTGATCACGAGCATCCATTCCTGACCAGTTCGTGGTTATTGTTGCAGAACACACCAGTACAGTACAGCCTCACTCCTGTAGCCTGGTGGCTTGGGCTAAGCTCAGCAGGTTGGAGACTACTGTCTTCGCTTGGAGTCACTCAGGGCTTGGCTGAGGCTGTGTGGTTGACACTGTCCTTGCTTTGCATGTAATTGGGCAATGGGCACCTCCTCTGTACGAAGCCTCTCATCTTTGAAGCTGTAGTTTGGGGTTTCTTTGTATGGCGGGCAAGAACAGGAACTGTGCAGTCGCTTGGGGCCGCGGCGGGAAATGTGTGTATTTTCACTTGTATTATTTCTGCTGGGCAGAGCAAGCCATGAGTCAGCCCAGATTTCTGATGCAGGGTGTAGTCTCAGGGCTGTGCTTCTAGGGTGGGAGGGAGGGATTGAGCTGGTGGCTTTTTTGAGCTGCAGGCCTGTGTCCTATGTCCCTTTCTCCCCCCTTGTTAGTGGTATTTGTCCAGTGGGTTTTCTGCTGAGTCTGTGTCCACCTGGAGCTGCTTTTTGTGACTGGCGGGAGTTAGGATCGGTGTGGTTGTTTTTTTTTCCACGTGGGCCACCCACTGCACTTGTGACATTTGTCAAATGTTCCATCTCTTTCCTGACTGCACTGGTGCGTCTGCTGAGTGTCACACTTCCATCTGGGGTGTGGCTCTTTTAAGCAGTGCGTTCTGTGCTGCATTCTGGTACTGTAACTTTATCTCATGTTTTGCTCTCCGGCAGGGAAAGTACCTCCATCTTGTTTTTCTTCTCCTTCACTGTCTTTGGTGGGGTTGGACTTTTCTTAGTTCTAGGAAGGTGTTGCCAGGGTGGTCCGCCTGAATGTCGCTTCCCTAAGTTAAGGCAGATCTCTTCTTGTGTAAATTGCTGATCCTTGGGAGGAGGGCTAGAAAACCATTCACAAATCAAGCTTAGCTGTTGTAAATGTTTGTGTCTTCTGTGTCCTGACTAAGCCTGTTGCATTTAGTCATTTCTAGAGGGTTCCATGTGCTTGGTTGTGCTCTCCATGTCTGGACTCTTCCCTGGGCGTTCTGCTCTATTTCTTGTGTATATCCTTCTGCTGGGACTTTCTTTTATAGTGTATTTATTTAAGTTAAGCCTTTCACGTTTTTTTTAGAAGATCCATGTATTCTGACCTATATCTGTAATCTCATTTCATTTTTCTCACTTATTTTCCCTTCTCTTTCCTGAATTGCATTTTTAAATTCCATTTGCAACTTACATAACCTGTCCCTATTCTTCTACCGCTTGCTCTTACGGTTTGGACATGATTCTTCACCTAGCAGAAACCAAAGCTAGTTCTTCCTCTTCCTCAGCTTCAGTCGCCCTCAGCTCTGTTTTAATTGTATCTTCCAAACAGTTTTGGTTCTGTTTGAAACACCAAAACGTCTTTTTGAGAGAGGAGGTGGGGTTGTTTTATGTTTTAAGCCTAACCCATGTAAATGTCAGCATTTTATCATTTCAGTTTGCATACCAGATTTTTTTAGGGTTATAACCGTGTTTAATTTTTTCCCCCTGAAATACATATTTCAGAGAATTTTTTAAGTGAGGCACATGCTCTCACTCTGTTTCTAAGGAGTTCTTATCGAGGTCTCGTTTGCTATTATTTGTGGGGTTCTAGGGGCTGAATTTGGAGCCTCACCTATTTCTAGGCAAGGACTTTACTGCTGAGTTCCACATCCCCAGATTTGTGTGTGTTATTTTTTGGCTTTATTATTTAGTGTTTGTGGGTGTTTCGCCTGAGTGTGTGTCTGTTCGACACATGTGTGCATTGTCCTGGGACTAGTTACAAATGGCTATGAAGTGCTGTATGAATACTGGGGAATGAACCTGGGTACCTGGAAAGAGCAGTCAGTGCTCTTAACTCTTAAGCACTGGCCATCTCTCCACTCCTGTCCCTAAACTTCTGAGTGGTCGGACACTGAAATTGCAGTTTATATGAAGGTTTATTTGCTAGAATAAGGCAGTACTTTCAGATGGACTTAACAATCCTCCTTTTTTTTTTTTTAACTTTGATTTATATTCTTATCCATCAACTGTTTAATTTATGTGGATACAGCTATTATTGTTATTATTATTATTATTATTATTATTATTATTATTATTATTATAGAAATTCCATTAATTTGTATGATCTTTTTTGAAAGCACCTTTTTGTAAAAAACAATTTCACCCTTGCTACTTGACATTTTGAGTCAGGAAGCTGGCTTTCCTGTGTTCCTTGGTGTCTTCCGCCCTTGCAGGGACGTGTTCTTCTGCTCTTTGCTTTCTTAGGGCAGTTTTGTTAGGTAAGAGCTTTAAGGCTGAAGTACATCCTCAGCCCTCTTGTGTTTCCTAACGCGGGGTTATGGCTTCCTGTTGGGCCTGTTCCAGCCCTGCGCAGTCTGTAATGCCATTGGGATGAAAATCCAGAAAGACCTTGAGGTGGCGTGGTAGGTTGAATGAGAATGGACCCCGTGGGCTCATGTATTTTCGTGTTCGGTTTCCAGTTGGTAGGCGCCACCGTCCCGTCCTGCCATGGTGGTCTGGACTGCCTCTGTAAGACCGTAAGGAAGCCCTCGTTAACTGTTTTCTTCTATTCGTCGTCTCTTCACAGCAATAGAAAAGTAACGAGGACAAGAGGTTTTCCCCTTTCTTGGATGGAGCACGTTGTATAAATCTGAGCCCTTGCTCCCCCTCGAGGGCAGCCCTGTGATTATATAGTCTGAGGGAAAAGACCTGCCGCGCTCCCTCCTACTCTCTCCCCAAGTTGTCATTTCCCAGAGACTTGTTCCGCGTGGCTTCAGGGTTGTGTGTCCTGATAGGAGTGGCAGTGCCCCTGGGTCCCTGCATGTTCAGATTCTACATGGGAAGGTGTTATTGCACAAGAGTCTTTCTGCTACAGGTATGGGCAGTGGACCCGAGTATTTACTGGGAACATTCAGAGCTAGTGGGGAAAAGAAGGGGTATCAGGCCCTATGTGGTCCCTGTCTGTTGAATAGGAATCTATGTTTAACCAGTCAGGAATTCAGATGTGATTGTTGCCCTACCCCCCGCCACCTATGTGTGCATGGGTGTATGTGTGTGTGTGTGTCTTGTGTGCATGGATGTATGCATGGGTGCATGGGTATGGGTACATGTGTATATGGAGTGTATGTGCATATGTGTGTGTATGTATGTGTACATGGGTATGTGTATATGTGTGCACAGGGGTACATGTGTCTGTGTGAGTGTGGGAGCTTCTGGCTGATGCTAGGCAATTGCTCTATCACTCACCTGTTATACAGATACCACCCCCTCATGACCTAATGTGTCTGAATTCACTACCTCCTCAGACTCCACCTCCAAATTCCATCCCATTGGCATTGGTGGTATGAATGTTTCAACTTAAGGATTGTGGGGAACAAATATTTAACCCATAACAATTACTTTAAATTGTCAAACATTTAAAGTATAAAAATGTATGTGAAATATCATAGCAGTGACAATAAAAATTTATTGAGCCAAGATTATGACTTGTACTCAGAGAATCAATACACACGCACGCACGCACGCACGCACGCACGCACGCACGCACCCACACCCCATGCTTCACTTCGGGCCTCCATCACACCAGATAGCGTTCTGTATGTGCTGACCGCATGCGTTCTGCTTCTCCGGCAGGGCACAGTCTCTGCAGCGAGCAGGGCAGCAGTGCTGAGGTCGCTCCAGAAGAGGGCGAGGGACCGGACCTGGAGTCTTCCGATGACACAGATCACAGCAGCAAGGTGAGAGATTTTCATTTTCACATCCCGTGTCCTGCAGGATCACAGCTGACACGCCACCTCTGCGGCTGCATGTGCTTAGGTGGCCTCTCCGTGGGATGAAGTGTTTCTGCTTCTGAGATGCTACTAAATAGCTGGACATGGAATCCAAATTGCAGCCTTGGTAACGAACCCATATGGGAGAATCCGGGGCAGAAATCACTGGGAATGAATTGAGGCTTCTTTCGTTAATTTCTGCCCCGGCTGGAATTCCCCATTAATACCACAATTTCATCCCATTTCCTTCCTCCGTCGTCATTTGGGCAGGATGAAGCATCATCCCAAATGCGCATAATTGAGTCAGCAATGCCTTCTTGCTACTTAGGGGTTCTGTAATGAGCCGCTTTTGAGCAATGTGCTTTCGGCCCTTGTTCAAGGTGCACTTTTTTTTTTTTTTTTTTATACATTAAAGGGAAAGGAAACACTTTTTTTTTTTTTTAAATTAAGACAATTATACTGTTCTTTAGTTGATACTGTGAGCAAAACTTTTCTTTTGATACTTTGGTGTAACACAACGAGGTTGATGCCTGTAATTCTGCAGGCTTCCCTTCTACTTTGTCAAGTGTTCAGTGTATCGGTAATTCGTTTGTTCCAGAGTTTCTGAAGCAATAGTGTTTAGAAACCCTTGTGTCCAAAAGACATGTTTCCAGACTGCATCACTGTATTAGTTACTTTTCTGCTGCTATGATAAAAACACTCTGACCATTATCAACTTAGGGGAGGGAAAGGTTTATTTCATCTTACGCTTCAGGTCACAGTTGATAGAAGTTAAGGCAGGAACCTGAAGTAGAAACCGTGGAAGAAGGCTTGGTGCATACCTCCCCTCCCCCCAACTACCTGTTTTTTGAGTTTTTCGAGACAGTGTCTGTCTCACTATTTAGACCTGGCTGGCCTTGGTCTTGCAGAAATCCCTTTGCCTCTACCTTTTGAGTGCTAGGATTAAACATTATACCACCATGTGTGGCCTAACTAACTTTCTAATACAGTCCAGGACAGTCTGCCTAGGGATAGTGCCACCTGCAGTGGGCTGAGTCCTCCTGCATCAGTTAATAATCAAGACAATGCCCCAGAGACTTGCCCAAAGGCCAGGCTGATCTGAGTATTCCCTTCTCCTCTCACATTGCTCTAGGTTGAGTCATTGTCTAGGTTGACAATTAAGGCTATTCCACAATCACCTTGTCAGATAATGTTCATCTCTCCACTGCCCATTATTTTCCGACACTTCCCAGTCACCCACATGAACAAATCACATGTTGGAAGCCAGAAGAAGGTATTGGATCTCCTGGAGCTGGAGTTATAGGTTGGGGTGGGGGGAGCTCTTAAACATGGAGAGTGGGAACCAAGCTTTGATCCTCTGCAAGAGCAGTGTGCTGGTTGTTTTTTTTTTTTTTTTTTTTTTTTTTTTTTTTTTTTTTTTTTTTTTTTTTTTTGTCAGCTTGACATAAATTCAGGTCATCTGCAGAGAGGTTGTCCCAGTTGAAAGAAAGCCCCCATCAGAGTAGCCTTTGGGGCATTTTCTTGACTAATGATTAATTCAGGCCCACCCCACTGGGAGTGGGTGGAGCCACCCCTGGGACGGTGGTCTTGGTTGGTATAAGAGAGCAGGTGGCGGAAGCCGTGGGGCGTAGCCAATACGCAGCTTCCCCCTTGGTCTCTGCTTCAGCTCCTGGCTTGGATTCCTGTCCTGACTTCCCTCAGTGATGGACTGTGACTCCAAGATAGAAGACAGAGACACCCTTTCCTTCCCAATTTGTTTTGCATGGTGTTTATCACAGCGAGGAAACCCGGAGTAAGCCAAGTGCTCTTCCTCACTGAGCCATCTCTCCGGCTCCTGTTAGTAGCCCTTGATTGATGAAATTTCTGATTCAAGAGATTTGAAAGCAAAAAAATTCGAATTATACAGGCAGATCTTGGTGACCGGGTCCCACGGAATATTAATTATAAAGTCATGCTAATTCTATCTTTGGCATATAGTAGGTACCGTTTCATATAACGTCATCTTCGCAACACTCCTGAAAAAGATGCTCTCGGATTCTGTTAAGGAGAAGACTGGGGGTGGGGTTAGGCACTTGCTGAGAAACCCATGCGGTCTGTGGTATTGAAAGCAAGATAACAACCCAGTCTGGCCCTGGGCCTTGTGTTATTGATGCCTGCATTTAAATTACCTGCAGCCAGATTGTTTTGTGCCGACATTAAATACCAGGCTTCATGAAAGAGGGAGCTAATTTATTAGTGGTGCTAGAGGCCAATTAGATACACAGCCACGAGCCATCTAGCCAGTTTCCTGATGCTTAATCTTCCTAAAGTGTCTCTTGATTAAGGTTAAACGCTCTGGTTGCATCGACTGTATTGGTATGTAAATTCATTTTTAAGTTGTATACTGCTGTAACCTGGAAGGGATGATTAAGCCTTGTCTGAATGCGCACACATTCATCAGGTAGAGAAAGATACCTAAGAAATTAATAGAAAGTGGATGGCGAAGTGGCCCAGCGGGCTTAGGAAACTGTCGCCAAGCTTGTCAGCCTGATTTCTGCCCCTGAGATCCACATGGTGGAAGGGGCCATTGAGTCCTGCAGATTGCCATCTGACCTCCACACATGCACCGTGGCATGCCCTGCGCCCAGACGTGCCTACACCCAACAGAATATTGAAATAACTGATTAGGTTTGGTCTCTCTCTCTCTCTCTCATTTTGTCTTTTAAAGACAGGGTCTCACTATATAGCCCTGTCCACTATATTGACCACGCTGGCCTTGAACTCACAGAGAACACCTGGCAGCCTCCGCCTCCTGAGTGCTGGATTAAAGGTGTGCGCCATCACGTCCTGCTGCATTATCAGTTTTTATTCTAGAGGGGAAGTGTGAAGCCAGAGACCCTGTGGGGTGTGTGTGTGTGTGTGTGTGTGTGTGTGTGTGTGTGTGTTTCCTTCTAAATGAGCTGGATGGAAAGAAAAAGCTGTCTGTATTCTGTCTTTTCAATGAAGTTTAGTTGTGCATGGCCTTTTGGAGCTGAGCAAGTGGATAACTGTGAGCTTGCTCTTCACTTGTGATGATGTAGGAATGTCACCTTTATGGGTGAGGTTGTCAAAAGGCTGGGAAGTCTAGCACCTCCCCTTGTCAGTGCGTCTTTCCTCCAGTGACATGGTGACAGCCTTAGGTCTCCTCACCCCTAGTGACTTATTTCTCTTTGCAGCTTCTGGTTCTAAACTCTTGTTTGTGGAATGAAATGGGAGTTAGCTGAGGTCAGAGGAGCCCCGTGTCCTGCATTCCAGGCTCCCTGGTGGCTCGGACATTGTTTCCCAGTTAGAAACTGTAATGCATGCTGTAATTGCTTGGGACGCATCCGTTTTTGTGATGAAGCCCTAGCATGAAGTGCGGTGTGGCACACACTTGAAAGAGCGGGTTTGTGTGGTGGGGGTTCCCGTGACTCCCTGAGGGGAGCTGCAAAGTTGTCCTGGCTGGCCACTTTAATATTCCTGTGCCATTTGAGATGCTGGCCAATCAGCTGGCCCGCTGGCTGCAGGGCAGGGCCACCCACAGCCTGGGAGGGCTTTGTTGTCTTGCTGGCTTTGGCTCTCTCTTTCTGGGACTTTTATTGCTGAGGCAGGTAAAATCAAAGCATGAGTTCTTATCCAGGATACAGCCTTTGACAGCCTCCCGGAGCGAGCGCAAGTCGGGAGGGAAGCAGGTGCCTCTCTGGGGGCCGTGGCCGCTGTCAGGTCTGCATTGAGATGTGGTCACAGGTCCGCCCTGGAGAACCAGCATGGGATACCCTGGTGAGGGAAAAGCTCTCGGCAAGCGGGAAGGTGGCCGGGGCTTTCTGAGTATTTTAAGAAACTTCGGTTTCCTTGCTGAACACTTGAAGTGCTAAGGAGGAATTACCATGAGACTAGACCCCTGAGGATGTCTGCACTGTGGAAAATCAAGCGTAAACCCAGGATGGAGGATGCCAGGGCAGGTGGTCCTCTCTACCGCACACTTCATCTGGTGAGCACTCTGCTGTTTCTGTCCGCCCCAGGGAAGACTTGCTTCTGTGTTCAACTAATGATGCTTATGCTTGCCCCCCAGCTCCGTATTTCAGCCCCCTTTCTTTCTGGGCACCCTTGTTCACAAAGACCATGTATTGCAGCAGTTTGGGGAAGATGCGGTCAGTAGTTAGCATGCAGTTGAATTTGTCTTGGGTCATTCATTATATTTATCCTTTTTTTTCCAATTTAGGTGGAAGAAAGCTTTGGCTTTTTAAATTTTATTTTTTATCTTTTTAACTCTTACTGGTGTCCTCCCCACCCCCCCTTGCGCCCCTTTTTTTGGCTATTGAAATTTTGCATGTATTTTATGTCCAGCGCACCATGCCCTTCCCACTCCACCTCTGACAAGGGACTGGGAAAACAGCTGGGTGGGTGTTTTGCTCCTTTGGGTGCTTTTTCTGCTTCTTTACTGCTGACTTGCAGTCGGTAAGGAAGGGTTGGCAAATCACCGGTTTAACATTAGCTGACCTACTTCTGCAGATCGGCTCCTGTAGTAAATGTTAACGCTCCAAAAAGAGAGCGCAGGAGTGAGCGCATGTCAAGAAACAGCGGCGTGACAGCATCATGCTAAGCCTTTGGAGACTGGTGCTGATACCCGGCGTCTGCCGGCCCGGAGAGTGTGTCATTGAACGAGACAAACTTTGTCTCTGCCTGGTGTCTGTTGTTGGAAGTTTGCTAGAAGAGACCCAAAAGCGGGTAGGGAACTAAAGGAACGGTGGATGACTGTAATGCCCTCTGAGACTGTGAAATGGTTTGGTTTTTTTTTTTTTTTTTTTTTTTTTGCTCCACCGTCCCTCAAAAAAAATAAATTTTAAATAAAGGCTGTAAGATTTGAGGTCACTCTTGCTCCTTTTGAATCCGTGGGAAGTGTTAAATCGGTCAGAGTCAAAGAACAGTTTTAGAAGTCGCTCATCTGGAGGCAGACAGTGCCTTTGGTGGTTGCATAACAGGAAGGCTTAAACAGCTGGGTCGCTCCAGTTGGTCATTGTGTGTCCTTAAGAGTCTCCCTGCCTCCCTTTGGGCTTCCTTTTCATCTTGCACAGGGGGAAGAATGTCCTAAACACCGAGCCCATGCTGGCCTTGGTAACGCCGTGGCAGGTCCTCCTTTGTTGTCTCTGTATGGTGGCCGAGCCCCAGTTTTTACTGGGGACACCTCTGCCCCTTCAAGGATTTTCAAGTCTCCAGTGTCTGTGAGTGCTACTCTGTGGTTTCTGGTGATAGTCCTCAAGTGGGGAGAGACTGTGTGCCCTGCTGGAAGTACCTGGGTGTTTTCCTCTTGCCCCAGAGCCAGGGCTGCCTTCATGGAGGAGCTTGTTGGGAACCTCCCACCCAGCCTGCCTGGCTGGGCATGTGTGTGTTCATGGTGTGAGGTGTGTGAGTGGTCCATAGCCACCTGACAACCAGCTATGAAATGGTTGGTTCTTTCTCTCTCCCTGCTGTACCCTATGTGACTGTGACCTGGATTAGAGGTTTGACCACAGTGGAGGGAGGCAGTGGAGGGAGCTGGAGGTTTAACTGGGCAACAGTATGTGAAATCAGTAGCTTAGAGACATTCCAAGGGGGCCCTGCATGTCCGAGTTCCTTCAAAGGATAATGTAGAGGTGGTGTTTTAATCAGACAAAATTCTTAAACTTTATAGCATCTTTTAAATTCTCTCCAAACAGAAACAGCCCACTCAAAGTGATATCTACATGCATGATATCTACTTACTAATTCTATGAAACCATCTTGTTCTTTCAAGTAACATGTATTAGCAGTGAGAAAAAAAAAAGGCCCGTGTGGAGAGTCAATGCCTTATGCTTGGGATACACCCCAAAGTGTGTCTCTCTTGAGTCGGGAGCAGAGTGTTGTGAGGACCCTATTCAGCTTCAGAGAACGTTCAGGATGGGTCTAATGAGAAGGGCTGAGCCCTCCAGAGGGAACCCCATGGAGCTTTTAGGTGTCCCCCAAGAAACTAAGGGGGCAGGGCACATGTTGTCAACTCTGACTGTCTTCTACCTGTGAGATTTCCTCCAGAAGGGCACATTTTACAGTTTCCCTTTTCTGTAGGGGATCTACCTTGAGACCCTCAGTGGGTGTCAGAAGCCATGGATAGGTGGATAGTGCCAATTCCTGCGTGCACTGCGTTTTTTTCTCATGCATACATGTCTTTGATAGAGTTTAATGTTAAATTAGGCACAATAAGAGATTAATAACTAATAAACGAGAGCAACTGTGCATAAAACCTGTAATGTGTAAGAGCATAAAATATAAAGTGCTTCAGTAAAGGTTTTGTAAACAGGGTTTCCCCTGAAAGGGCCAAAACAAAATGTTAGAATTTTCTGATAATAACTGAAATCTCAGAAAGTGACCCCAAAGTTAAAGTTGATCACCGCACTTCATATGGTTTTGTGTGTGTGTGTGTGGGGGGGGTGAGTGTGCACATTCATTTAGGACTTGATTTGGGTACTAACAGAAGAAAGGAGAACACCCAGGCTGCTCAGAGGAGGCATCCAGGGAATCCGCTGGGCATGGAGTGCCCGAGTGGCACCAGTCTAACTAGGAATGTACTTCACAGAGACCAGGGCAGCCCCCCTGTTCACATTCTTGAAAGTAGTGTCTTTAGGTACTCATGATATCAGAGAGGAACCAAGAACCCCAAGTCCCATTCCATTCCATTCCATAACTTCTGTATTTAACCAGACGTTGACGCCTCCCGTGTGGTGGGGCCTGACTTTTGGAGTGCCCTGCTCCTGCTTACAGGAGTTTGCCTTTTGTGCAGTTGAGGGATCTGCTCGGGATAATACACAAGGTCCGGTGGGTAATCATCTCAATGATGAAAGTGCAAGAAAGGGTGTTCTGCCAGTAATTGGAGTTCCGTGATGGGTGTGTTTGTCATGGGAGTTGTGTGTGAAGGCCAGCCAGCTGTGGTTACAGATGGAATTGTTACAGAAGCACCGTGTAAGCCACGGTGCCAGGGCCACGCTCGGTTGTTAGGTTCCTGGACCAGACAGCAAATCCGAGCAGCCCAGGGGAGCAGATGATGGGATGGGGGCGGGTTGTCAACTCTGTCTCCTGCCTGTGAGATTGTCTCCAGAAGAGCATTTTTATCCCCCCATCAAAACAACATTAGAAAATGTTACCTCTCTTGATTATCATTAGATCATTAAAGGGAGGCACGAACAGTTTGTTAAGTGGATATATTTGTTCCCTTGTTTCTATTGTTGTGACAAAGCCCAATTTGACGCTATCAAGATGACCTCAAGTTAGTGAAGTGACCCATAACTAATTCCTTTGTTCCCACACCAACAGGCTTTGATGCAAAGCAGGCATTTCCTCCCTTTTCCAACAATCTTATTGAGATAAAACTTACACAGCATACAGTGCAGCCCATTTGGGTGGGTTTTCTATCCCTAAGTGAAGATTTTTTTGGGGGGGGATATCTGAAACCCACCGTTTCCTGGAGGATGCTGAACAGTACCCATGACAGGCGACATGCTTTCTGGCAGCTACTGGAGTTAACAGTAGCCATAAATAAGCCATGGCAATTAGAAGAGAGTGATAGCCATGTGAATCACTGTCCAGGCTCTGGGCTTTCTTGCCTTATGCTGCCCCTAATGCACCTTTTGGTTTCGGTAGGGGGATCTAAGAAATGCTGTCTGTGTTCTTTTTGGCATATGCAAATCGTCCTTCACTGTATTTAAATCCTGTCCTGTGGAATATGCTAGGTCTTGGCTCTCCTGCCTTACTCACAACCAGCTATTGTTTGAGGAAAGAATGTTCTTCCTAGATGATAAAGGCGTAATTCTTCATCAGCACCATCATTTCCTGGAAAAGGGCCCCTTTGAGTTTAGGATTGGAATAGACACTAGAAAGACTCTAGGGAACTAGAAGGTAGAAAGAATCCACCCAACGTTACTGGTGTGCACTGGACAGACAAACCAGTCCTTACTCCAAACAGTGCCTGGGGCAGTCAGGTCCATGAGACCCTGCACTCAGGAAACAGACAGGGTTGAATGTCTGTGAGTTCAAGGCCAGCTTGCTGTACATAGTGAGTTACAGGGCAGCCAGGGCTACATAAGGAGGCCTTGTCGTTGTAAACAACCCCAAGCCAAATGCCAGTACCTCGCATTCCAGTGTAGACCCTGACTTGAAGGATCTGAGCTATGGGATTGGGGTGTTGAGGAGATCCAGGGCTTCAGTGAGGTAAGCCACTGGGCTCGCTGGATTGGCAGCACCCTGTGCTTCAGACGACATCACTCCCTAGGGTGCATCAGGAAATTGTGGGCAATCATTGCAGCCTTTCCCTCAGTCGTGTCCTCCTGAGACAGTGGAGGCTGAGGGCCACAGTGGCCTGTGTCAACTGCCTTCTGCTCAGAGGGCAGTGGAGAAGCTGGAAATAGCAGAACTTATCAAAAATAGAGTTATCTGTCTAAATGTGGAGAGTTTTTAATGACTACAGGTAGACATTGTCTTCCAGCTTGCTAAATAAGTATACGAAACCGAGTCTGATAACTGAGTAAGTGGCCTTGTTCTTTGTGCTCCTCCATGTCGTTAACTCCTTCCTTCTCGTCTGTCAGCTTCTGATGGAATGGTTCAACACATAGGCTCTGGGCTGGGGAATGTAGCGCCAAGGCTCCCGGCTGAGAGGTGACTCCATCTGCTTTGCCTTATCGCCTGTGCCCCACAGAGCACAGAACAGGTTGCCGCGTTTTGCCGGAGTCTGCACGAGATGAACACCTCCGACTCGAGCCCATCTCCTCAGGATGCCACAGGCCCTCAGCTGGCCACCACCCGGCAACTGTCAGACGCCGATAAACTGCGCAAGGTGATCTGCGAGCTGTTGGAGACTGAGCGCACCTATGTGAAAGTATGTCTGCCCCCCCCCAGCCTCGGGGGGGGGGGGGGGCTTACCCACATTTCCTTCTGCAAAGAGTGAAGCGGGTCGCTGTCTCAGTTAGGGTTTCTGTTGCTGTGAAGGGACACTATGACCACAGCAACTCCTAGAAAGGAAGACATTGAACTGGAGCTGGCTTATATTTCAGAGGTCTAGTCCATTATCATCGTGGTGGGACATGGCGGCGTGCAGACACGGTGCTGGAGGAGCTGAGCGTCCTACATCTTGCAGGCAACAGGAAGTGGGCAGAGTGTCACACTGAGGGAAACTTGAGCAAAAGAAACCTCAGAGCCCGCCTCCACAGTGACACGCTTCCGCCAATAAGGCCACACCTCCTCACAGTGCCACTCCCCTTGGGGGCCATTTTCTTTCAGACCACCACAGACACTCCCTGAGTTTTGACCCACGCCAAGGTCAAGTCACAAATGCCAAGACCTCGGTCTCTCTTACGGAACTAGTGTATTGATTAACATTGATAACTATAAATTCTTAATTTTTACTTTATATACTTATATGATTGGTGGTGAATATTAAATCATCTTTCTGGCTTTTCTCAATATGTTATAAGCTACTACTAAATCTGAATTCAGGGCCTGGGGAGATGGCCTAGTGGATAAGAGTGAGGACCTGAGTTCAAATCCCGAGAACCCACACTGGCTGCATGTGTCTGTCACAGTGTCTCTTGGGGGACAGACAAAGGCAGATCCCAGGAGCTTGCTGGCCAGCCTAGCTCAAAACCTGGTGGGCTCCAGGTTCACCGTGAGACCCTCTCTCAAGGGAATAAGGTAGAAAATGATTGAGCACAACACCCAACATCTTTCTCTGGCTTCTCCAGGCACATGCATGGTATTTGTACATAATGCAGTGTATACATACACACACACACACATACATGCACACACACACATAGTAGTTTCTTTTAAAATGAAGGATCCTAATTGTTGAGTATTTGATAAGAAAACTCTAATCAGTCATAAATAAAGTTTCTGAACACTCATGAAAATGGACTGATTAAAGTCTTTTCATAACCTAATGTGAGTCTAGGGAGAAGGGGGCAAGTTTTCTGCGTGTTATTAATTGTTCTGTCCCCACCCTGACTGACAGCAATGAGATCTAGGTTTTTGTTTTTTTTAAGACAAGGTCTCACTGTGGAGCCCAGGCTGGCCCTGAACTCAAAACACTCTGCTCCAGCCTCCCACATACCAGGATTCCAGCCCACACCAACAGGACCAGCCATCAGCCTTTAACCACTTAAATGTTAGTCTAAATCAATCTAACTATTCTAAGTCTAGCATATTGTGACCCACAGGCCATATCTAGCCTGCTGCCTGTTTTGAAAATAAAGTTTTATTGGGACACAATCATGTCCCTTCCTGTATGGCGCTCCTTAGCGGGCTCTCAGAGTACACCGTGAGTTAAAGAATCCACTTCAGCTGTGCTCAAGGGCCTGCAGCGTCTGCAGTACTTGTAGATGAAGCCTGCTCCTTCCTGTCTTAATGGATTTCATCACTGGCTGCTTGGCATTCAGAACACAGTTTGTCTCTCCAGCCTGTAGATCCTTGTAGCCTTTTAGGTATGCTAATGAAGTGTCCTTCTGGCTCATAGGACTTAAACTGCCTCATGGAGAGATACCTGAAGCCCCTTCAGAAGGAGACCTTCCTCACCCAGGATGAGGTATGGCGGGCTGTCTTGATGTTGGGGGGGGGCACACTGCTGTTGACTTGCTGGTAAAAAATGGAGCAATGACGGGGGTACCTCTGGAATCCGTTTAGTTAGAGCAGGTCAGATACAGCCTGTGAAGTTTTGATGTGGAGTTGGAGCATGAGGGACTGCCACATTCTGTAAGAGTAGACTTGGTGGTACTCAGACATCATAGTTTCTGAACCTCCATGTAATATGGGGTAGATTAAATTCTTTTTCACTTTTCAGCTTGATGTACTCTTTGGAAATTTAACGGAAATGGTAGAGTTTCAAGTCGAATTCCTTAAAACTCTGGAAGATGGAGTAAGACTGGTCCCTGATTTGGAAAAGCTTGAAAAAGTTGACCAATTCAAGGTAGGCCTCACCTCCAAGCCACTGAAAGCTGCCCGTTCTGTCGCTGCTGGGGTTATCTTGTGGGTTAGGATGAACCCCCATGCCATGTTGTAGGTGGTCTTTTGTTCTTTGGGAGTCTGCGGAGCTCACAGTACTGAGGGCTTCCCAGGACTTCCCAGTGGGGGGACCATCCCCAAGGGAGTTGGGGTTGGGAGAGACCCCTTTATCATCTTTCTTGTCTGATGCTGCTGATTCAATTAAACATATTTATCTGCTGATGTCTCCTTTGGAAGCTGCACCATCCTTAAGGTTACATTAGCTAGTAGCAAGTTAAATACATTAGCTAGTTACAAATTAAATTAGTCCTCTGGTCTTTCAGTAAAATCAGTTTATCCCGTTCTGGGGAACTTTGCTGATCCCTGTCCAGACGGACAGTGTCCTTATGGTCCTAGTGAGCAGGTGTGACTCGTGCCTGAGTAAGGGTTACTCACCCTCAGCTCATTTCCTCTCCCCTGGCTGATATTCCCTGGAAGGAATTTCTCATTCCAAATTCCAGGTCAAAACAAAACTCATTGAGGTGTGTGTTGGCTTACATGCACCCGCCCTGTGCTTTTAAAAACAAGGTCAGCTATGGTATAATTGGCAAAGCACTGTGCATATTTAATGTATAGGCTCTGATAAAGTATGTGTGTATGAGTACACACACACACACACACACTCACACAACCTGTGAAACCATCACTACAGACAGGACAATGACAAAATCATCTCTGAAAGCCAGTTCCTGCCACTGGTGATTTCCTGCTCCTGCCTCTCAGTACCTCCCATCCACTGGCAGCATGCTCTGCATCCTGATGGTGTAGGTGTGTTCATCAGGCTGATGGAACTTTCTCTTGGGGATCTGCGGTGTGCACTAGCCTGTGGGGCCTTCGGAAGTTCTGTAGGTGAGCAGCATTGGGCAGCTGTGGTCAGAGTGTAGAAATCCCTCCCATCCCGTGCAGCAGGCACTGGAGATCCTGCTTTATCTGGCTACTGTATGGTAAACACTTAATAACTGTTACTGTAAGCAAAGGAGTGGATTTTTTGTGGTCCTTCCCAGTTTTTCCTGTTTAGTTTGTGATCATGACTCTGGTAGACACATCTTTACATAGTCCTGCAGCCAGGGCACTTGAGAAGTGTAGGAAGAGTTGAACATGAGGAAGAGATTTGAGGTCTCTGTTTACTGTGGATGCCAATTAAGTATGGCCTAAGGCAGACATTTTCTCCATCAGTAGACTATCTGAACTTCCTCTGAATTGTGTGTATCAGATAAACGGCATATTTGGGAACTTGTTATCATTTACATCCCTTGCTTGGAGTCTTTAATTACTTTGTAAAAAAATATTATTATCATCATCATCATCATTATTATTATTGTGTGTGCACACATTTGGAGGCCAGAGGACCTTATACCTTACATGGGTCCCAGGGATAGAACTTGGGCTCCCAAGTTTTCAAGGCAGGTACCTTCCTTTAACTGCTCATCATCTCATCATCCCGCATTGTAATTCTAAGCCTGTCTCTGAGCAAGACAAAGTCCATGTGAACTTTCTGGAAGATGTTTTTCTGATGTCTGCTCTTTTGTTCACTTGCATAAAATGGATGGGATCAAAAGCATCCCACACCAGGTGTATCTGTCCTAACAAGGAAGCTCTGTCCTGATGTGATCCTCTTGGGGCCGCAGTCCACACCTGAACGTGGCTCTTGCATTGGTATTGCTTATGTTCTTACCTACTCCTGACAGAGGGGCTTTGGAGAAGGTGGAGGCGGTAACCAGGGGCATGTCTTCTCCACTTTGGAGGTGTAAGCCTTTCCTACATTTGTCTGGTTTGTCTCTTCTCTCTCCCAATAAGGAACTCATGAGAGAACTCAAGCTATTTCTGCCTTCCCAAAAATCTATTATTTTCTCATCGGCGTTCAAACATCTCAGATAGGTACACTGAACACTCCCACTGTAAATACTGAGAAGACAAAACATACAACATCTGTAGAATTCATTGCAAACCAAAATAAGTTTCCACGATCAGTTTTAGGACATTGATGAACAAAGAAAGGCTTTGGCAGGCCTGGAGACTGGCCGGTGCAGAGTGAGACCGGTGTTTTCCTGCTCGCGCCTGCCGCTCGGCCACAGCGCTGGGTCTACGTGAGGAGGGGCCTGAACCCATTGCCCGTTTTCTCTTTAATCTAGAAAGTGCTGTTCTCCCTGGGGGGATCCTTCCTGTACTATGCGGACCGCTTCAAGCTCTACAGTGCCTTCTGTGCCAGCCACACGAAAGTCCCCAAGGTCCTGGTGAAAGGTAAGGCAGGGCTGGGTGGTTTAGACCGGTGTGCTGGCTGCCAATTCACATTTGTGTGGATGGCAGTGGCGGATGGCTTTCAGAGAAAACTCTGAGTTACTGATGTGCAAGGCTGTTCTTTCCTGTAAGACACAATACCGGTTTTGAGAAGACAAATGTATTGCTCTCTTAAATTCATCATTGATCAGTTTTCTTGCAATGAAAATTTCGACTCAGCCATTTTGGGGCGGGCGTCTTCTTGCAATAATGTAAAATCCACTTCCCCTCCCCCCACCCCACCCCAAGACGGGGGTTTCTGTGTGTAGCCCTGGCTGTTCTGGGATTTGCTCTGTAGCCCCAGGCTGGCCTCGAACTCACAGAGATCTACCTGCCTCTGTCTCCTGAGTGCTGGGCTTGAAGGCGTGTGCCAGCCCTGCCCTATTTCTCCTGTTCATTAATCTCTGTTATAATTCACCGTGCTTCACATGCTCTTCGTTTCAGAAGGTCATCTTTCCTGTGCTTGTTTTTATTCACAGGTGTGTGGTAGGAGCTGTTAATGTTACTACTGAAGTTACTGCAGTTAGGTTTGCACAGACCAAAGTATAGTTTTTATGTTGGGAATGTTCTCTTGTTCTCTTTTCTTACCGCCCCTTCCCCTTTCTCCCCTTCCTCCCCCCTCCTTTCCATTTCATTCTCCCCACTTTCTACCCCACTTCCCCATCCTCCTTCTCTTTCCCCCTCCCAAAGTCCCCTCCCCCTTCTTCAAGAATCTAGCCCAGGGCCTTACGTGTGCAAGACAAACCCTGCCCTTGAGTTGCACCCCTCAGCCCAGATGCTTCCCTTGGGGGTTTTGAGAAAATGAACATTGTGCACGTCTCCAGAACCTCTCTGCAGCCTCCACGGGTCACTGTATGGTGGTCTGCAATATGTAAAATGTTGATCTCCCAGAAATAAGAGAGGAATGGTAGTTAGCAGAGGCTGGGATGGGGCATGGGGTTAATAGGAAGAGGGTGGTTAGCAGGTAGATAATGCGCTAAAGAGAATAGCTCGGTTCTGTGTGCACAGCAGAGGGTATAGCACTGTGGTAGAGGTCACCTTGCATGCAGAAGGCCTTAAAGTCAAGCCCCAGTGCCTCCAGGAGAACATCAAAAGCATGGCGGAGTGACGGTGGTTAGCAGTAATTAGAAGAAGCTGAATATTGTTAACACAAAGCGATGGAAATGTTTTGAGAGATATTCTGAGTGTTCTCACTGATCATCATGTACGCATGTATTAAATTATCACACCCTACCCCATGAATATGTATAATTACTACATATCCATTAAAAAAAAAAAAGCTACGTCTGGTCCATTGTGGCAGCACACATCTGTAATTCCAGCACTCAGCAAACTGAGATGAGGTAGGATTTTGAGTTCAAGACCAACCTGGATCATCTGGCTAGATCTTGTCTTAAAAAAAACAATAACAACAACCCCCCCCCCCCAAAAAAAAAAAAAAACAGTTCAATTTAGTCAAAAGATTTTTACAGGTCAGTGTAATACATACTGTTGTGCCCAGATCGTAACCCCCAGAGAGATCACCAAGGACGAGCATACCAGAATGCAAAAGCAAGGTTTACTTCTGTTGCAAGTCATGACAGGGAACTCATCTCAAGCCATCTCAAGTGAGGCAGGGAAGAGTTACTCTTTCTTGGAGAAGTTAGTTTTTATAGGCAAAACCCATAAAATTTCTTAGAGGGGAGGGGGTTAGTACGGGTCCATCCTTGATTGGTCCAGTTTTTCCTGGGTCTGGACTTTATCTTATTCTAGTTTATCTGTTTGCCCTGTCAGGAATTTTACAACTCATCTCCAGGGTCTGGTCATGTTATCTCTGGAGAGGGGCATCTTGTGGTTAATAGGTTACCATCAGACATCCTGACTCTGTTCTTTTGAGTTCCTGGGGCTGGCGCCATCATTTCTGGGGACTTAAAACTGGCCTGGGCCTATCTATATTGAGATATCTTTGTCTAAGGCGCCCTTTTTGAGACAATAGAGTGAGGGTCTTGTGCCTAGATCATCCCCAAAGCTGCCACTGGAGACTTTAGGTACAGAATGCAAAAGTAAGGTGTATTCTAAGTTTACAAGCCTCCAGGGAGGCTCTTCCAAATCTCTCACTCACAGCAGGGAGGTTGGAAGGAGCGCTCCCCTTTCTTTGTGAGGCTAGTTCTTAAAGGCACAGACCATATAGTTTATTTTAACCCGCCTCCCTTTTTTAGTCTTTTGGTTGAATATCCTGACTGTGTTTTCCAAAGTCCCTGTAGCAGATACAGCCGCCTGGGGAAAAGGGGTCTAAGTTCTTATCTATACTTAGGAATCCTGGTTTAAGCTTCTCTTTGTCTGTAGGGGATAGAGTGGGGACTTTTACTGAGGTATCACACATACTATATGTGTATTAGCCATTGCTGTAGACAGAGTCCCTCCCAAAGGTATTAAAGAAGTGCTTCTTTGGAAGACAGAATCAGGACACAGTTTGGCTTCAAATGGCCTCTGGAAATGAGTGTGCTTTTCCTCAGCATTGCTAGGTGGCTGCCAAGAAAACATTTCTCATCAAGTCCCCAGCTGAATAATTTCCATGTGTTGTGTTGATGTTTGCTACCCAAGAGAACTAGCTTGGCTTAATGTAAAACCAACGTTAGGAAATGCTAGAATAATGCAGGTCTTTGGATAACAAGGACTCTGCCCCAGATAATGTGAGGCATGCTGGGAGTGCTAGTCTGTGCAAAAGCATTCTGAGAATTTCCCTGCCATGCTGTGTGGTGTCAACCTATGTTTTCACACATGTGTATTGGGTGTGTGTGTGTGTTTCTTTTAAAACTTTTATTGATTGCTAATCATTATCAGACGGCCAAAATAAACATTATAGAGTTATTTGCTCTGTAGCGAAGTTATATATGCATTATATTCTTCTAAGTAATTAGTACTTTTTAAAATCACTCCATTAGATTAAATTTGCCTCTGTGGATTTTTTTCTTAATTCAATAACATTAATTTTTCCATCTGAAAAATATTATACCATCACTCCAAATTGTCCATAAAACAGTAGGTATGGCCTACATTTTTTAATTGTCAAGTGAGCTGGAGGTTTTTGGAGAATTTGTGCCTGCCATTCTTAGACTAGGTAGGCGGGTTGGGAGGACTGCAGTGTGCTCTGTGAGCCTGCTCCCCGCTCCTAGGAAATGTGCCTCATGACTTAGTGACTGTCTTAGTCAGCGTTTCTAGTGCTGTGAAGAGACCATGGCCATAGCAACTCTTATAAAGGGAAACATTTCAATGGGGTGTCTTACAGTTTCAAAGGTTTAGTCCATTTAGTCCATTATTATCATGGCGGGGAACATGGCAGCATGCAGGCAGACATGATGCTGGCTACATCTTGATCAGAAGGCAACAGGAAGTGGACTGAGACACTGGGCATGGCTTGGGCATATATGAGACCTCAAAGCCTGCCCTCACAGTGACACCTTCCTCTAACAAGGCCACGCCTACTCCAACAAAGTCACACCTCCTAATAGTGGGGGCCATTTTCTTTCAAACCACCACAGTGACCAACAGCTGTATTTTGCACATAAGAATCTGGATATTAGAAATCAGGTTTCTCCATGTGTCAGCTCTAGAGCTAGTCCAGCTTCTGTAGCATGTCTAGGTTACTGTCCCCATGTCCTTTTTGAAAGGAGAATCATGAGCTGAACCTGTGAAATCTGATCTCCCTCTCCTTCCCCTCCTCCACGTCTCCTCCTTCTCCTCCTCCTTCTCCTCCTCAATCTCTCCTCCTCCCCCTCTCCTCCCTCTTTCCTCCCCTTCCTTCCCTCCCTTCTCCACCTCTCCTCCTCCTCCTCCCTTTCTCCCCCTCTCCTCCCCACCTTCCCCTTCCTCCTCCACTTCTGAGACACGGTCTCACTCTGTCGCCCTGTCTAACCTGGAACATGCCACATAGACCAGTCTGACCTTGAAGTTACAGAGACTCACCTGCCTCTGCCTCCTGAGTGCTGGGCTTAGAGGCATAGGGTGCAGGGCCCAGCTGGGTTCTTCCTAATAGGATTTTAAGGGGCTCAAAAAGCTGTGGCCGTGTGAGCTCATCTCCTGGGGTTCCTGCTGGTCTTGCTGTTTCAAGGCAGGAGGATTCACCACTTCATGACGCCCTTGTACGTCCCGTATTACGTATCACTACTAACCACTTGGGGTGGAGATCTGTTTTTCAAAAATGAATAACCACTAAGTTCTAGGAAACTACTCATTTATTCAGAAACTGTCAGGTTCCCCTGACAGACTGGGTGCTATTGGGAAGAATCTAAGTCCATGGAGGGCTGTGTCTAATTTCTGATGGACAAACGTAATCCTGATGACATGTAGGTTCTGAGTGTGAAGAATGAGTTTGTTCCAGCAGTGGTGATGCTTGTGTACCGATTTGTTCTAAAGACTGCCACTCCAAAATAGACGAACAGAAGAAACGTGCGGGGCGGGGTATGGAGGGAGGGCCCGCTCTTCCTCTTGCAGCCTGCATTGGGGCAGCCACCCCGCCAGCACTGTCCTATGTCCCCCCCAGCCCAAGCATTGCAGGTGTCCCCTGTGAAGTGCCTTGAGCATCCCATCCCTCCCTTCTCATGTGTTTTTGCCTCGCTCCACCAGCACTCGGCACCTGGAAGGCATTAGCCATTTTCCCAGTCTTCCTGGTGCGGACCCCTTCCGCTGCTTTCCCCCCCCCTCAGGGGCCACTTGCCATCCCAGCTGGAACACGGATGAGGATGAAAGCGAGGCTGGGAAGAAGGTGCTTGCCAGTGGGTCAGCTCCCCGCCATCCAGATGCTAACAGCTGGTAGCACCGAGCTGACATGGAGCAGATTGTTCTGAGGTTTCTGGCCTCACTCCACTTAACAAGGCTGCAGGATGCTGTTTCTGTTTCTGGCTTTTTCTGCCTGCTTTTAAAGAGGTCTTCCCAGCAATGAAGTGCTTGGAAGCTTGGGAACCAGGCAGAGATTTCAGCTGGAGGCGCTAAGGTTATTATTCTGGTGTTGCGGGGCTGGCAGATCAGAAGATAGCCGTCCTTTGTCATTCATGGGTCCCAGGAGGAGGGGACAGCCATGCAGCATGGCCCCTTGGGGAAGTACTGGGATTGTTTAGGAGACAGAGGAATAGCATGCTACTGTGAATAACTTCAGTGGGCTCCGGGGTGTGGCCGACGCTGAGCAGTGTGACATTTGGTCCTGAGGCAGTGAGCAAAGGCAGCCAGTGAGGACCCAGAGTGTCAGGGCCTCCTCCAACTGACAGGTGTGGGAGAGGTACTCTCTGAATTGATTTCTTGCAGGCAGTTCATCTGCTATCTTTAGGAGTTGGCTAGGCCTGGGAAGAGCAGTCTCCCCAAGGACAGCAGGAGTCAAAATGTCAGAACAGAAAGACATGCTCAATATGAGGAGGGTGAACAAGGTGATCCTTTAACTAGTCTGCATCCCCACCAAACGCACCCATGACTGACAGGCGTATCCGGTGTGTGCCTCGGCGGAGACCTCCTCCCTCTCCCCGGAGCCTGCTGGTCCCAGTCCTATAAAAAGATGCCTTGGGATTAGAGTGAGTGTGAGACGAAGTGTGAAGGGAACCACTGGGGCCTGCCACCCTGAGAGTCTGTGTTCTGTCCCTTCCAGCCAAGACGGACACAGCCTTCAAGGCGTTCCTGGACGCCCAGAACCCGAGGCAGCAGCACTCGGCCACCCTGGAGTCTTACCTCATCAAGCCCATCCAGAGGGTTCTCAAGTACCCGCTTCTGCTCAGGGAGCTGTTTGCACTGACGGATGCGGAGAGTGAGGAACATTACCACCTGGATGGTGAGTACCTTCCCTTTCTTCCGGCAGCCCCTCCACACCCCTGTGACCCCTGTCCCAGCCAGGCCTCTGCACAGCCCCCTTCCAATGCCTGTGTTCTTCTAGTGGCCATCAAGACCATGAACAAGGTTGCCAGTCACATCAACGAGATGCAGAAGATCCATGAAGAGTTTGGAGCTGTGTTTGACCAGCTGATTGCTGAGCAGACAGGAGAGAAGAAGGAGGTGAGGCGCCCCCCCCCCCAGCCGTGATGCTCTCTTTTTTTGAGGTGTGATTGTTTTCTCTGGAAGGTGTTGTACAAGACTTTTCCTTGAGTGGATGCAACACACATATGTCTACTCACTCCAGACAAGGATCCCATGATAGACCAAAGTATGAATACCTCCCAAATCCTACTTGGTGAACCAATGAGTTTTATTGGGGTTACTTGCAGGAATATGGGTGAGGGGTCACTTACAGGAGCAGAAATGACTCAAAGACAGCCACATAACCAAGCCCACCCCAGCATGGGTGACAGCTCAGAAAGCTGGGAACCTGGAGCACACTGCACAGCCTGCAGGCAGCTCGACAGGGTAGAGAGCGTCCTTTCCAAGTGACTTGGTTGGTCTAAACCTCTTCCAGGCAGCTTGTCTGGTTTCTCTTTCTTCCAGGTACCAGGTCTGGTCTGAGAATCTTTGCATCTTGGCTGGTCTGAGAGTGACTCTTGGCTGTCTTTATTGCTTACTCTGGGAGGGAGGGGCCTAGCAAATCTGGTCAGTTTCAGGGACTTCCTGAAGCAGTTTTGAATTATTTACCTTCTGAGGAGCTTCCTGGGAGATGAAATGCTTCACTCTTCAGGAAACTGCTACACAACAGTAGGACTCTTGTCTTTGAAGCCTTAGCTTTTTTTTTTTTCCTGTTGCTTTGGTAAAATACTCAGGCTACCACACTTAAAAAGGGGCCTTAAGTTGGCTCACCGCTCAGGGTAAAGTCCACCATGGCTGGGTAGTCATGGCCGCAGAAGTGTGAAGAAGTTGGTCGCCTTGTGTTGTCAGTTAGAGAGAGCAGAGGGTACATGCTGATGGCCAGCTTGCCTTTATTTCACACAGTCCAGGATCCCTGCCCACGATTAAGATGAACCTTCCCAGGGCAATTAAGGCCAGCCTTCACCTAGACAGCCCTTCACACGTGTACCCCGTGGTCTGCCTCTTAGGCATCGGATTGACAGTTATGCTCAAGGCCACCCATGAATTTTTATTTTCACTAGAGCTTTTTCTTGGTAAACATGTTTCTGATGCTCTGCTCTTAGCCTTTGGGGTCTCCGATTTTAATCTGTACTGCATGTAGAAGTGAGTGTCATTACCCAGGCTGGGCTGTTTCTGTGAATGCCATCGAAGGGTGACTGTGAGTCCCCAGATTAGACTATCTGCCATTTATCTAGTCCCAGTCACATAGTTGGTTCTTGATAAGTGATCGTTAGGTGAATGCCAGTTCCAGTGACTAATTCTTTTCCCCATACCCGAAACGCTGCTTCAGAGAAGCAACCACATGACCACACACCTAAGAAAGGCTTAGAGTGAATCAAAAATTGTTCCAGTGTTACATGAGCTTCCATGAAAAAAAATGTTGGCAATACTGAGGTGAATTGTAAAGATATGACTATACTAGCAGTCATCAACGTTGCGATATGTCTAGATTCAACTGGAGAGTTTTTTCTATTTTGCATTATGCTTCTGCCTAATGGACGGGGAGAGAGAGCCATGCTTCTGCAGTGATTAGTAGGGTGGGGGCCGAGCTGGCAGAGCTTGCTCGCCTACTCTGCAGAAGATGCCTCCCTCACAAATACAAAGGGCCGTTATCCAGCTGTTTGTTTTTTTTTTTAATTACACGCATTTGTGGGGTGTGGGTGTGGATGTCACAGTGTTTGGAGGTCTGAGAACAGCTTGTCAGAATCACTTCTCCCCGTCCCCCAGCTAGGGCCTTTACCCCCTGAGCCATCTTGCCAGCCCCAGGCTCATTTACATGCCCTCACTGAAACAGCACAGGTTTTCAGACTGTCAAAAAGATAACATTGGGAAGGCAGTGAGGCGAAAATGGGATGGAGACGTGAAAATGAGTGTGTGAGGATGCACGCGAAAGCCCAAGCGCTTGGACTGGTGTGCACACAGTAAAGAGCTTTTGAGGTGAGTTGTAGATGGGGGCAAACAGGGGTTTCTGCAGCTGGAGGAAGTCAGTGAAGGCCACTTCCAGCCTGGGCATGATTGCATATCTGTGCGCCCCCCCCTCCCCCAGAGTTGGTATGGCTTTAGCGCACTGTGCAGCACCAGGACCTGAGAGCCTGGGGAGGCGTCCTGTAGAGGATGTGGCCTTTCCAACTGAAATGCAGGCCTTTGCCCTGTGCGATAGAACAATAGAACACAAGAGCGTGCCCTGCTTAGGGGCAATGGTTTTATCTATTGAGGTTTAGAAAACACAAATGCTGCTGTTCTGAAATATCTGGTCATTCTTCTTAAATGATTTTAAAATCTCCCTAAGTACAAAAAAAAAAAGGTAAGAAGAAAACCCTATAGTTTCAAAACACAGCCTGGCATGGTTAGCAAGCCCAGTGCCACACGGCTGCCCGCAGGAGGCTGACACAGAAGGGTCAGGAGCAGGAGGCTCCCAGTGTAGAATAAAACCCTGGGGGGAGCGGGCCTTGGGGTCCATGCCAGGATTATCGGCCAGCGTCACACACCGTCACACACCGCTACAGCAGTGTGTGTCATAGTACAGCTATGGCAGGTGACTGTGGGGCGGGGACACAAGGTTGATTCCTCATCCCGCAAGTTCCCCTTCATTGGCAGCGTCCAGTGAGAACCTAGACCGAATTGTGAGCAGTTTGTAAGCAGTTAGGAATATTGGTCAGGGTCTGCAGAGTCTTGCTGAAACGGCCGCATCTTAGGGACATAGGGCACCCGAGTCCTCTTTCATCACCAGCTCTTCTTGGGGTGTCACTGAAGATAGATATGTTCGCAGAATACAAAGATGGCAGGAAAATATTTCAGGATGAACCTGGACCTTCAGTATTCCTAAATTCCCACATTTGGGGAGTTGACTTTGGGGAGTTTACCTGGGCCCTGTAGAACATTGCTTTTGCTCAGCCAATTAGAAGCAGCCAGGGGGATATTTTCCCTTAGAGGAGTGCCTCCAATAGCCGGATTCAATAAGGCACTCTAGTCCATTAATGCAACCCTCTTAGCAGAATTCACTCTGGACACTTCAGAGGAGGACTCAAAAGGGCCGTTGGAGACCCAAGCAGGGTGATTGGGCAGTGTGAACAGCCCCGGGCTTCTTGTTACCTTTGCCAAGTGGAAACCATCGGGACATCTCAGGGGTTATAGCTGTCCATTTTTACCCATGCCCATTAAGACTTCCTTCTAGGAACCATTTGAGGTGTGAGGATCCCAATTGCTGTGTTGTGTCCATGGCAGGACTGTAGAAGCTCCCGAGGGTGGATAGAGATGTGTTACACCAAGTTCCCTACCCAATCATGGCCATGCCCCAGATCACAAGGGCGGGGATGTAAATTCTATGTAGTCTGGAAGGAGAGACTAGAACATCACATGACAGAAGGTGCATGTCACAACACACACACACACACACACACACACACACACACACACACACAATTTTGTTTCCTGGAGGAAATAGTTTAAACAACAATCACAAAGACTTGTTAAAGACAAACTACCTAAGGCTGTATCTCAACATATCTCCTGAGAATTTGATTATGTATATCCTCTTCCATGGGATGAATGTAGGGAATGGATGGTGGAGACTAGTTCCCTTAGCTGCCTTAGATGTCCTGTGGGCTTGGTTGATGTGTGTTACTTAATATCTATAAGCAACGATCTCTTAATATTTTGCCCTTGATAATGATATGCCTCAGCAATAACTACAGTAATTATTATAACCCCCATCAAGGGAGGTGGTACCTCCATTCAGTCCTGACAGAGCTATTCTCCAGCATTGCAGCTGGCTTTGGTGGCCGGAGAAGACTGCATTGTGTTGACGGGCTGCCAGGTTGTTGCTATGCATAAACATCGTAGGAACACCTTGAGGTCGTATGCCGCAATGTCAACGGGAGCTGTTTGTTCTCTGGAAATGAAGTATCAAGCTCTCCAATGTTTGAAATATTGACTTAATGAAGAGAGAATTGGGCTTAATTTTTACAGACCTCAAGAACTGAAGTGAGTGGTCAGCAGGTCAGTGCCTAAAGAGGCATATTTGAGGAACTTACAGTGGTTTCTAGTGCTTCTACATAGGTGAGATCATGGACTGTGATAGTTGTAGACTCTTGTCCTGGGACATGCTTACATAGATCCCGGATGATCCTCTCACCTGTAATTACACTGCAGAAAGCATTTCTCAGTGGGAAAAGGGAGTGCTAATTTTTTTGTCAATTAGAAGTCGAATTACTTGGGAAGAGGAATTTTAATTGAGAAAATGCCCCAGCAGATTGCCTATAGGCAAGTTTGTAGGGCACATCCTTGATTCATAATTGGTGTGAGTGGGTCCAGTCCACAGCAGAGCAGTGCCGTCCCTGGACAGGAGGTCCTGAGTTATTTGAGAAATCAGGCTGGGCAGCCGGTAAGCCGCACTCCTCCATGGCTTCTGCTCCAGTTCCAGCCTCCAGGTCCCTGCCGTGTGTTCTTTCCTGCCATAACCACCCTCCATGATGGACTGCAACCCCAAGCTGCTTTTGATCATGGTGTTTATTTATCACATTGGAAACCCTAACTCGGATGGGGGAGGGGAGGTTGTAATGATTTTTGCCACTTTGGGAAGTGGGTAGGTGATTCCAAGAGAACTTTATACATGACTTATGCTCTAAGACCTCCAGGGAGCACCTGAATCTGTGGTAGTCCTAAACCCCTAGGTATCCCACATACCTTCCCTCTACATACACACTAGTTAGACACTATTTCTACCTTAATGATGCGCTTCCCATACCTGGTGGCCACACCTTTGCACTTCCCACACCTGGTGGCCACGTGGCCACGCCTTTGCAGTTTGACAGGACAGTAACTAGAAGAAAGCTTGGTTGGCTCACAATTTCATGGATAGTTGAGCTGTGATGTTTCTCCCCCTTAGTTAAGTTGAAATCTTTTGTCTTCTGAATGGGAAAGAAGCACCTTGGCTTTTTATATCAAAATTGATAGCGTCACTACTCTTAGGCTTTGGAGCCATTTATTAAACCAAATATCGTGATATCATAACAGGTGACTTGATATTTCAGATGGCTACTAAGTGATAGCTGGGCAAGTGTCACATCTGGTGTGGGTACTCTGGATAGTTCCAGTCTCAGGAAGAACCAAGAGGGGTGGTGGGAGGTCTCATCACATTGTCTGGGATGTTGTCAATTTAAAGTGCAAGAATGTCTCTTCGTGGGATTTTTCATTGAATGTTTTCAGATCCTCCTTGACAGGCAACCGGAAGAACCATGGTGCTGTCAGGTGTGAACACAAGGCTACCATTGGCTTCTTTGGGTCATCATGTCTGGTTGGGGTCTAAATAAACCCCTTGGCTGAGTGTTAGTACTTGACCGTGAAGAGAGCAGGATTAGCATGTGACCGACCACACGGTCTCTGAGGAGTTCATTGTCCATTCCACACATGTCTAGCAGGAAATCTTCAGACTTCTAATTTGAAGAATAGAATTTTGAAGGCTTTCCCCTTCTAAAGGGAAGTAAAATTTTCTTTACTGAACTGGGAAAAGGGAAACTGATTTGATCCCACAATTCCTGAAGACTCCACTCAGTGGTGTGACTCCCCGCGTTTTCTGGGGGGTATTTGTCACTGGCCACCAATGCCGCTGGTTCTCCTGGAGAAATTGTCTTCATTGGGTAGAAGAGCTTTAATTTTATAGACTGAATTTCACGTGTTTGCTGTTGTGACCCCTGACTTATACACTTTTGTTATCTCATTCCTAAAATTTTGGTAGACAAACATAAAACAAAGGAAAAAAGAACATTTTTTTGCACACCCTATGTGGCTTTTGGTAATCTCAGAGATTCCTATTCCAGTGTGGACATGCCATATGAATTAACAGATTGGTTTCATTAAAATGTCATCGTGTTGTTTCCAGGTCAAACAAGGCAAAGGTAATGACATTGTTTGGCATTGCTAGATATTATGACATCTACAGCTTCAAGTGGGGGATGGTGTTGACTGACACTAAGAAAGTACCTTTAAAATGCAATGTGTCATTTTCCATGTTCCTTTTTAAATTCTTCATGTATATTAATAAATAAATGTTGCATTGGATGTTTCTAAACTTAAAGTGAGAGTATATCCTGCTAAACCTATGTTCACTTAGAAATGTCTAAATAAAAAATATATTTAATTACTCAATAAGCTCACTACAAGTTGAAACATTAGTTGAAACTGTGGTAAGTCACAGTCATCTGTCTATATTTATAGCACACAGTATGATATTTTGATTCATACACATTGTGGAATGACCAAATAAAGCTGTTCAGCTATACCTAAGTGTCCGTACTAAGCAAGTGTTCTTTAGGAACAATGTTTTCACGAACTGTAGTTGACATCGGCCAACCCTATTTTATTATTTTTATTTTTTTCTTTATTATTATTATTTTTTATTTTTTTATTATTATTTAGCCAACCCTATTTTAAAACTGTATCAAACCTCCATGTGGCTCGCACCACTCCTGAGCTTGTCATGTCCTGGATTTCAGGTCGCAGATCTCAGCATGGGTGACCTGCTGTTGCACACCACTGTCATCTGGCTGAACCCACCCGCCTCGCTGGGAAAGTGGAAAAAGGAGCCAGAATTGGCAGCTTTCGGTATGTGTCAGAGGAGGGTGCCGAGGATGGGGAACAGCTGACTTATTTCCCAAACAAGAGTATTCCTTTTCCAAGAGATGGTTTATGACCAGGAAGCTAATTACAGCTTACTGCTCCAGCCACTAATTCTTCCAAATAAATATAAACGAACATAAATTAGACCTTCTCGCTGGATGGGTTCAATGTGGCGGCCACTCAGCTGCAGGGTGCGCGTGGCTGTGGAGACTGCACAGGCAGGAATTTTTTTTTTTAACATCTTATTTAAAAAATAATTTTATCTGCTAGTCCATGTGTCTTTAATGGATTGACTTTTCTTTTAATGAAGAAAAGTCAAATGAAGAACCAAGAGCCAATGGTTTCTGAGACCCCAGATCCTGGGTCTTTCATGTCTTCCCTGGCTCTGCACTGTTTTATGTAGTGCCAAGATTTAGGAGGCCATTTCTCAGCTGAACTGTTGTTGTGACTGGTGTCTCCATGGGCTGTAAGGGACAGCTCAGTCGTGTTATTAATACTAGTAAAGTAGACGTATTTGTTATTTATTTTGATAGGCTATTTAGAGGGGTGCAGGTGGAGGTCACTTACGAGTATTATACTTGTGCTTTTGGGGAAGGAAACCTAGTCTGATGTACGGGGAAATGTGCAGAGTTTAGGGGGTACAGCTCGTGGCTTGCAGTGTTGGCGTGAATATGTCCTCTGGCAGGGATGTTCCTGAGCAGGAAGTGGTTAGCAGCCCCTGCTTCTGTTTATGGTGTGTTTTATCCCTACGAGGCTCAGGTTGGATTTAGCTGTGAGCATCCACTCACCTGATGTTTGCTTGAGAAGAGAGTGGTTGCTTACTGCTTCTGTGACCGAATGTTCTTCCTTTCCGTGGTATAATTCCCAAATGGAACTGCCCAGGGATATCATTGTTAAATACAAATATTTCCTGGCTCTCCCACTTAGAGCCACATCATTCTCATTAAGGAATTAGTGAGGTTTCTAAAATTTCTAAAGAGCCACTGAAGCCCTTGAAGACATTGCATTAAATATAACCACAGTTTAAAAAAAAATGTGGTGAAAAAACAGGACAGAATACATCAGGAAGCACTGAGGTGTTTGGTGGGGTGGGAGTGTTGATAGTGGTTTTGGGGGCAGTAGGACTTACTTCCTTTTGATACCCACCTCCGTGTTTCTGAGACTTGGAGAGGGACTCACATCTCTCACGCTCCTTACTGTTGCTTACCGGTCGTGGGGCACTGAAGTAAGAGAATCAGCCACCTGCCTCAGGCTTGCCGCTCAGAGTGCAAGATTAGGATATTTTATGTCTTGTCCCCTGAGTTTTACAGGTTTCATATGGTTAGAAACCGATTTAGAAACTGAGAATAATTTGAGTGGGAGGAAGTAAGAGGTTGGCAGACTTTTCTGTGGGAAGCCCTCTGGAAATCTTCGTCCTCTGGACCAAGAAGAACATGGACTATTTGATGGAATAGTCAAGAGCAGCCATCGGTGATGAAGATGGGTGAGGCAACAGCGTCCCCCACAGAGGTGGCAGGAAGGTAGTCTAGAAGATGTTGGGTGTAAGGTGTGGGACATGCGTGACACTCGCTCTGAGGCTCAGAGAGGACTCTGGATTCCCTGCTCCTTCTTTCCTGGGCTGTGCACAGGGGACAGCGTCTGGTAACTGAATTGGAGAGGCCGAGCCCAGCACATCTGCCCCAGCTGTAAGCAGCTGCTGCTTTCTCCAGCTTAGTGCGTCTTGTTGGGGCTTTGGTTTGTAGGACAGAACCTTTGAAAGGCTCTGTCTGTGATTAGAGGCAAACTCACCATTACTCAGGATTTTTTCCAGAGTAACAGGAGAGAAGAGAGAGAGAGAGAGAGAGAGAGAGAGAGAGAGAGAGAGAGAGAGAGAGAGAGAGAGAGAAGAGAGAGAGAGAAGGAGAGAGAGAGAAGGAGAGAGAGAGAAGGAGAGAGAGAAGGAGAGAGAGAAGGAGAGAACGAGGAGGAATTAAAATTAGGATTATGGAGAAGTCTGCCTGTGTTGGTGAGCAGTGTTCGGATAAGTTCATTAAAGGGGACATCTCTGACACTTCTGTGATTTCAAGTAGCTAGGCAGAACTAACTAGAAATGCCTTCGGAAGTAAGGAGGAGTTGCCATGAGGGAAGTAGGTTAAACACTATTGAACGGGCAGCTTTGGGTGACAGCCTGGCTGTCCTTTTGTTCTGTTGTAAAACTCCAGTCTTGGGACACAATGTAGCATTCTTCCAAAGTGGATGTTGGCTTGCTGCCGCCAGCGCCTTGCCTCACAAGAGGGGTCTCGTGTACTGCCTGTTAATGATCACCACTACAAAACACAAACACAGAAATAGTTGTGTTTGAAGCTGAACGGGGATGCCAGGGATCTTGGGCTTGCTCAAGGGCTTGAGCGATGTCATCGAGTAGACAGGAAGCAGGCGGAAGTGCTCCTGCTCTGACAGAAGGAAGCCCGTCCTACCCAAAGCAAGTTGGAAAGTAAGCCAGGTTCTTTGTGGTCGTCTCCAGAGTCCGAGCCTGTGCTCCATCCCTGAGAACTCTGTTATTCATGCCTGACACTCCAGTCTGTGGCTCCTCCAGCTGCTACTTGTCTGGACTCCCTCAGGCTCAGAGAATGAACGTGTTTTGGGATGTTGGGGCAGCAGAGTCTGGGGAGCCAGACCCCGCTTTTCAGATGTCTTCTAGCTGTGTTCACATGTCAGAGAAGCCACATGTCCTGAGCCTCTTTTCTGCGGTCACTGACTGCTCACAGCGGCTGATCCCTGTGCCAGCCACTTCCAAAGCTGTTACGTCTGTGATCAAACACCGTGACCAAGGCAACATAGAGAAAGAACAGTTTGTTTTGGCCCGTGGTTCCAGAGGGGGAGTCTGTTGTGGGAGAGAAAGTGTGGCAGCAGGCAGCCAGAGCAGGGCTGAGAGGTCACATCTTAACCACATCCAGGAAGCAGGGAGAGCAAACTGGAAGTGGACCAAGGCTGTGGCTGTCGAAGTCGACTCCAGTGATGTACTTCCTCCAGCAAGGCTCCATCTCTTCTATAAAGGTGTTCTAACCCGCCCACGTGGGACAGCCCACTGGGCACTAAGTGTTTTAATACCCGAGCCACTACAATCTGGGAATAGTTTCAACATACAGATTTGGGGAAACAGACATTTAAACTATGGCCAACACTGACACGAAGGACCAGGGATGGTCTGGAGTCACCCTTCCATCACTTTAGATGCCCAACACTGTGTCTCCTTTCGGACCCCTGCCATGTTAACCACTCGTGGCGTTGCTTAAGGAATTTTGGGGGGAGGCTGTCCATAACTCTACTATCCCTTCCCACCCCATTTTAAAGAGTGTAAGAACTCTCTGTGTTCATTGCTCCAAAGGGGCTTACTCTATTGGGAAGAACTGGATTTATGTTCTATTTCATTATCTCATTTTCATTTCATTAGGTCAAAAAGATGAAATTGATTTCCTGAATTATAAATACCGCGTGTGTGTTAGATATAGAGTGAGGAGGAGAGATAGAGAGGGCCTTAATTTGTATAAATGCAACTTACCTTAAACAGTTATTAGAGGCATTTATACTTGTCTTCCATCTACTACAGTTAGCACAGCTAAGTTATAACCTTAAAATAACAAAGCTAAAATGCATTTTTTTGGGGGGGGGAGTAAAAGGTATTTCCATTTATTTAGGCTTTCTCTACTCAGATTAAAGGTAGAAACGTTTTTTCACAGCAGGCTTTGACGTTCAGAGGTGGTAAATAGGGTCAAGGTGGGTAGCAGTCCACTACCGGGCATCTCCATGCTCTCCTAACTATAGCAACACAGTACCGCTGGAAGTCAGCATAGTCAAGGGAGGAAGCCATGCATTTCCTGCCGTAACTGCTTTTATGATCTTTCTCTTGCAGTCTTCAAAACTGCTGTGGTCCTTGTGTATAAAGACGGTTCCAAACAGAAGAAGAAACTTGTAAGTGCTCTTGCTTCATCCCGTAGTTTCCAAGTGCCTGTGTCTGCTTCTCAGTTGTGTCTCCAAAAGCTCTTCTCTCCTTTCTAAGAGATCCTGACTAGCTTCCTTCCAGCAGACAGGCTCATGGGTAGAAGATGCACGTGAATGCGTGCGGAGCCTCCCATGGCCAGAGCCCTCCTAACGCCACTTCTGCCCTTCTCTAGTGGCCTCAGTTTTTTTTTTTTTAAATGAGATTCTCACTCTCTCTCCCTCTTTAATTAGCCATTGGCACAACATCGTATTTCTCATGCAGCCTCTCCCATCTGCCAGTGAAACCCAGAGTGCGTGAGGGGGATGCGATGGTCCTTTGGCTTGTGCTGAGGTCCTGAGTCTGCTGCTGATGTGGGAAGTGTGGGGAGCTGGTCCATGGAGATGACCTTGCTGCTTCTCTCGCAGGTTGGCTCTCACAGGCTGTCAATCTACGAGGAGTGGGACCCTTTCCGGTTTCGCCACATGATCCCTACTGAAGCTTTGCAAGTCCGAGCTCTACCCACTGCAGGTGAGTCCAGTGTGTGCCGGGTTCCCACTTCTGTTTTTATGTTAAAGAGTTGGGTGTGTTTGTATGTGCACGCACATATGTACCGTGTCACTTCTGGGGAGGTAAGGGGACAACTTGCAGCAGCTGGTTCTCGTCCTCTCTACGGCGTGGGACTCAGAAGTCATCAGGCTTGGCAGCAGGCACCCTCACCTGCTGAGCTGTCTCTCTGGCCCTGGGTTCCCATTTCTTATGTGTGTGTGTGAGTTGTTTACTCATCCTGGGTCTGCCCACCCAGCTTTTATCTTCTTTGCATAACTAACTCTTCCCTCCATCTCCATTGCTTCATTTATTGATAGAAAATAAAACTATATGAAGATTCACTAATTTTCATAAAGATTTATTTTATGTGCATGAGCGTATTACTTGCATGTATAGATGTATGTGCACCATCCGTGTGCCTGGTGGTGCCTTTAGAGACGAGAAGAAGGCATTAGATGTTCTAGAACCCGAGTTACAGATATTTGTGAACCACCATATGGGTGCTGGGTTCTCTGCAAGAGCAGTAAGTGCTCTTAACTGCTGAGCCTGAGTCTTTAAGTCTTTAAGAACTTAGTACAATGTGTTTTGATTATATTTGCATCTCCCCCAACTATTCCCAGATCTACCCACACTACAAACCCCTTTCCAACTTCCTGCCCTCTTTAAAAACAAAACCAACCCAGTGCTCATCAAGTGTAATTTGTGCTGCCTATGTGTGGTCATCTGCTGGGACATGGCGGACTTACCAAGGACCACATCCTTAAAACCGGCGCGCTCTCTCTCTCTCAGAAGGTGGACTCTCAGCAGCTGCTGAGCTAGGGGTAGGGACTTGTGGGCTCCTCCTGTCTCCATGCTAGAATGTTCACTGCACTACTTTGTAGCTGGAGTTATCTCCAGTCCCATCCAGGCCTGCAGCCGCTCAGACCCAAATAAACACACTGACACTTATATTATTTAAACTGTTTGGCCTAATGGCTCAGGCTTCTTGCTATATCTAGTTCTTATATCTTAAATTATCCCATTTCTTTCAATCTATACCTTGCCACGTGGTTCGTGGCTTACCAGTGCTTCACATCCTGGCAGTGTCTCCTGACTCAGCCTTCCACTCCCCAGAATTTTCCTTGTCTGCTCATCCCACCTATACTTCCTGCCTGGCTACTGGTCAGTCAGCATTTTATTTATCAACCAATCAGAGCAACACATTCACAGCATACAGAAAGACATCCCACAGCACTACTTCTTTTTAAGCAGCTTCATTAACTAGTGAATTAATGAACCAGTTAGTGAACCAAATAAATGAGAGAGCTGAGTGGATGCCTGTGTGTGTTTTCTTCAAAATTGTTCTTAGGGATTCCGGATGGTGTGCTCCTGAAACTTGATTTATGTGTAGGTACTTTTGGATCATAGGTCTGTAGCAGCTGTGATAGTATTTTGAGGTTTAGACACTGAAATGCTAGTAGTGTCTCTTTTTAAAACTTTTCTTATGAGTTTCATTTGCCAGTATTCTGTATGCCGTGTGTATGCACTGCTTGCGAAGCCAGAAGAGGGTGTCAGATCCCCTGCAACTGGAGATGCAGTTGTGAGCTGCCATGTGGTTGCTGGGACATGAACCCGGGTCTTCTGGAAGAGCAGTCGGGTCTCTTAACTGATGAGCCATCTCTCTAGCCCCTGGTGTCTTTATTTTTAATGCCACAGACTTATGAGTTAATCTGATCATGTTTCCTCATACCAGGTTTATAAATGTGGAGGCTGGTTTCTGTGGCAGGCTGTAGGCCTCTTAGCCAGGAATTTTGCCTTAATTAAGGACTAAGACACATAAAGACTTCACATTCTGAAAACAAAGCAGTCTTTGTGCTAATGACATTTCTTCCTCCCAACCTCTGTTTTTTCATTCAAATCAAATTTAAAGCCTTCTAGATAAAAGCATATTTTAATTGAACTAAAAAGACTGGCCACAATGTTACATTATGAGGTACATTCCAGTGAATTTAAGAATCAGTACTTGGAGTTTTCAGATTTTTGTCTTAGTTTGGCGAATTTGGGCAGAGGGAGAGTTAGATGATGTAGCCACAGGAGAGAGTTCGTGGCCAGGCTTCTGAACCACTGGGTGAGACAGAGACCTCGAGGTGTCGAAGTCTCTGTAGTGAATGGCCCCTTTTACTACACTTTATTCATGACTTCACATAATGCAGCATTGTCTGCAGGAATGAGCTCCAGCCAGTGGAGCTGGCCCTATATATCCATGGGTTCTGCACCGTGAGTTCTACCAACAGTAGCTGGTTCTTCGGCCGCCAACCCTGATGACCTGGGTTTGATCTCCAGGACCTACGGGGTGGAAGGAAAAAACAGAATCTCACAAGTTGTTCTCTGACTTTTACTTGCAGGTGTGTGTGTGTGTGTGTGTGTGTGTGTGTGTGTGTGTGTGTGTGCGCGTGCGCTTGTGAGTTTGTGTGTGCGTGCATGTGTGTGCACACTTGAGTGTGTGTAGGTGTAAATTCATGAATGTTAAAAGATTTTTAAAAATGCAGAGCAGTTCCTTACTTTCTTAGTATACTTTTGCATTTTAGTGGACAAGGCCGGATGGCTAGTGGAGACGTCTGTTTAAGGTGCCTGGGTAGCCTATCTGGGCACTAGGTGTGGTCACATAAGGAGAGGACTCGAAAACCATACCCCAGTGCTGGCCTCCTCGTGCCCTTGGCCTGATGAAGATATGACTGGAATACTAGGCACTGTGTAGTCCAGAAGAACTTAGCACCTCAATGAAATAGTTCAGCCGAAGAGGCTGGAAGAAGAGAATGGCTTTTTCAGTTGTGACCCTTTTAGAGCAGAGGTCCTCGACCTTCCTAACGCTGCGACCCTTTAACACAGCTCCTCATGCTCTGGCCGCCCCCCAACCATAACATTATTTTCATTGCTACTTCATAACTGTAATTTTGCTGCTGTTATGAATTATAATGCAAATATCTGTGTTTTCTGATGATCTTAGATGACCCCATGAAAGGGTCACCAGACCCCAAAGGGATTGCAACTCATAGATTGAAAACTACTGTTTTAGACCATCTAGAAGATTTTCATAATGTTTTATTAAGATTTATCGTGTGTGTGTGTGTGTGTGTGTGTGTGTGTGTGTGTGTACGTGTACATGAAGGGTACTTGCAGAGGCCAGAAGAGGGCGTCAGGTCCCCTGGAGCTGGAGTTACAGGTGGTTCTAAGTCACCTGATGTGCGTGTTGGGAGCTTTCCTCCAGTCTTCTGCAAGAGCCTCAAGCTCTTACCCCCCCCCCATCCCTCCAGCCCCTTCTCTATTGTTTCTTGTGGTTGTTTTTTTTATAGCACTCTTTAGACTTCTGGTGCCTGCTCTTTAGCTCAGGGTGGAATGAAGTAACTTTGGTCTCGGGCTGCTTTGCATTATTTTAGCAGATACCAAGCATGAAAAGTTCATCTGTAAAAACATGTCAATGAGTCTACTAAACCATGCCTGACGTGACATTATTTTAACTTATCTAGACGCAGAGGCAAATGCTGTATGTGAAATTGTCCACGTGAAGTCGGAATCGGAAGGGAGGCCAGAGCGGGTCTTCCATCTCTGCTGCAGGTGAGCCAGGTTCTGGGGGTCAAGCCCCGGCCCAGGGACTGTCCTCCTTCCGCCCCTGTGCTGCAGACCAGCCCGAGCCTCCTCTCAGAGAGTTAACACTTGCCATGTAATAGTAGTTGTGGAAATGAAAACTGCCTTCATTAGAATGCAGTCGGGAGCCTGGCTAATTCACCGGCTTTCTGAAAGAAGACGGGGATTTCCAGTGTAGTGAGCATTCTGAAGACGGCGTTCTTCCCGTGTTTACTCTCTGTAGAGCAGGGTGATCGACGAGGTTGCCTTGGGGTGCTCATCTGACACTTGCATACACTGTGTGCACGTCTCTGAGAGTCTGCTGTGTGAGGGAATAGCGGCTGAAGGTCTCACTAACGTTCTTAACCTTTAGAGACTCTTCAATACAGGGACACGGGCCTCTGTTGACCGCAGGCAGATTTTTGAATGACTTGTAACATGGGTTTCTCTTATTTATTGTTATTAGTAATTATTCCCTCTCCTTCCTTTGTCCTCTGCCTCCTCCTCCTCTTTCTGTCTTTTCCTCTATTCCTCTTGAAATATAAAAATGTCAGATGCCATCCCATTTGGCTTTAAATATGATCCATATTTAATCATGTGTACTCATTAATCGACTCAGTATTTATTGCCTAATACTTGGAGTATTACCTAATACATGGAGTAGTAGTATGCTATGCATTGCTTAACATGATAATAGAACCAATATCGTCATGATTATTCATTTTATTTTAAATGTTATTTAAAAGTATTTTAAATGTTGTTGCTACTATAGTAAGAAGGTACATTTAGCAAACATTAGATCTATTCCATTCTTCATGCTCATCGCGTCCTTAGTCAGACTGAGGGCAGCCAAGACTGATAGAGGACACTTTGCCCAGATCATTACAGAAAATACACTGGACATTTTCAATATCCACATTTAGATGGGTCACAACCTATGTTACGTGTTTACCATATCGTCTCTGCATTGGTTCCTGGGGCTAACAAAAGCCCGGTGTCCAGAAAGCTGTCGGAGGAATCAGAAATTTCCACATTGTCCTCACACTTGGAGTGCCGCCTTTCCCCATCTGTTCATGCTGGTCTTTATGCAGTCTAGTTGTTGGCAGTTTTGTTGGTAAACGCTGCAGCGCATCCAGCACGCCTAGTTCTGTATTTAGTGTTTATCAAGAATGCTAGGTGAAACACCTGTGAAAGCCAGGAGCACTTTGTCAGGCCCAGTGAGTGGCACATGCCTGCAGTCTCTCATCGAGACCCTGGAGGCTTGAGGATCTCAAGTTTCAGGCCACGCCGGGCGACAGAGTGAGACCCTGTCTCAGAAGGTTGTGTGCGTGTGCACATGTGTGTGCTTGTACGTGAGTACATATGTGTATGCACACGCACATACTGAATTTAAAAATAACTCTCACCTTGCCTCTACTTTTCTGCCGAGAAAATTTGGACTTAGCAGATTTCATCGAGAGTCTAGCCGTAGTAGTTAATGTGTGGATCGGGCCGTGGGAGGGGTTGCTGTTTAACAGGCGAGAGCGAGCACATTGGGAGAGCCGTTGTGGTGGGTGTCCTGCAAAGCTGCAAGAGTCTTGTGCTTCACTTTTTCTTAATGACATTTTACATGGAAATCGATGACTTGAGTATAGAGAGCAGAATTTTGGCAACTTCCTGGTATAAAACACCTTTGTCCGTTATCTGTTCATCATGGTGGGACTCTGTCCCAAATTGGCAGTAGAAGATAATTTGCAAAGCATGAAGCTAGGAGAGATTGTGTGTTTTATCTCTGCCGTAAGAAGGCAGCCAAGCATCGGAATCTGAGGCGTCCCCTCTTTCGCTTTGCCCTTGGGGATATTTGTTCGGCCGTACCTGATGGCTTTATAAATGTCCACTGTTGAGTACTGGCTTCCTAACATGTGTAAATCTTCTTTTTCATAGCTCCCCAGAGAGCCGAAAGGATTTCCTGAAGGCTGTGCATTCGATCCTTCGAGATAAACACAGAAGACAGCTCCTCAAAACGGAAAGCCTTCCCTCCTCCCAGCAGTATGTCCCTTTTGGAGGCAAGAGATTATGTGCGCTTAAAGGCGCCAGGCCAGCCATGAGCAGGGCAGGTACTGTGGGGATTCAGACCTACAAGATCCCGGTCACCCCAACTCCACTGTAGGACTCCAGGGAGCAGGAGTTAGGTGTGGCCCTCTGGGGGCTGATGGAGGGTACATTCTTCCACGGTGTGAGAGGCTCACTGCCTTGTCTCTTCCCTGGTGGGTCCTGGGGGCTCTTCCCTTGGTTTGCTCACTTCCCCTCCCCTCAGCCTTCCCTTGCTGCCTTCCTTTTGGCTGGTGAGCTCCTCTGTGATTGGCCGAGCCAGCAAGCCAACGCATCCTCTTTTGGAAGGGGTCCTCTGAGCCTGCTTATGGAATGAGAGGCGCTGCTTTGCATGGCAGCCAGCTTTGTTGAGTGAAAAGCAGTGAGCTGAGTGTCGGCGAGGTCGTAGCCCGCTGTTCTGAGAACACAGTGACTTCAGAGCCTGGCCGAAGACATAGCCTGTTCTCAGGGAGGAGTAAATGCTCAGGCATGGTAGGCCAGAGGATGCAGAAGGCGTTGACCCCGTTTTGTGCCCGCAAGTTGAGTTTCAGGCTTGGTGTTAATTCGGGGAAGGTTTCAGTTGGGAAAAGAAGAGTGGCGAGTTTAACTGGGCCCCAGTAAATGCTCCTCGAGGACTCATCCCATGTCTGGAGCAGCGAGGAAGGAACACCATTGCCACCATGTGCAAATGGCAATACAGCATACCAGTGAGAGTGATGTGGCCCTACACTAGACTTAGTTCCATCAACATTCTAATCGCTCCTTTCCTAAGAGGCAGCCCAGAACTTTTAAGGGAGGGGTCCAGTGAAAGAAATTGCCTTTACATTTGCCAAAAAGATTTCTACCTTTGACCCAATTACCTTCCCACCGGTTCTCAGTTGCATCGCAGAGGTTCATGAAGGCTGTGACTCACTGTAGACAGCATAGGCATAACCGACCTTCACACAGGCTATTACATTCTTTAGTTACCTTGAGTTTAACTAATGAATGTTGGTGGAGGCTGCCTTAAGTCTGTTTTTCAGCCAGTTGGTATGCTTATTGAAAACCTATAACCCAATACCAACAAACTGTAAGGGGCTCCAGATAGCCTGAGTCATACATAGATCCAGACCCACAATTTCTCAAGGTGTACCCCTATAAAATCAGTTCATCACTTCATGGCAAGAGAAATTTGTTGTAGTGTTTTATGTGCCACTCTTGCCTACTGAGGGATGTTTGATTGGGAAATATGCTCCAATCTCAGGGACCCTCACCACTAATGCCTAGGCTTCTATTGTTAACTTAGGAACCTAAATTCAGAAGTGCATTTGCAAAAAAAAAAAAAAGAACAAAAAACCCCACATACACACACAAACACATTTTGTCTACAGGAGATACCAAAGTCTTTCTCCTGAGAGGTTCTTGGAAATAAAACACACTCCTTGCCCTAAATTGTTATGACTATCAAGAGAAAGCCATGATGTCATAGCCTGCTGGATTTGTCCGATTGAAAGGTTTTTTTGCTTTAGTTTTTTTTTTTTTTTTTTCTTTCTGCCTGATGGCTCATTTTTGGCTGAAAACCGTTTCTATTTACTGTGCTTTTGAAGTAACTCGCTCTCATCACAGTATCCATGTCCCATGATTGATGAAATGGCACTTCAGTGGTTCAGGCAAAGACTGTCTCCCTGAGACGGAGAGGGACCCACTAATGCTAGCTGGGTGACTGAGTGACCTTTCCATAAAGGACCGACAGCCCCGATGGATTCTGCATTTCATAAGAGCTGTGCGCATCTTAGACAGCAGACAAATGCACTGCCTCCATACTCACTCTGAAGTGTGGTTACTTCAGGCCGTGACTGAGCTCAACTTTTCCATAGTCTACAGTTTCCCTACGAAAAGTTTGGGATTCATGGAGCAGATAAAAGAATTTGTCCCTCTATCTATATTCTATAATTAACATTTTGCTGTATTTTCACCATTGCTTAACCCCTCTGTCATCTGTATGTGCCATCTTACTGTGACACATTTCAAAGGTGTGGCCATGAGCACACTTGGCCACTGGATACTTCATCATGAAGATCATTCACACATATCCAGGAGGCCGTGTTTGCTAAGCCTCAGAGTTCCTATTGGACCTTATCAGACAGGGCACAAAAGGTGGATTGGTAGCTCTGTGTCTCTGACGCCTGGTTCTTCATGGACAATCTCCAAGAGGTTGTGGTACCCTCAGTCTACCTGCAGGTCCTCGAGTCTCAAGAAAGCAGTGTCACAGCCCAGTGCTCCTGACAGCATGGCGATGTCTACACAGACAGCAAAACCTAGGAGCCCCTCTCAGGCTTACTAGAGACCTCTATTCTAGCTGAGTGACCCTGGGATAACCCCCGGAGATCCTCCGCAGCTCTGTGCCACGGCACAGCTGTGTTGAGGACAGTCGCAGATCTGACATGGAGGGGAGCAGCAGGCCTCTGTGTTGTCTGTCTTACGGATGCACACGTTGGAGTAGATTATTTCCTTCCCCCTCACCTACAGCCTCTAGTGTGGTCCCACCCTCACCCTTTATCCTCTGGGCCCATCCTTGTAATACCATCTGTAGTCTAGAGAGCTGAGTAAGGCAGACACCAGGATGGTACGGGCTAGACCTGAAACTCCCGAAGCCCATTTACCTTTTATGTTTCTTATCTTTGCTTGCTGGATTTTCATCTCATGGTAAAGCATGTGGGGGTTTATTTTTATATTTCTGTGTGTGTGTGCAGTGTCTGCCCCAAGCAAGTCTCTTGGGAGGAGGCGGCGGCGACTGGCCCGAAACAGGTTTACCATTGACTCCGATGCCGTCTCGGCTAGCAGCCCGGAGAAAGAGCCCCAGCAGCCCCCCGGTGGCGGGGACACTGACCGATGGGTAGAGGAACAGTTTGATCTTGCTCAGTATGAGGAGCAGGATGACATCAAGGAGACAGACATCCTCAGTGACGATGACGAGTTCTGTGAGTCGGTGAAGGGCGCCTCAGAGGACAGAGACCTGCCGGAGCAGCTTCAGGCTGCCTCCATCAGTCAGCGGGCCCGAGGCCGGAGAACCCTCGATAGCCACGCATCCCGCATGACACAGCTCAAGAAGCAAGCCGCCCTGTCCGGCATCAACGGAGGCCTGGAGAGCGCGAGCGAGGAAGTCATTTGGGTTAGGCGTGAAGACTTTGCCCCCTCCAGGAAACTTAATACTGAGATCTGACTACCTTTGTCTCTTTAGAGACCGTGTGTAGATACGATGCCGCCACCCCCCCCTCGACCCCCCCACACTGCTCACCCTCCTGTGCCGTCCACGAGAATGTCCCCTTAGGTCACACTCTTGCACACAGATTTTGGCAGCTGACTCAGGTCTGAAGCCAGGTAGCCACCCACCTTTATCATTCTTAATGACATCGGAGAGAATTGTTCAGAATCCCAACTAAGCTCGAGTCCTACCTTCTGTACATTACCAAGGGCTTTTATTTATTCTCAGTTCGTCAGGGCCTGAAGAATTAGAACAAAGAATCTACAGCAGTGGCCATCAAATTGTCCCCAGCCCAGCCGTCAAAGCAGAGTGTCCGAGGGACAGGGTGGCATACACAGCTGCCACAGCTCGTCCTCTCTGAATCCAGTCTCTTAGCTGGGGACCAACCACCTTCACACACACGCACACGCACACACGCACACACGCACACACACACACAGAGCAAATCCACACATCTGTGCAGCTTGCAGTATCCTGATTCCTCCTCTTCAGTGTCTGAGAATATCTATGTACTTTAAGAATGTGTGAGGCAGGGGTGGTCGTTTGTGTGATGAGCCTTTTATGATTTTTTTTTCTTTTGTTTATGTCTATAGAGGGTCTTATTCTACGTCAGTGTTTGGAAGCTCTAGTTTTGCAGAGAATTATAAAAGATGCCAAACTCTTGGGAAAGGGATCCAAATTTATCACTGAGAGAGAGAGAAGAAAAAAAAAACACACTATTTTTTTGTATTTTCCTTGAGATGCAGGGGCACAAAGAGATGAGAATTTTACATTGTTAGGTGTAACTCAGTCTGAAAACGAGGATATAACCTTTTGCAGAGCGAGCGAGGCATGATGACTTTATATTTATATATAAATGGCCCACAAGAAGCTCATGCTAAGAATAAACTTTTTTTTTTCCTGAGAAACAGATTTTTTTTTAAATGTATGAATCTATATTTGAGATGGGAGTTTGGTTGGATTCCAGGGACAGGGAATGGGGTAGTGTGTGTGTGTCTGTTGCACATGGCAGGAGAGGGGAGCCTCCTCCTCATGGGATTGCCATGGCCATCGTTGATTTTTTTCTCATCAAAATTGCATCTTCATCCATAGGTGACTTCCCCCTTCCCTGACAGTCCATGGTCTCAGAACCTCTTCAAAGACATCCTTTGTGGTTAACATTTACTCCATGCCAACGAAACAGGGTAAACTTGCTAAGGGGCCTAATCTTCTAAATGGATGTCCAAATAGGAAGAGCAAAAACCCATGATAGCACTTTCATTTTTTTAAGAAAAGGTTTATAGCTTTGTGTTCCTCCCTCCTCCCCATTTCATGATGTCCATTCCCTAAGAAGGGTTTAAATAATATGAAAACTTTCTTTTTGGAAATAAAAAAAATATATATATCTATATATATATCTATATCTATTTGGTGTTTGATACATCAGTAGGTACTTTAAAGACCTGAATTTTATAGTAGCTTTAGCAATTATATTTTATAAGAATCAGTTATGACTTTATATTTCCAGATAGAGTTCAGAACACGACGCTCTAAGCCCCCCCGCTTGCTTTCCTGCTCCACCCCGCCCTCTGCCCCCCCACCCCACCCCCTTTCGGGTTTCCAGGGCTTTGAGCTTGATCTTTTCAAAGTTTTATTCTATTAAAGTTTTTGCTATATCTTCTGGTTTTCTTAAAAAGCTTTAGAATGGTTTCTACGCCCTTTGTATCACTGCATTGTTCATATCATCTCGGGGTCGATTGCGTCCTGATGGGAAACTGAAGCAGAGGCGTCGGAAGTCACGTTTTTCTAGTCTCCCTGCAATGCGTCCATCGGAAAATACTGGAATGTCTGGTGCTTAGACAGGTGCCATTGTCTCTTGTACATAAGGTCATGATGTGTCTGTGTCAAAAGTTCTTATATATTTCTTTTATAAGCTGAAAGAAGGTCTATTTTTATGTTTTTAGGTCTATGAATGGAACGTTGTAAATGCCTGTCCAACAATAAAATGCTGAAAAGGGCCTGGGTGACCCTGTGCCTTTTTGGATAGAAGGATGAGGATGTGAACTCAATGTAGGAGAGAAAATTCCTGCAGTTGTCTTTTCTTCTTAAATTACATTAGTGTATGTGTGTGAGTGTGTGCACACATTCATGTCATGGTATGCCTGTGGAGGTTAGAGGGACAGTTTACTCTGTGTGTGTGTGTATGTGTGTGTGTGTGCACACATGCATGTCATGGTGTACTTGTGGAGGTTAGAAGGACAATTCACTGTGTGTGTGTGTGTGTGTGTGTGTGTGTGTGTGTGTGTGTACATGCATGTCATGGTGTGCCTATGGAAGTTAGAGGAACAGCCCACTCTGTGTGTGTGTGTGTGTGTGTGTGTGTGTGTGTGCACATGTGTGTCATGATGTGCCTGTGGAGGTTAGAGAGGCAGCCCACAGAAGCTTGGTCCTTCCTTTCAGCACACGTCCCAGAGATTGAGCTCAGGTAATGAGGTGTAGTATTGCTTTTACCTGCTGAGCCACCTTGGTGGCCCAGAATTCTTTTTTTTTTTTTTTTTTTTTAAACTAATTCTTGTGGCCAGGCATGGAGGCACCTGCCTGTAATCTCAGCACTCAGGAGGCGGCGTCAAGGAAATGAGTGCAAGTTTGAGGCCAATCAGGGATCTCTAGCTAACTGCATGGTAGACAGGCTACGTAGTGAGGCCTTGTCTCAAAAGAAAAGAAAAATGAAGTAGCTGTTGTGATCTTCCAGGGAAAGATGTTTGGCAAAGCTTGAAGTTTTAACCATAAATAAATAAATGATGTTAAACATCTTGGTCTAAAGTGGTCAGTACTGACTGGACTTGGTGGGTTATTAAAGAAAGACATGAAGTTGGGGGGGGGTGTTGAGTGGGCTATGGGGACTTGAAGAGGGAAATGATATACATGATCATATTTCCTGTATGCATGAATGAAATGCTCGACAATATTTTTTTTTTTTTTTTTAAATCCTGGTCTAAAGATTTGGAGTACGAGAAACTCAAAACAGGGCCAGCAGTGGTGACACACGCCAGCACTCGGGAGGCAGAGGCAGGGGGATCTCTGTGAGTTCGAGGCCAGCCTGGTCTACAGAGAGAGAGAGAGTTCCAGGACAGGCAGGGCTACATAGTGAGACCTTGTTTCAAACAAATGAACAAAGAAACCAAAAAAAAAAAAAAAAAAAAAAAAAAAAGAAAGTTCAAAACACAGACCTTTTACCAAGAACACTGTGTATACCAAACACTGAGGGTGCTTGAGATGTGTGAATGCTACTGTGTGTGCTCGTGCAGCACACAGACCTCCCCCTGCACTAGGGTTTAACCCACCTCTGGGTTGCTCGTACCTGATCGCGCATGCCATATGGACCGCCACCGTGTGGTGGTGTAGACACGATGACACAGGTCTGCATTTAAACCAGATGCAGGCTGTTTTCACAAATGATTTTCAGTTCATGGTTGGTAGAATCCAGATTTCATTTCCTGTCTCCTGCCCCGGCGCAGTACAAGCAGGTTGAGGGGTCTCTAGGGAAGTTTGGGGTGCAGTACAGAGCTGAGACAAGCCTGTGTGGGGAAGCTTGAAGAGCTGTGTTCTGTCACTAGGTAGGGGTCCTGCTGCCTGGGGTTTCCAGAGGCTCTCAACAAAAGGTGAGGCTGTCCAAGGTTCACCATTCTCTTCATCAGAGTCCACTCATTTCTCTCCAGAGCATCTTTAACAGCCTTCCCTGGTCAGAGTAAACGTCCCCTGTGCACACGCACACGCGCACGCACGCACGCACGCACGCACACTCCATGTAAGAATCTTTCTTTGCTGATTGCTTAGCCTAGCTTATGTCCTTGCTTGCAGGTCTGGGCTCAAGCAGAGGGGTCTGTGGACCAATATCATCAATTGCCTCAGGCGCATGTAAGAAATGCAGAAACCCAAGGGCTGGGAGATGGCCCCATAGGAAAGCATGAAGGCTGAAGTTTGATCCCTTAACCCACACAAAAAGGCAGGTTTAAGAGTACCTGGATGCAATAGTCCTGGGGAGGTTGGCCTAGGATGATCTCGGACTCGCCGGGCAGTCAGTCAAGTTGAATCAGAGTTAGTTCCAGGTTCTGTGGGACCCTGTTTCGACAATGAAGGTAGGTAGTGACTAAGGAAGATACCCAGTGTTGACTTCTAGGCACTACACACAAGCACACACAGACAGACAGACAGACACACACACACACACACACACATACATACACAGACATGTACTCGCACATACACACAAAGAGGAGTACAGAACCCTGACTCCTGGCAGGTATACTGAATTTGATTACTGTTTTAGCAAAGTCCCAGTGTGTTTCATAAGCACACTGCTGTTTGAAGAGCCCTCAACTTCATGTCTTCTGAATAATTTGATACTGAAAAGGATTTGAACCACGTACCATTTCATTTTTATGTGAATGAATGTTTTACCTGTATGTATGTACATGCACCATGTATGTGACTAGGGCCCATGGGGTCAGAGGAGGGGATTGGTTTCTGTGGAGAATGGAAGGGGCATCACCCAGCACATTCAGGAGGGTTGCGATTTCTACACTGCAGTATGCCACAATCTTGTTTGAATTCTACCGAGTGGTCAGTGCTTCATGCCCGATGTCTTCCCTGTGTTTCAGACACACCCGTGGCTTCACCAGGAGGGCCGGACTTTCTTCCCTGACCTTGTACTTAGATTCTTTGGACAAGAGTGATTGGAGGGGTGGGGTTTTCTTCCTGCCTATCTTCCTTCCACCCACATTGACTTCCTTCCTTCCTTCCTTCCTTCCTTCCTTCCTTCCTTCCTTCCTTCCTTCCTTCCTTCCTTCCTTCCTTTCTTTCTTTCTTTCTTTCTTTCTTTCTTTCTTTCTTTTTCTTTCTTTCTTTCTTCATTTCTTCCTTTCTTCCTTTCTTTAGCCTGGCCTTTAGTCTGTGGAGAATATAATAATAGTTAATACTCAGTACATTTTACCCTTCAAATGTGTCTCACATCATAATGTCGATTCCTGTTTTGCCTCCAAATTTAAATAAAGATTGAATTTTTTATGATAGTGGTAAAATCAAGAAAAGCTTAGTTAATATATTCTTTACCCAAGATCTGATGTAACTAATGGGGGGGCACAAAAAAACAAACCAAACCAACAACAACAAAACAAAACAAACAAAAAACCAACCAGGAATCTAACAGACATTTTAGGGATAACATTTAAAGAAAGCTCAGACTCTGGTTGGACCAGAGATGTCCCAGGACCCAGTTCTTTCTCAAACGGACAGTAAACAGTTCAGTGTCAAAGTCGGGCAGATGGCGATGTGGTCATGGCTCCAAGAATAGTATTCTTTAGTTTGTGGATTGGGTGAAAGGTCAGGGTAGGAGTGGAGCTGGGAACAAGTTCTGTTCACTTGAAACAAATCTTTGATGTCTTTTATTAAAAGCTATTGCATAAAGAGATGTGTGTTTGCAGAAAACCAGGGTTCTGGGTTTTCAACAAACCTTTTCAAGTCTCAGGAAATGTTTTGCCACTGATGGGAGAAAGGTGAATCAGACTCAAGAGAGCAATGATCCTGGAACCAAAATATCCCTTTCCAGTGGTTCACAGACACAGATCATTTAAGGGGAGTCCAGGCCCCAGTACTCAATGTCCAACGTTCTTTTCTGAAGTCCATCTGCCTGAGAGTGTGCTTGTGACCTGAGGACAGACTCTCCTTTCTCCGCCATCTTCCTCCTGCTGGATGAAGAGAGTGGTGTTCTCCTCACCTATCCTTGGTCACACGTAGGGACAAAGCCCCCTGAGACACCAAACACACACAAAGAGATGCTGTACTGAGGAAGCAACTGATGACATTTTGCACATGGTGTTAGGTCCCAGCTCTGGAGGTTCTAACATGTCCTGTTTGTCTACATGCCCCAGAGAAAGCCAACAACACTAATGGCAAAAGGCATTCTCAGAGTTTCTGTTACTGTGATCAAACATCATGACCAAAAGCAACTTGGAGAGGAGACCCTTTATTTCAGCTTACGGCTTGTAGTCTGTCATCTAGGGCAGGCACCCGGAGGTGGGAAATAACGCAGAGGCTGTGAAGGAGAGCCGCTTACTGGCTTGCTCTCCATGGCTTACTTAGCCTGTTTTCTTATAGCACACCGGACCTCCAGCCCAAGAGTGGCTCTGCCCACAGAGCTGGGCCCTCCCACATCAATCATTAATCAAGAAAACGTACCACAGGCTTGCCTGCAGGTGAATTGGGTGAGGGCATTTCTCACTTGATGTTCCCTCTTCCGGAATGATTCTAGCTTGTGTTGGGTTAACATAAAACCAAATAGCACAAGCAGTAAAGATGTTTTGTTTTGTTTTTAAATCAAAATGTCCATTTGGAGAAGATGGAGTAAGCATCTCAGACCATCTTCAAAGTACTAACATTAGCATCTTTGTGTTTAAACAGGGAAGATTGGGGAAGTGACTATGAGATGTGCATAAGCAAGAGTCTTGGTTAAAATGTGGGCTGTCTTCTGGTTCTGCAAAGCATTTCAAAGAAGTCCTGGTCACTTGAGGGGACAAATGAGTGGCCATGAAGTGATGATTTCTGCTCAGGGGTTATGTGTGACACTATTCCTGGGGAGATATGAACAAATAGCCATCTACCTACCTCAGGAAGGAAAATGACAACAGATCAAAGTAACGATACCTCCCAAGTCCAGCTTTGCAGAACTAGAGTGTTTATTGAGTCTCTGTACAGGAGCATGAGTGACTGTGTCCCTGGAACCTATCCTAGATGGGTGATGACTTGCAGAACTTGTAGCCCTCAAGTCTGTGCACAACTTGCCAGTGGCTGGATGGCTTGGACAGCCTCCCAGCAGTCATTTCTGCTTGTATGACCTTAAGGAGGGAGAAGAAGCCTTGTGATTCTGTTCAGTCTCAAGGACTTCCTGGGCTCCTTTGTTGTTTACTTCCTAAGTCTTAAGGAACTTCCCTGCAGGCATTGCTACATAGCAGCTGATAGTGTCATTACGGGGTGATTTGTCTGTAAGGTTCTGTCACTCAGAATCCAACCAAACTGCAGGTTTAGAGATTTTTCAGGCACATTTTGGGGACATTTATAGGCCATTGTAAAACTGACAATGCCTTGTTATTCAGTATGCCTACAGCTTAAAGGGGGATGAGACTGGTTGGTTTAAGTACCATTGAATATTAGGCAGATGCTCTTTAATTGGTCATCATGCCAAATGCAGAGTTGAGCCAAGTCTGACCCAAAGTAAAGTAGACAGATACAACATGGAGCAGGAATGCAAGACATTAGCCCTCTGTTACCTTGTAGGCACAAGTGAAGGAGCAGTGATCGTCAGCAAAGGCAAGTTCCAAGTGTGTTAAAACACTGACCCAGGAGCTAGTCTCCACAGAAGTTGGGTAGGTCCCAAAATTTAATTTTAATCAAATAGAAGAAGACCTAATCAAGTTGTCAAATGATACAGCATCAAAAAATAACAATAGAAAACATGTTAATCTGTTTCTGTTTCTGTAATAAAATACCTGAGACTAGGTAACTTATAAAGGCTAGAAGTTCATGATTCTAGAGTTGAGAAGCCCAATAGCAATGTCATCTGATAATATAATTTTTACATCAAAGCATAGTGGAGGCCATCTCATGGTGAGACAGCGAAAATCTCACTGGACTCTCTTCTTCTAATAAATCCACTAATGCCTTCATGGGGACCCCTCCCTCAGGACCTCATCTAATCTCAGTTACTTCTCAAAGGCCCCTACTCCAAATACTGCTGTTTTCAACACATGAACTTTGGGGAGATGCATGAAAAACACAGAAGACACCAACTCTGATTTTTATCATTATAATTCAGAGATATCAAAAGTTGGGTGGCACATATAAAGATGTTATAGAAAGAGTATTCCATTACCAAGAATGAGGAGAAGCAGATCACATTCCATAAGCTAAAATGCTAATGCTCTTACCTACTACACCTTGGTAAGTATCATTAAGAAATCTTGAATTGGCAGAAATAAAATTGCCTCTGGAGGTAGAAGTGATAAGGAGAAAGAGATTGGGCTTGAAATGTACTTCCAAAATAGTTCAGATTGTCACCTGTCCTTGTATTCCTGCTCTTTGAAGGTTGATTTCTGCTTTTGTACTCCTTTTGCTTCAACAAAACCCATCCCTTTCTCTTTTGCTTGAAAAATAGATACCAGCAAACTATCTTAAGAAAACAGATACATTGCTGAAGCAACTCTAAACCTTATCAGTCCTGCTTAACCCAAATGGAATTTCTCCTTGGAGACCATAAGATGCCAAGACCACCTGAATATGGCCACACAGACTACAGTTTGAACCCAACAAAGCTGTGATAGAAAGTAACCAGTGCTGGAAATCTATATATGCTATGTGGATCTATAACTCCAGGCCAGGTCACTCCAGAGCACTAGCTGGGCTGGGTCAGCCAGCCTAAGAAAGCTGGATTCTCCAACTCTCCTTATTATCTCGAATAGAAGGGGAGCTCAGGCTTTAAAAAGGCCAAGGCATTGATTATGTACCACTGTCACCGGATGAGGCTGGCAATTCCAAAGACAAGAATGACAGAGGAAGAGAAAGATTGATGGACAACTAGGAGGCATGTTGGAAGATAGAAGACTCTTGCCAACTGTCATGGGTTTTCTATTGCTGTGAAGAGACACCGTGGCACTTAGAAAACATTTAACTGTGTGGCTTACAGTTCAGAGGTTCAGTCCATTATCATCATGGTGTGACATGGCAGTGTGCAGGTAGACATGCTGGAGCAGGAGCTGAGAATTCTACTTCTCTGATCTGTGGGCAACAGGAAGTGAGCTGAGACACTGGGTGTGTCTTGAACATATATGAAACCTCAAATCTCATCCTTATAGTGACACTTCCTCCAACAAGACCACTCCTCTATCCAACAAAGCCACATTTCCTAACAGTACCATTCCCTGTGAGCTTATGGGGCCAGTTACATTCAAACTCCCACATTCTACTCCCTGGCCCCCATAGCTTGTAACAATACCATAATGCAAAATGCGTCTAGTCCAATTTCAATAGTCCCCATAGTCTATCTTAGTCTCAACAATGTTTGAAAGTCTGAAGTTCAAAGTCTCTTCTGAAATTCATGGAATCTCTTACCTTTACTCCCCTATAAAATAAAATAATAAAGCCAATCACATACTTCCAACATATAATGGCACATTACTATTCTAAAACATAAGGAAGGGAGCATAGTGAGAAAATACTGGACCAAAACAAGACTAAAAACCAGCTGGGCAAACTCCAAACTCTGCAATCCATGTCTGGTGTCAAAGCACTTTTCAGATCTCCAACTCTGTTCAGCTTTGTTGATTGCAACACACTTCTTTCCCTTGGGCTGGTTCCACTCCCTGTTAGCAGCTCTCCTCAGCAGGTATCCCTGGCATCTCCAACATCTTGGGGTCTCCAAGCCAATTCTGGCTTCAACCTCACAGCTTCATGCAATGGCTTCTCTAGGCCTCCATTCAGGGACACCTCTGACACATGCCTGGCCCCAGCAGCTTCTCTTAGTTGCAGAGACAAATTCTGTAACCCCTTTCTTTTATCCTTGACTCCAAAACCATGTGGCTAAAGCTGCCAAGTTCTGCTGCTTGCTGGGACTGGAACATGGCCCCTTGTTCAATGACATCTTCACCAACTTTCTGTTTTTGATGGTTTCCTTCATTGTCTAAACTTGGTTGTCTTGAAACTGGATCTGTAGACCAGGCTGGCCTCAAAGTCAGAGACTTGCCAGCCTCTGCCTTCTGAGTGCTGGGATTAAAGATGTACACCTGTAGTTGAAAGATTTCCTGTGTCCACCTGGCCCACGGTTGGGACAAATCTCCCTTTCTTGCAGTCCTGCAGCCACTCAAAATAATTACTCGGAGGCTCAATTACAAATTGTATGGCCTATGGCTAAGAATCCTTGCTAGCTAGCTCTCTCATCTTAAATTAACCCATTTCTATTAGTCTATTGTCAGTCTGCTGGCATGTTGCTCCTTGGGTGGCAGGCTGGCGTCTCCTGTGCCTCTGCCTTTCTTCTTCCTGTCTCTCTTGGATTTCTTGCCTGACTATAACCCAACTTGCCATAGGTCAGAGCAGCTTCTTTATTAACCAATCATAGCAACACATATTCACAGCATATAGGAAGACATCCCACAGCATACATCACCATACCCTGCTTTAAGCTTGTCTTTAATTCCTTTTCACAAGTTGGAAACGTAGCTGGGTGGAATCTTTCCCTGAGGTCACCTCTCCCTTTATTCTATTTCTTAATCTGTTTATCTCCTTGAATACAGGATTTAGCTTCATTCCATTTCCTGGTGCTCCCTTTCTCCTCAAATTGCACATTTTGTATTTTTCCTTGCTCAGCTTGCTTCTTTTCATTATAAATGTTTAAAGCATGAACACTAGGAATTACATGACAGAATCTATACTAGGCTATTTTGAGATTTCCTCTGCCAATGGAATTAATCCAAATCTCTTCACTTTGGCCTCAGGCAGATTCTTCAGACAAGGGCAAAAGGCAGCCACATTTTTCACCAAAATATCATAAGAATGATCTCTAGGCCACATATTAATATTCTTCTCCTCTGAAACCTCTTGGGCCAGCCCCCATAGTTCATCAATCACACTCAGCACCACTGCCTCCCATACTCCTACTAGTATGGCCCATTAAGTAGCACTTAAGCATTCAACTGCTTTTCTAATCCACAGTCCCAAGGTCCATATTCCTTCAAACAAAAGCATGGTCAGGCCTATCACAGCAATATACCAGTCCCTGGTACCAATCTCTGTCTTAGTTATGGTTTCTATTGCTGTGAAGAGACACCATGACCATGGCAATTCTTATAAAGGAAAAATATTTAACTGGGTGGCTTACAGTTCAGAGGTTCAGTCCATTATCATTATGGTGGGACATGGTAGCATGTAGGCAGACATGGTGCTGGAGCCGGAGCTGAGAGTTCTACCTTGTTGATCTGCAAGGCAACAGGAAGTAAACTGAAACACTGGTTGTGGCTTGAACATATGTGAGACCTCAGAGCCCACCCCCACAGTGACACATTTCCTCCAACAAGGCCACACCTCCAACAAGCCACACCTCAAATAGTGCCACTCCCTATGAGCTTATGGGGGCCAATTATATTCAAACTATCACGCCAACCCCACAGTTCTGTCTCACCTAGAGGCCCCAGGGCCTAAGCTTGTGTAAGGATTAGGGAAAGCATGTTTCTATCTGTAGCCAATTGGACACCGGGGTGCCACTAATTCTTCAGTAACCATTTCCTCTGACCAGCATCTTGACGGTATCTGAAGTTGACAAGAGTCTCCTGGTCCCTCTCATGCCCATCCTTGAAAAGCTGGTTCAAAGCTGTAAGTATCCTTAGTGATAGGCGGGAGGCTCTTCCTGAAGACATCTTAAGAATTTATGTCCAAGTGGGTCCGGATGCCAAGGTAACAACTAACTCTGTCTGCCCACTGTATGATTGGTGCTAAAGTCTGTCCAGGCAAAGTAATAGGACCCACTCTCAGGAAGTCTACAAAGCCACTAATTAGAACAAACTTTGCTGCTTGCCTAGGACAATTCATTCACTCAGTCAATGAATTTTTCTGCATTTCCTAAGCATAGTGTCTGTGTGAAGCCTCTTGTGAGTATTCCTTGTGTTTCAATTGTTAAGACAGAGTCTTTGTTGTTGGAGATTATTCTGCAATGATGAAAAGACATGGTGTCAATATTAGCTTTCTATCACTATAAAAAATACTTGAGGCAATTAATACACAAAGTAAAGAGATTTATATTTTAGCTCATGGGCTCTGGAGGGTACAAGACTAATTGGTCCCATGTGTTTAGGCCTCTCATGAGGATGGCAAGTCATGGCAGAAAAACATTTAAGTGCAAACACCCCAGTCCAGATGCAGGAAACAGAAAAAGAGGATGAGTGGGGTCTCACAATCCCTTTAGAGGACATGCCCTCAATGACCTAAGGATGTTGTACTAGTCTCTGCTTCCTGAAGGTCCTTCGTTCCTCCCAGTAGCACTACCCTGCAGACCAAGGCAGTGCGTACAGGAGCCATTTAATGACCAAACTGCATCAGTGTCTCAGTTCATCTATGCTGCTGTAACAAAATACCCGAGAAGGTGATTTATCATAGCTGCAGAGGTTTGCGAACTCCAAGATCAAGATGGTGAGCAATCACTGGTAATGCCCTTCCAACTGTCTCCTTATGTGGCACACTGGGTGGGTATTAGTTTTTCTCATTGCTCCAACAAAATCCTGACAGAAACAGTCTGAGAGGAAGAAAGCATTTGGTTCATGCTTTCACGGATTTTTGTCCACAGTGCTTGATGGAGCAGTACACCATGGTGAGATTGAAAGATGAGACTGCCTCATGATGATTAGGAAGCAAAGAGAGGAAGGAATAGGGGCCCAGGCATGACCTTCACAGGCACATCAGTGTCATGCCCACCTATAACCTTCCTCCAGCTAGGCTTTGCTTTCAGAAGTTTTTTTTGTTTGTTTGTTTTTTGTTTTGTTTTTTTGTTTTTCGAGACAGGGTTTCTCTATGTAGCTTTGCGCCTTTCCAGGAGCTCACTTGGTAGCCCAGGCTGGCCTCGAACTCACAGAGATCCGCCTGGCTCTGCCTCCCGAGTGCTGGGATTAAAGGCGTGCGCTACCAAAGCCCGGCCGCTTTCAGAAGTTTTTACCACCTCCACCATTAGCAGCACCAGCTGGGGACCAAATGGCCAACAGATGTGTTTGTGGGCGTTTCTTGCTCAAACCGTACAACAGTGTGAACGTCGTGTCTTCTCTTTGCAGGGGGATGGAAAATCGCACAGGCTATGCTGGCTCCCTCCAGAATTTCTGTAACACACTAAAGTATTCGAGAGGGCAAGGGGACATGTCACCATGAACTTTGGAGGAGGGACCTCAGAATCAGAGCTGATGGCTGAGAATGTGTAGCTTGGCGTGCGGCTGAACCAGACTCAGTGACGGACCTTGGGAGACTGATGCCAGGGCAAGGCCAGTGCAGAAACTTCTGAGAAGAGAGAGGAACTCTGCAGGGTTAAGAGGTGAATTCAGGCCATGCAGAGGAACCGCGGGGGAGCACTTTCTGCGGCTCCATCCCCACGGGCCCTTCTGTGGCCAGGATAGAAAGCTACCAGCCTGCGTCTGGGAGGAGTTGGGGTTCCCTTGGGTCCAGAAGCTGGGTGCAGTGGAAGAGTTTGACAATGTGCTGCAGGTGCACATAAGGGCTCTTCCCATGGGCAAGAGCTGCAAGGGATTTCTCAAGACTGTCTCAGGTGGAGCCATGTCTGTGCAGATATCGAACTACATAGGCAGGTGTCCAAAATGGAGATTTCATGGTATCCTTTTTTAATTCTATTATCAACTTTGTTTCCTCGTAGAAATCCAACCATATACACATGCACATGCTTATTTCTATCTGTGCCCTTTGGGATGGGGTCAGGTCTCTCTACCCTAGGCTGGCCTCGAACCTGTATCCTCCTGACTTGCACTGCTAAAGGGCTGGGATTGTAGGCATGTGTCCATGCCCTGCTTTCCATGGACATGCCCTCAGCTTCTCTCTTACTTGTAACTGACATGACAGAGAACCATGATGTGTGGGTGTGTGGTCGTATTCATATCAACTACTGATGAGAAATCCAGTCCATTCCTGCCTTGGAATGAAGCTGAAGGTTATGAGATCTGATCTGCTCAGGTCATTTGGAAATTAACATCTTAATAACATTTACTGAGTATCTATTATAGAAGAGGAGTCAGGGTACCTAATGTGGATAAGCATGGCTCCTGCTTCGAGATCTCATGTGGCAGAAATAAGTATACGAAATAGCCCATGTACCCACTTCCCACTGTCCTGTTCGAAGACCACCATCCTACCTCCTTTTCTGAATGTTTCCCAAGAAGACGATGGTTCAGGCCATGCTGCCCCCAAATGGCATCTTGGCATATTGCATCTCTTGAGCGGAGGCATCTGAGAAACAGGCGCAGGAAGGGCTTTTTGCCTTCCCCCATCTCCTCCGAAGCAAGTCATAAGGTGCTCACGGGAAAATCTCTCTCCCTGGACCAGCGGACGGAGAAGGGCAGAGCATGAGGGACAGGTGTATGTTGTTGTTTGTTTTGTTGAGATGAGCTCACCCTGGTAGTCCAGGCTGGCCTCACACAAGTGCCAGTTTTCTGTCTCCGTCTCCTAAGGTGCTGTGGTTATAGGCACACCTGACTGGCAAGCAGCTTATCACCCCGAGATGAAGAGATGCCAAGGGGGATCTGAAAGAATGGGTATGGCCAAGTAGCTTGTGCCCTTCTGTCGAGTCCCATGTCCCCAAAGACTTTTCATTCTTCATCTAGGCTGAACCTTTTCTTGAGGTCTCTGTTTCCTTACACATGCTCCTGTGTCATGTAGAACCTATCGCCTATACATAATCTGTCTATATTTCTCTTGTCAGTCTGTCTTGTTTAATTTCCTAAAGGCTCCAAGCATAGCACTTAAGGTGACTAGAAGAAAGGACCTCTTTTTCTGTCCTGAAAAGAAAAGAGCACTTGAAAGATAAATGAGGATTCAAAAATGCAACGTGTGCATTTTAAGGGTGAGGATTCTCAGAAACTCCTTCATTTCCCCAATTAGTTTCACTGAAATTCTTATTTATTACTTATTTATCTATTGGGCTGAGGTCTCTCATTCTGTAGCCCAGGCTAGCCTTGAACTCATGGCAACCCTCCTGCCCCAGCTTCCCAAGTGTCTGGATTACATATGTGTGAGTCACCACACCTAGTATTTTTTTAATGTTTAATCTCTAAATTTATAATTAATAATGCATTAGTTGTTTTAAATATAAATTGGTAATAAATTAAAAGAGGTAATCCTACTTAGCTATCTCTTTAGCAGCCCTCAATATGTACCCAAAGAAGGCATCCTCCTGCAGCGGATTCAGTTTACCCCACAACCATACGTCTTTTTATGATATACTTCCTGGTATTTATGAAGGATTTCCTTGCGTGTTCTTCAGAATTAGGCCCCCAGACACTTGCTGCAGAAGCGAGTTTCGACTTGCATTTGACCGTTTCGGCGCTGGAATGATTTACACGCTTGGCTGTTGTACACAAATCAATGCAAGCTGAGCCCCACTCATCTCTCAACTAGGGGCGTCCACATCCCACCTTTCAAAACACCTTCCTCTCACATTTCATTCTGTCTTCACAAATCCAGTCGATGCACGGGCCCAGTATCCTTCAAGTGAGAGGACAGAAAAGAAGGCTCATAAAAAACAGCGACTTGCACCATCAATGGTGCCTTTTGCAGGCAGTGACAGTGACTGGGAAGACGACGTCCCAGAGGGAGGGACCGCGCAGCAAAAGCGTGCATTTCCAAACCAGAGCATCCTTCCGTTGGCTGTAACGGGACCTACCAAGAACACGAGGCGAACCCCACTCCTTTCAAACAACAAAGAGAACTTCTAGTCTCTAGAAGGCTCAGACAGTGTTTCTTTTATAGGTTTATCTGTGTAGGAAGGAATATAGAGCTGTGCTGGAAGCTTTCCTCCTAAGGAACTGTGCTGGTGTCACGTGTACCCTGCCTGCCCCCTGGTGGAGATCTGTAGGATCGTCCTGAGTTTCTCTGCCAGGGAGCGTTCCTCGAATGGAAGCTACTTTAGCAAATACGTTGCGAGGGTCCAGGGCCAGGGGAGCAAGAAGCGTCAGACTTCGACAGAGATCTGCCCCAGGCGATTCTGGAGCCTCTGTCCTAGCTTGGGATGGGAATGTCGCACTGTTTAAAGGCATGCAGGTGACTACAATGTGCCGGTTGGATCCAATTTCCCTCGACAATCCATACGTTTAATTAAAACCCAGGCATCGAAGAGCGTGGCAGTGGTGTTTGCCTTAATGCTGGAAGAAAATTATCGGGATCCCCAGTGTTGGCTGCTGCTGCTGCTGCTAAAACAAGGTTTTTAGAGGGCCACGGATTTGCTTGACTCAGGAGGACGTGAGAGGATCGCTTCTGTCTCGCTTTCACCTTGGTCCAGCATAATCCTTCCGTAGTCCTGCTGGCTTGGGGTGGATTCCTCCAAGTTGTGTATGAGGACACCTTTCTGGTGCCCCCTCGCGATGGATCCAGGACGTGCTGCATCATATTTAGAACCTGGAAGGATCCAGGATGCAATTTCCTCTCACCCTCTCACTTTACAGAGGAGTTTGCCCAGGCGCACATCTCTACCTAGTAGGGCTTGTCTAGGGTTCAGCTTTAGGACAGGTGCTGGAAAGATGTTTCAGCGGTTAAGAGCACTTACCGCTCTTCCAGAGGACTCAGGATCTATTCCCAGCACCCACATGGTGGCTAACAACTGTCTGTATGTAACTCCAGTTCCAGGGGGTGGTGGGGTGGGATGGGACATCTTCTGGATTCCTCAAGCATTGCATGCATGTGATACAGAGACGTATGAAGGTAAAGACCCATGCACGTCAAATAAAAATAAAGAGTCTTGAGGAGTAGGAAAAGGTATCTCAAGTCTCTGGAGACTGACAGCCGGAAGAGCAAAGGCTTCCAGAACGAGAATCAGTCGGCACTGACAAAATTAGGACAATTGAGAGGCGACGCTTAAGGTCACTTCTGTGACTCCTGGGGCTTGAAGGTCTGGAAACTTCCTTTAATACCCTTCAAAGTCAGTATTTCCCAAATGGAACTTACTTCCTATCTCAGTGATAGCCTCACCTTCTGTAGGTTACGACCACACCACTTAGGGTTCTGTGTCATCTCCAGCCAGTCCTTCATGGAATCTTCCTCTTCCTTCCCCAACTTCCTCTTGCTTCATAAAAATCTTGTCAACTGTGGTTGCCCAAATGAGAATATTGGTGAAATTACTAAGTGAGGTTTATTTTGTGGGGTAACTTACAAGTGAATGGATAGTTTACAGAGTCTGGAAAAGGTGTGGCGCAGTCCGGCGGTGTTCTCTGGAGAACTCTGCTTGGTCTACCTCCAGTGTCCAGGGTCCAGGAACCAAGAGAGGGCAGTGCATCTGGATCTTGGGTCTTCAGGGTCCTCTCTCGGCCTCGCCTTGTAGGTGTGACAGTTACCAAAGCCTCAATGGGGATTGGAACTTCCAGATTAAGGCCGGAATGGCTACCCACTACAGAGAAATGCCTTCCTTGCTTCAATCAGTGCCTCTCAATGGAAGTGTATCCTGTCTTCTCAAGGTAGCATCCAGCATCCTCATTTCTGGTCCTCTCTCTCACTCCAAGCTTGGAGGACACAGACCTAAGCCCTGGGTTTGACCATTAGCTGCATCTGGGAGTATCAGTGAAGTAAGGAATGGGATGATGGGTGCCGAGGAAAATGGCTGTCCATCAGGGTTGGGCTAACACTGGACTGCAAAGAGGGATCCTTTAGGAAGATTTGGTCCAAGTGCACAGAACAGTGGAGCATGAGGTGTGGGGAGAGTTTGGATGATGCGCAGGAGTTACATTTCCAGTTCTGACCCAAGGTGACCCAGAGTTCACACATAGTGCTGTTTCATTCTTCAGGTTTCGAAACTGATTTAGAAAAGCAGTTGCTCTGGTGTGCAACACACCAAGGCCCACTGAGAACTGGCAAGCTGGTGTGAGCAGCATGGAGGCTCAGGAGTGTGAATGCTGATGAATGGCATGGAAACCAGCGCTGTGGGGGAGCCAAAGCCTCGTATGTGAGATGCTGTGGCTGGTGCTGCAAATATAGCTCAGGCAGCTGGTGATAGCGCTTCCCTGCAGGAGGGTGGGTCAAATTAGAGTCGTGTGTGTGTGTGTGTGTGTGTGTGTGTGTGTGTGTGTGTGTGTGATTCTGAGAGTGCTGGAAATACAGGTGTTTTAGGTAAAGTCGCCTACTTTAGAAATGCCAGGATACAGAAGCCATGTAGAGTCGCAGGGCCTCCCAGACAGACAGCTAACACAATGCTGAGAAGCAAGAACTGCAAAGCCACAGTAGCCAGAACAGTGTGACGTGGGCACACAGATTGTCATTCAGCCCTGGGGAGTAGAAACAAATGACTCTAGAAAGAAACCTGCACGTCTGTGCTCAGGTGATTCTAGACGAGGTCGCTAAGTCTGTCCAGGGGAGGAAGAATAGTGTTCCAGGGGACGGCCCTGGGACAATGGGGCTGCTCCTGTGAATAAATGGAGTTAGACGCCTCTCTGCCATCACATGCAAAACTAACTCAAAGTGTGACAATAACTTGAATATAAGTCCTGTGAAGGACCTAGAAAAAATATGAATGTCTTCAGTGGAGTCTTGTGGCTGAAGTACAAACCATAGATATCAACCCCCCAAATAGACAAATGTGATGACATCAGATTTGCCTTTAATCCCAGTACTGGGGAGCACTTACGGCTTTAATCCCAGGAAGTGATGGCAGGGTGAAGAAAGGTAGATAAGGCGTGAGGAAACAGGAGCTAAGGCAGTTCAGCTGAGACCCTTTTGGGTGAAGACTCAGAGGATTTCAGTCAGAGGATTTGTGGATCTGGTGAGGGAATGGGTGGTGGCTGTGGCTTGCTCTGCTTCTCTGATCTTTTACCCCAATGTCTGGTGACTGGGTTTTTTATTACAAGACCATCTAATATTCGAACAACAGGGAAATTATATAATTATGTTATTACCTCATATATAATAGTATGTCTATCTATCATCCATCCATGTATGTATGTATGTATGTATGTATGTATGTATGTATCTATCTATCTATCTATCTATCTATCTATCTATCTATCTATCTAAACTCCTTTATTCAACATCAGCAAATACTCAGTGGGAAAATTGGGGAGAGGCTTTAATGTATAGTTTTCAGAGAAGATATTCAAGTGGCCTCAAAACATATCGAAAGAGGCTCCGGGTCACTAATCATTAGGAAATACAAATTAAAACCACAGGGAAATATTGCCTCATGATCATTAGTATGGTGAGTACCAAAGCAGAAAATAAAATAGCTGTTGGTGAGGGTGTGGAGAAATGGCCACACCCGTGCACTGTGGGTGGGAATGGAAAATGATGTACTTGCTGTTAAAAACAGTCCCAAGATCCTTCAAGAAAAAGGGGGTTTATCTACACACTGGAAAATTTTCAGCCATAGAGAAGATTGAAATGATAGCATTTGCCAGAAAGTGGATGAAACTGGAAATTTCACGTAAAACAACAACAACAACAACAACAACAACAACAACAACAACAACAACAAAACCCAAAAAAACCAAAAACAAATAAAAACAACCTGAAGCCAGTCCTGGAAGGACAAAGATGGCATGTGTTCCCTCACTTGTGGTCCCTAGATGTTATACAGGTACAGAAAAGTGTGTATGCATATATGTATGACAAGAAAGTAAGAGCAAAATTGTCTAGAGGAACAAAGATAATGAGAGGGAGAGAAAGAGGAGGTAGGAGAGCATGGCAGAATATGCTCAATGTGGAGTTCACATCTGCGTGAAAATGTCCTTATGTAAGTAACATGGTACCACCTGCAATTAGCAAACTCAATGAAAAACTTGAAAACGTTAGTGGAATTTCCACCTCAACGATTAATCCCCCTTCTGGACATTTATCCAAAGAAACCCTAAGCAGGACATTAAGACGCATCTGCTCCCTATGTACATAACTATGCTGTACACAATGAAGAGGTGAATGCAGCCCAGACAGGTGGAATTCCCCAAATACATAAACTCGGCGCTGGCATCAAGTTATCTGGCCTGGGTGGAGCAGGAGCGAGCCACTGAGCACCTTGCCTCTAACTGTCGCTTTGGAAGACTGGGTGTGTATTTGACTTTTGATTGCTGTTCGGAGAAAGTTGTTCTGCCTAGAGAGGCTAATTTTGAGCTAACTTGACTTCCTTTAACAAGGGGAGAAAAACACCGTGAAAGTAGGTTGGATGTGAGCAAGATCCTATCCAATTCTCATTTCTTATTTTGCTGGAAGCCCTCGTCCTCTGAGTGGGTTTTGCTAGTTTGTGGTATATGTATTGAGGTAGGATTGCAGATTAATGTTGAATGCAGTTCTTTTCGAATGCAGCAATTCATCCATCACGGAGTTTGAATTTGAGTTTGGTTAAGTGAAGTTCCTGAACTTCCTCCATGTGACCAGAGGAGGGCGCTCGTTCACCACGAATGTTTGGGGGACAGGAAACAAATGGAAACAACGTTGCTCAGGCCAAAATTCATGGTTCTTCTGTTCTCTCTCTCCTGTCTTCCGTTGCTTGATTTCCCTTTAGTTTCTCTAGCTTCCCATGATTTAAACACTGGACAGCACAGGTGTGGGCTGAGTGCTATCTCTGATCACGTGCTTTGAACACTTGTTTACCTCTTCCCCTGTGAATGCTATTTCCGCTAATGACAATCCCCCATGCAAAGAGACCGAAAGCAAAGAGCATTGGCGTCCCCCTCCTTGCCAGTTTTATATTTGTATGAAATGATCGCTTGAGCAGTCCTGCCCTAGGATTCAGGGTTCTGTCCCTTAATTACTTGTTTCTTTTTGAGGTCTGGGTTGATAGAGAATTTTTCTGGCAAGTATTGAGGACTTGTTTGTTCCCTAGAATCCATGAAAAACTGCCAAGCATGGTGGCGTGTGCCAGGGCTCCCAGCACCAAAGAGGTGGAGATGTGAGGTTCTCCAGGGTTCCCAGCCTTAGCTATGCCATAAGTTCTAGACCAGGGGAAAGCATTGCTTCTGAGAAGGTGAGGGGTGTCTGGAAAACTATGTCTGAGCGTCTCAGGTGTGCTTTGGCCCCCCACATGCATGAGCTTTCTCTATCACATACACACTGACTGGGGGTGGGGGGCAGGAAGGGAGGGAGAGAGAGACAGAGAGACAGAGAGACAGAGACAGAGAGACAGAGACAGAGGAGGGAATCACTTACAAAATTCGTTCAGTTTAACCTGTTCTGGCCCCACAGAGAGCAACATGGGAACTGTTTAGAAAAAGCCATTGTCACATCTGGAAAGCACTGAAGATTTTGACATTTGATAGTTAAAACTCATTTTCTACCCCATGACCATACCTTCCCAGAAGTTCTTTTGTTAAACAACTGAAAAGAAACATAGATTTTATTATTTCTTTACGATATTTTTTTACGGATCTCTCATGAATCCCCTCCCCGTGTTTTCTCCCTGCTCTTTATGCCTCACGTCTCACCCACACTGCTCAAAAGAAGTGCCCCGCCAGGGCTTTGAAGTGGAAAGTTAACAACCAAAATCAAACTTTATCATTTAGAAGAAAAAAAAATGACGTTTTATGAAAAGGAGCTTTGTGGCACAGAGATTAGGGACCCATGGTGTGCACCCTGGAGAGGGAAAGGAGGGATGTATATACAGGTGTCTTCTTCCATCTGACCCCCAGGGCTGAATGCAAGTAATTTAGCATGACTGTGAGGTCACTTAGAGCCACAAGAAAACCTGCCAGTCCACACAGCTTCTCACACAGCGGGACCTAAGGAGGCCATCAGTGGGCTTGGTGTCTGTGTCTTGGCCTCCGTGGCTGTGGGCTTGCTGTCTGTGTCTTGGACTCCGTGGCTGTGGGCTTGGTGTCTTGGCCTCCGTGGCTGTGGGCTTGGTGTCTTGGCCTCTGTGGCTGTGGGCTTGGTGTCTGTGTCTTGGCCTCCGTGACTGTGGGCTTGCTCTCTGTGTCTTGGACTCTGTGGCTGTGGGCTTGCTCTCTGTGTCTTGGACTCCGTGGCTGTGGGCTTGCTCTCTGTGTCTTGGACTCCGTGGCTGTGGGCTTGCTCTCTGTGTCTTGGACTCCGTGGCTCTCAGGGCCTGCCACACCTAGGGAGCTACAGGCAGACCAGCTTTCTGTTTCTTGTGAGTTCTATTGTTGTTTTTTTTTTTCATGTAGACATTTGCTTTATTGAGAGCAGGGGTAGAGATCCATCCTAGATTTGTGTGGACTGTATTGTCCTTTGCTGTATGACCTTGATCCACTTTCTTAATGTGCCTCGGTTGCTCCAGTTGCAAAAAGAGAGGGTAGAATTTTACTATCTGTTGGGCTTTGTCAAATGCCAGCTCTGTGTGATTCCTCCTCAGACCTCATTCTAGTCTTTCAGGCATTGTGTTCAGACTTTAAAAAATTGCCATTTATTGCTTTATATATTTATGTGGGCGTTTTTTGTCTATGTGAGTATACGCTCATGTGTGTGGGGACATGTGCTCAAACACTTGCATGAGGGAAGAGAAGGGGATTCTCCCTCTAGCACTCTCTATTTTTTGAGGCAGCGTCTCTCCTTCACATTTTCTCAGCTAGACTGGAAGCCATCAGGTCTCAGTGGTGCTTTTGTCTCTGCCTCCTTCAGAGCTGAGGTAACAAGCATGCATGGAGTTTGCAACATAAGCCTACATGTAATAACACTGGAAAACCTGCAGCGGAATGACCATAAGCCATTCAGAACAGTTGTTACTTCTAGAGGAGAGGAAGGAGAAGGAAGACCATGGTAGAACCCATTTCTTTCTTTTTTTTTTTGTGTGTGTGTGATATATATTTTTTATTTTATAATACCATTCAGTTCTACATATCAGCCATGGGTTCCCCTATTCTCCCCCCTCCCACGCCCTCCCCATACCCCCAGCCCACCCTCCATTCCCACCTCCTCCAGGACAAGTCCTCCCCGAGGACTGTGATCAACTTGGTAGACTCAGTCCAGGGAGGTCCAGTCCCTTCCTCCCAGACTAAGCCAAGTGTCCCTGCATAAGTTCCTGGTTTCAAACAGCCAATTCATGCAATGAGCACAGGACTTGATCCCACTGCCTAGATGCCTCCCAAACTGATCAAGCCAATCAACTGTCTCACCTATTCAGAGGGCCTGATCCAGCTGGGAGCCCCTCAGCCTTTGGTTCATAGTTCATGTGTTTCCATTCATTTGGCTATTTTTTTCAATAATTGAGTAAAACTGAAATTTATTATATGCCACAGTTGTCCTAGGGACCTCCAAGAACCCATTTCTTTAAGAAGGTTGGAGGGGCAGGCTAGGAGGAAGACAGGGTTGGTCAATGTGGGCATGAACCCCTGATGCTCAGTGTAACTTTCTATTTCTGTATGATGGGCATCTCTCCCAGTACAGACTACAATAAAGCCTTTACACCGTGGTCATGGGCTTCTAGTTGTGGGCAGGTGGCCAGCGAGATGTTGAGCCCCTTTGCTCTGGCTCCCAACATCCCTGGCTGAATTCATGAGGGGGATGAGGCCAACACCCTCCCTCACAGTTCTTCATTCTAAAGGAGCCTCTGCACCCCTTCCTGTTCCACTTAGGCAGCCTTGTGCTTGAACTTGGGACATCATTATAGATGGTACCAAACCTTCATTAATCGCAACATTCTCCGTGAATCTGAAGTAACCGTCTGCCCCCCCATCCCCTATTCCACATCCATTTTCAAGCCGGCCTTGAAGTGAATGGTATCTCTCCTTGGTCAGTCTCTGCAGCATCCCGGGGCTGATGTCTCCTCAGTGACAGGACCCAGAAAAGATCTGTGGCTGCACTGAAGAAACGCCAGGCTTTGGAGAAAAGGTTCAAACATGGGTGAATTGAGAAGCCAGGTACAAGGGAGAGGGTGAAGGGATGCATGGACTAAGAAGCAGAAGTCGGGGCGGGGGGCGGGGGAGTGGGGAAGAAAGTGGCCGGAAGAGGGGAGCAGAACGGTGAGGTTGACATATAACGATGCGTGTATGGAGATGCCGTATGAAACCCATTCCCTGGTATGAAAATATGAACCTAAAAATGCAACTACGTCTGATAGGACGCATCCAGCAGCTCTAGTGCTGTTTGAACACACGCCAGCTGCTTCATGGAAATCCTTCACTCCGCTTCCAGAGCATCCTTTCATCTAGTCTGCCTTTTCCTGTGAATTGAGTTTGACTAGAAATGACCAATGGGAGTTTGTTTCTTATACACTGTTCATTTGGGGATTCTGGAGTTCTGGAGATACGAGTGGATACAACTCCATTCCAGAATTTCTAGTTGGGCATGTCAGATCCAAAGACCTGCCTATCTTTTTACTTTTTGTTGTTTTGCTGTGGTAAAATACCATGACCAAAAAACACTTAAGGAAAAAAGTGTGTATGTTGGCTTACAGCTTTGGAGGGTTTAGGTGGCCATAATGGCCAGGGAGGCATGGCAGCAGGCAGCTGGAGCAGGAAGCTGAGAGATCACATATCAGCTGCACACAGGAAGTAGAGAGAGCAAACAGGAAGTGGGCAAAGCTACAAACCCTCAATGCCTGCCCCCAGTGATGTACCTCCTCTAGTGAGGCTGTACATCCTTAAGGTCCCATAACCTCCCCAAACAGCACCAGCAACTGGGGACCAAGTGTTCAAACACATGAGCTCCTGGGGGACCTTTCTTATTCAAACCAAATCGTTGTCAGGTGCTTCCTGCAGCATCTGGGCTGAGGTGTGTGTGTGTGTGTGTGTGTGTGTGTGTGTGTGTGTGTGTATGTGCACACATGAGTGTGAGCACACACACATGTATAACATGGTGTAACTGACCAAGCTTGAACATTGCAATTGCTCAAAATCTGGTATTTGACCTTGAGCAATATATCTTTGCATTTTACTTCTCCTCTGATTTCCTCACTTAAAACATGAGAGAAATTCCACATTCAATTAATTTTGGGCTCAGCATGAAGCAAAATGGCTGTAGGTGCGGGTCCTACAGTGAAGAGTCCTTTCCCATTGTTACCCCTTTCCCAGTCTCCACCCCAAGCACACTGACCTCTAGACGCTCAGTGTGTTGTGGGTGTGTCTCTTCCTCACTCACATCCACATCTGCTTTTAGGAAAGTTTTAATCTGGAGGCTGAACAGAGAGGAAATGGGTGAGGATGTGGGAAGCTGGTGGGAAATCAGTGTGCTGTGGAGCAGGAAAGGAGGGGGTGAGGTCCCTTCACAGCTAAGGTAAATCACTGACGAGTGTCCTCTCATTTCCTCCCACAGCCATCCACCTCTCTCTCTTTCCCTCCCTCTTTCTTGTCCATTTGTAGCTGTGACTCTTACTCCAGTTTTAGGTGAGCTGGGAGCTGGGGTGACGGGCTGGTTGAGGTAGAGGGCTTTCTTAGCTCTGGAATCCCATGGTAGGTTTGTTCCTCTCTTCCTCTGTGTTAGTGACTCTCCTCATCAGGAGTAAGAACTGTGAGGAAGGAAGCGCCTGGGAGGGTTTGTTTGGCTTCGTGGTTCCATAGGGAGCAGGCCATGCTCACTGGCCCTATGCACTTGAGGAGAACACCATGATGAAGGTGTTCGCCAGAGGACCTTCTTCTCATTGTGGACAGGAGGCAGAGAGGAGGAAGGGGTCAGGGACATGGTACACTCAGGTGGACTCCTCCCTCTTCCAGCTAGGCCTACCTCCTAAAGTTTCTAGACCCTCCCAACATGGCACCACCACCTGGGAGCTGAGACTTTTACCCAGAAGCCCACGGGGGCATTTCATAGTCAAACCATAGGACCAAAAGATAACTCCATCAGGCCTCTGTTTAGAGACTTGAGAGGTAGCCCAGGAGATGCATAGCCCCACTTCTCACCTTTGAGGGAAGGAAGCAAGGTTTCGCCTCATGCTGCTTTGTAAGGGAGTGGGTCCTGCTTTTCAAGAGTCCTTAGCTATGGAAAATCTCCCTACTCTGCAGAGCCTGTTTTCTTGCCTGTAATAAGTGAGCTATCGTTCTGTCCTAGTCTATATCGAGGGGCCTGAGGAAGAAGTTATTGAATGAGGAAGTAGGTGGATGTGGGGGGTTAGGTTTTTGTCAACTTGACACAAACCGCAGTCACCTGGGAAGAGGGGACCTCAGCTGAGGAATCACCTCCATCAGCTTGGCCTGTGCGCAAGTCTCGGGGGCACGTTCTTGATTAACGATTGATGTGGGAGGGCCCAGCCCACTGTGGGTGGTGCCACCTCTTGGGCAGGTGGTCCTGGGTGGTACAGGAAAGCCGGCTGAGAAAGCCATGGGGGAGCAAGTCAGAGAGCGGTGTTCCCGCTTCAGTTCCCGCCTCTGGGTTCTCGCCTTGGCATCTCTTGATGACGGGCGGGCGTGACCTGTAAGTCAGACAAACCCTTTCTCCCCCAGCTCGGCTGTATCACTGTTTCATCACAGCCACAGAAAGAAACCAGGATGACGAGGACGCACTTTATGAACTGCGGAGTGCTCTGTGCATCTCAGATCTCTCTCATAGCTTTGCTAACTGTCTGGGCAGATCCTGCCTCTAGGAACCAGGAATGTAAATTGGCCATTGTTTCCGGCAGGACACGGAGCCTCACCTTGTTAACTTCATGTTCGGTACATTCTGCTCCTCTCTCTCCTTTTTCATGTCAACAAAGCTATTATTTTGTGCACCATTTCCCCGAAGGCTGGAAATTGGCCAGGGATGCTGTTAGGAAGCCGGATTTAATCGCTGATGTTGAGCTGAAAAGATGGGGTAACTGAAAAACACAGCAGCCAGAATTGGGATGAAGTCATAGGAAAACATAGCATTAGCTAGAATGAACGTTCTACTTATTTATTTTCCTTTTTAAAAATTAGTTTTTAAATGAAAAAATGATGGAAACCTTCACTCAAATGAATATTGACTTCCAGGCTCTTTTTACAGAAAACGTTAGCTGATGTTTATGACCCTGGGGCCTGTGTGGCTTTGAGACATAAGTTTTCTCAGGTGTAAGAAAAGACAGTTACTCAGTTCAAATTAGTAAAAAAGGATGCACTTGTGTCTCTTGAAGGCCCCATACTCCTAGGATATCTCAGGATGTGGCCCTGGCATCTGCATTGTTAGCCCCTCCCTTTCCTTCACGGATGGCTCCTTCAGCCTTGTAAGGAAAAAAAAAAAGAGAGAGAGAGACTCACGGATTGAGTGGCTTAAGACAATACAAATTTATTCTGCCACAGTCTGGAGGTTCAAAGTCTGAAATCAAGGTACCAAAGGTGGTTCCTTCTAGAAGCACAAAGGAAGTATTCCATTCATCTCTTCTGGAAAGTACATCATTCTATTTTGAGAAGTATTATAATCATTTCCTGTCTTGTAGAAAGTATTTACATTCATTTTCCTTATTCTTTGTAGAGGAAGTATCCCGTTCACTTCCTCTCCTGTAGAGGAAGTATCCTATTCACTTCCTATCCTGCCTTCTAGGCTCCGGGCTTGTGGCTGCACCACTCTCATTTCTGCTTTTGGCTTGGTTGACTTCTTCTCTTCCTGCGTCGTCTTCTGTCTGTTGGTCTGAAAGTTCTCCCTGTTTCTCTTTCATAATGGCGTCTCTCTGAATTTAGAGACACCTGATTGACTCAGGACAATCTTACTGTAAGATGCTTAATTTATCCCATGTACAATGATGCTTTTTCTCAAATAAGACAAGATTCATGAGGTTCTGGGAATTTGGATACAGTAATATCTTTTTTTTTTTTTTTTTTTTTTTTTGCGGGGGAGGCATTCAACATCCAAGCTCCTGCCCAGTGGGCACTCTCAAACGCTTGTGTACATAGACACACAGATGTCCTCTCAAAATCACTTTTAGGGCTTAAATGTTCTTCTCTGGTTACTTAAGCCTGGAAGTCTTATTTTCAGAGGAAAACTCAACGGTAGAACAATAAGAACTAAACTGTGCTAGGAGCCCTCAGAGGAAAGTGTCTGGAAGGTAATGAGAGGACCTGGTCCCTGAACAGGGGCAACAGAGCAATGGGTGTGTGGACAGTGGTCCCCAGAGAGTGCACGTTCACCAGCTTGGAAGACGGGCACATTCACCCTCACAGACCCAGCTGTTCCAGCGGCTGACTGACGCTGAACTTCTGTGTGTGATAACCTTTTCAGCATCTCAGGGATCACACAAAGCTGTCCTCCTCCAGTTATTTGTATGTAGAGTTAACTGTTTCCTCTATTTAAAATCTTTACTTTTCCAACTCTGGCTTGTGTCGCATTTCCTAAATTGCTAATCTCTCAGGCGAAGGATGACTCACGAGCTCTGGTGTTTACACAGTTCACCTGTGAAGTGTCCCCACAGACTCATGTTGGTTCTCAGAGATGGAGAAGTTTTAGAAGCCTGCAGACACGGGCCTTTGAGAGCAGTGGCCTGCAGTGCCCAGCCTTGCTTGCAGGTCCCCTTCCTCTCTTTCCTGGTTGGTGCCACCAAATAGTGACCCAACTCTACAGCCCAGTCCTCTGCGTTACTTTTCTATTGTTCTAGTAAAACATCACCACTGAGGCGACTTAGAGAAGCAAGGATTTATTCGTGCTTAGTTTGTTATGGTAGGAAGTGTGTCAGCAAACAGCAGGCATGGTGGAGGGAACTGGATGCTGAGCATTGCAAGCAAGAAGCAGAGAGAACAAGCTGGTAATAGGATGAGGGCGTAGGCTTTTAAAGCACCTCCCTCCCCTCCCATGACATACTTGCTCTAGCACATCTGTACCCCCTAAGCCCCCCAACCAGCACCACCAACTGAGGACCCCTGTTCCAGTGCCCTAGACTATGGGGCGAGGCAGGGGAGACACATCTCGTTCAAACTCCCTGTGGTGGTTTGAATGAGAATGGCCTCCATAGGCTCATATGCTTAAATAAATGGTCCCTGGCTGGTGGAACTGTTTGGGAAGGATCAGGAGGTGTGAGCTGGGTGGAGAAGGCGTGTCACTGGGGGTGGGTGGGCTTTTGGGTTTTAAAAGACTTGAGCCAGCCTCAGTGTGCTCTCTCTGCCTCCTGAGCTGGGAATTCTGATGCAAGCTCTCAGCTGTCCTGGCCACCATGACTTTGCTCTGCTGTCATGGACTCTAACCCTCTGAAACGGTAAGCCCAATTACACACTTTCTTGTATAAATTGCTTTGGCCATGGTGTTTTTTTTCTTCCTTCCTTCCTTCCTTCCTTCCTTCCTTCCTTCCTTCCTTTCTTTCTTTCTTTCTTTCTTTCTTTCTTTCTTTCTTTCTTTCTTTCACCACAGCAATAGAAAAGTACCTAAGACAATAACACACTCTCCCAGGACTCCAAACCATAAAAACAAAACAAAAACCCACATATTTTCCTTTGTTCCTCAACTCTCTGGTTAGATTTTTCCCCTGTGTGGAATGACATTTTCCAAGCTAATTTGTCCATTTCATTAATGCAAAACCCCTCATCTTTCCAGACAGAGCTGTAGGTGAGGCAGAATACTGTGTGAAAGGTTCTAGGACTAGAACCAGTATATTTGTGTCATCACGAAGTGCTCACACACCCTCTGTTCTTGGGACTCAGTTACAATGCCCTCCCCTTCACGTCCTAATAAGAGTCGTTGTGTTTCTGGTCCTAATAAGAGTCGTTGTGTTTCTGATGCCATCTTGTTTCAACCCCATCCCCACCTTGCCTTAGGAGATGTTCCCACCAACTTCATCCCGAAGACCTTCTCCGTATCATAATTTGGAGTTCTATTAAAATTATTAGGTCCTTGAACGTGATATCAGCTCTAATTTTACACGTCGCACCGATCTGTCACGCTTCACCTCCCCTTTGTTTTATTTGTTGATTGCTTTCTTTGTAGTAAATCTTGACATTGACCTGTAACTTCTTCCATGGGCAGCTCTCAGCCAGCTTAGCAGCCCCTGGCTCCCTTCTTCCATGCAAAAGAACACAGCCACACCAATGCAATGTGGTCACTGTGCCCACCACTATGGTGATATAGTGTCCCCCCAAATAAAGTGCACCCTAATAAAGCTTATCTGAGGATCAGAGGAAAAAGCCAGCCACTATAGTAAACACAGAAGTCAGGTAATGGAGCATACACCTTTAATCCTAGCATTCGGGATCTGGATCTTTGTGAGTTTGAGGCCACTCTGAGGCACAGAGCCAGGCATGGTGACACACGCCTTTAATCCCAGCACTAACCATAGAGGTCTAGAGGTCTGTGCAGACAGATAGGAAGTGATGTAGCTGGGTGGAGAGAGGAAGTGATGTAGTTGTGCAGAGAGAGGAAATGAGATGGAGGAACAGAAAGACATATAGGCATGGGTATACAAAAGGTAGCTCTCTTTTGGCTGAGGATTTCCAGGTGGTAAGAACTGGCTGGCTTCTTTCTGCTTTTCTGATCTCTCAGTTTTTACCCTGATATCTGGCTCCAGGCTATTTATTAATAAGACCGTTTAGCAATTTGTCGTACACACCATGGTGCTCATGGATGGAAGAACCATGGCAGGCCCAGAGCTCGTGTGATGTAGTCTTGATTCGGTGGTCGTGAAGGGACAAGATGAGAGTACAGGTCAGATATCAGAGGATGCGCAGGAAGATGAGGAGGACCGAGAGGAAAGAGAGAGAGATCTGAGACTGGAAAAGATGTGAAGACAGAAAAGAAATGCACGGAGCCAGGATCCAGACATCAGGAACAGGGGTGGATGTTGTCTTTAGGATGAACTTTCTTAGTTATTTTCTCTCTCTGATTTCACTCAAAGTCTGGTTCTGGGGTGGGTAAGGAGACTCTGGCCTGGCTGACCTTTCATGGGTCAGGAGAAAGGAGGGCATCTTGGGTAAGAAGCCCATAAAAACTCTCAACTAGGAAGAAGGAAGCCTTCTGCAGGAGGACCAAAGGGTTTCTCCCACAATCCGGGGAGGTGGGTGTTGGCTTCTGGAACTGAAGATATGTAGGACTAGGACATTTCTGGTTTTTTTTTTTTAGTTGAAATGACATTTTTTCCTGTTTCTTTTATTGTAAACTTCAGAGTTTAAAGCAAGTTTTACTGAGGCTTAAGCACAGTGGTACTTATAAATAGAATAAGAAATATGAGAAAAAAGGGACAGTTTGTAGAGGCTTCAGCAGGCTCTGAAGCCCCCCTTTTAAGATTTTTATTTTCTTTCATACAACTTCATTTTCAGAGATTTGGAGAGAAATTTGCATAATTTTGTACATAAAGGCAGTAGAGAATGATGGGAAAAGCCTGCTCTTTTGAGTTGGAAATGTTCATAAAATTAGACTTTCTTCCTGGTACTTGTTCCCTGTAAGATATGGAAATGACCGTATCTGTCTGGTCGGGCAGTCGGGAAGCGCATGCGGAGCTCTCGGTGTGGATTGAGATTTTATAAATGTCAGCTGCCTTCTCCTCACTGTGTGTTTTTGTGGATGTTTCTCCTTTTCATGAATCGCATGTTCTCTCCCTGTAGTGAGTTAAAAAGCAATTCTCTTCTCTTCAATTTTCTTTCTTACTTTATTTGCTTTGGAGCTGATGGTGGTGGTGTCAACGGCGGAAGGAGGTCCGACTCTGTCCCCAGGTTCCTGTCACAAAGATGCAACCATCTTTTCCTTCGACGGTAGACGAGACAGTGTGTGTACCTAGCTGTCATAAACACCCCAAACAGCCACAGTTAGCTGCAGCTAAGGGCACCGTGAAATCCCCTGTGGTTCTGAATCGTGGCTCAGAGCAAAGTCATCTGGTTGTGAGGGAGTGCTTGGGCAAGGGAAAGCTGTGTCTTACAGCATCTAAGCTGTGATGGGGAGAGGCGCTGTGTCACTCTGCAGCTGAAATAGTCTGAGATGTTTCTTTTTCTTTGCTCAACTGATTGCTCGTAGGGAGATGCCCTGATGGAATGAGCCTGCCTGCCTGAGGTTTAAATAGAGCTGGACGTTGGAACCGTCCTAGAGATAAACAGGATGCTGTTTGAGAGACCTTTCTGAAGGGAGAAACAACAGCAGATGGTGCTGAGACAGGAGATGAAAGGGCAGGTTTGGGGAAACACAAAACGCATTCCTTTCCCCAGCCTGAGGGAGAGACCAAAGACACATGGGCGGGAGAGAGCAGGTTCCATGAGATGTGCTGAATTCCAGCGTGGTCCACTCTGAGTAACTTTGGAATGCTTCTTAGGCTCTCTGAGTTTCCTATCTTAAAAAATTAGGCTAAATAATATCTCCTGTTATGGGGCTATTGTGAAGACTAAATGAGAATATCAAACATTTGGGAGTGGTTTGAACATACAAAACAGTCCATAAACTAATATGCTGTTCCTCTGTTAATGTAGTCAATAGGATAGATACTCTCAAAAGCATGCGGAAATGTCTCTGTCAGTGCTGGGGATGTGGCTTACTGGGTTAAAAGGCTTGCTATGCAAGCACCAGAGCCAAAGTTAGGATCCCCAGAATCCACAGAAATGTCACGTGGTTGTGGTGGCTCACCGGTAATTCCAGCCCTGGAAGGTGGAGACAGAGGATCTCCTCGCCCATCCCAGCAAGTTGACTGGCAATACTAGCAATGTTAGTGAACTCCAGGTTTGATTGAGAGATTCTGCTTCAGTGAATAAGGTAGAAGAACCATGGGCCTCTACATGCATGCTTTCACATGTGTGCATATGTGTGCCCATACAAGTGCAACACACATACACATGCATACCACATGCACATGAAAAAAGTGGAAAAGAAAAAAAAAGGCAAAATTTTACCTGAAAATTTTAAACTAAGCTTTTGTTATAAATAATTGTGTAATAATATTGTTAATTATGTTATAATAATGCTGATTGAAGTATAATAGCATAAAAAAATTTGGGCTTTGAGGTCACAAAGATGCCAGTGTCTTGTGATTAGTAACTGAGAGACTTGAGTAGAACTTGCTGAATTTCAATGTTTTATCCATACAGTAAAGATGGCAAGCTGTGGTTTTTAGAGTTTCAAGACAATTACAAGACAACTATTGAAAACTGCTTGGCATATGGTAAGCAATAAACCCAAATTCTATGGCTTTTTGGTATTATTCTGAGGCCATTATTACCCTATTATAATGCATAGTTATCCCAGAATATAGGATCAAAGAATCTCACAGAGATAATAGAGAAATCATGTTATATTCATTGTGTTTATATGACATGCAAATACAAAAGAGAACCCGGTAGATATTTAGTGTGCACACCAGCTCCTCTCCCTGGTGTCCACAGTGAGTAAGCTGTGGGAACCAGCCCCTGCTCACACCAGCTCCTCTGCCCGGTGTCCATGGTGGGTAAGCTGTGGGAGACAGCCCCTGCTCACACCAGCTCCTCTGCCCGGTGTCCACAGTGAGTAAGCTGTGGGAACCAGCCCCTGCTCCCTTGAATGGAGTGGACTTCTGTGCTAAGTGCACAGAAGGTTTTATGTTGAACTTAACCCTCCTCCTGGCCATGGCCATGGTTCTAGATCCCAGTGATCTTTCCTGGCATTCTCTTAGAAAGGCATCTGGCTACACACGGCACTCAGTGAACAGGGAATGAGGGAGACCAGAAGCAAGAACTGTTTGTCAATATTAGTCTTTTTCTGTGCTGAGCACATTGTATGAGTAAGTGTGTGTGTGTGTGTGTGTGTGTGTGTGTGTGTGTGTGTGTGTGTGTGTGTGTGTGTATATATGTCTGTGTGTGTATGAAGAGTGGTGCTCCATCAGTTCTGTTTTGCCTGTGTGTGTTGTCTGTGTGAGGGTGTCAGGTCCCCTGGAACTAGAGTTACAGGCAGCTGTGAGTCCCCATGTGGGTGCTGGGAATTGAACCCGGGACCTCTGGAAGAGCCGAGTGCTCTTAACCATGGAGCCATCTCTCCAGCCCTCCATTGTGAGTTTTATAGGGTGGGAAAAGTTATTAAAGGAATACAACCATGCACGGTTGTGAAAGGAGGTGGAGAAGGGGTGGGAGGGGATGTAGGGGACCAGAGAAAGGCCCCTGCTCTGGCCTGTAATACTAGCACAGGGGACTAGTACAAAACTCACAAGGAGTATGGAAAGGCATGCATCAGCTGCAGAGGGGGGCTGGGGAGGAGGGCTGGTGCAGGCTAGATGGGCCATTACCTGTGCATATGGTTATGCAGCTAGGGTGGATGCTGGTCAGTATATTTGTCATAGGATTTAATTAATTAATTTATCCATCATAGAGGATTTGTCATTAATAATCATAAGGAATTGGCTCATGGGATAATGCCGGTTGGGAATTCCGAACTCTGTAGCCGGGGCTTGGCAAGCTTGGGATTCAGGGACTCAGTGATGTTGAGAGGGTCTGTTGGCGGCTTCTCTCCTCTTTAGAGATGCCAACCTCCAGGTTAGTTAAGGCCTTCAGCTGGTTGGCTAAGGCTGACCTGCATTATGGAGAGCAGTCTGCTATGGTCAAAGTTCAGTGATTCCAATGTCAATCTCAGAGTCCTGGGAATATAGGAGACAGGCTGAGATAATTTAAAATTACACAGTCCACTCTGTTAACGTACCTTCTTAGCTCATATTTAATGTTCTATTATGATGCAACCATGCCTCAAATATCCTGAAACTTCTTTTCATCCCAAATTGTAATGTATTATTTGTCATTTAATCTATGTCTGGGTGGTAGTATTGTACATCAAGACTTATTACATCCTTCCTTTTTTACCTTGTAATTTAAATAACAAGGTAGGCTAATAGACTATAAGCATAACAGATAATAGGCACTAGCCTCGTAGGAGAGGGAAAGGAAACTATGGGCTGATATATCCACAAGTGGTCCCAGGCCCAAGTCTGACTTCTCTATGCACAAAAAGCCAGTTCAGTCTCGAGGTAAGACATGGAGGCAAGAAAGGCAATGTTGTTCAGAGAGCTGGATGTTGTTGAGGATGCGGGATGCTTGTCTCAAAATCCTTCTTGCTGCAGACCGCTTATGAGTGTTCCCAGACTGGTAGGCACCTCTCCCGGTGTCTGGGCCAGCTGATGACACACACCTGTTCCTAACTGCCTAATCATGAGTCCATTTTCAGTCTCATTCTCAGAATCTGAAGAACAGGTATCATTATTTGCACGGGCGTTTTTGGTCAGTGATCGGCTGGCCACACGTGGCTCCTGCATTCTATCATTGGCAGCACCAAGTGGGCAGTGTCTCCGAGGCCCACTCTCTGATTGCCAAAGTTGTGGGAACGAAAGAACACAACCCTAGTGCTCAGTCCACAAGCACTCCTGTCAAACAAGGAGGTCATTGGTCACCACGGGCAGTCTTTGGTTCTGTAAGTGCTCAGGTGGAAGTGCCTGTACCATTTCCTTCTCTCTGCGCCTGTCCCGGCATCCTGTACGATGATGCCCGCTTTTAGTCTTTGATATGTGACCAGCTGTGAGTTAGTAGATACAAGACACTGCGCACCCGAGTTTCTTCTGCACCCGAGTTGTCAAGAGGTTATTCAAATGTTTCATTAGGGCAGCTGCTAAGCGGGATCCTGGGAAGGCTGGTGAATTCTGTATCCTGAGCTTGCCACACCCCTGTCTTGATACAAGATGATTTCCCAGGCTGGAATTGAGATTCTGTGAAGCACTATGATGACGAACGAGGAGCTCTCAGAATGCAAAGCTATTAAACTGGGCCGGAACTGCTGCAGGCAGGGGTGCAAATGCGTACGCAGGCTAAGTATCATTCCCAGTGAGAATGAATCACTGGCCCTCTGTGATGACTCCGGTGCATGGTTCTCTCGTGGAATGAGGCTATAGCAGACGTTCCACGTGGGTCTCTGCTGCAGGTGCATTTAATATGTGACAGCAATGGATTGGGCTTATTTTTATTGAGGCCGTAGAGAATTTCCATTACTTTCATGATGCCCACCAATGAATTGGCCAACGACTGGGTAGCTTAAAGTAGACATGGGTAGACCTCATATATAGTGGGTCAAGCTGTGCACATGATAATGAAGTCCCTCCTGTGGTGAGGTCTCTCTTCAGCTAAAGTCACAGACTCTAACATCTCATGCTATCCATGCAGAAAGTTCTGTCTTTATACTTCTTTCTAATAACTATTGTGTCACTATTTATATAAAAAACAAAAAACAAACATGTGCCTGGAAGGTAAGACCCCATTGCTGAAGAAATCACATCCTTTTGATCCAGGACTTGGAGGAATCAAGCTGGAACTGACCTTGAAGCCTCCTCCATGAGGACTGACAGTATCAGAAGGTGTTATGTAAGTTGTGAAGGGAGAGGAGTCTTTCTATCCATTACATTTGCAGTCCTTCTATCCATCCATTTACATTCCCAGTTGTAAAGCCTGTGAACTACAGCAACAGCTGGGTTGGAAAGATATCCATAGTGGTGCAATAATGGCATTTTTTTAAAGATTTATTTATTTATTATGTATACAGAAGGTTGTACCAGATCTCATTACAGATGGTTGTGAGCCACATGTGGTGCTGGAATTGAACTCAGGACCTCTGGAAGAGCAGTTGGTATTCTTAACCTCTGAGCCATCTCTCCAGCCCCAGATCTTTTGTTTGTTTGTTTGTTTGTTTTTTTTCGAGACAGGGTTCCTCTGTGTAGTTTTGGAGCCTTTCCTGGAGCTTACTTGGTAGCCCAGGCTGGCCTTGAACTCACAGAGATCCGCCTGGCTCTGCCTCCCGAGTGCTGGGATTAAAGGCGTGTGCCACCATCGCCCGGCAATAATGGCATTTTTATCTTGGAGGTAACCAACAGCTATCTAATTAGATTGTAGGCCCATTTAATGGGAGGGAACTCATGCCTGATACTGCAAACCTAGCCAACTACTTGTGGCTGGAGTGATGGTAGACTCTAGAGGAGAAACTATTACTGCAATTTCCCTAAAACAAAGTAATTTCTAACCATATGCTTCTGCCTATAATAAGTATAGCTCTCACTCTTCATCAAAGAGCCCCCTGGCCCCCGTGTGTGTGTGTGTGTGTGTGTGTGTGTGTGTGTGTGTGTGTGTGTGTGTGTATGTGTCTTTGACAGATGGCAACCATCACAAAGATACCAAAGTGGTTAAAATGCAGAGAACAAGTGACCATGGGGGTACCCAGACCCAATTGATACATATTTAATGCAGCCTCTCTACCTAAGGGTTGGGGAAACTCATGAAAGAGGGAGCAGAATGATTGTAAGGACCAGAAATCAGAATATCTGCTGTTAGATCATGTCTTGTAGACATGTCAAGGAAGCTGCACCCATGAAATCTCAACAACATTGTTGCCTGGACAGACCTGAGTAATGGCAGCACCAGCTGACATGCTAACATGGACAGGGAGAATTCTACAAGATCTCACCCTGGATGTAGACCTGCAGGTGGTCAGTGGCTTCTGGCAGAGGGAGAATCATTTTTCTTCAAGGACAGGCTCCCAAATAGGTTGTCCAGTCCCAGGTGGCCAGTCATGGACACATGTACATATGAGCAACACTAAATGGATTAAGTGGCACCACATATTTGTGTGTGTGTATGTGTGTGTGTGTGTATATATATATATATATGTATGTATGTATGATATATCTATCATCTACATATGTATATATTTAACAATAATAATTCAGAAGAAGAGGCCACGATTTTGGGAATGAGTGGCATGGGACATGGGAGGAGTTGTGGGGAGGAGCAGGAGTCATGAAGATGGAGTGCTCATGTGTGATGTTCTCAAAAACATAAAAGTTAAATCATGTGAGTTCCAAGGGCCTGCCTGTCTGATCAAATCATCAGTTACTGTTCCTAGGCCATGTAAAGAGCCACCTACAAGACTGTGCTTGCTTCAAGTTCTGCCCACCAGGAGAGTTTCACCTCAGCATTGTGTTTTAGGTCCGCTTTTTCAGTTTGGCTGTGGTGTGATAATTGCACTATTTTTGGCAGGTCTGAGTTCATTAGGCAGAACCATCTCTACATAAATCAGGCTTAAAATGTCTTCCTCCACCAAGTGGTTTTCAGCAGGTTCCATATGACCCTATCTAGTGCTAGGAAAATGATTCCCTAAGTTTGTTGGCTTAAAATAACTATTTTATTTGCTTACTTCCTACAGCTCCAGGGTTCAGAAGGACATAGCCTGGACAGCTCACACCTTGTCCACGTGGCCCGCAGGGGCTGAACTCTTCTTGCGACTTGATGGGGGTCATGGCTCTGGGTTTTCTGTTCCCCCACAGCCCCTCCCTCTCTTCCTGCCACCTCTATATCATCTTTCCAGCAGCAGAGCTGAACTTTCATGGAAGGTCAGGGTTCCTAACAGCAAAAATGTAGACATGACAGGTCCACTTAAGACACAGGTCAGGAGGTGACAGAGAGCCGTCACCATTGTGTTCTAATGCTTGTTAAGGGAGTGGGCCTGCATCAACATGAAGGGCAGGTCTGATGTAGGAACATAAACCGTGGGAGTCATGGTTCTTTGAGGACCTATCTAGCTGACTATTATCTACACAGTTGAACCTCCCTATCTGTGGGGTCTACATCCTCAGATTCAACCAATCGTGAATAGAAAATATTTGAGAAAAATTGTGCCTGTCTTGAACACATTTGACTTACGTTTCTTGTCATTAGTCCCTGAAGAGCACATAATAACAGCTGTTTCCTCAGAACTGACATTGTGTCAGGTGTGGTAAGTAATTGAGAAATAACCTAGAGGATGTTTGTGGGTTATGTGCAAATGATGTGCCATTTCACATGTGAGGGACACGAGCATCTACAGCCCTTAGCATTCTAGAACCATTCCTTCCTCAATATTGAGGGTCAAGCGGATATGCTTTCAGAATGTTTTTTTAAAAGTCACCCAAATTTATTGCCTTATAGTGCTTAGTGCTGGAGGTCCAAAATGAATCTCCCTGAACTTAAATCAAGGTGTCAACAGGCCTGCATTCTTTTGAGATGGAGCTTTTTTAAAAATAATGTTTTGTTACTCATATAACAATCTTAGTCTAAAAACTCTGTAACTTATAATTTACAGACAGAGGCGTAACTTATATGGCCATATTGAGAGTTCTTCTGATGTCAGTCTACAGAAATACACTGGTAGAGGTGGCTACCAGCAAAAGAGGAAGCATCCTCTTCACTTGAGTTGGCACTGGAGTAGTATATGAAATGTCTACAGCTAATGAACTTAGTGTTTTCAAAACTGTCATTATTTATCATCAGCTCTTTAGAATAAACTTGTCTGGCAACTTATTGGGCTTAATTGGATGCTCCCAAATACTGGAAAACATTGTTAAATGTGCCCTGCATGGATTTCATTCTCTTCATTCCTTTTCACTGTGAAGCTTCTTTCTTCTAATGTATGTATGGTGTGTGTGTGTGTGTGTGTGTGTGTGTGTGTGTGTATGTGTGTATGCATGTGTGTGAGCATGTGTCTATGCATGTGTGCTTATGGTGTGTGTGTATGTGTGTGTGTGCATGTGTGCTTGTGTAAGTATATGGTGTGTGTGTGTGTGTGTATTTACATGTGTGAATGCACAGCATATCAGAGGATATACTCAGGCGTCGGTCTCTGCCTTTGCCCTTATTGGAGACAGAGTCCTCCTGCCTATGCAGCGAGCCCCAGAAAGCCATCTCCCCAGACCCCTTCTTTCTTTCTTTATCTCTCCTCCTTGGCTTTTCTAAAACAGGGTTTCATGTAGTTCAGGATGGTCTCAAACTTGCCATATAGTTGAAACTGGCCTCAGATGTCCAATTCTCCTGCCTCCACCTCCCAAGTTCTGGTTCTTTTTCTCCTTCCCGTTGAACTAAGACATACATATTAGGTTGTCAGTGAAGGTAGGACCAAACCTACAATGTGACAAAGTGGCAAATTCCTGGCTCTTTGCTCAAGACAAACTCATACTCCCATGGTGGCTCACAGCCATCTGTAATTCCAGTTCTAGGGGATCCAGGAAGTCCCTTTTCTGGCCTCCACAGGCACTACATGCATGTGATACACTTACATGCATGCAGGCAAAACATTCATACATGGAAAATAAATTAAATAAAAATGTAGGTCGTCGAAGCCTTAATTGGTAACAAAATATGAAAAATGTCTCAAATTTTCATTCGGTGACTTGGTAAACCATATGAAGGCTTTATACAATATACTATAGTAGAAGGAACCAGTGACACCAGTCATAATACATGATGTCAAGTGAGTGAAGGAGACTCCAAAGACACATACTGTATGATGTCGTTTCTATGACATTCTAGAACATACAGAACTCACCAGTGATTAGAGAAATCAGAACAGTGTGGTGATTTTGGAAGCAGATTAAGAAATATTTGCGTGTATGTGGTGGAATATTCTCTATCTTAATAAGAGCAAGGGTTATGCAGATGTATACACTTCCTCTAAATGCATCTGTATATTACATGCAAATCACATGTAAACATGAGTCACAGCTTCTCAATATCAAAAAGAACTACATGTCTGGCTGGTTACCATGGAGAAATTTAGGAAGTGTGTGAAGTCTGGATGTTGGACACACATCTATGGCTCTCATCTTTGACGACGGCATGTTGCATTTTATTCTCCTTATTTATGAATGTCCAGCTTGGCAGCTGAGACAACAAACAGGCTGAGGTGTCTATAGATGATGAGTTAAAAAAGCTCTGGGTCCAGAGCCTGGTAAGGGGCAGAAAGGAGAAAGGTCACTGAAAGCTACCCAATTTTGTTATCCTGCACCCTGCTGCCTTCCATGGTGAGTTGAGGCATCCTGGGACCAAAGTGGTGGATACCACACAAGCTTGATGTATTGATTACTCTTCTGTTGTTGTGATCAAACACTATGACCAAGGAGATTATGGAAGGAAGAGTTAGTTTGGGTTCGCAGTTCTGAAGGGACGAGTCCACCACAGCTGGGAAGTGTGGTAGCAAGCAGCAGGCACAGTGGTTAGAGGACACCGGGATCTCACGTCCTTCCCTGTAAGCACAGAGCAGAGAGAACAAGCTGGAAATAAGTCAAGGCCTTAGTGTCAAATCCCACGCCCAGTGGCATACCTCTACAGCAAGGTCACCCCTGTGAAACCTCCCCAAACAGTGCTACCAGCTGTGGGACAAGGATCCAATGCCCCAGACTATGGGGGGCATTTCTCATTCAAACCACATTGTGTTGGGTCTGGAGGAAGTCAGTTGCAGATTCAGCCTACAGCTGTCCTTTACATCTGATTCTAGAACTCTGAGAATCCCACCGTACATCAACACAAACCATCCTGGGGGGGGGGAAGGGCCGTGGAACAGAGGCTGGGGGTGACCTAGTTTGAATGTTGAATTACTGAACTTCATGATGGTAGTGATCCTGCCACCTTGAACAATACAGTGAGCGATGGTGTTTCAATAGCGAAGGAAAATGAGGTGTCAAGAGCCAAGATAACTTAAGAGAATGAAGTAGAGCTATGTGTCTGCCTGACACAGTGCTTCACTTACTGCGCTGTCTGAAGACTGCCTCCCTTTATGCATTTATTTCTTTCATTTTTATTAATTATTTTTGCATAATTTCATACATATATTTAATGCGTTCTGATTACTCTCACCTCTGCCCTCTCTTACCTTTTTTTCACCCATGTCAACCACCTCTCTTTCTTCTGGTCCCTTCCCACATTCATGCCTTTTATTTTCTGAGCCCCCTGACTTTAACCCTTGTGTTCCCATGAGTTTGGAACTATCCAGTGGAGTCTGGTGGGCTTATCAGTGGGTACATTCTGAAGACACTGACCCTCACCTCCCTACCCCTGCAGAATCTTTCAGTAGCCAGCCATTCATCAGGGAAGGGTAGGGAACCCCAAGCTCCTTCCCATCCATGACTGCTGTTGACAGGTCTAGTCTTGTGCAGGACTATTTCAGGTAACCTCTGCTCCTGTGAGTTAATGATTGCCGTGGCTGTGTCTGCTCTTCATGGTGGCTGCCCTGGTTTGCACACTCACCAGCAGTGTGGGAGAGTGTGGGAGTGTAGTGGGTTTGCTTAACATCATAATTTCCAGTTTCATGCATTGTCCTGTACTATTTGCCCATTTAAAGAAGATTTACCTACTTATTTTATTTTATGCGTATGTGTGCTGAATATATGAATGTGTACCACTTGAGTGCCGGTACCTGTGGGGGCCAGAAGAGGGTGCTGAATTCCGTGAAAGTGGAGATTTTGTGAACAGCCCAAATTGGGTGCTAGGAACTGAACCTGGGTCCTCTTCAAGAGCTGCAAGCATTCTTTACCACTAATCCATCTCTTGAGCACACCTATTGCCCGTTTTTAATGGGATTTTTTTGTTACTGTGTTGAGTTCCTTATGTATTTTGGATATTCATCCTTTCTCAGATGGATACTTAACAAACATTCTCTTTTCATCTCTAGGTCTCCTTATTCTGTTGTTTTCTTGCTCTGATAAGCTCAGCCATCCTGCTGAACATAGCTCTGAAGGAAACAAACCTGGGATGTCAGAGAGATACCTGTGCCCATGCATATTGCACTGCTCTCACCAGCTGAGATGTAGACTCATCCTCTACAGATGAATGGATTATACATGTATATGTATATGATTTATATGTATATGATGTATATGTATATGTATACATATATATGTACATGGATATGCACAATGGAATGCTGTTTATACATACAAGAATGCTAGGCTACCATTTATGAGAAATGGATGAACATTTTGCTAAGTGAACTAAGCGAGACACATAGGTGGATGATAAACATCAGTCTGCATGTGGCTTAGTGAGCTGGAGGCTAGGGAGGGTGGAGGGAAGAGAAGAGGGACAGGTATGTGCCAGAGCACAGTTAGAGATATGTCCCTCTTCTCTTCCCTCCACCCTCCCTAGCCTCCAGCTCACTAAGCCACCACAGACTCAGGGACTGTAGATTACAATAACCTTTAATGTGTTCTATTAACCTTTTATGTTCTTCTATTAATTCGTTATTAAGAAGAGAGAATGTGAAAGACTCCAAACACAAAGTCATGCCAAGGAACACTGCTTATCCAGCTTTGGTCAGTATATGTTGTCTACGGCATGGGTTCTCAACGTCCATGCAATGCCTATAAACACAGACTGTTTCTACTTGTTAATTCAAAGGTTTAGGAAAATATTAAGGTGGATGTGCTGGCTACTGTGCTTTGACCAGTAAACCTTGGAAACATGTCTTGAGCGATCATCCTACTCTGTCATCACTAGGAGAGGTTAAAATAATAAATCAGAATTACATATCCAATGAAGACTGCTTTCACTAACAGATGCTCAGGGCCACTGAAAGAATCCTTCTTTGGCCCTCTTGCAAACAGATGTTAATAATGTAAGAGCATAACTGCATGGGGAGGTCCTGGAGCGCTTACTTGTGATGAGGTGAGCCGGGCGGAGGCAGCAGGAGGGCTCCAGACAGCAAGCACAGTGACATTTGGAGTCATGCAGTGCCCCATGGAGGTAACTCCAGTCATTGTAGACACACACATATCCCCTCCCCAGGACGCATGTCGTCCGGGAAAAAGACCGTTTCAAAATTAAAACTGCTTATAAAGCAGTGCTTTATATATATATAACTGTTAAAAAGCAGATTCGAACATACTGTGTTAGCTCTCTCCTGACCACTCCAGTCCCTTGCTTTGACAGATAATTCGTTAAGTGATTTTTAGTGAATACTTTGAACACCAGAGCTGTCTCTTGCTATTGGAAACCATTTTCTCCCCTGGGGCCTGGAGAAGCCCTGGTGAGGGGGATCTCTGTTGAAGAATTCCAATCGCAGATTGCTGGTTAGTGGCATGGCGGAGAATGATGGCTACTGAGTTACTGTAGAGTCTGGTAGTTCAGTTGTGTTTTCTTGGCCTACTTTATTTATTCTCCAAGTTTCTTTCTTTTTTTTTTTAAATGGAATCTATTATGAATTTTCAAAACTCAGCTAGTTTCCAATTGCTAATTTCTTATTGATGCTCAAGTGGCTTTTCTGAGAAAACACGGCCCTGGCATTTTTAAACACTCCAAACAAGGGTGCCAATTTTCTAGAAAGCAGATAGGCAAATGTTGCTGAGATGGGCACCAAGGCACTGAGCACCAGGGCACTGTCTGATCCTGGCCTGGAGTGGGTGGAGCCTGGTATTAAGAACCAACAGATTGATGGAGGGCTTGCTGTGGGCAACGCCATTGCTAAATAGAAGCACTAGCTATTCTGTGAAATGCTTATATAAGCCCTGCGGAGAACAGGGCCATCCCTTGGCAGATTCCTAGGCTCATCAAGGCCTTACTTAGGCTAAAACCTGTCAATGGTGACTATATGCCCCTCATTGGGTATTTCAGGGTATAATGTGTGGCATCACCTAAGGGGTGCTTCAGTAAGGTTTGCGTCCTGCTGAAAAGTATGTGTGTGTGTGTGTGTGTGTGTGTGTGTGTGTGTGTGTCTACACATGCTTCTACCAAGAAGGGGCGTAATCTATACCCATAATTAAGCATGAGCTTGTGGTTACCTATCAGTATTTCTAACCCACCAGCAAGTCAATTCAAATATCCCCATAATTTTGCTTTTTCCTTTAAGAAAGAAAAAGTTTTCAGAATAAGTAACATCCGAAAGTTTTCAGACTCCAGATGTTCAGCAGAAGGCAAGGATGTCAGGTGTCTTTGAAGGGAACATTGTTTCTTCATTGGCTCAACTCCAGGGGTTGCAGGGAGATTTTAATTCTTATTGTGAGAGAGTTAATTATGAAGAACTCTTGAGAATGTTATTGTTGCAGACTGAATTGTGCCCTCCACCCTCAACTCATAGCTGGGAGCGCTGACCTCCGTGGTGACTGTTTATGCAGATGGGCTTTGCGGAAAGTAATTAAGAGTAAATACCGTCACAATGGTGGACCACTAATCAGGTAAGACTGACTGATGTCTTCGTAGGAAGAGGGGGTCTGGTGGGACGGCTCAGCTGGTCAGGGGCTTGCCGTCAAGCCTGTCCATCCGGGTTTGATTCCTGGAACCCACACAGTGAAAGGAGAGAACCAAGTTCAGCCAGTTGTCCTCTGATCTCCGCAGGTGTGTACTGGGGCACATGTGCCCCCCAAAAAAAACAAATCAATTATTAAAAGAAGAGAATGAGAAGAAGAAGCCAGACCTCTTTGTGCCAGACAAAATCACGGGAGGAGAAGCCGGCCATCTGCAAGCCAAAAGAGAGGCCTCTGCGGAAACCTGCCTGGCTGCCATCTTGATCTTGGAATTTACAGCTTCCAGACCTGTTGGGTGCCTGCCAGGCCACTTTGGCCTTCTGTTTGGCAGCCTGGGCAGACTAATCCAACTGTGGAGTGTGAGCCTGAGCTTTCCTTGGGTCTTAGCAACAGCCCTGTCCTCTGGCTCAGCTGTGTCATGAATCTGATGTCCTTGACGTTGTCAGAAAACCACAGATCTCTTCCCAAGAGGCTGTAGAGAGAGTTCATTCTGGAGCTAGATGTGAGTTTTTTTTGAAGTTGCTCTACCAGGCCTTCATTTTTTTTTTTTTTTTTGGATCCTTCTTATAATCGTTTTTTGGGGGCATGATTTTCAGTTAAGTAAGTCCTATGGATTTTCATACATTTGCAGGGGAGAAGTCTCGGAGTACATTCTCTAGAGAGTCCTGCCTCCTTAGCAACAACCATTTCCTCCTTTCCTTGGCCAGCTTGGCTTTCCCTCTTCTTCCCCTTCCACCTTTTCTCAGACTGCCGGGTCTTCCCCATCTCTACTGCTTCACCAGGATTTCACCCAGTCTCCTCTTCTCCCCCACGTTCTCCATCCGGGAACCTCCCCTGTACCTGTCATGCAGACCGTGTCCTGCCATTCGTCACGACGATGAGGACCATCCCCCTTCTTTGCTGGTCCTCCTTCTCCAGCTTTTAGCTTACTATAATTATTAGTGTGCCTCTTCTCTAGGGTTCGGGGCCACATGTGAAGAAATGGCCCGTGTTATTTTCTATTACCGCAACAGACTCAGCGAGTCGGTCAACTGATAAAAGAAAGGGTTACTTCAACTCTCAGTTTTAGAGTTTCTGACTGGCGATCAACTGGCTCTGTTGCTTTTGAGCCTACAACGAGGTAGCACATCATGATGGGGAGTATGAGGTGGAGGAAGGGAGTGGTATCCCATAATACTTTTGGAGGACATATCCCTGATGAGCTAGACCTGCACCAGATGCCAGCTCTTAAAGTCCCACCACCTTCCGTGAGTGCCAGGCTGACGTCCAAGCCTTTAACACACGGGCCTGAGAGCCACCCTGTGGCCCCTCTTCTGGAGTCACAGGCCTGGGTTCAAAACCAGTCTCTGCTTCTACAGTGCTCTTGGGCAAGTGTTGTGGAAGAAGGCTCTGTGAACACGGCGTGGCAGTCTCCATCTTGAACTCTGAGTAGCAGTGGCTGCTTGAAGGAACCCTATACGAGAGTGACCCCATTAACTTTCCATATGGAGGAAGAAGGAACTTCCTCCTGCTCCCCTCAGAGATTTACTGAGAGGTAACAATTCCCAGGGGAGACCCTCCCTAAGATTGACAGGTACGTAGTGGTTGTTGGGGGAAAGATGTGTTCCTTCAGTGGCATCGCGGCTGAGAAAGTGCCCGTACTCCTCTACAGACCCGACTAAACACATTGTCTCAACAAGGTAGACTTGAGAGGACTCTCTTAAGTCTGTTATTGGGGTCAGTGGCTCCTCTTTCCAGGTTGTTTATCTTTCCTGAACTCCAGCTTCCTCGTCTAAACAACTTTAAAAGCAGGCTAGTAAACATGCTCCCTCTGCAGTGCTCAGGGGAGAGCCTGGTTTGATGGTGTCCTTGTAAGTCCTGTGCCCTGCAATGCTTGAAGAACAGAGGCAACAGTCTAAGACCCCAGTCCCTAACGACTTGACTGCGGCATCTTCAGAGGGAGCCAGGTCAAGCTCTGCCTTTGATCCCATGTGACAGCCAAGGCCAGAAGAGCCCACAGGGCCCCTCTCCTGGGGTGGTGGCCTCTCTCCGCTCTTCAGAGTGGTGTCTTATCTCCAAGCCACCACAAATCATGCTGCAGCTTCCTAACTCAAGGACTGCTGTGAGATTTGCCTCTGTCTTCATCCAAGGCCAAAGTTCATGTTAAATTTAATCAGGGATGAGGAGCAAGCAAGAGGCAGTGAATACACAGATTGGGACATCTCCCCTGCCTGGAGATGGGGGAGAAGTGATAATGGCACCATGATAGTCACCCAAAAGGGAAAAGCAGTTCATGACATTGACTAGCAAATGACACTGCTCATGACACACAGGCCAGAAAAATTAATTTAAAGATGTTTCCCTTTCTTCCGGGTAGGTGTCAAAGGGAAAATATTAACACAATTAGAACAGTGTAGGCAGCCTCTTCAGGCACTACCTGGTAGGCTCTGAATTACTCTCTCGAATGCAGGGAGAGGCAATTAAAGGGAGAGCTTGATAATAACTTGCATCGAGCAAGCCATTATGTTGTGCCTACCACTTGCCTCGAGTAACTTCCAACCAAGAACAAATAAAAAGGAGAAAGGCAGAGCTCTATGATGAGGCCAATGGATGCCCTTGAAGTTAGCTGCTGTTGTCACATGACATTTGCAGTGGGAAGCCAGAGAGTCATGGGCAGCTGGGAGAAGCTGATGAGAGGTGAGCTGTAGAGTGGATGGCCGTCTTCGCTCCTTTCTTGGGCTGAGGAGGACACTCAGGTCCAGGTGACTTTGCATTTAACAGGTATAGTCAGAGTAACTCCGCATATTTTTCCTTACTAGAGACAGAGATGTGCTAATGATAATGTGTAATGGGAGAATACGATGAACAGTGAAGGGGGCAGTATTGAAAATAGAAATATGCGCTCACTGGCTCGCATCATGTACTAGACACTTAGATGCGTGTTACAGAGTGGTCTATTCAGCCCCCTACACCAGCATCTTACAGTCTTGCATTCACAGGCTCATCTTCAGTAATGATGGCTGATTTTAATAGGCCACCTAGCGGGCTGCACAGCTGGTGAATTTCTGTGTTACCTATGAGGGATTTCCAGAAAAGACTGGCATTTGAAGTCAGTTGCCTGAATTAAAAAACCCTTACCAATGTGGGTGGTCATCTTCCAGTTCTGTGAGGCCCAGAACACAAACAGGCGGAGAAGGGTGAGTTCCCTGCCAGTTCACTGGTTTTGAGCCGGAGCCTCCCTGGGCCCTGGAGCCTCCTTGGACCTTGGAGCCTCCCTGAACGATGGGCATGGACTGGTCTTTATTCCACTTGTTCCTTCTGGTTATCCTGTAGGCTTCCTTGGTTTTGCAGATAATATGTAGATGTTCTATTGTGGCACTTCTGGCCTCTGTAATTTGATGAACCAGTTCCTCCCCTCTCTCCCTCCTTCTCTCCTCCTCCTTCTCCCTCCCTCTCTCCTCCCTCTCTCCTTCCCTCCTTCCCCTCTCCATCACTTCCTCCATCTCCCTTTTACTCTCCTCTTTTGCTCCCTTCCTCCTTATTGCATTGTTTCTCTGGAAACTTCCAATGGATTTATCTCATTTCCACATCTGGAAAACGAGGGTAGTACTTTCTACTTCCAAAGTAAAAGACGTGGAACAGGCCCGAAGCTCTTCATTGCTGTGCGTGACTGGGAAAACTGTCCATGACAGCTAAATCATAAGGGGAAAATGTCTTTGGGCCTCTGAGTGACCAGGTTCCCAAGTCAGAAGGGAAAAGGGGTCAGAGGCCTTCCTGTGCTGGTGTTCCCAGAGAAGCAGAGCCAAAGGGAGGGGTGTGCGGTGTTCCAGAACAGAGCCAAATTGTATATACACACACATATCCACATACACACATAAACATACACACACAAACACATATGTATACATACACTTGCATACACACAACCACCGACTCTCACACATAAATGCACGCGCGAGCGCGCACACACGTACATGCCAACATGTGTCTATATATATATATATTTACATGCATATACACATAACTACTCACATACATAAATACACACATATGCACACACATCTATGCATACCTACATACACATACATATACACAAGACACATTCTAAATCATTGGTCTTACAATTGTGGAGCTGGACAAGTTCCAACACCTTTGGGATGATGTGGCAGTGGAGACTTCTCAAGCACTTGCTTTGATCTGGACCTGGCTGAGAGCTGCAGCCTGTGGAGAGCTGTCAGGCCCAAGGAGACGGTCAGCCCCTTAGTGCTAGCCAGGCCTTCAGCTGCTTGGGTGAGGCCCATTTGAACTCAGTCAGCTGATAGAATATGAATGTCGATCTCATCCACTCTCACTCTGAACAATGTTGGACCCAATTCCCAGCCATGCCAGCCCCAGACAAACACAGAACACTGCTTTTTTTTTTTTTAAATCTCTTTTGAAGCCCCCCACCCCCTTCTCCAGAAGCTTGGAATCTGGTACTCCAGATTTTCAAACTATGGAAACTCCAGAGTTTCAAACTATGGAAACCTTACCCACAATTGAAAATGAGTTTTTAATCCAGGGGACAGGAAGTGAGGGCTAGGTAGGGACAGAATGACACAAACAATGAGAAGTAATTGTGATTATTCTTTCGTGAACCCAACTCACCTGTGCAAAGGAGGAGGCGACCTCGGCACGGCGGTGGCGGCCAGTCTGCTCAGCTGGCAGGGGCCCCACCAGTCAGGAGGAGGCTGCCGTCCCTTGTGCTTCCTTATGGCCACTCCCAGCCTCTGTAGCACCAGGCAGAGGACCGTGTTCAGTTGTCTGAACCTATTTCAGACAGCACCCATACAGGGAGGCCCCTCCACACATGGCTCAGGTGCCACCCATTCTGACACAGCTCACAATTGTTGACTGCACAGGCCCTTTACCTGTGTGGACGCCTCTCCTTTCTCTTCTGTGAGCTGATGGCTGTTGTCTTGGTGGGGAGCCCGACAGCTCCTGGCTGTTCCGCTTTCTCTCTCTCCATCCTCAGAGGAGACAGGCTCAGCTCAAGCTTTACTTCGTGTGCATTCTCTTGAGCATCCAGAGCATCCCAGGATCAGAGAGCCCTGCTCAGGCGATGTGACCAGGACCACCTGTAAAGCCAGGCCACCTCAGTCCCCGATGAAATCCTCTGACAATTTGTCATCTTACAGTCAACCAGAGTTCTATCCCAGGCGACAAGGGACACCTCGATTTAGCAGAGGCTCCCTTCTAGTCTAGCTTTGTATGATTCTCCTCTTTGTTTATTGTATTCCTGGCAGGAATCCCCTCAGAAGCTGGGGTGCAGTTACTGTAAGGGCAGATACAAATAAAAACGGGGACTCAGTTTCTCTTGGTGGGAAATATGGGAAGAGATGTCTTTTTTTTTTCTTAGAGCATTTGATTTGGGGGAAGTTGGAGTGGTAACTTTTGTCTGTCAGAAATGTATGTAAATCTCTTCAAAAGCTAAATAAGCCTCTTCCAGCTTACACTGGGATGCCTTTCTGTTCTGAGCCTCTCTTCATGTCTGCGGGGAGTGGGGGGGATGGCAGCTTAACTTCAGCAGGTGCCTTGATCCAAAATGCCTCCCGTCAGAAGGATGTGAGCAGTTTAATCCCCTGGATAAATCTAATTAGCAAACACAGATGGCCACCTCAATAGTCTGGTGAATGCAGGATGAGCTACATGCCTGTGACAAAAGGTGCCATCGAGGCTTCACTGGGGAGTAATTATTGTCCGAGAACATGTATGTGATGGAATCGTAGGTTCCTCTCTGTCTTCGGAATCTCTTCCCAGATTGACTGGGACATGCATCACATTCCAGCCTGATGTTTATTCCATAGTAAGATTGGTTTTCTCTCTTCTGCTTGTGTGGAAAGATTTTTATGGGTTGGGGCATCGTTGTTCTCAACTGCTTGCCCAGCCATGCCGGTCTTAACATTTTCATCCCGTTCTTCACGTCTGCCGTGAGAAGAGGAAGGCGAGGCTGTGCGTCTCTAATTTCTTCCTTTTGTTTTTATGCTCTGGTGTAGCAAGCGCAGTCGTTGGTACAGTCTGAATGTCTACATGTCTCTACCATCAACTCATGTACTGAAGTGCTTCCCTGAAAGGATGGGATTAAGAGGTGGGGCCTTCGAGAGACGATAAAGACACCAGGGTGGGATGCTCAGAGTAGAGTTAGTGCCGTGGAAGGCAGCCAGCACCGAGAAGCAGCTCACAACTTGCACCATGTCCACACTCAGGAGATGCTTTCATGAGCCAGGAAGTATGTTTTAACCACACTAAATATGCTGGTGCTTTGACCTTGGATTTCAGCCCCTGAAACTATGAAATAAATTTCTGTTGCTTATAGCCACCCAGTTTATGGCATTTTGTTACTGCAGACCATATTGTGTGGAGAGAGTTTTTATTTTCTTGGGAAGGATTTCCCTGTGTTACAGCCTTCTTCCCCCTGCTGGCATCCTCTCTACAAATCAAGTTTAGAGGAAGATGCTCTATGACCTGAGTCTAGCAGGCATGCCTTTTGATATACGAACCCTGCCAAAGACCCCCCAAGAGTCCTGAGACAAGGGTTCAAGCACAAACATGTGTGCCTTTTTTTTTTTAAAGGAGGGATGGCTATTGGTGAGAATGGGAAGTGAGAGGAGAAGGTGATAGCCAATAAACATTAGGTTAGGAACACTTGCTGCATTAGGTGAACGGAGCTTAGTCCCTGGCGGACAATTCCAGGCACTGTGGAAAATACACTTATTAGAACTGTCCCCAGAGGGTTGGGGAAGCCAGAGCATGGATTCCCCAGTGCCAATGAATGATTACTAGGAGGGAGAGGGAGACACTGATTCCTGACACCTCCATCTGTTCTTACTTGGCAAATCTGTCTTCAGTGAATGAGCCAAGAGCCCGGAAGCCACAGGGATGTGGATTCTGCCAGAGGGAGGTCTGAGCGGCATTGGCATCAGGGGCCTGGGATCTTGTGTTTTGTGACAGCGGGGGCACGCTGCCAGGTCCCATTCCGTGCTGGAAGCATTGATGGCACACAACTTACAGTACCTTTGAGGATAAACAGCTGTGGAGATGCCTGCCTCATAGGCTTCCTCCTCCCCACAGTCATGACTGGATGCTACAATAGTTTACGACCTGGCCATCTATACCACCCTGCCCAGCACTGAAGTGTTCTAGCTGTGAAGGACTCAGGGGATGAACCTCCATGCCCTGCCACAGGGATGGTGTAGCTAGAGTTTTCCTGCCTTGCCCACAGTCAGGACAAACCTGTCACCGCCAGTCCCACAGCTGCTCAGACCCAACCAAGTAAACACAGAGACTTATACTGCTTACAAACTGTATGGCCGTGGCAGGCTTCTTGCTAACTGTTCTTATAGCTTAAATTAACCCATTTTTATAAATCTATACCTTGCCACGTGGCTGGTGGCTTACCAGCATCTTCACATGCTTCTTGTCATGGCGGCAGCTGGCAGTGTCTCCCTGCCTCAGCCTTCTGCTTCCCAGAACTCTCCTCTCTCCTTGTCCCACCTACTTCCTGCCTGGTCACTGGCCAATCAGTGTTTTATTTATTGACCAATCAGAGCAATTTGACATACAGACCATCCCACAGCAGGATGGTGCTGAGGTATTTCCCTCCTTAATAGACATTTTGAGTGGGAAATTCATTTCCTAACCCTGCTTTCTGCAGACCTCTATTGCTTCATGTGGCAGCAGAATTACTATGCCTAAACTCCAAGGTTTTGTTCTGATTCTCTTCTAAAGGCACTGGCGATTACATTCCTAGCTAAACAGCTATTTGTTAATATCCATTGCATAGTAAACAATACACAGCAAGAGCTTTTACACATTTTCTCTCTAAAATGTTCAGATTTGTATTCCATCTTTACCTTCAGACTTAAATCTTTCGACTAATCAGTGTTAGAGGATCTTGGTGACCTCACTGAGAAAAGGCAGGTTTCCAGTTGTCCTCTCTGATTTTAGCCCTCTGAGTTCTGACCAGGAGAAAAGAAATGGTTCACCTCTATGCAGATCCAAAGTCATGGTGTCAAAACTCACTAGAAGGGCAAGCAGAGGGTACATTTCTTTTATCTCTTGTATAATGAGATGTTCCTTGCTTTCTGTTTTCAGGCATATCATCAAGTATGGCATAATGGGAAAGCGAAGAGGTGGAGCTTAGGGTTTCTGGTTCTAGTCTGGCTTTTAAACTTCCCTGGGTGATGTGGACTAATCTCCAAGCTTGCTTTACCTTCTGTCAGATGAGACTGTTTTATCAGTTCTAAAATGTATTATTCCACCGGCAGCTATTAGAAGTGTGAAGTAATTCTTCCTGCCATGCGTTAGAACTTAAGGAATTTTGTTTTGTTTTGAGCAGTGTTGTGCTATGTGTATGAACCCCAAGCTGGCCTCAACTGGTGATCCTCCTGCGTCAGCCTTATCAGTTCTGGAATTAGAAGTGTGTGCCATCGTATCTGGCTTGACCTTGGTCTTGGCACACATGGTTGAATAGCAGTGATGCCATCCCCTATTTGGAGTATTATAAAGAGCTTCTGCTATGGTTAGAATATGATGTAACCTTCCCACCCTGACTCATGCTGAAATTTGATTGCCTATGGCAGAGTTGGGAGTGGAGCTTTTAAGAGTTGAGCAGGGTGTTTGGAGGGTTTGTCCCGGCAAGAGTGGGCTTCTGCAAAGCAAATATAATCCTCCTGCTTTATCTCTTCCACCTGGTTGTCCTGATTTCTACCACAGGAGGAGTCCCTCACCAGAAGCTGAGTTGTTGTATTACACTCTTGGACTTCCCAGACCTTAGAACCACGAGTCAAAGTAAACCTTTCACTCTATAAATCACCAAGTCTTCAGGGTTTAGTTTCTTTTTTTTTTTCTTTTTTTTTTTATTATTATTTTACAACACCATTCAGTTCAACATAATAGCCACAGATTCCCCTGCTCTCCCCCTCTCGCCCACCCCCCCCCAGCCCACCCCCATTCCACCTCCTCCGATCAGTCTCCCCGAACCGGTCGACCTGTAGACTCAGTCCAGCAGTCCATTCCCCGCTCCCAGACCGACCAAGTTCCCTGCATAAGTCCCAGATTCAAACAGCCAACTCATGCAACGAGCCAGACCTCACCAATGCACAGCTGCCTCCCAAACAGATCAAGCCAAATGACTACGGCCATACCACCCTGAACGCGCCTGATCTTGTCTGATCTCGGAAGTTAAGCAGGGTCGGGCCTGGTTAGTACTTGGATGGGAGATAGGTTTAGTTTCTAAAATGGAAAACAGACTAAGGCAGCTTCATTTTCCAAAAAGAAAATTATATATTCATTTTGTTTCTTAAAATTTCCCAGTAGTAGCTCTTCCTCATTTTTTTCTTTATTATCTAGCCACAGAGGTTATCTGCCTTCAAACTGTGTTTTATTTTTCAATTGGGTTGTAAGATAGTAGGTTTCCACGTGGCTTTTCCATAGTCCCTTGACTTTGATTAACCTTTACTCTCACCCTCTCATCTCTTCTGTATCCTTATATGGATATAAAATAGTGGAAAATCTGGTAGTAAGACATGAGACCTAGCAAACATTTCAGAAACAATGTAGAGTAAAATGTATTAAGTGTATCAAGACTCTGCCAGAAAGTTAAAAATGGTCCTTTTGTACTGTCAAATATGTTTTCTTAGATTTTTACAGAAGTATCTTCCATCTATTTATTTGAAAAAAGGTTAATATCTGGAATACATAAAGAATTCAACTTTCTAAAAACTCAAATAATCCAATTAAAAATAGATGGTCTGAACAGAAAACTTAAAAAAAAAGACAAAGAAATACTAATGGCAACTATAATATCATTAGTTATCAGGGAAATGAAAATCAAAGCAATAAGACTCCATCTCACTACTCTTTAAAAGACTATTATCAAACAACAACAAAAACAACACAAATAAAAACCCTGTTATGGATGGAGATATAAAAGCCCTTAAGGCTGGCAGGATGGCTCAGTGGTTAAGAACACTAGCTGCTCTTCCAGAAGGCCCAGGGTTCCATTCCCAGCACCCACATGATGTCTAACCGCCATCTGTAACTACAATCCCAGTAGGATCTGAAGCCCTCTTCTAGCCTCCACCCTCCATGGGCACCATGCAGATGTATATGCAAGCGAAACATCCACATACATAAAGTAAAAATAAATAAAATCTAAGACAAGAACACTTAAATACTACATAGCTGCTATGGAGTGGAAAACAATGTGGACACACACACACACACACACACACACACACACACTAAAAATAAAACTTGCTGTATGATAGCTGGGCACATATCTGAAGGAAATGAAGTCAGAATATGATAGAGATATGTATATGCATATTTATGTTAATGTACTACTCAAACATCTAACATATGGAGTCATCCTATCAACAGATGAATTGATGAAGAAAACATGATGTATGTGCATAGCACATTATTGCTTTTTATGTACATATGTATGCATATATGTGGATGCAGATACACGTGTGCATATGTGTGTGGAGTCCAGAGGCCAGCCTCAGGTGTCATCCCCAAGAACAACATTCACCTCCTTTGGAAACAGGATATCTCACTGGCATGGAACTCATCGATGTCTAAACTGGCTGGCCAGCAAGCCTCAGGGATCTTCCTGCATCTCCTGTCTCAGCATTAGGCTGAGAATCATGTGCTACCACATCAGACATTTTTTACATGGGCTTTGGTGGTCAAACTCAGGTCCTCAAGCTTCTGAGGCAAGCATTTTACTGGCTGAATTATCTCCCTGGCCCCTTATAGTGGATTATTGTTTATCCATAAAGAAGAATGAAATCCTATATTGTATGTAGGAAAATAGATGGAACTAGAGGGCATCATGTTAAATGAAATAAGCCAGCCCTGGTAGGGCAAGTATCATGTTTTTCTCTTTAAAAATAAATGATAGCACGTGGTGCAAATCAGCATAGAGAGCAGGGATCTTGATTCAGGCCTGCTACATGATCAGGAAAGCACAAACTACGAGAAACTGTTGAAAAAAAAAAAAAAAAAAAAAAAATGATGAATTGAAAATCGATGAGAGATTATTAGGGACTGGAAGAAGGTTTGTCCTGATACTTTGTTTTGTTTTGTTGTCTACTTGATACAAGCTAGAGACATTGGGGATGTGGGAAAGCCAACTGAGACAATGCCCTCACCAGATTTACTTGTAGGCAAATTTGTGAGGCATATTCTTGAATAACAACTGATGTGCATGGGTCCAGCCCATAGGGTGATATGTCACCTCTGGATAGGTGGTCCATAAGAAAGCAGACTGTGCAAGGCATGTGGAACAAGTAGCACACAGCATTTTTCCGTGGCTTCTGATTCAGTTCCTGCCTCTAGGTTCTTTCCCTGACTTCCTTCACTGATGGAATGTTACCTGGAGTGTAAGATGAAATAAACCTCTTTTCTTCCCTAGGTTGTTTTGGTCATGGTGTTTTACCATAGCAATAGAAAGCAAACAAAGTTAGGGTTAGAAAGGAAGAGGGAGGAGAGAGTAGGTGGGTGAATGGCCACGATGGACATGTAATATGTAAGTGATTAGAAGTACCTTAGTGAATTAATTAGTAAAATTGATATGTTTTAATAATTATAAAGAGAAGAGATAAAGGGGCTACTGTCACGGTGTTGGGATGAGCAGTTCCTATTTACAATGATCTCTCCACCCCCAGCATATTGGACAAAGTGCACTAAGTTATCATTAAATACCTATGCAATGAACAAATTAGGCAGAAGCCATATCAGAGGTACTGGGAAAGGGCCATAATGAACAAACTATTCCAAGTGATGAAATTGGAGGTGATTGACGCTTTAATGTCTGATTACAGAGCTTTAAACAGGAGACCAAAGAAGAGGCCTTTGAAGGCAGCATCATCACCACTGGAATCCAAACTTCACAGAAACCAAGCGAAAATATCTTTAATTAGTGAAAGAAATTGCCCTAAAGTTTTACACAATAAAGTAGATGAGATTTTTCTTACGCAATTCCATCTCCACGAATGGGGTAATCCTGTGTGGCTTGCCCCACCCACCAGTGAGGGTATAAAACCTGGGAGAGGTTGGTGATGGTCACAGGCAAGAAACTTATCCTCATCCTCTAAACCAATCTACCACTTCTGAACCATGTGCCACTACAGCAGCTACTATGGAGGCCGAGGCCATGGCCACGGAGGTATCAATGGACTGGGCTATGGCCATGGCGGCTTTAGTGGCCTGCGATATGGCCATGGAGGTGTCAATGGCTATGGCTTCCACCATAGAGGCTTCAATGGCTTGGGCTATGGCTATGGGTGTGGAGGTGGCAGCTCCCACAGACTGGGCAACCATTATGGCTTTGGAGGCTATGGATATGGTTCTGGCTATGGAAACCACAGATACGGTTACTTCCATCCCTCATCTTTTGGGAGATATGGCTTCTCCAGCTTCTACTGAAGAGTGAAATTATTCCTTGGACCATTGGATCCTCACATGTCAACTGCTCTGCTGAATTCTCAATAAGCCGTGTACATCAACAGAGGCTGCCTGATGAAGTTTCTTCAAGATCAAGACTCATTTCTGAAAAAGAAATTCCAGAATCAAGAGACAACCCACAAGGGGAACCCTTCCCATTCCATCCGGAATCTTACTTTTCAAGTTACTAATCTCTTTCTTTCCTTCCATTATAACAATGTAGTACAAACTTTCATGTTTCAATAAATTAATTTCAATCATCCAGTAAATGGCATCTCTCTTTCAAAGCTTTATTTGATTGTGACAAGAGAACTTAAGAACATTTACCAAAACAACAGGGTCCCATGTAGTCTAAGCTGACCTAGAACTGACCGTGAAGCCAAGGGTGACTTTGAACTATTGGTTTGGGTGCCTCCACCTCCTGAGTGCTGGAGTTATAGGTGTGTGCCACCATGCCTGGTTTGTTGGGTGCTGGAGCTGAAGCCAGGCATTGTACATGCTAAGAAAGCACTTTAACAATGGAGTCACAGCCCCAGACTTACCTTGTAACAAATTTAAAGTACACAGCATACTGTTGACTGTTGACTGATGTTGTTTGACTGATCTTTAGACCTTATTCATCTGTTTAACCCAAATGTTTGACTGTTTTATAGCAATTCCCCATTTCTCTTTCCACCCAGATTTTACTAGCCACCATTTTGCTACTTGGTTCTATAAATTTGTCTGTTTTTAGATACATTATGTAAGTGGTATTTGTCTACATGCTTATTTCACTTGGTTTCATTTTTATTGATTCATTGAATTAGACCCAAGCTCCCAGGTCTGTGCCTGTACGTTCATCATTGTATATTTAGTGTATGTGACAGTGCTAGGCACAAATGAGTCATCAGAGAGCAGTGGATTAAGAAAATTGTCATGTAACCGATTCACAAGAAGCTTGCTCAGGGGTTTTATAATATAGCACCAGTTGTAATTTGTCCAATGGTCACCTGAAATGCCATCTGAATTTTGGAATCATGGTGGTTGTTCATGTTTCAACATTCTTCCTACTCCATGTTCTCTTCTATCCACCTGTCTGTCTGTTTACCTATCTGTCTGTCTTACTGGTTCATCAGTTGCATCTCTGTGTACAGTTATTGTTCCAGGAGCTGACAAAGCACCTCACCAGGACCTCCATAGTCACCTCCTATATGCTTTCCTTGTGGGGTTACAAACAATTTCTTGCTGTTTGTCAAGAAACATGTTAAATTTATTTACTGTCAGGCAAGGTATTGAGAGGGAAGATATTTGCATCATGTATAATACATACAGACTCGGACACTATTATAAAATATTCATTGCCAGTGGATATTAGACTGGAAAAAAACCTTATGTATTCTTATCACAAAAACTACACTGCTGTAACAATGACAATTGAAGCTGTGTGCATGCCGCCACTTGAATAAACCTCACAGCCACGAGGCTGAGTTAAGAGACTTCAGTATTGTAGCATCAATTTGTGGCAGACCTGTTTATTCAAGTTCTTAAACTAGAAGAAAAAAGATGCAACTAAGTTAGGTTGTAGTTAAGATTTAAGCCAGGACAGTGGTTCTCTTTGGAAGGCACTGTGAGGAAAAGGCCTGAGAGGGGCTTATGAAGTGACAGCAAATTTCTACCTGGGGATGGTTCCAAGGTGTCAAGTCACTGTCCTGGCTAGCTTTAGCTTCAACTCGACCCACGCTAATATCGTCTGAGAAAGGAGTCTCTATTGAGGACTGCCCAGAAATGGGCTTGTGGATGTGTCTGTAAAGGTTATCTAGATTGGTAGTTGATGTAGGAGGGCACAGCCCACTATGGGAGGCACCATTCCCTGGGCAGGTGGTCCTGGGCTGTATATGAAATCTGGGTAAGCATGGGGTTGTAAGGATGTCAGCAAAAGCATTCCTCCATGGCTTCAGCTCCTGCCCTACTTTCCTCCATGCTGGATGGTGACCTAGACATGTCAGCCAACTAAACCTCTTATAAGTAGCCCCGATCAGAGTGTTTTGTCGCAGAGGCAGAGAGGAAACTGAAACAGTCAATCACTAACTTGCTTGTTGGTTTTTAGTGTGTTCCTTTGTGTGTTTGTCATATTTCAATTTAAAACAGTTAAGATACTTGACAGGATTCTGACTTGAAAAGAGTTAGTCTTAGAGCAGAGAATTCAGATGGTTCACCCGCACTGTGTATTTCTTAAGGCATACAGGATTCCAAATGAATAATTCATTCATTGCTTTTGGTGTCAAGAGACTTGAAATCTAACAACCCATACTAAGTGTGTGTGTGTGTGTGTGTGTGTGTGTGTGTGTGTGTGTGTGTGTGTGTGTGTATGTGTGTGTGTGTGATGTATTTGGGATGGCTGGCTGGAGAGCTAACAAAATGAATACTGGTGACATTTCCTCATGCTTTTGGAAGTGTCTAAGTATGTGTGGAAAAACAGAGGCTTGGAAACCAAGACTCATGGGGACTATGAACAGAGAGATCAGCACAAATCTTGGCCAGGCGGCTGCTTTTATGACCGCCTTGGCAACTAGTATCTTCTATTTGACAGAAATAATATGCCACACATGAACCGCTCACTAAATCCAACTGTGCCGGAGTGCTTGCTGAGATTTATCTGCATAGGTCCGATTAAACTTGCAAGGCTTGGGGGGAATTGTGCTTTCATTTCCAACTCACCAGCCAAATAGAAAGCCAAGCTCATGTCAAGCTTGAAAAGAAGCATCTGACAGCCATTCTGATGATCTTGGACAAGATGACACCACATGCCACCGTCTGAGATACCCCTTTTGAAATTTCTTTTTAGAAGTTTTACTTTTTCTTATGAACCCAGGTTCTTGCTGATGCCAGGCAAGTGCTATGCTGTCAAGTTCAGTCCACTTGCAAACCCCACTCAAGGTGTGAGAGCTGAGGCTTTAAGAACACCAGTTTGTGCTGGAATCTGGACTAGCGTTACTTTTATGTGATTAAACTAACAGTACATTTCAGAACATTTCTTAGGAATAAGTTTTCATTGTTTCTTGAAGTCAATATTTTTTTTTTATTAACCTTTGGGTGACCAGAGTAGTATGGGGAAAGTGCTTACAGGTAGAAAACCTAAAAACCCCAAATCTGTGCTTTATTACCTACTTCTGCTGTTGCCGGATTCTTGTATAGTGTGATATTTGGAATAGCTGAATCTGAATCTGAAATAGCTGAATTCAGATCAAAGAATATTTGTAAGTATGACTTGGAAAAATGTCTCTGCTGTGGCAGTTTAGCTAGACCATATTGCATCATTAAATAGTTTTCACAGTGGCTTCATCCCCTAAGGATTTCTTATTTTATCTCAGTCTTAATGACTCAGCTCCCTTTGGGGCTTTACTGAGGTAGCTCAGGGGTCTGACCTGCCTCATAGCCCCACGTTCTCTTGCTCACCTGGTTTAGAGGGGGAGGAGAATGCAGGAAGTGCTCCTCTGGAAGAGATGGGCTCAGCTGTGCCCCCTTTCTTCCTCTGGTGAAGTGAGTCCTCAATTCCACGTCCCTGTGTGCCCAGGGAGAGAATTGGTGGCCAGTCCTCTTCCTCAATTGCAACTAGGTTGGTTGCACATCTTAGGAATCCCTGGCCAAATTGTTGTTTCTTCCAAAGTGGTAGAAGAAGTGGGAAGACCAAGGGTGAATTTTCTTTACTAAACATAGAATTTTTATCTAAGTTGACATATGCTTTCTTGCTATTCTAAAGTGGTCAAACTGCCCTGTGGGCATTCCATGGCTCAGAGAAGTTCGAATCTCTGCCTGCCTGCATGGAGATATATGCTGTAGGCATTAAATCTACATTATATTTTAATTTTGATATTAAGATAAAGAGATATTTGTATTTTCAAAATCTTGAATGTTAAAAAGGAACTTATAGAGAGTGGGCATCTTATTAAATGGTTAGAGTTTGTTATCAATAACTTCCTAAATGGTTTTTCAGAATGTTAGGGCAGAAGTTGAACTTTATATCTCACTTATTAATTTGTTTTTTTTTTTAACCACCTCCTCATTTGAGGTTTTCTTGAATATCTGCAATTATTACACATGCTTTCAAAGGTTAATAGCTGCTCAAGGTCTTCCTTTTCCCTTCTCTCACCCCTGTCTGGAACGTTAAGTCTAAGCAAACTTCTTAGCTCCCTATCTACCTGCCTTCATAATTTGCACCAAAAAAAAAAAAAAAAATTCATTTGTAGGAAAGTGTTTTGGTGGATTGGGGTAGGGAAGAAAGCCACTATTTGCTCCTATGAATGATAGGATAAAAGAGAAGATTATTGAATCTACTTAAAACTAAAATGCAACTGCTAGTCTCAAATATTTTACATCGATATGGATTTTTGTATAGTGATACAAATTTATTTTTTAGTTTTTTTTTTTTTTTTACAACATACTGTATATATGTTTCTACTCTTGTTTCAGGTATTGTACTTATGCAACTCATTTAAAATTCAAAGTTCTCATCCTTGAAAGCTACTATTACAAACTGCACATGGTAATTAGGATTTGCAGATTACTAGTTAGTCACCTATAACAATCAAACTTGTAGTCATGTTAGGTATGTTTTCAAGGTTAAACAGATATATATTTTAGATAGATAGGTGGTCTTCAAACACTTCAGAGATCTACGATATGACTCTTAAGATGTTTTAATAACATAAGGCATATGAGGCACCTCTGCTCCTGCCAGCACCAATCTATTTCAAAGAAGATGGTGGGCATCAAAGAACCTCCATATGGCGTGTGCTTCAAATGTGGTGAAGTTAGCCATTGGACAAGAAACTGCCCTGCCTCAACTGCTGACAGTATGCTGTCCAAACTGGACAAGCAGCACACAAAGGAAATTGACTGCTGAACTTTGCCAAGACAAGGCAGGCCAGTCCTTCAAAAGTCCTGCTTCATAGAAAAGTCTGTCAGATATTCTCTGCCTACAGGCTGAAGATGGATGACCCAACATTACAGAGGAACTTAGAGTGACTGTCCAGGCAGCCAGCTGTCTTTGCCATTTCTATAGTTTTAGAAGTTGCTTGCTCTGTACTTCCTGTTTACTCAGGTAATATTTAATTTTTTTTCAGGTTTCTGATGGGTTTGAAGACTAGATAGTTATAGTTTTGTAGTTTTCCTTGTTAACAAATTCAGAAAAGAAACTCACAAAAGACATGCAAAGTTTATAAAGGTTGAGAGATATAAAAGCTTAAGTTGTTTACCCAAGAAAATGTTTTAAGGTCTAAAAAGATATTTTTAGATTGGTAATAGAAGTTATAATAGAAAATGATTTAGGTTCAAAACTTTGGACTCACCAAGATAGGATAGATAATAGAGTACTTTTTTCCAAAGTTGCCAAATACTAATGGACTGGACATTGTGAATGTAATTCTTACCCGATAATTCCTCTTATTGTATGTAGTTTTATTGTGTTAGAGTTAAAACTTTTCCTTTTCATTTAGACAAAAGGAGGGGGGGTTGTTGCAGGATATTTAATCACATTGTGAACCCCAAGATTACATTATTTATTGGGAAAACCTGCCTCTCGCTGTGGTATAGCCCACCCCCTGTACACACCCTTAATCCAAGAACTTCCCGTTTATTGTGAGCAGGATGAAATAAAATCAACCATAGCTCAAGATCTGGAGAAAGCAACTAGTAGCCATAGAGAGTAAGAGGGAGTCAGGAAGAAGGATAGAGAGATGCACAGGAAGTAGTAGGGAGGGACTTAGAGTTTGGAGGCCATTTTTGGTTTGGAATGGTGGAAGAGAGCTTTGTTGGCAAAGCTCAGAGAGGCTGTTTTCTCTGCCTCTCTGAGGTAGCTACATGGAGGTGGCCAGGCAGCCAGGGGTCCTGCCACTCCTGCCTCAGCCACCTCCATGTAGGGAGACAAATGTTGTTTTAACTAAGTCTCGATCCTTCTATTTTACCAATAGAGATTCAGGAGCCAGATGCTGGCGTGAGAAGCGGTACTGTATCATACCTTGCTACTACTACTGTCAATTAAATAAACAAATATCAGATTCAGTTCCTCATCCCCCAAACCATCAAGCCTTAGAAAGAGAAGGCAAGAGGTGTGTCAGGAAGAGGGCGGAGGTGGCAGAAGCTCAGGTTAAAGCCCAACATCAAGCATCTTCCTCGGACTTGGCGATGTTTCCTGTTCAGTGCACCCTGGCTGTTCTTGGTTTGGGCTGCAGTGTCCAGTGCAGCTTTTCTCCCTTACTCTTTACTGTGCATTTCTTCTGTGTTTTTATTCACTGGCTCAGGTTAACTACAGTGACAGCCAGTGCAGCTGTGTAGGGTAAGTTTAAGTGTCCACTGCGATCTCTTGGTACATATATTTTTAGTTGTTTGGGGATTTCACACATGAAAACAATGCATTTTGATCAAGTCCACCCCCATTCCCTCCATTCCAACACCTCCTCTATAACCCCCACATATTTTCCCACAGTTTCATGTGTTCTTCTTCTTCTTTTTTTTAAAATATACTGGGTTCACATAGTGCTGTTAGTATGTGCCTGCATAGAGGGCCATCTGCTGGAGTGCTGGTAACCCCTCAGGGGTCATATACTTAAAACAACTGACTTTCTCCTCTCAATAGCTGTCAGTTGCCATTAGCTCCTCAGTGAGGTATGGTATTTCATGACCTTCCCCATGCCATGCTGGGATTTTTTTTGTTTGGCTTGAACTTGTGCAAGTCTTGGGCATGATGCTCTAACCACTGAGAGTTCAAATGTTCAACTGCCCTGTTGCGTCCGGAGAATTCTGTTTTGTTGTGGTCATCTACCTTTTCAAGTATTACAGAACACTGACCTCTTCCATTGTGTGAAGCATTAAGGAAACAGATAATGGATTCTCTGTGTTCCTAAATAGTCATCAAAAGAGAGTTAAGTGTAGACAGGGTTTAACAGCCTATCTGAGTTTAAACAGAGAAATTGAAAGCAAGCCAGTCTTTCCCAGCCTTTGTGTTCTTAATTTTCATCCTCTACCTCATTTGTGTAGGCAGAATTTCTTCCATGGCCTCCATAAAACATCTTTCTCTAATCTATGGAAGCTGGAAGCATGACAGAATGTCACTGATCATTGCATCATGATAATTGCATCATTGATAATTAAATGACACAACTGGCCTTACCGTGACCTGGATGGACCTGATGCAATCCTCACATTCCTTACAAGTGGAATTTTCTTCACTGAAAGTGTGGCATAGAGGTGTGAAGTACAAGAAAAAAAATCAACAATTTTGTGGGTTTGGAAGAAACATAGGTGACTTTCAGAGGCAGAGAGAAGTTCCAAGAAATAAGAAACCAGGGACCTCAGACCTACATCCACAAGGCCCTAGATCCTGCAAGCACCCTGAATTATCTTAGGATTCAGTTATTCTAAGAATTTTCTAATAAAAGCTCAGCCTGGCTGCAACCTTGAATTTAGTCTTGTGAAGTCCTAGGTAGAGAATCCCATCATCTTGACTGGGTTGGTGACCCACAGAGCTGTGGGATGGTTACATGAATTGTTTAAGTCATGAAGTTTTATCCAACTTGTTATAAATTGATAGAAAACTTAGAGCCTGTCATGTAAAAAAATGCATTTGTGCAGTGGCTTTGGGCACTTTGTGCAGTCAATGTGAAGCACAATGCCTCTCATCTGCTACCTCTATTATCATGAGAATATTTCATGGAAAGCAATGCCAGTTCCCCCTTGATTTCAATTCTTGAAGCTCTCTTCATGTTCATCCAGGTGTTTCTGTAACCATTTCTCTGAGGAAATCAGGAATGTCTGCCATCTCTGACTCTATTTAATCAGTTGGGAGAAAGACAGAAGGTGAAAGCTTAGGGGGACTTCTGTAACAAGGTAGATCAGGGTGATCTAAATGTGTTTTATTTATTTAAGACAAATCTTTCACCCAGGCATAGTAGTGCATGCCTTTAATTCCAGCACTCAGGAGGCAGAGGCAGGTGGATTTCTGTGAGTTTGAGGCCAGTTTGATCTACAGATTGAGATCCAGGACAGTCAGGGCTACACAGAGAAACCCTATCTTGAAAAATCTAAAAGAAAGGAAAAATAAAAAAAGAAAGAAAAAGAAGAAAGGAAAAACAAAACAAAACAAATCTTTCATTTGGGAAGTTGGACAATTTTTATTTCCAAAGGTGGATTTTATATCAGATATAGTTATGAGGTTTGCATAGGGAATATTTTATAGTTTTTCTACTCTTGTTTTTAGGTCATGTCATTAACAAAGCCTCTTGGGTTTTATCAAAATATATTTTGGTAACTCTTGTTACTTTGTCTTCATTTGTTTGAACTATGGTATTTGCATTTCATTAGAGATCTGGTTGGCTGCATGTGTTAGTTATTGTTCTATGGCCAAGGCAACTCCTATAAAAGAAAGTGTTTCGTTAGGGCCTTGCTTACAATTTCAGAAGGTTAGTCCATGATCATCATGGAGGGGAGGACAGGCATGGCACTGGAGCAGTATCTGAGAGCTTTATATCCCAGTCTGCAGGCAGAAAGAGACACTGGTCCTGGTATAGGCTTTTGAAACTTCAAAGCCTACCCCCAGTGACACACCTCCTAATCATTTCCAAACAGTTCCACTAACTGTGGGTCAAGCATTCAAATATATGAGCCTATGGGGCCCATTCTCATTTGAGCACCACTGTATGGTTGATAGACCCTCACACCTATAGTTCTGTAACTAGACCTTGAAACCATTCTGATGCAGAAAGGTAGTGACTAAGCATAAATTGCTAACCTAAACTCTTTCAGATCCAAGAGCATGTTAGGTAATATATTAAAGAAATGAGTTACTTTCTTTTTCCATCAACTGCTGTGTAGAATGGCTGTTGTTTTCAGAATATAAATTCTATGGGAATCATGAAATCAAAGAAACAACACCTTTTCTGAAATACTCAGCTTTTGAATTAAGGCCTGTCTCCATTCCCTATGTGTGGCTGTTACACAGTTGGATGATAAGGGAACTGACTAGGCTGGCATCAGTGAGAGGTACTGAGATGGCTGGATTCTATTGCTAGGTCTGATATGATAGTAAATTACCTTATAAACATCACATTAACTTATTTTGGGACCTTTATTAAGTGGGAGAAATCCTTTTTCTTCAGGATAATATGAAGAGCAGCTTAGATTGCATCTCTGAATCCTTCTGTTTAAGCCTGGCTTCTCTCCACCATCTCCTGCATATTCAACACTGTCACCAGCTTCAGGAGCTGTGCTGTCTTTTGGGAGCGAGAAACCCAGCTCAAAAGCTCAAAAGATTCAGCTTGAGTTTTGGTTCTCTGAGTTTGGCCCCAGTCAGGTTTGCTGACTTGGTTCTCAGGGACTACCTCCTTTTGCAACCACATTGGATCTCCAGATACCCCTGGGCTGTTTATTTTTTAATTAAAATCTGGAATAGATTTTTGTGTATGAGTTCAAGTAGGGCTTTGACTTAATATTTTATACACACAAAAAATAACAGCTGCAGTAATGTTTGTTCAAAGTCTATCATTTCCTCACCTATGTATAATTTCCTTGTATAAAGTTGTTACTTTCTTCTAAATATTTTCAGGGCCTATAATTGTGCCTGTTGTGGGTATGTGCACATGTATGCAGGTGCCCATGGAGGACAGAACAGGGATTGGAGTTCCTGGAGCTGGAGGTACAAGCAGTTATAGGCTATCTATCTTGGGTCAGAACAGTAAGTGTTCTTAACCACAGAGCCACCTCTCCAGTCCTGATGATATTATTGATTGATTCATTGGTTGGTTGGTGGTGGAGAGGTTGGGTTTGCATTATTGTTGGTGTCCTTAAGTGTCATTGATATCATTTTTTTATTAAGAAAAATTTCCATTCACTTTACATACCAATCAAAGATCCTCCTCTTCCTTCCTCCCACCATCCCCAACCTCCTCCTCCCAACCCACCCTTACTCCCCCCTCCACAAGAAGGCAAGGCCTCCCATGGGGAGGCACATCCAGTAGAGGCAAGTCCAAGCCCCTCCTGCCTCAAGGCTACACGAGGTGTCCCATCATAGGTAGTGGGCTCTAAAAAGCCTGCTCATGCACCACAGATGGATTCTGATCCTACTGCCAGGGGGTCCCCAAGCAGATCAAGCTACACAACTAACTGTCTTGCCATGCAGAGGGCCTAACCCAGTCCCATGCAGGCTCCACAGCTGTTGATCCAACTTTCACTGATATCATTTTTTTATTTGTGGTACATTAACTGCTTCATGACTGTGAATCTAATTTATCCCTGAGTCAGAAATGGACAGAAGAAGGCAGGAGTCACATAAAAGGGCTCCCTTTAAGAAGGCTTAGCATTTCCCTTCTTCTTTGGAATGTCTTTACTCCTACAAAGGCATGAGTGAGGTGGGCTTTGGAAAGCCTTATGTGCAGTGGCCAAGGTTCTCAAATAACTCACAGGGCATGCACGTGAGCAACATAATACTGGACACCTGGACCAGCACTTTTGAAGCCAGTGCTGGGGCATCATTTTGTAAGATCCAGGTTTCGTTTAATTCTAAGAATATTTAGGATATGGTAGCAATTACCCACAGCTTTGGGAGATAGGCAGGAACAATACACTTTTGAACTGCCAGAGCACAATTTCTTTGGAAGTGCTTTATCAGGAAAGAAAATGATGAAGTGTGCAGAGAATATGCAAATACATTCAAGTGTACACAATTAAAAACCTCAAGATGTGTTTGAAGATAAATTGCTTTGCGGCAGTTGCAAGTATTCGCAACTGGAATTCAAACTGATAATTGTGATTATATGATTCTTAGAATAGCTAACACTTTTCCATTTTCATCTCATTGGAATGAAAAGAAGACCGCGTTACCTTCAGACTCATCTATAATAAGCAGATTATTTTAAGTATGCAGGGAAAAAATCTTTTCTGCCATAGTCTTGTGCAGAAATACATTGAGAAAACCATGGGCAGGGAAAACCAGTCTGGTCCCGTTTCACATCTCCAGCTCCTAAACCTTAGCATAAATCCCACAAGCTTGTTCCAATCCCCAAAATATCTCTAATGCAGGCTTTGTAGACTGAGGGATGGTGCTCTGTGCCCCCATCACAATGCAGAATGCCATTCTGGAATGGAAGCTACCTTGAAGCAATCCTTTTCCTGGTGGAAATTGCCTCGTGATGGGAGTGTGTAAGGTTCTGTATGACACAGACATGATTGCAATTTTTTAAGTTAGACTTGCATCATCAGTGGGGCCATTTCCTCTCTGTGTTTCCTTGTCCCTCAGGCTTAGCAGAGTGGCTACAACAGAACAGATGATATCCTAGCGGACAAATCTTTTTGGCTGCAAAAGCAAGGACTCTGTAGGGCTGCTTGGATGTTAGGATCACTGGGGATTTACTAGACAGGTTCAAGGAAGGGCAGCCGATCCACTTCCTGCCAACATAGGATCTCTCTGTTGTAGACTAATTTCTAAGTGGTCTTATTAAATAAAAAACATGGAGCCAGAAATTCTGGGTTAAAGCCTTAGAGAGATCAGGGAAATATGGAAAGCCACCAGCCAACCTCACCTCACCAACTCCGCAGCTTCCAAGGAGTGTGACTTCCTGTCTACTCAGGCTTATATGTCTTGCTGTTCTGCCCTCTCATTGGCTCTTAGCCCAGCTACCTCACTTCCTCTTCCCACACAACTCTGTCACTGTCTGTTTGTCTGTACAGACCTCCAGGTCTCTATGGCTGGTATTGGGATTAAAGGCGTGTGCTTCCACTGCCTAACCTCTATGTTTAATATAGCAGCTGTTCTGTTCTCTGACCTCCAGATAAGTTTATTGGGGTGCACAATATATCAACCACATTTCCCCCCTTTTTTTCCATTTAAAATAAAAAATGACCTTTGCCAATGCTTTCTTGTAACACGATGGTCCTGGCAATCATTCTCTGAATAAGCAGTGGTCAACCCTTCATCCCAGGTACCAGTGTCGCTGCCGCCACCAATACAATGAGAAGCAGCTGGCAACTTGGAGCAGCAGCCACCACCTCCATGGTCCCGCCTCCACCATTTGTAGCCTGGCCTGGCCTTAGCCACAGCTTCTCCCCAGCAAGTGTCCCAGGTTGGTCTCCAACTGGGGATCCTCCTGCCTCTGCCTCCTTCAGCAAATCCTACCTGAGTGCACTACCACAACGGGCTGTATGCAGCTCGGGCCTGAGCTGGGGACTGCAAGGCCACAGGCAAGTAGCTTTTTTGAGAATTCGTATCCAACAAGTTGGGCACCAGATGTAGCACACATCTTAAAAGGTCTTATTAATAAAAACAAACCCGGAAGCCAGGTATTGGAGTGAATTCTGAAAGATCAGAGAACCAGAACAAAGGAGATTAGATTTAATGTTCTTGTTTGAAAAAAAAAAGAGAGAGAGAAAAAAGAGGATATGGACGTGAGGTAGATTGTTGAATTTACTCTAAAAAAAGATATAGAAATGATAGAATACAGAGCAGATTATTGAATCTACTCTGAAAAAAAAGAGAGGATATAGACATGATACTGATAAAAAGGTAGATTATTGAATTTACTTTTAAAAGACAACTACTAGTTTTAAATATTTTACATTGGTTGGATTTTTTATATTGTATACAAATTATATATATATTGATACAAATTTGAGATTGATTTTGTTAGAAAATACTGTATGTATATTTCTAATCTTGTTCAGGATATTGTACCTATACAGTTCATTTAACAATGTAATGCAATTTGCTAATCCTTGAATGTTATTATTACCAACTATTAGGATATAAAGAAATGAAAGTTAGTAGTTACACATTACAGTCGAACTTGTAGTCATATTAGGTATGTTTTCAAAGTCAAGTAGAGATATATGTTAGATAGACAGGTCATCTTCAAACCCTTCAGAGATCTACAGAATATGGCATTTAAATGTTTTAGTAACATAGATTTTTTTTTTCTTTTTTTATGACTATGAGACATGTCTGCTCCTGGCAGCACTAATATACTTCAGAGAAGATATGAGCATTGAAGAAACTGCATATGGAGTTAACTTTCATTTTGGCAAAAGTTAGCCACTGGGCAACAAAGCGCTCTTGCATCGACTACTGGCAGTATGCTATTCAAAATGGACAAACAGGACACAAAACAAAGGACTACAGATCCTTGCTAAGACAAGCATGGTTGCAGCTTTGGCAACAGGTGTCCTCTGAGGCCAGGACAATATGGCATCATTGCTGAAGTGGCTTTGTAATCCAGAAAAGGTACAGTGCCCCTTTCTTTGAAGGCAGGTGAACAGACAGTGGACCGATGGCTGAAACAGTTATTCTTGAAGGAGTAACTAGGCTGATGGAGTCTAACCTCTCAATGGTAGACTGGCATTTAATAAAGGAGATGAAGCCACCCACAAGCTGAAAAGCCTGGGAAGCTGAATTCCAAAACCACCAGCAATTTCCAGAATTTAAAATCCTGAATCATGACAGGATACTGGCAGAATTCAAGTTAATCTGGTAACTGAATGTGAGGTCGAGCTGCAGGTCTTGTGTACATCCTACTTCACAAATGAGTCTGTCAGATACATTAAGCCTGTAGGCTGAAGATGATGCCCCAATGTTCAGAGAAACCTCAGGTGACTATTCAGGAAGCTGGCTGTTTCTGACATAACTCATTTTTTAGAAGCTGCTTGTTTGCACTTCCTGTTTTTGTTTTTTTTTTTTTTTTTTTTTTTTTTTTTTTTTTTTTACAGTTTCTCTGTGTACTTTGCGCTTTTCTGAACTCTTTGAACCAGCTGCCTCAACTCACAGAATCGCCTGCCTCTGCCTCCCGAGTTCTGGGATTAAAGGCGTGTGCCACCAACGCCCGGCTGCACTTCCTGTTTTACTAGGTAATATTATTTCCTTCTCGGGTGTCTGAGGGAGCTGAAGATTAGATAATTATAGTTATAGTTTTCCTTGTTAAGAAATTCAGAAAAGAAACTCACTACGAGGTATTGTTAAGTGTGTAAGTTTGAAATACATCATAAGATAGTTTTCTGTTAGTAATATAAATTAGAATAGAAAGTGAATTAGGTACATTTTGAACTCGCCAAAATAGGATAGATAGTGGAATATTTTCTCTGAATTTGTCAAATGTTAATGGACTGGACATTGTTAATGTATATAGTGGGTTGTTTTTGTCTGAATCTGTCAAATGTTAATGGATTAGACATTGTTAATGTAATTCTTGACTGTATATGTTATATATACTTATTCTATATACTTTTTCTTATATTAGTTTAACTTTTATTTTAAACAGAAAAAGGGGAAATGTGGTTGATATATTGTGCACCCCAATAAACTTATCTGGAGGTCAGAGAACAGAACAGCCACTAGATTAAACATAGAGGTTAGGCAGTGGTAGCACACGCCTTTAATCCTAGCTTTCCAGAGGCAGAGAGCCATTTGGATCTCTGTGAGTTCAAGGCCACACTGGAAACAGAGCTAGGCATGGAGGCACACACCTTTAATCCCAGGACTTGAGAACTCATGTCTTGCTTGGGAAAGACACATGCCTTTAATCCCCGGAAGTGATGGCAGGAAGCAGAAAAGTATATAAGGCGTGAGGACCAGGATCTAGACCCCTTTTAAGCTCTTAGCAGCAGTTCAGCTGAGATTCATTTGGATGAGGACTCAGAGGCTTCCAGTTTGAGGAAACAGGATCAGCTGAGAAATTATCGAGGTGAGGTTGGCTGTGGCTAGTTCTGCTTCTCTGGTCTTTCAGTGTTCACCCCAATACCTCGCTCCTGGGTTTGTTTTTATGAATAAGACCTGATAAGATTCCTGCTACAAAAAAAAAAAAAAAAAAAAAAAAAAGATTCGTGCTACACTCTATGGGACAGTGATCCACAACTTGGCCCTTCCCCCACTGTTACCTGCTGGGCCTGGCTTGCTTTAATTTGTAATTTTCTAGGGCTTAATGAATGGAAGATGTGAATATTCTCAAGCATAGGTGAGTATTATTCAGGTGTGGGAAAGCCAATGAATTAGTAGATAACTGCCATTGAAAAGATTGTTATACTCTCAGTTTCCAAGAGGAAGTCATAGCACACCACTAGGAACCACACAGAGAAGCACTAGTTTAAGTTGGGAAACTGGGCAAGAGAGGAAACAGAGGCGAGAACTTTTATTGTGGTTTCTATGGGAATGAGCGTATGAGGCCGGCTCCACAGACTTAAGATTGGCTAGTTTGAATAAATATAGCTGATTCTGGGCTGCAGGGATACCTTTAGTTGTCCCGCTCCTTGACTTGGGGTATTTAGAACTTGAGAATAAAGCTCTAGACTTTAGGGCAACAGTTCTCAACCTTTGGGTTGTGACCCCTTTTAGGGGTTGAATGGTCTTTTCACAGGGATCACCTAAGACCATTGGAAAATGCAGATATTTGCATTATGATTCGTAACAGTAGAAGAATTACAAGTTATGAAGTAGCAACAAAAATGATTTTATGGATGGGGGTCACCACAACATGAGGAGCTAGCTGTATTAAAGGGTTTCAGCCTTAGGGAGATTGAGAACCCCTGCTCTAGAGCATAGATCTATTGAACGAGGAGGTTGGAGTGTTGGAAAGGCATGTTTCAGGTGGGATCCTTTGCTATTGGTAGGACCTGGCTAGCTTGGAGTTGGTAGGGAAGAAGTCACTTCCTCCAGGGTCTGCAAGGCCTGAAGATGTTAAAGCATCATAGCACATGGCTAATAGGGCATTGTGCTCATTAAGTCTCCTGTCATTCATGACACTTAAGTCCTTGTGCAGTTGTGCTGGTGTGACTGGCTTTAAGGTAGTCCCAGGACATGGAGGGGAGGGATGGCATAGGCTAGACATATACAAGCTGTGTCAGAGGTTACGGTTCATTCCCGTCTGTCAACACCTGGCCCGTGCTGGTTAAATTTGTAGGATGCTTTGCTTTTCAGGTCACTTGCCTTCTTGACTTTCATCTGTTAAATAACAGGACAAAATGAGATAAGAACATTCTTTGGTGCTCAGATTGAATTAAAGGACGGCATGGAAAGAGACCTGAAACATGGCAGACAGATGAAATATGGCCCCTGATTACTGTATGTAGAAAAGAAGAAGATAACTCATTTGCATACATTAATGTGCATACCAAAATTTTGTTCATGCATTGCAGCTCACGGTGGTGGAAAACATGTGCAAATCTAGCATTTGGGAAGTAGAAGCATGAAGATCAAGAGTTTAAGACTGATCTTGGCTATATAGCAAGATTGAGGCCAGCCTAGGCTACTTGAGACCTGGTTCAAAAGACAGGAAAAAATGTTCATGTGTTGATGCCTTAGAAATGTAATCCTCAAATTCCTGTGCAAAGGGTAGTTGGAAGTAGGGCTTTGGTTTGAGATGATGATTAAGTGAGGTAGTCTTGCTCTATTTTGGCATGTGATGCTCTTTGGCATGGTAAGATGAGGCAAGCAGCCCTGACCAGATGCTCAAGCAGATGCTGCCACCAGGCCCTTGGACTTCCAGCCTCTAATATCACTATGGCAAGTCAAGTAAGCTCCTCTGCTTTATAAACTACCTGGTCTCAGGTATTCAATTATAGTGACAGATAGTGGACTCAGATACCTCCACAGAAGTGTCAACAAAATGGAAACAATGTCCCCAAAGGAAACCAAATAGATTTGTTTTATTTTGAGGTTTAAAGCTTACACAGTAGGGATCCCGTCTGGCATTTCCAGATGCAGTGCTCTTGAGTTGAGGTAATTCAGAGAATTTAGTGATCTCATAGCTCACTATTGCCATGCTGGCCTGTTCTGTTTCAGCTCCTAACAGAATCATCATGGTGCTGGTCTTTATGTTCTTTATTTCTTTTGAAGTGAGAATGGAGAAATTTTCCCATTATGCCCTTGAGCAGTTCAGAAATTTACATTTGATACAGAGTTCCAGAGAGATCCAGATTAGACTGGTTGCCAATCCAATTAAAAACTTTTTTTTTTCTGTCTCTCGAAAGGCTGGAGAGTGCACACATAAGCTTGTTTATCTGAACAAGCCTGGTTCATGCCTAGTTAGCCATTGCCCGTGTCCTGATTTTCAAATAGGAGAGGGTGAGGCTGTCTGTCCAATTACTATAGTTCTCAGAAGGCACATGTAAACACGGCATAGAGAAGAGGTCCATACTTGTGTTCTGAAGACCTCAGCAAGCAGACACCATTGATAATAAACTGTCAACAGTAATGAACGAGATGTGTGAATGTACAAGCAGGATCAGGAGTGAGGCTTCCTGAAAAGGCAGAAATGGGGAACTCGGCTCAATGTCAGCTCTGTAGGGGATATGTCTCTGGTTCCATTATTTGAAAAGAAGAATGTGTCACAGCACCAGCCAGCTGAGGACACGGAAACCCTCCCTCAAAGCTTTGGATTTCTCTAGAAATGTAAAAATGATGCTCTTTAGTGGACATAGTGAAATAATAATAAATGCCAGCTCACCAGCTTTAAAAAACACACTGTGAACTTTAATCTCCAGAATAAATGTCTCTTGATGGAAGGTATTATTCTCAGTGAATTGCAAAACTTAAAACAAGTGATGAAATTTGCCTAATGAAGAGGGGAAAAAATTGAGTGTTCACACTGGAGTTTAGAGACCCCAGTGACCCTTTTTAAAACTGTTCAATAGTCTGCACACAGCAGATCTTGCATTCTTACAAAGTTCCTTGTCCCATTTTCCAAAAGAACTTGGAAACCCTGAATTCAGCAAATATTTGATGAAGGCAGTCTCAGGCTTCTGCAGGGATTCTGAACTCCACTTCTTTTTAAAGCTGATGGAGGCTCAGATAGATCTGATTCTGAGGTAGGTGTTGTCTCAGATGGGTGTCTCTCGGATGAGTGGATCTCAGGGTATATGGTTCTCTGCATAGGCAGGGGCTGTGGACTCTCTAGTGAAGTTTATCATGATCCGCCAGGTCTTTTGTCCGACTTTTTTCTTCTACAGTGCTGTTTCTCCTTGGTGAAGAGGCAGAGAAGCTCTGAGATATCAGCTTCACAGTTCCTCCCACAGGCTCTTTTGCCCTGTGCTTCCCTACCTATCCCTGGCCCCAGGAGGATCAATGTTTATTGTCTAAATGGTGGGGCAGGATGTGGAAGGCCTTTTTGGCTTTGGCTCCAAAGAATCTGAGGTCTCAAAAGTGAGGGAGGTGATACAAGTTGAATGTGGGATTCTCCCCACAGGTACATGTCCTTACTTGGTCTTCAGCTGTCAGAGCTGCTTGGGGAGGTCATTGAACCTTTGGGATTTACAGCTTATGTATTAGAAATGGGTTGCTGTTGGTGCACCTTAGAGAGGATATTCACCTGTGCTTTCATGTGAGGAGTCTCTGCCCTCACTTCTGCTCATCTTGTCTCACCTCCATGTCTTCCTTGCCATGATGGGCTCATATCCTTTGAAACTGTGAGCCACAACAAACCCTCCCCTCTTCAAATTAATTCTGACTGGTACTGTGTCCCAACTATGAGAAAAGTGATAGAGAGAGAGAGAGAGAGAGAGAGAGAGAGAGAGAGAGAGAGAGAGAGAGAAACAACCAAGAATGGACCCAGTGTACAGAAGAAATACATTAGGAAGGCTCTGCTCAATCCTTTGCCCACCCTGGAAAGATTCTGGTGAGGATTACACACTTTGTGAGTCCCAGAGAAGGGCACCCATTGTCCACTTCCCCTGAAAAACTGCAGAGAGAAAATGGGAACTTCCACTCTTGCAGGGATTGTGTGAGCTCGAGCTCGGCAGTGCTGAGAAGACTTCAGCTACAGACACCAGCATGGAAAGGCAGAGAGGGTTGCCAGACCCGGAGCCACTCTGAGTGGAAACAGGAAGAGACGTCTACGGCCTAGAGTTCCCTTTTGCAGAACCATGTGTCAGGACTCTGTAAGTACCGTATGGATTAGTTATTTTTCTTGGTGCTGTGACAAAATGGCCAACAACAGGGACTTGGGGAAGGAAGGGTTTGTAGTGTGAGGGTATGTCCATCATGGTGCAGATGCTGTGGCGGGAGAAGCATGATGCAGATGGTCACCGTGTATCTGCACTCAGGGAGCGGGGAGTGATGAATGCTGGTGTTCCCTTTGATTTTCCCTGTTTATTAACCCCAGACAGACCTCCTTTGTGGTTGGAGTGACCTGCATTTTGGCGGGATTTTCCCATCTCTGTCAACTCAGTCTAGGAATTTCCTACAGACACAGGAGAGCATATAGGAAATACATAGGAGAGATCCTGTCAGGGTGGTAATCAATATTAAACATTATACTCGAGATCTCGGTAGATCTCTGGGAAAGGAAGACACTTAAAATTAGGTTGAGTTATAGAAAGAGACGATTCATAGTCACTGAATGCTTGAGTCAAAACTGAGACTCAGGCTCAGCTCACTTGGGTCTTCACTCGTCTTTTCCCAGAGCCGTTTAAAGAAGCATTCTCTTTTTTCTATTCCGTTTGTGCTCCAAGAGTTCCACACCACCATGCTACACGACCATACCTCCAGCATTGTCCTCATGTTTTCCAGTACCTGATGCTGTGCTTTACACATTCCTTCTTGTATTAGGGCCATTTTAAGTTTCGGGAGACAGATTTGACTCTGAGTCCCTAACATATGAAAGTTAACCCAAGAAAGTGTTGAACGAGGAAACCACTGAATAGGCAGCCATGTTATTGTGTTACCAGTGATAATCTGGTCTAGGGTTCAGTTGCCCATAGGCTTCTTCCTTCTCCTTCTCTCCCTCTCTTTCTCCTCTTCTTTTCCTCCCCCTTTTCTCCCCTCATCCCCATCCTCTCTCCCTCCTCCCTCCCTCCCCCCTCTACCTATCTGTGTGAGTGTGTGTGCATATGCACCTGTACACATGTGTGTGGTAAGCACATAGCATGTGGAGGGCGGGTGACAACCCAGGGTACAGTTCCTCAGGTATAGTCCACCTTTCTTTGTGACAAGGTTTCTTACCAGTTCTAACTCACTGGCTAGGCTAGACTGGTCAGTGAGTCCTCTCGATTGACCCCCTCTGCTTCTGCTTCCCCAGTGCTGGGATTACAGGAACATGCCACAACACCTAGCTGCTGTTCGTGGGTTCTGGGAACTGAACTCAGGTCCTTGTGCTTGCGAAGTAAGCATTTTAACAGCGGAGCTGTGTCTCCAGCCTTCTCTTCATTTCTCAGTTTCTCTTCTCTCTGGAAACTGCGATCATTATCATCTTTTACAGACAGACTAACTTACTCTAGCCAAGCATGAACTGAATATAACCAGCGCAAGTACCGAACTTTTCATGTAAAAATTCTTGCTGTAGGGGAAGGCCGACTCCAGCGTTCTCTGTGTTATCTCATTTTGGAATTCATGTTGTACTCATCTTGGCTCTCGGTTTGAGGTGGAGGGAAAGGTAGTTGGAAAAAGGGGAGGGGCTAGGGTGACACAGGAAACAGAAGATGTCCAGGACCCATCGTGGAGAGGGAGCAGGCCCTGGCTACTTCGTAAATGGTTTGCAAGCACGTGCAGCATTCAGTCCCAGGCAGCAAAGCCAGGGGGGTGGAAGTTGTTGTCTCTAGCTCCACCTCTTTTCTATTTCTTTTTTTACAACCTGCCTTCTGCTTTCATAACTTAAGAAACTCTGTAAGATTCCTCTGGGTTCTCAAATCTGACCACCTCCTTCTCTTCCCCAGTCACTAACTCCATTTTTTTTTCTAATTTCTCAAAACATTTTTTTTTTTTTTAAAATCTGGGGCCCGTTTGACCTAGTTCTCTTTGTACTTCAGAGATAGTCTATTTGTGTCTGTCTTTATCGATAATTTTTTCTTTCTGCCTTTGCTCATAATTGCAAGCAATCATCATGTTTCCAAACCAAATCCATTTTTTTTCTGTACTCTTTCTCTCATGTGGTACTCGATCTTCAAGAGCATTCTGAACCAAAGGTATAAAAGTTTCAGGGAGTGAATACAAAGTTAGCATGCCAAAAATGATGGTGATGATGGTGATGAGATGATGATGGTGATGAGATGATGATGGTCATGGTGGTGATGGTGGTGGTGATGGTGATGATGATGATGATGATGATGGTGATGGTGATGGTGGTGATGGTGATGGTGATGATGATATTCAGCAAAGGCTGCAACAATTCAGTGCTGAATATTGATCTAAACGCTTGTCATTATGCGATTTAGTCTTCTTGGTTTGAAATGAATATGATTTAAAATATTTACTTTAAGTTATGTGTATGTATCTGGGTATGTGAACATGAATGCAAGTACTCAGGGTAGCTAGTGGCACTGGAGTCTCCATGAAGCTGGAATTATAGGTGGTTGTGAATCACCCAACATGGGAGCAGGAAACTGAGCTCCATTTGTGTGCAGATGAAGTACATGCTCTTAACTGCCAAGCCATTTCTCCAGTCCCAGGAACACTATTTTATTATTATTATTCTTTTAACAGATAAGGAAAAGGTCACACAGAGGTTAAACATTAGTAACGCTGAACAACAAAAAAGCTGTAATAAGACTAGAGAAACCAGTCTCCTCTCATTCTTAGTTTTGCTTTTGGCAATGGTCCCATACTCAAATTTACCATTCAATGTTCTGTCTCATACTCAACTTTACCATTCAATATTCTGTCCCATACTCAACTTTACCATTCAATATGCTTTCTGGCTAAGATGGAAGTTTCCACATGACCACTTTCCAGTGGCTTTTTAGATGAGTTTGCTCCCTCCTTTGAATTCTCATAGTGTTTTACTTTCTTATAAATTTGTTATTCTGCTTTCTCATTTAAGAGTTTGTTATCTTACTATGTGAATAGATCTTTGTGTACTGCCTCCCTGACATATCACTGTAGTTCTTGTTGATTTCTTCTGATAGGCATGTTCAGTCCATGTTAAGTAATCAAGAACCCTTTGCAAAATATGTAATTGTCGAGAGGATATATATATATATAGTCTTGAGAACCTTATCTATGGCTGTTCCTCCTGGAACCATTTATTATAGAGCAGTGGGAAGCTTCTTCCAGAATGCATATTCCTCCATCAAAAAAGTCTTGCAAAGAAGGGATGCTGACCAAACTAAACAGTGTGCTGAGCATTACAGATGACTGGCCATGGAGCTGACTCGTGTTTTGGTGCAAGCTGCCGACCTCTACAGGGATAGGAAATGTGTAGTTTAAGGACTGGCATTTTAATAGTATCTCTAAGGGATATATGTGTTCCCCAGAATTCACATGGAAGTCTCAAGATGATGGTATTGAACGTCTTCTTTTATGAGGGCATTGAGTCCTGAGAGCCTTTGCTTTATGGATGTGATTAGTGACCTGATAGAATGGTAGAGGGAATTAGTTAGGTCCCTCTTGCTTTTCCTTTCCCCAGGAGCTAAGGACCACCATTCACCAGCTCTTCTCCATCGGCAGTGAGGTAGCCTCACCACCATGGTAGCTCAGAACAGACCAAATGTGTTGGTACTTTGATCTTAGATTTCTTGTTCTGGGAACTTTGAGGAATTACATTTCTGTTGTTTTCAAACTCTTCAGTTTCACATGCTTTGCTATGGCAGTGCGGACAAATCACCCCTGGACTGTAGACCAGACACACTGTCGTTCCTCTTTCTGGCATCATGCATTCTAAGTGATGTGATACAGCGTGAAAGTTTAGTGAGAGCAGTGATGACTCAATGGTAAGATCACAAATAATAAGATAGTAAAATAAATAAAGAAGGAAGGTGCTACCAAACACTTAGTACAATTCTCTAACTCTTGTATCAAGAAACAAAGGTGCAGATGGTCTATTTTAAGCAAGCCTTAACAGCACATAAGGTTTCCAAGGCAACAAAACACTAGAAATCAGCTTAAAATGTGACCAGATGTTAACTGTGATTTGAAAAATTATTAGCAGCTAATTAACAGTGGCAGGTGGGAGTGGGTACCACGAGAAAGTTTCTGATATTCATCTGTCCAACTTTGCCTCACCAAATGTGAACATTAGGGTATAAACACTGCAGAACTGAGGATTTTGCATCTTACACATTTTTCTTTACTTTTTTTTTTTTACTTTCCATGTTTGTCTTATTTATAAATGGATTGTAAGTCATTTAGAAAACATTGTTTAGAGGGGCTGTATTTCCTTTGAAGGGTTTTTATTAGGCATGGCTTTGAGACACTTGTTAGTTGCAAACACAATTTTATATAGTTTGACAGTCATCAGGTTTTCTGAAATGTTGTCACAAGAGTGGAATTACTGAATTGCATATTAGTCACACAGAGTACAAATATGCAGCCACCTAGATGTGCGTGTTAAATCAGCGGATGTCTAAGGACATACAAGCAGAACATGGTTTCAGGAACAAAATGTATCATTTGGCAAGAGGAATGTACACTCTTGCAAGGAAGGAGAAAGACGTCTCCATTCCAAGGCGGGGCTAATACCGTTATGGTTTATGTGCTCCTGACAAAATGTTTGATGTGTCTGAGCTTATGCGAGGCAGAAATAGGTGAGATCGAGAAGCACAGGATGGAAGGGTCCCAGCTCCCTCTTCCAAGTGCCTTAGAGAAACCATGTGATTTACAGTTCTGCCTATGTCAGCTCTGCTCTTGTTCTTGAGCTGAGGGAGCACACATCAGAACTCACCCATCAAAATAAAACCCAAAGACGACCAAAGAAAAATATAAGAAGCAAAACAAAGCTCTGAGAAAGATAGCAAGTCCTCCAGTCAAGGCAAGAGGGGTGTGTGTGTGTGTGTGTTGGCGTATGTGGGGGAGGGGAGCGTTTGTCCAACCTGTGGTTTTCTCCAGTTGTCTTTTGAAATGTTCATTAATTTGTGTGACTTTTGATACATTATTTGGAAGAAATGTGCTTCAATATGACCAGGCTAATGAAGGGGATAGAGTCACACCGGGAAGAACCACAGGCTGTGTTGTGAAATAGTCTGTAGCCCAGGCTGGCCTTGAACTTCAGATGCCCCTGCCTCTTGAGTGCTGGGACTCTTGAATGGGGATGGTCTGTGAAGAAGTGAACCTTGTTTGGTAAGTAGCTTATCTCCCTCTCCCCCTTTGAACATTTCAATCTGCCTTGGTAAGAAGTGTGCAGTAAGAAGTGTGCAGGGGCCTTTCCTTCCTGACTATCTCAAGGCAGAGGCAAAGGGTTATTGTAGAAACCCACAGGGGCTTTATTCTTTTGTTATGGGAGGAATCTTGTCTTCCAAAATCTCTGTGTTGGAGCTCTAGCCCGCCCTGGGTTAGTATCTTGATAGATTGTGTCTTTAAGGCAGTAACTAAGGTTAAAGGAGGCCTTGAGGGTGAGGTCCTAACTGACTAAAAGGGACTCAGGTCCCTACAAGAAGAGGGGATGAGACAGCAGAAAGATATTTGAATATAGCTAGGTTCTCACATTCCCTCTGTAAGCCCGAAAATGGAGCCCACAGGAGAAATGAAGCTCATATACAGCTTGGTCTCTGGCTTCTGGCCCCCAGACTGCGAGAAAAATCCATTTCTGCGGAGTTACAGGGTCTGCACCACCTTGCTGTAACAGCCCCAGCTGGCTAAGAAGACTCGAGAGCCGCCTACTCTGAGAGCAGGTTGGGGGCCAGTGCCGGTGGGTGAGTAACTCATCGGCAGGTTGTGTAAGATGAGTGCTAAAATGAGGACTTAGGAAAGCATTGAAAAGCTATTTAACAGAAGTTGTTTATGCCTCTTGAATCAACTGGTACAATAGTGAGACTTTTTTCTTTGCACTTTCCTAATAATTCTTTAAAATGTTTTATTTTGTCAAGGTATTGATCTTGGGTGGACTGGATAAAAAAAAAAAAAATCTGACTCTTCACCACAGACTGTTTTAGAAGGAAACTAATTTCTCCAGTTCCCCTAAGTTTTAATCCCTGCCTCTTATCTCTGACCCAACTGATAAAGGTCCTAGAGACCACAGACAGATGGACTCATGTCTTCTCTGGCAACAGATTAGAATCGGATGATCGCAATGTTGTTTCTTCCTTACGTTGACACAATACCGTGTGAGAATATGAAGCTGATTCCAGGTATTTTTGAAGCCTCAGAATATCTTATCCTCAAAGTAATGGCAAGTAGAAAAATTCTTGTGTTTGTGCATGTGCGTGTGCGTGTGCGTGTGTGTGTGTGTGTGTGCGCGCGCGCGCGCGCGCGCTCATATGTTGATAGGTGTGCAAGCATGTGTGTGTGGTGGTAAGAAGACAAACTTGAGTGTTGCTCCTTAATGCTGTCTTTCTTTTGACATATTGGACCAAAAGTCACCCAGAATTCTAGGCTACCTAGCTACCAAGCCTGTCTTCACCTCCCCATTACTGGAATTTGTAGCAGGAATCCTAGAGAGTCTTATTAATAAAATCAAACCTGTGAGCCAGGTATTGGGGTGAAGCTGGAAGATCAGAGATACAGAACAAGCCACAGCTTCCTCACCTTGCCGGATCCTCAGCTGGTCCTGTTTCCTCAGACTGGAGGCCTCTGAGTCTTCATCCAGAATGGCTCTCAGCTGAACTGCTGATCAAAACCCCGAAGCTTAACCAGCCAAATGCTTCTAGTTTCTGGTCCTCACGCCTTACATACCTTTCTGCTTTCTACCACCACTCCCTGGGTTTAAAGGCTTGCTTTCTGGGATTAAAGGCGTGATGAGTCACCATGCATGGCTGTATCTTTGAACACATGGATTTCTGCCTCTGGAATGCTAGAATTAAAGGCGTGTGCTACCACTGCCTATCCTTTATGTTTAATATTGTGGCTGTTCTGTCTCTGACCCCAGATAAGTTTGTTAGCATGCACAATATTTGGGAGAATACAATACCACAGGGATCCCAAGGCTCTGCCATTGCACTGGGTTCCTTAGTTTTGTTCTTTTTAATGTAGTATCTGGAGACCAAACACAGGTCTTTGCACTTCCAAGGTAGCATTTAACGATGTCCAGCCTGGCCTTCAGCTCACCCTGTAGCTCAGGTAGACGCTGAAGTTTCGATCTTCTCCCCTGAGCCTCCCAAGACACTAGAGTTACAGACCTGCCACCATGTCCAGCAGAGGGTACACCCTGAGAGCAGAGGACACATCCTGAGAGCAGAGAACACATCCTGAGAGCACCCTGAGAGTAGAAGCCGTCATACTTGAGATGAAGAAGGCAGCGATAGGAGCAAAGTGAGCATTGCTAGTGCCTGGCACCAGCTCTTGCCAGAGACACAGTCTTTAACCAGCCACCCTGGCAAACCTTTCACATCCTCTAAATGGGTGAGGGAATACAAGAATCCTGGACCAAGCCTTTCATACATAGAGCAACTCTGTGCAGGTTTGAGTGCTAGAGTCACAGGTAGACAGTTCCATGGGAGCCTAAATCAACATTAAGTCACGAAGATCCACTCTCCATCCTGCTGCAGGGCCAAACCAAGCATAGCCTGAAAGCACCCACTCTGCCAGACCATTAAATGTAAATGAGGACAGAGAAACTTGTCAAAATTATTTTCTTTCTTTGAGACCATGAATGATGCTCTGAGGATCCCAAACTCACCTTACTCTTTTAAGACTGGAAATTAAGTGGTACTGATTAATTTTCTTCGAACTTGCCTAGTTTTCTGACTTTCATAAAGAACGTTGCAACCATGAGAAGATATTCTATAATATCACATTGCTCCTGTGGAGGGTACAGGCTGCTGTCACTAGAGCGATGAATTTAGCAGTTGAAAGCTTTGCAAGAGGGAGCTGGAGCCTGTTCTGCTTTCATTTCTGTTCTGTAATAAAAAACAAAATGAAACAAAACAAAAAAACAAAACAAAAACCCAAACTGATGAAAAGCAACTTAGGGGAGACAGGATTTATTTTAGTTCACAATTCTAGGTCATAGTCCATCACCACGGTTTAGTCACAGTAGCAGGAGCTTGAGACAGGCAGTTGCGTGGCATCCACAGTCAAGAGCAGAGAAATGAATGTACCCATGCTTGTTTGCTGGCTGGCTGTGCTCAGTTAGATCTCTCCACTCTTTTACAGTTAAGAAACCCCTGCTTAGGGAATGGTGCCACCCATAGTGGGCCAGGTCTTCCCACATTAATGAACTTACTTAAGATATTCCCACACCAATATTCCTCCTAGACAGCCAACATGTTACTGAGATTCTTTTCCCAGGTGAGTGTAGGTTGCATCAAGTTGACAATTAAAACCAACCATCAGAGAACGCTTTGGAGAAAATTGTGCATTATTCTTAATTACTCAAATTTGCCTTTTTTTTCTATTGCAGAGTTATGTAGTGATAAAAAAGGAAAGTACATTTAAAAACTCCTCTGTCATATAAGATTCTGGGGACCACCTCCCTGTGCAGAAACACACATGGAAAAAAATGTGTTTTGGAAGTAGGAAGTAGGTTCAGCGCTGTGGGGCCAGTGCCTTGAACTTGGCTACACAAATGGTCTCAGGTGAAGTCCAGACATCTGTGAACATGTCAGACATAGTTCCTAAGGCTACTGGGTCATGTTAGAGCTCTACTCATGATAAAAGTGTAATGGGTGGTAATGCCATTTGTTGAATGTAGTAAGGAATATTTCATACCAGGCTGAGGGAGTATGATTTGGCCTCATGCCTTGGCTATGGCAGGAAAGAGCCACACTAGAGCTGAAGTAGGCATGGACTTATGTGTCGGTTTGGTAGGCCTTAATGGTGAAACCCCACAGACCAAGTGGCTTCAACCATGCAACTGCTTATCTCATGCAGGAGTGTCCAACCTTTTGCTATGACAACATGATGTCATCTACAGATGTGTTGGTCCTTCTTCAGACCTATCCTGGAATACATGCAGCCAGAGGCTGCAGGTTGGACACAGCCAACAGAGCCTAGAAGTGTGAGGTGAAGGTAGGGGCAGATTGGCTCCTCTTGAGGTGCTGTGAAGGAGAATCTGTTCTAGATCTCTCTCCTAGCTTCTGGTGGTTTAGTAGTGATCTCTCACATTCTTTAACTTATAAATGCCTTCGTATCCACACCACACTTTGTGTCTAGAACTTATTTACAGCTTTGATTAGATCACCAGTCATGTTAGAATAGGGGTCCATCCTACTCCAGTGTGTCTTCATCTTATCTAATTATGCCTGCCATGCCCCTATCCACAAATAAACTCACACCATGAAATACTGACAGATGACTTCTTTCTTTCCCTCTCTTTCTACCTCTTTCCCTTCTTCTTCCCTCCCCTCCCTCCCTCCTTCCTTCTTTTTGTCGATCCCTCTCCTTTTCCTTCCTGCCTTTTATGTGTGTGATGTACTCATCTGTGAGTGTGCCTGTGGAGGTCAGGGTCTTCCTCTATTACCTGCCACCTTATGCTTTGAGACAGGGTCTCTTACTAAACTTGGAGCTTTCTATTTTGGCTGGACTTGGGGTCAGCAAGTCCCTGGGACATGCCAGTCTCTGCCCCCTCCTCCCCAAGAGCTGGGATTATAGAGGGATGTTATTGTGCCCAGCTTTTTTGTGGGTGATGGGGGGGTGCTGAACCCTGATCTTCGTGGTTGTTCAGTGTACATTTTACCTAGTGAGTTATTGCCCCAGCCCCAAGATATCAGTGTAGGGAGCCACCATTCTAAGATGGCGCTGGCTTCCTGGTAGCCTAGCTGTAAACAACTCCATATTTGCTATGATGCACGAGTATGTATTGGCTTATGTCTCAGCCTATCGTGGCTCCCGTGTTCGCATTTGGGGCCCATCACAATACGGCACGTTTGCTGATTCCCTATATAAGCCGCATTTTATCTCGGGCCCTCACCTCCGCTCTCCCTTACCAAGAGGCGCTCCAATAAAGTGTAATCTGAGAAGAATCCTCAAGTGGTGGTAGTTCTTCCTCGCTGGCCGAGGAGCTTGCCGCAAATCAGTATGTGAATGTTAGGGGAACATGACTGAACTTATGTCACTTCTGATAATCCAGGATGCCCGCCCTGCCTTGAACCTTCAAACACCGTACCAGGGAGTTAAGACCTTGAGGAAGCCTGTCACATCATTTGGCTGCCATAACTTACTCAGAGTGATGGATGAGTTATCAGACCTCTTCTGCAATAGGGGGGTTAGTCTGTATGCCCTGAAACAGCCTGGGAGGCTTCAGCTTCAGGGAAGGAGGACCCTGCCGAGCCCTTTATCAGGTGTGCACAATTGTGTTGATTGATCTCCTGTTTTTAGAAACGCGAATTTTGCAGCCATTCATCTTCAGTCTGGTAATCAGACTGATTAAACTTTGACAAGCATTAAGAAAAGGAAATAATAACTCTTCTGGCAGATTTTAACTAGAGGGGAACGCTGACAGCCTCAGGAGGGAGAAAGGATGTGGAGGAAGAAAAAAAAATAGAACTTGAAGAGACAATGGGCATCTGGAGGGGCCTTGTTAAAATACTTGTTGAAATAATTAGTAGTAGTGCTTTGAATCCCAAATCATGCTGCATGATTAACACAAAAGTGCCTCAAATGACGTCCGAGGTGTAGGTTTGGAGTCGCCCTCCCCCTTTAAAGTTTCAGTAGAGTAGATCACTAGCTAACTTCATTCTACCCTGTAATTCTCTGCTGGGGGCATTTTACCTGCTGGGGACTTTGGGTCGTAACTGGAGACATTTTATTTTATTTTTAATTTTTTGTCAAAATAACTTGGTGTGGTGGTGCCATTGACATTCAGGTTGTTTAGGCTTTTGAAATATGCAGACAGCTCTACCCCCAACCCCCTACCAGAGAAGTATCCAGTTCCACATGTCGGTAGTGATGAGACCATCCTCGCCAGTGTGTCCAGGCTGGGGACACTCTGTGTCGCTGTTTGTTCACTGCATCCCAAATGTCACCTCAGTGTGGAGAGTTGGGTCTCAGTTAGAGTGAGACCAGTTTCTCCATATGTGGAGGGAAGTACAGTTTCTCTATCGAGACATTTGTCCCCAAGGCTCAGAAGCCAAGGCTCTTGCCCTTACTAATCTCAAATCTTAATCCATCAGCTCACAGATTCCAATCTCATCTTTCCTCTCTCTTTCTTGCTTACTTCTAAATCAAGCATGGAGCAGCCTTCTTTAGTGGGGGCCGTGGGGCATTGGGGGAGGGGAGACAATTTATCTCTCGTAAATAGGCAGCCACGGACATTTCTTGTCCTACCTCCCGATGCCTGACTGTTTCTTGCCTCTTTACGGCCCTCCGCCCTCGAGTTCCCCAGGGAAATTGAATTTCCCTGCTCTTGAGGGTGCACAGGGATTTCGAATTCCAGCCAGCTTAGGCTGCTCTTCTCATCCCATGCTCCACGCTCAGTGGATTGGGACTGACTCCTGAGCTCCCCTCTGCCCACGGTCATACACACCCTCTGGGTCCCACTGTGATTTGACTGCATCAGTGAGGACAGTTTTGTCTTGTTTATGCCTTCCTCTCGTGCTCACAGAGGAGGCCCTAGAGACAGGTGAGCTTTAGAGCCGTATCCCAGTGCTGCTGCCCAACTTCCCTCTGTGTCCGGGAGGTGAGGCTTGGCTCTCCCTTCCCATTTCCCCTGTTCATGAAGCTGTTTGACCCAGAACAACTCACTCACTCTGTCATTTTAGAGGGTACAGCCTGAAAATACCCTGGGGGAAAAAATCTATTTTAAGCCTCTCATTTCAGAATGAAGAGACCTGCTTAAGATTTACCTGGGACTAACTAATGATGTCTGGAGCCAGACCTGATGGCTGTTTACTGGTCTTTTTTATTCCCAATAACCAAGTGAAGACTCAAACCTTAGCCTTCAAGGAAACCCCTTCATCATCCTGAGTCTCAACCTTCTAGGGAAAAACAAAAGGAAGGCTTAGAGTGGATCACATGGTCCCAGAGTCCTTTCAGCGTGAACACACAGATGATTATCAAATGTAGCTTCGAGACTCTCTGAGCATCCCTCAAATCAGCAGAACAAATCCAAAATACGTTTTCCAGTATGGAAAACGTTTAACTCTTTCACTCAACCAGTAATTTGGGTATTTAGAGAGCCTGTCCGTGTGGGAGATCACAGCATAGACTCCAAGGCAAGACTGACTGGCTGTGCATCCAGGCTTTGCTTTTATATTGAAACTGTACGAACCAGGGAATATTGCTTAATCTTTGTGCACTCCTGTTTTACATCTACAAGGGATCTAAATCATGATTTATAATATACGATAGGTTAGGGGGCCAAGTTTCATGTAAGCACTTAAAATAGTAACAGAGAATGAAAAGTACTAGGTAATTGCTAAGTCTCATTATTTCCAAATACTGAGCTTAGTATAGGAGTGCAGGCTGTATTGTTCTATGAGGTCCAGACCGTGATCTATGATAACCATATTCTTAGCTTACAATGAGTGAGTTTCTTCTTTTGTTTTTGAGACTGGGTCTCCTGTAGTCCAGGTTGCCCTGGAACTCACTGTCTGGTGAACACATACTATGGGACCCTGTCTATGCAATGTTGGGATCAAACCTGGGGATTCATGTATGCTAGGCAAACACTGTCCAAACTGAGCCACATCCCCAGCATGAGTGAGTTTACTACATACGGAGAAAGCAAAAGTAAAAGAACAAATAGCAAGTAACAGGTAAGGAGAAGCAGGAGACAGACAGCAACACATTATCAAATAAAATGTTTACAATACCTGATGGAGAGACAAGGGGACAAAGGTGACATTATTGTATTGGAGGCTTACCAGACACCCGGCAGAAACAGACACAGGGAGCCTCATTGCAGAAGTCTGCTGGATCCTGAATGACAATGGCTTCCTGTTCCCATTCACGCATTTTTATTCCATGGGCTAACAGACATGTCATGTCAGGAACGGTTTATCTTCTGACTATTCCCAAGGAAACGTTACAGAGCCTCACCCAGGACAGAAGATTTAGAAGATCCTTGACGTCATCGTGCTGGACGTCATGAATAGAAGAACCATTCACTCAGAGTCTGCTTTGAATGGAAATAGTACTTGATTTACTTACCAATATAATGTATTTTTTTATATAATTTTATATAATTTACTTACCACTTATACTGTATATTACCAGTATAATGTATAAAGAGGTACTCATGCATACCTCTTCTCTTTGATTTTAAGGGCCAGGGAGCACGCTATTCAATTTATGCTGTGCTCAAACTATTAGTTTTAGACTTTTTGTTTTGTTTTGTTTGTTTATTTATTTTTTTAGTTTTTACATCTTAACCAAAGTTACACCTCCTTCCTCTCTTCCCAGTTCCTCCCCCCCCACCTCCCTTCTCCTTCTCCTCTGTTTCTCTTCAGATATGGGTGAGTATCCCATGGCTATCAGCCAGCAATGGTATTTCAAGTTGCAGTGAGACTAGACACCTCCTCTTCTATTAAGGCTGGATGAGGCAATCCGAGGAGGAATGGGTCCCCCAAAACAGGCAACAGAGTCAGAGACAGCTCCTATTCTTACTGTTAGGAGTCTCACAAGAAGATCAAGTTACACAGTTAGAAAATGTGTGTGGCAGGGGTGGGGGTGGGTGGAGGGTGGGGGTGAGATGGGGGTGGGAGTGAGGGTGGGTGGGAAGGGGAGTGGGGGTGGGAGGGGGTGGCATTCAGTCATTAAGGCTCCCTGGTTGTTGGTTCAGTCTCTGTGAGCTCCTATGAGCCCAGATTAGTTGGTTCTGTGGGTTTTCTTTGACCTTACTGGCTCCTACAATCCTTCCTGCCCCTGTTCTGCAGGATTCCCTGAGCTCTGCCTAATGTTTGGCTGTGGGTCTCTGCGTCTGTTTCCATCAGTTGCTGGGTGAAGCCTCTCTGACAATTGGGCTAGGCACCAATTTATGAGTATAGCAGAATATCATTAGGAATCCTTTAATTCATTTTTTTTGCTAGTCATGTTTGATTTTATCCTAGATTTCTGGGGCATCCTGCCTCAGGGTCCTGACCCTCAGGGATGAGCTCTCTCTCTCTCAGGATATGAGTCTCCAGCTGGGCCAGTTAGCTTTAGACTTTTAAGAGAAGCTTCTAGCTTTACTCATACTTGAAGCAATAAATTATACCATGAGAATAATCTGTTACTGAGGATGAACTAAGGGCATCCTGAAGGAGCTGTGCCTGTATCCATGAGAATGGTGTGTTACTGAGGATGGCTAAGGGCATCTTGGTGGAGCTGTGCCTATGCTTTGGCTGGTGCTATTGGGTGAGACATTTGGAAAGGACAGAAGCCAGTTTGTTTCCTGCAAAAATCTAAAGGAAAGCCAAATTCTTCCAAACTGGTACTTTGTGGCACTGTTTTTTAATAGTGTAACCCTTCTAATCCTTGCCACCAGAAGGGAGGGATTTTGCCCTGGGGATCTAACCTGTGTAAGTTATTTTTAATTAGCTCCAAATTATTTTCTTGGTAAACTTGGATTTGAAAATCCCTTTACTCCCTCTCATCCAGAAGCATCTGCCTAGAGCTTCCACTTCTGTCTTTGTTACAGTTTATCATAAAGTCGCTTCATCTCATGACACATGCCAAATGAGATTCCCAAGGTGAGAATAGCATGGAGATGCTTCTGGAGCAGATGTCTCCCAGCAAGGGCCCTGCCTGGTCCAAGCCCTGGCGGTTGTTCCTGTTGGAAGAGATGGTGGAGGTGCCTATGTCTCCCCCGCTCTGCCTGGTGACTCAGAGATGAGCCTGGGGAGGTGATACCATGAAAAGGTGAATCCCAGCCTTCAGTGGTCCCATCCTCTGCCAGCAAGTCTGGGAGCCAGTGAGCAGCCACCAAGAATCACAGGTGCAGAGCCACCAGGCAGGCTACAAAGACATGTTCCAGCTCTTACACGGGCCCCTGTCGATGTGAAGGACAGCCAAGTCACACGGTGTTACCCGTTACGCTGAGACAACTTCAGCATCAATCAGGCCCCACTGGGTGCAAATATCAGGTGGGAAAATGTTCCAGCCGTGGAGTTTGCTCATGCCTGAGTCAAGTACATTTTTATGGCTTGCAGAGGGGAGGGTCAGCATAAAACCCACAGGGCTCAGAACAAGGTGGGCTCCCCAGACTCTCTGAAGGGAGGTTCCCTTTAATGTTCTCTTGGGGGTTTACTTCTAAGGCTCCTGGCCACCCTTTGGAGGCTGATGTCTTTGTCTCCATAGCATGTTCAGGGGTTTGCTTTCCTCTCTGGCAGCTTGGGGGCTGTATATCTCAGCTCACTTCCTCTCAATATCTGTATTTCATTTTGTATGGAGCCCTCACTTCATCCAGCTCTTTCTTTATGGTAGTTAGGGATCTGGGAAAATGTCCTCAATTCCCAGCAGCGAGCTGTTGATTTATGCTGAAGTCTCCTACCCAAGCTTCAACAGCCGTGAGAGTTTCTGTGGGTTTTCTATGGAAGGCCATCTTGGGAAGAAATGTTAGCAAGTAAACCCGAATATAAAACAAACAGAGCCAGGAGACTTGAGGAAATGAAGATGTACAGGAAGCATAATTCTGAGAAGAAAGGAAAAAAAAATGGCTGGCAGGAAGTTGATTTGAAGCTTTGCAGAATCTCAGATGAACAGCCTTGACTGTGCTGAATCAGGACCTTCAGATTTTTTTTTGTTACCATATACTCTGTTTTTTATTTTTTGTCTTTTTTTTATTAAGAACATTTTTTCATTCATTTTACACACCAACCAAAGATCCCCCTCTTCCCTCTTCCAATCCCCCCAGCCTCCTCCCCAACCCCCCCTCCCCATTCGCTCCCACAAAAAGGCAAGGCCTCCCATGGATAGGCACATCCAGTAGAGGCAAGTCCAAGCCCCTCCCCCTGCCTCAAGGCTGTACAAGGTGTCCCATCATAGTTAGTGGGCTCCAAAAAGCCCCCTCATGCATCAGGGATGGATTCTGATCCTACCGCCAGGGGCCTCCCAAGCAGATCAAGCTTCACAACTGTCTCACCATGCAGAGGGCATGCAGTCTCAGTCTCATGCAGGGTCCACAGCTGTTGATCCAACTTTCATGAGTTCCCTCTAGTTTGGTTTGGTCGTCTCTGCAGGTTTCCCCATCATGATCCTGATGCACTTGGCTCCTTGTCTGGCAGACACCATGACAGTAGCTTTCATGTGTTTTTTCCTCCCCTCCCTTCCTCTCCCTTCCCCATTTCCCTCCCTCCCTCCCTTCCTTCCTTTCCTCCCTCCTTCCTTCCTCTCTCTCTTTCTTCTTTTTTTGTGTATGTATGCATATGTGTTCATTTGCATGTGTGCAAATACACATGAGTGAAAATGTGTGTGTGTGTGTGTGTGTGTGTGTGTGTGTGTGTGTGTGTGTGGTGTGAGAGAGAGAGAGAGAGAGAGAGAGAGAGAGAGAGAGAGAGAGAGAGAGAGAGATATCAACACCAGGTGCTTTCCTTAATTACTTCTCTACCTTACTTCCTTATTTTTTGAGACAGTCTCTCACTGAATCTAGAGCTGATTTGGCTGGGCCGACTGGGCAGCAATTCCTGGCCACTCTTCCCGTTTCTGTTTTCTAAGCAGCGGGGTTACGGGCACAGGTCCCCCAGCTTTGCACGTGGGTACTAGGGATGGAACTCAGATCCTCATCCTTGCCTGGCAAGCAATTTGCTGGCTGAGCGGTCTCCTCAGCCCCAGGTTTCTTTCGGTCTGAATGAGATGTATCCAGCTGTCGTCACTGACTCCATCCCTGCTTCTCCAGCTGCTGTGCCGGGTCTGCCTTTCTCTCCTGGACTCTGTCTGCGGTCTCAGGCTGTAGGTCTTTGCTCTGAACGTACCTGTCATGGCTTACCCTGATACTGTGCACATGCCTCTCTTGGAGCCCGGGTACCACCCAAGTGTCACTGGGTTCTGCAGTACTGTTTGCCCTAGATGGCCCAACTCCCAGGAATCAGAACTTGACTACCATCATCTCTTCACTCCCTCTGTATCTTTGCACGGGGCCTGGCCTCCAGCTAAATCAAACAAAAACACAACTTACTTATTTCCCATGGAAGTTGCACTCTAAAACCAGTTTAATTAAAAAACAACACAAAGCACTTGAAAGTTAGAATTTCATTTCGAAAATTTCATTTAAAGTATTCCTGTTGTTGCTGTTTGTTCTGAGCAAGGCTGTCAGGTGCTCAGGTGGACTTTGTGTTGCTGTGACAAAGGAATCTGAGAAATGTCTACCTGAAGAAAGGTGTATCCGGGCTCCTGGTGTCAGTGATCTCGGTGCTGGCTGGCTCTGTGGCTGTGGGCCTGTCGGGAGGCGGACATGATGGAGGCAGAGGACAGAGGAGCGCAGCTGTTCACTTCATGGCCTCCAGGAAGCAGATCAACAAGGCAGGAAAGACACAGGGGCAAGATAGTCTCCTAAAGTCACATGCCAGTGACCCCCCCTTTCTTTTTGAATAAGTTCTCATCTTTCAGTTCCTTCCCTCTCCCAGTACCCTGTTCAGTAAGAACTTCAAAGGGTGAAAGTCCTCTGGTAAAGTTAGCATCCTCATGAACTAGTCATCCGTCAATAGGGTCACCAGATGGGGAGCAAGCCTTCAACACCTGACCCAAAACAATGGCATCGACCAAAGGCCCCTTAAACACCTGGCGCATGTATGATTTAATTTAATCCTGATTTTAATAGGGGGATTATTTGCAACATTATATAAACCAAGAATAGAGGTGGCATGACCTAGTGAGCTCCTGAGCTGAATTTCAAATGTAGCTCCAGCTGACTCACAGCCAGGGGCTGCTCACACTGTCAGGTGCAAAGAGACAACTTCTCTCTGCAGTTGGGAAGAGTCGAATGTCCAATTCTTAGAAAACTTACAATGTATGTACGGTACAAGTGGCTGGCCGTTCCCATGAATTCTGTTCCCACGAATTTTGTATCTACAGAGTCAACTAACCATGCATCAAAGTTATCTGAGAAAATAAATCGGCATCGAACAATACATTTATTGCTATTATTCTTTTTTTGAGCCTTTGCATAAACATATTGAGTTTATTAAAGATACACTTTTCAAATTACCTCATCTAAACTTAACAGCTAATAAAGTCCATTTTTAAAACACATTAATGATATGAAAACAAAGACTCCTGATTTTAGAGACTTACTATGAAATTTTCCTTACTATGAAGTTATCCTCTTAACTTCTTCAGTGTCAATTCTGGGTGAACCAAGATGGCCTCCTGCCCTGATCTTGCTCCGATGGTTTCTCTCCTGTGTACAGCACCACAGTCTCTACAGTGGGAGCTTTAAAGGGGCCCCCTTCTTGAGCCCATATTTGTTGTCTGATTTTTGTTGTTTCCTTGTGTACTTTCTCATAGCAATAGCCACAAAGGACATGCTTCTGCTTCAGGTGACCACATTCAGGGCACATGTCCATATTGTTCTTAATTGCACTAAGCTTCCGGGGGTTTCTTCTCCTACACTGGTTAACTTCAATGGTGTGTCTCTTTTTGGGGGCTGCCATGCAAAAGATACTATCTAAAGAGCTGGACTCCTCTTTATTTCCACTGGTATCATGTTCTAGTTCTGTGAGTATGGGTGGACCCTGGACTGCTAATGCTGGTGCCCACTGACTGGAAACCCCATTCCAGCTCTGTTGCAGCTGCTGCAGCATCTTCCAGCACCTCCGGAGCCATGCAGGATGCGCGGGCCACGGGAAGGACAGTATCAGTAAGGTGGACGCCATGTTTCCCACTGGAATGAGACATGTCCTGGGACCCTGTGCAAGCTCTGCTGTTGTTATTCTTGAAATGAAACACAAGGTAGATATTTTCATGGTCTTTGCTTTGTACTGAGCATGAGTAATCTGGAGATAATGCAGTCTATGGGAGGCAATGTACAGGCTCTGTTCTGTATTACCACTTTATCTAATGAACTTGAGCACTGCTTATTTGGGGATAGAGGATAGTCGAGTATGTCTTGAAACCAATCCTTTGAGGATACTAAAGGACAGCTGCAGTCTTTTTTTTTTTCTTTTTAAGTCTTTTTTTTTCCTTTTAAGGAAAGCAGGCTTATTTTGGATCACAGTTCCAGGTTACAGTCCACCACAGGAGGAAAGTCATGTAACTAGTTCCATTGCGTCCGCCTCCAGGAAGCAGAGGGGGAGAAAATGTGTGTGCTCAGATCATTTTTAGGGTCCAGCCCCAGTGTCTTTAGGTACTGTCCTGTTGCTATGAAGAGACACCATGACCAAGTCAACTTATCAAGGAAAGCATTTGATTGGAGGCTCCTTGCGGTCTCAGAGGGTTAGTCCGTGATCACCGTGGCTGGGAGCATGGAAACGGAGAGGCATGGTGCTGGAGCAGTCGCTGAGAACTTCTATCTTAGCCACAAGATGGAGGCAGAGAGAAGGGGAGACATGGGCCTGACTTGGGCCTTTGAAACCCCAAAGTCCACCCTGAGTGACACACCTCCTGCAACAAGGAGGGCTGCATTATTAAAAAAGATGAAAAAAAACCATCTACTGAAGTTCATGGCAAAAATATACAAAGTTGGGGCATTCCTAAATTGAACTCTCTCTTTTCTCTTGTAAAAAAAAAATGTTATTTGAGTTTCAGTACACCCCTCTCAAAGCAGAGCAGAAGGAAGGGTCTAGGTAGCAGGCCAGTCCAGAGAGGAGAGTCATTTGTCTTTATTAGCATTCCAGTGTTTAGTATGCAGATTGTATGCACTCTCTCCTCCTGCTCATACTAGTGGTAAATTACCATTCACTCCCACGGAGGGAGAGCAGCTAATCACGAAGGAGCAGAGACTTTACAATTTTTCGGATTGCTCGTGATTTGAGTAGGAGTATGGGGGCCTGCCAGGAGGCATGGGGTCAGCTGAAAGACTTCTCAAGGTTTTGCTCTCATCCTAGCAGCCACTTAATTATTCTATCTTCCTGACCCTTCTTTTCTTTCACATTTTAATGATCCTGAAATTGGAAATACCTTGCTCCTGATGTGAATGTTTAAATTTTTCTCTTGTTTTGTGACTTATAATGGATGGTGGACTTTTGAGTAAATCTGGCATCTTTATAAGCAAGTTCAGGAGCCGTCTGATTCCTTTTCCCACTTTTCTCTCAAGGAATCATGAACTGGCTTCCAGGCTGCTCTGCTTCCTCCCAGATATTCTCACTTTTATTTCCCTATCTGCTAAGTATTGCATACCCTGAACAGTAGTATCCATTTGACTTGGAACAGTTTCTGATTGATTGATGCTCAACACCAAGAGGGATCCCTATGGCAATATGTGGTGACAGACAATTGTGGACCTCAGGAATTCTGAAAGAATGTGGAAGGACTCAGAATATTGGTATGCCCAGATCAGTGCCAGACTGATTGTCCTGGCTGTCAGGATGGTGGGAGGGGCTAACTCAGGACACAGTATTGGAGTATTGAGATGCCCTGGGGGATTCTCTACTGCCTTCTTTTTCATATGAGCTGGGATATGTTGCCACTTTAGAGACTTAGTGAGGGTGATCATTTCCCTAGCTCTCTCATGGGGCCTTCATGACATAAAACACTCTCCATCTCTGGAAATTAGGATGATCTTTGTTTCCTTCCATTATTCTGGGGTACAAAAGAGTGGTCAGATCCTGAGAGTGTATTTACGATGCTTGTGTAAGGAAGGCTTCTTTCTTTCCTTCACTGCCCACCATCATTTCACTTTTCATAGTCAGTATGTAGCAAGTAACAATGGGTACAGAAAGGTCTAACTTCTGCCAACCTCGTTAGCATCTTGGACTGTCAAGAGTTCAAGCACAGCTATTTATAATGTAGTAACAGATGAACAGGCGTCTGAAAATTACCCTTGCCCTTGTAAGTACTTTTAGCTAAATGCCCCAAGCTGAGGATAAGAGGTGGAAGGTACTTTTACATTTTGTAGAGTATTCTAGGAAGTGGAAAAATTCTACTTCCAAATGTCTTACTAAAATACAATAGGTTATTTCTGTTACTTTCAGAGTAGGTGACCAAAAAACTTGAAGTTTTAGGGGAATCCATCTGAGGGGAGAATTAATATAAGGAAATGCCAAAGAGATTGGGCTTTTGATGTGGTGGGAAGCCAGAGAGGGGAAAGCTGTGTGCCTTTTATGTCAGGATAGGGACAGAGTTCTCAAGCCACCACTCAGAACATGCACATGAGCTGGTTGTAGACTTACTCATCTGAAGAAATGCAAAGATTCATCTCCATACAGAAATAAGAGCCTTTTTGGGAGAAATGGGTACACATTTCCTGGACTTTGCACACATACAGCTTACTTGCTTGTCGCTCTGCAGGGAAAAGTCCAAGATGGCGTGAATGACGGAGGGAAAGAGAGGATGCAGATGGGAGGGGCTTTTGATAACGTACAGATTTTTAAAATAACTTTGATAATTATTTTGGATGGTGGATAATTATTTTGGTGGAAGAAGACCAGGACAGGAACTGGCATCTAAAGGGCCGATACTGCCTGCCCATTATCACCCCAAGATACTGTGTGAGTCACTGTTCTATTACTATGAAGAGATACTTTAACCAAGGCAACTCTTGTAAGAGAAAGCATGTAACTGGGGGCTTGCTTATAGTTTTAGAGGGATAGTCGGTTGTCATCATTGTAAGGAGCATGGCAGCACACGGGCATGGAGGTACTGGAGAAATATCTGAGAACTCATCCTCATCACAAGAGAGAGAGAGAGAGAGAGAGAGAGAGAAGAAAAAAAAAAAAAAAAAAAAAAAAAAAAAAAAAAGAAGAGAGAAGAGAGAAGAGAGAGAGAGAGAGAGAGAGAGAGAGAGAGAGAGAGAGAGAGAGAGAGAGAGAAGACAGGGCCTGACAGGCTGATGAAACCTCAAAGGCCACCTTCAGTGACACACCACACACTTACACACTTTACACACTTCCTTCCGTAAGGCCACACCTACTCCAACAAAGCCACACCTCCTTCTCCTTCTAATCTTATCAAAGAGCTCTACTCCCTGGTGACTAAGCATTCAAATAGATGGCATTATGGGAGTTATTCTTATTCAAACCACCCGATTACCTCAAAGGGAACTGCCAGGATAACTTTTCCTGTATGATTTTGAAAGCCACCCTGTGTACCCCAAGGGGATCGTCCCATGGGAAATCCCCAGCCCCCTGGAGGAGAGTCCAAACCCTGTTCCTCACTGCCCAATTCTACTGTCACTGCGACAGGACAGGGAAGGAAGGAGTGTGGCTTGGGGTCTTTCCCTTTTCCATTGCAGCGTTTTCTTAAGGGACAACTCAGACCTTGACATGGACCTGCCATTTAAGTTTCAATTGTCTTAGTGAGCTGTGTCTACAAGAGTCATTTGTAGGAAGCTTGTCTTATCATAATGGACCAGAGAGCTCTATTACCTGTCTGGAATGGCATCGTGAGTGAGGATGGGGCTCAGGATGACTGGAGAACAATCTGACTTGTTTCTAGTAAAACTTGATGAAGGTCAGCCGCTCACCAAGCTTGTGACTCGACTTAAGCCACAGACAAAGACGCCTGGGCTGAGATATTAACACACAGTGCATTGCTCTCCCAGAGCTGCCTCTACTCTCAACTTTCTGAGGACCTGGGTTCAAATTCAAATGTTCCTTATACTTTTGTACTTAGATGACAGTATTACTCTTTCTCAGAGTGATGAATAAGTGAACTGTGATCATCAAAAAATGATATTTTGTGTTTGATTAACTCTATTTAGGCAGTGTGTTAAAAAATCTTGTTTTGATGCTCACAACTTCCAAATGTTTTTATTATATTCATTCATTCTGAGTGTATTTGTTTGTATGTGTGTGGTATTTGTGTATGTGTATTGAGGTCAGAGGATTAGCCTATAGGAGTTTGTTCTCTCTTTCTACTGTGTGGGTCTCAAGGATGGAACTCATATCATCAGTCTTGGTAGCAAGCTCCCTTACCCACGGAGCCATCTCACTGGTCTACTTATGGACTCTTACTGTCTTCATTTTAAAGAAGAGCAATCAAGGACTCAGAGGTGTAAAGTCAGGTAGCTGAGGTTGCGTAGCTGGTAAATGGTGTAGCCAGCACTTGAACTTGAATCTGTTTGCTCTTGTGTTATGACCTTCCATGAGGCCAGTGGTCCTTAGAAATGATTTTGTCCCACTCTTAGGGGACAGTTGATAGTGTCAGCAGACAGAGATAGTTGTATACAATGGGGGAGGGAGTATTCTATTATCTCTAGGACAAAAGCTACAGTTGATGTTTAGCAAGCATCCTTTACGTCCAAGGCTACTCTCTGTCCCTCCAAAAACCAAGAGTGTGGGTCTGAGAAACCCTGGAATAGGGCTGACTTTTTATGTAGGAACACAGAATATGGATTGTGAACATTCTTAAAAATGTAAGCTAGTTTTAGATTTGTTGAAGAGTAACATGGAGACTTTGGGGATACCCATAGGCCCCATCCCCAGTTGTCCCTATCTCACCGTAGGATGGTTTGTCCCAGCTGGTGTTCGTGAGTAACCCAAGTCCATGCTCTTCTGGATTCCCTTAGTTTTCAAAGAATGTCTTTTCTTCCGGCCCAGGAGCACGTGCTACCTACGTGGCATCCTCCTGGTTCCCAGGGCTCCTTTCGATGGTGACGTTTGTTCCCACTTTGTCCGTGATGGCCTTGATGAGGTTGGGAGAGTTTTGCAGTGTGTTTCCAATTGAGGCTTATCTGACACTTTTCGGTTGTTACGTTGGGGTTATGGGGTTTTTAGAAGGAAGGTGGTTTGGAGGGCAATGTCATTCTGTTCACCTTGTATCAGCGACACAAACTATTAAAATGAGTTGTTACTGCTTCTGTTAGCCTTAGTCACCTGGCCGGGGGAGTGTCTGTCCATCTCTCTTACAATGCGGATGATCCCCCTCGCCCCCACCTTCCATGATGTACCCTCTGGAAGGAAGTCCTATACTCAGGGAGTTGGGCACTACTCATTACTTCCTTGGGTGAGAAGATGATAGCTAAAATTATTTAGATTTTTCTTTTAAGATTTTTAAAATCATATGTACATATGTGCATCTGTGTATGTTCCGATAAGTAGACAAGAGTCCTGAAGAGGGTGTCAGATCCCTGGAGCTGGAGACACAAGTGGTTGTGAGCCGCCTGATAGAGGTGCTGGGAACTGAACTTGGGTGCTCTGCAAGAGCAGCGTGTGGTCTTAACCATCCACCATCTCTCTAAGTTCTGGAATTCTTTTTAAAAGTTCCATTTATTTTATCTTATTATTATTTATTTGTGTGTGTGTGTGTGTGTGTGTGTGTGTGTGTGTGTGTGTGTGTGCATTTCTGTTTGGAGGTCAATGGACAATTTATATGAGTTGATTCTTTCCCTCCATCCTGTGGCTGTGGCAGTCTAACTCAGGATGTCAGGCACTTGATGGACATCTTCCCACATGAGCCTTCTCACCCCTTAGAATTCTTTTAATGGAGAATTATCTATATCCCTTAACTTATTTATCTACTAATGCAGTCATTCATTTATATCATTTAGTGGGTTGAATGGTGGTTTCCCCAAAAGACATGTATACAATATACAATTCTCTCTTTTTCTTCTTCCTCTGTCTCTGTCTCCTTCCTTTTTCCTTGTGTTTTTGCAACAAGATCTCACTATGTAGGTCTGGTTGGTATAGAAATCTCCATGGAGACCAGGCTGACCTTGAATCTTTCTGCCTCTGCTTCCCAAGTACTGTGATTATAGATATGCACCATCATGCTTGGCTTTTCCATATCACAAACTATACAATTTATGAACTTATTTGAGAAAAAGGTCATTGCAAATGTAACTGAAATCTCAAAGATGATATCATCCTGGGCCATTCTAAATTGCCCTACATGTAATGACATGTGTCCATCAAAGAGACAGAAAGAAGACACAGGATGAGGAAGATGGGGGAGTGCTTGGAGTGATGCAACTAAAATCCAAGGGCCACCTGTGGCTGCCAGAACTGAGAGAGACAAAGAATAGGTTTTCCTCTAGAACAATGGTTCTCAACCTTCCTAACGCTGCACCCTTTTAACACAGCTCCTTATGTGGTGGTGACCCCAACCCTAAGATTATTTCATTGCTACTTCATAACTGTAGTTTTGCTACTGTTATGAATCATAATGTAAGTATCTGATATACAGGACATCTGATACGTGACCCCCAGAGGGGCCATGACTCACAGGTTGAGAACCACTGCTCTAGGGCCTCAGAGGCACTGCAGCCCAGCTGACACTGATTGACACTTCTGCCTTCAAAACTGGGACTGCACCCATTTTAAGCTGCCCACTTTGTGGGATGTGTTATAGCAGCCATAGGAAATGAATACAGTCAAGGGAGGCTTATGGACATTTCCTTCATACTTGGCTCTAGGTCTAGAACTATATTAATATCGTTATTGCTTGATTATTCCAGCCTTGCTCGCTGGGGTCCCTTTCACTGGCAGCAGTAACTTTTAACTGTCGTCCCCGTCTCTCATCCTGGCCTGTGTAGCTGGTCCTCTCATTTGGAGCACCTTGACCCTTAGTATGTCAAATGCCTCCAAAGACCCAGACTTGGTCACCAGCCTGTGGTGCTATTGGAAAAGAGTAGAACCTTTAGGAGGTGGGGCCTGGCGGAAGGAAGTGAGGTTATTGGGGGCGTGCCCTTACAAGTGATGTCAGACCCTCAGCCTTTTCTTTTCACCCTCTGTCCGCTGCCCAGCTTCCATGAGGCAAAGGAGCTCTTTTTCCATATGCTCCCCATGATGTCCTCTGCCACCAGAGGACCGAACCAGTAGGGCCAAGTGACATAGACAGAGACCTCCCAAACTGTGACCCAATGCAAGCCTGTCCTTTAGTCTGATTACCTCAGGTATTTCATCACAGCAATGAAGAGCTGACCAGAACGTCCCTCTATGTGGTCTTTACCTTCCAGGCCCTTTGGTCAGTTTTCTTGGACCCAGATGACCTCCAAATCTAAAACTTGAAAGAGATCTTCAGTGCTTTATCCATCTCGAATCATTCTGCCCCTTACAAACATCCCCAGAAGTTTGGGACTGTACTCCAGGATGCTTGCCAGCAGAGGACACAGTCACGCAGGATGGTGGCACCGTGTGGGGTGCTCTGTGCCCTTAAACTTCTACATGTCTTAGCAGTTTACCTGTATAGCACTGAAGGCAGTCAGTGGAAGCAAAGCAACCCTTTGGACTGCCCCTCAGCTAGCCTCCTTAACGGTATGTTTTCATGCAAAGGAAAAGTTAAAGAACAGCATTCTGTGGGGAAATCTAAGTTTTAGGAGGTAAATATATATACAGGTCAACTTGGGCATCTTTAGTCTCCTCACTGATGGACTGTATCCAGTTCTCCAGGGGAATTTCCTTGAGGACTATAAGGGTGACTGTTAGAAATCAGGTGGCTCTCCCAGCCTGATTTCAGTGAGTCAGTGTCAGTAGTTATGTCTTCACCAGTCACCAAATGCCCTTTAAAATGTTCCCTACATCACAGATTGCTCTCTCTCTCTCTCTCTCAAATAGCAGCCATGTGGCTCTCCTCCATCTTGGCTGATGACCTTCAAGGTGTAAGCAGCCACGTAGCTGGTGACCACCTTTACTAAGGTCGAAGAGAACCTGTGACTTAACCACCATCTTCAGATGACCCCGTGACACAGAACAACAATGATAAATCTTCTTAGTCCTAATGAGTTTTCTGTTTATCATTGCATCTCCTTTTAGAATGAGGAAGCAATATCAAGTCTCCAGTATTTTGGATTGGTATGGACTTCTTCTGTATGATGATAGAAATTTAAGGTTATATTTGCTACTATGTATGTGATTCAACTCTGGTTTAGAATAAACTGTATATGATAATAAAAATGAAAGGTTGTAAAGATCTACTCAGACTAACCAAAGCTGATTTAAGATGTATGTCTAACTACTTATGTCTTTGCCAACTGTTGCAACACCAAGCTGCTAGAAATTTTAGATAAGTAACAATATATATTTGATAAATAAGGTATATTTGATAATCAAGATTTATACATTCCTAAGGTCTACTCAGGATCACAGTAATATTTCTCTAGCTTCTTTGTCTTTTAAGCTTTAGCTATTTGGGTAAAATAAACCTTACAGAAAACTGAAATATTCCATGATGGTGCACTGTAAAAGGATCAGCGAAGTTGACAATCTCTCCATGAGCTTTATCTATGATTAGAAAGTTTTATCTTAGCCGGGCGGTGGTGGCGCACGCCTTTAATCCCAGCACTCGGGAGCAGAGGTAGGCGGATCTCTGTGAGTTGAGGCAGCTGGTCTCAAGTGAGTTCAGGAAAGGCGCAAAGCTACACAGAGAAACCCTGTCTCGGAAAAAAAAAAAAAAAAAAAAAAGAAAAAAAAGAAAGTTTTATCTTGATACTAGAAGAGTTTCAATTAAAACATTTTTTTAAGGCTAAACCTACCAGGGATGGAATGTAAAGTTCCAGTCTTATAAAGGCTACTAACTTATTGTAAGCAAGTTAATCATCAGTCACCTTATAAATGATAAAATTCTTTAATGTGATCAGAACTATACTTGTACTAATGTAATTATCTACAAGAATAAGCTTTATTTAGCCTCCTGTATATGTTTTCAAAGTTAAGCCTAAAACAAGTTTGTCTAGTTTAGACATATTTAATAGATAATGGTCCTCAAACTCTTCAGAAATTTGCTGAATATGGCATTTAAAATATTTAATAAAAAGATTTTTGTGGTTGAGAGACATGCCAGCTCCTGGCAGCACCCTACTCTCCTCCAAAGAAGATGATGGGCACAGAAGAACCTCTGCCTAGAGCTTGCTTACTTTAAATGTGGCCAGCCACTGAGTGAAAAACTGCTCTTCACCTCACCTGCTGCCAGGACTCTGTCCAAACCGTGGACAAGCAGGACATTGGGGAGTTGATTTCTCCACTTTGCGTAGACAAGGTAGGCCAGTGCCCCCAAGTTCCTCCTAACACAGGAAAGTCTGTTGGATCTGCTAGACCTGATGACTGAAGACTGCTGCTGCCCTGGGACCTCCACCCCCAGTGACCACGGAGGAACCTACGGTGATTTCCCAGGTAGCTGGTAAGTCATTTTGAATAGATTCAGGAGCTGATGGCATTGACGACTAGGCTAGTGCCAGCTTTGTTAGTTTACCAGCAGCAACCAAAGGCTTCAGCTACCTTCTCGGTTCTCTTCCTATGTAAAATCAGGCCTCACTTTCCTTGAGCTAGCTCTAGACACAGTTCACTTTGTTACCAGACTCTAAAAAGAGATAAACTCACAGAGCAAATTTCAATGTAACTCTTCACTATTCCTTTATGTAAAGGAGCTCGCTTTATAAGGACTGCCCTCAGTAATCAACCATCTGTGTCTTGTGACAAATTAGTGGATAAAAAAAGGTGTAAAACTTTACAAGGATACAAAAATTAAGTTGTCATAAGAAAGTGACATAAGGTATGAAAAATGAAAAAATGTTTCAGATTCCTTTCCCTGTTTATGCTTTTGTTATAATAAGACTTCAAAAATTCAGAGTTTTAACGCTAATCAATAGAGTTCTGATAAGCTATTAATAAGTTCTGGTAAGCACTGGCTACTACTATCATAGTTGCAAGGTCAAGATTTTAAACTTTCTTCCGTTGTCTTCTAAGTATAGACTTAAAAGTGTTTCTCCTTGTGCTAAAAACATTGGTGTGTTCTCTATACACCCAGTCTTTTGAATAGAGGAAAAGAGTGTTCCTGCTTTTAACCTAAAATCATTTTGGGTCTCCAAACTTTTACTATTACCCAAAGGCATGAGTCTACTGTCTTTTCTACAGTGTGGATTTCAGTACAGATTACAAACAGTGGTAATGCTAACATAGTTAAAATTTATCTCTTTCTGTAAATTTAAAAAATTCTTGTAAGCTTCGGGAAATTGACTTAAATCCACCTCTCATGGGTCAAATGGACTCCAGCTAAGTACTGTCAATCAAACAGCTGGTTTTCCTCACCTTCTTGTGACACTTATTCCTGAGGGTAGAATCTACTCCCCCTTCCCTGGTCTTGGGACTCACCTCCCACAACTACCAGGATCACGGGCCTAAAAGTTTCAAATGTACACCTAAGGAAAAAAATTTCCTAAACTCCTTAACTTTATCCTATGCTCCTAATATATATCTATTCTAGCGTCTTGCCAGGTTCAGGTGTCCCTCAAAATCTGCATCCCAGACAGCTTCAAAATAGCTAGCCCCAGGCTGTGGTTCAGCCTCACAGACACTGCCTGTGTTTCCCTAGCCCCAGATCATCCTGAAGAGCCTGGACAGTGAGGGAAACAGCCCACTCTTCCAAGATGTGGCCAACATCCTGGCTTTCTTGGCTCCCCAAAGATATCGATACCAGGTAACAGGAAGCAGTCTAAAGAGTACAGCACCCCTATTCCTGCCTCACTAGGCACCCCTTCCTATTTACTCACGTTTTATAATAAACAAACAGAGGAATGTTGGAAGTCTGGCACTCACCCAGCCGGCCTTCTGTGACTCAGCACCAGCAGCTACATCATCATTAGTCCCAGTCTCTGAATGCCCTTTAAAAGGTCTCCTCCATCACAGACTGCTCTCTTGTTCTCTTGTTCTTTCTCCCTTTCCCTGTCTGTCTGTCTGTCTCTGTCTCTTTCTCATGTCCCTGCTCTGAGATGGCCTTTTACTCCCCTGCCCCAATAAATCTCTTGCGTGTGATCTATTGGTGGTGTGATCTTTGCAGCATACGTTGGTCCCAATCTGCCAAGGTACTCCCACAGCATTAATCCTCACAATGAAGAATGAAGTTGCTCTCCAGATGAAGAAACATAAGTACTTGGGAGGTGGCTGTAAATTTGAAGGGACTCTTGGTAAAGTTGCTGTGCCTCTTGTGGAACTAAGATCTTCATTTCCTTCTCAGAATGACAAGTACTAAAACTGAAAGTGATATAAAGCGTGAAGACGATTGTGATAGACAAGGCTCAATCACTTCTCCAAGCCTTCATGTTTTAGTTACTGTTCTATTGTTTTGAAGAGACACCAATACCAAGGCAAACTTATCCAAGAAAATATTTAACTGTTTCAGAGGGTGAGTCCATGACCATCCTGATGCATAAGATGGGGAATGTGGTAGCAGGCAGGCAGGCATGGTGTTGGAGCAACAGCTAAGATCATCAATCTTGATTTGCAGGCAGCAGGGCAACGAATGGGTGGGATTGAGCCTTTTGGAACCTCAAAGCCCACCCATAGTGACACACCTTCAACAAGTCTGCATCTCTCAATCTTTGCTAAACAGCCCACTAACTGGGCCCTGAGCTTTCAAACATATGAGCCTATGGGAACCTTTCTCATTCACAACACACTGGACCATTCAGAAGTTCCTGTGTGTTTCTCATCCATCAGCCTTGTGGCTTATCATGTTTTTCTTTCTCTTTTGGTGTCTCTTTTTCTGTACTTCCTTCAGCCTCCCTTTACTCCACCCGATCATCGAGAACGGCCCATTTTTATTTTCTTTGCTCCCCTCTATTTATATATTAGATTCACTTCTAACACCAAACACCCGAATCCAAACCTACATTGCCTTATTTCTTCAATATTGCAAAATTTCCATCTAGTTACCCACGTTTAGCCTTTTCACTTCATTTCCCTCTGTGAACTAATTCATAATCACATTTCCTAAACACAATCTTTTGTCTTGATGTTTCCCAGATAATTATCTTTAAGGTTCTTGAATTGCTTGAACAAGGAGGTCCACAGTCTTCACCATAGCTTTTCAGCCCTCCCAGACCCCAACGTAGGCATTCGTATCTCATGACGATTATTCTAACTCAAAAGTGGCACACAGGGCTGAGGAGATGGCTCAGTAGATAAGGCACTTGCTGCCCAAGCATAACGATTGTAGTTGGTGTTCTCAGAACTCACGTGAAATTGATTGATGTGGTGGCCTGCCTGGGACACTAGTGGATGGGAGGCAGGGACTCTTCTGGATCAAGCTGGCCAGCCAGACCAGCTGCAATAGTGCACTGTGGGTTCAGCATGAGTTCCTTTCTCAATATGCCAGGTGAAGAGGGACTGGGGAAGACTGATAGATTCACAACACGCCCCCATGGTTGGGCATGATTGCGCAAGCCCAGCGGACCTAGACACTTCCGCCTAGCCAGTTCTGGGTCAAAAATAGCCATTTCTGGGTCAAAACGTCTCACGTGACCAGGACCCTGTGGCTTTGCATGGCTGCAGAAAGCACACAACGCAACCATGTGATCTATGCGCGAGCGTGGAGTAGCCACATGAACCTGTGTACGCATGCGTGACCCAGCCTTTATAAGCTGGCACCACATTCCCGCCTACCTTCTTCTTTATGCACGTGTCTCTTTAACAGGCCTGAGCACATCTGTCTTTCTCTCTTATCTCAATAAAACTCTTGTTAGTGGATTCTGTCGTGTTTCACGACATTTCCTCGCAGGGGAAGAGCGCCGCCAAATAACTAACAAAGACTCCCAATGTCAACTGTCCCTAGGGATGGAGGTAGGGGAGAGGAGGTGAGGTGTGCTGGCAGGGTGATCATACATCCTCACCTCAAAGGAAATAATAGATAAAGTCAAAGACAGTTATAAATCAAGACATTTAAAAAAAAATACCTTAGTTGAAAACACTAAGTGGGTCGATCAGGTAAGGAATCTCAACTATGGACCTCAAGTATTGTCTGATGGCATGGCATTTTTAGCCCTCCCATTGGCAGAGAATAGGGCTTTGTTAAGTTGATACATTCCAAAGGTTTTTTTATCTGGTTTTCAGGATGTTGGATCTGATACAGAGGTTGGCAAGGGGTGATTCTTGAGGAGCTAAAGATAGCCCAAAAGAAACTGTAATCAGGCTATGGATCAGCAACATTCCAAACTGGCCAGTTACCGAGTTTACATTAGTTTGTAGTCTTCTGCAGATGGCTTCTTCCTAGGAATTTTTGTTCACACAATCTCTACATACATGCACACATGTTGAACCTACACACACATGTGCACACACACACCACACACATATACCTACATGAAGTAAAGGTTCTTGTTTCACTAAGCTGAATCTTGGGACAGGACTGATGCATATTCCTGCTTCTTATCACATTTCCCCTCAAATGTCTTCCATTCTTTCCCACAGTTTCATTGCCCCATGCTAAATAGGAACGCCCTCTTTGAAGGTCTCCAGGCTGGCCTAGGGTCACATGATGACTTCTCTGATTCCTGTGAACATTTTGACAATTGCAGTGTTTTCTGAGCTGATTCACAAAAACTCAAGATGGTCACCTTCATTAAACTTTAACACAGGCCAGGATCTCCTGCTGGCCTTGCTAGATTGTGGTTGCCAGAATCTTTGAATCAGTGGGTCTGTGATAGAATTAGAGAATCTGCATTTGTAACAAACAAGACCTGGGACATTCAGATGCCACTGGTCTGGGGTCCACAGTGAAAGAGAAGCCATTGTTCTGTGTTTTGAAATTGCAGAGCTCATCGGAATCACAAAGGGGTCTGGTTAAAAGCGCAGGTCTAGGGGTCACTTGAGTCAGTTGAGGATGAGGCCTGGGAAGGCCTTCTATCATCCCTGTGATTCTATGACAGTGGGTCCTTAGCTACAGAAAGTGAGGATATCTTGCTTCTGAGAATAGAAAGATCCTTTAGGCTGTAACCCTGGGCATCTTAGGGCTGCTCAGCTTTGAGCATTCTACCTACTGCTTCAATTAGAGCTCTCAGAACTGGGCCACTTCTCTTCCTTCCTAGTCTCTAGCATAGTTTTTTCCCAGGAGGTGAATTCCCAAGACACAGATTTTGTGTTTCAACCAGTTAGAAAAACAATTCCCACCTATTCTGATGTGCTGTGCACGTCAGAATTAAATTGTGATGGGGAGACAGAGGTGGTGGTTCAGCTCCGTAAAAAGACCCCAGGCTGTTTGAAATTCCCAGGATCGGATTCCATTCTCCCTGATGTAGGCACATTAAGGCTAAGCCTCATTTTTCTCTGTTGCTTGAGGTGAAAATTGAACATCCTTTGGACTGTGTTTAAGGGGCATTCTGATTGCCAAGTCAAAACTAAGGCACTTTCCACTTTCTTTTCAGGTAGTTTCTTGGAAATGACAAACTTTAAAAAGTGAATCTAAATGTCACTTTCATTTGAGCCTGGAGAATAAAAGAGATTGCAGGCACAGGATAAGTGAAGATGATTTTTTACTTCTGTCCTGGCTGATTGCTTAATGCTGTAGTGAGGGACAGTGTGTGGGCAGAAGAGCCTTTGGAAAAGGTGGCAAGATTATTGGAGGCTCTGTGTGGATTTGCAGGGGACTCAGTTCCTGCTAGTCAGTAACCTGCAGAATTATATTCCTGGGGAACATCAGAAAATTCTGAACTTTAAATCTAAATCAGTTTTAAAGAAATTCATTTTTAATAAATATTTACTAACTTGGCTAGCAGAAAAAAGTAATTGTTTCTGAAAATTAGATCTCATTTTAGTTGAATTGTAAGCTTTCAGAAAAAGTCTGAAGTTCAGACTGCAGTCCTAGAAATGAAGCTGTGAGAGGGCAAGTCAGTACAAGAGGTCCCTCCCTGTAACAAAGTGAGTTGATTAATGGAAAAGAAATGTGAATGTTTGGTGATATAAAAAGTTTAAAAAAAAACAGCAACAAAAATACACAAGAAAAAAATAATGTAAGTCTTACTATTATAGGGAGCTCACCAGGGAAGACCACTCAGACACAGCCAATTGAAAGTCTTTATCCCAGTTGGCTGGAAGTACACTTAAGTATTTGGGCTCAAGTGCATTTAGAGCAAGGGAATTTTAAAGGCAAAAACCACATTCATGGTGTCTCACTAGGCAACTTCACGTGGAGGTTTTGGATGAGCAAGCAGTTTAACAGAAAGGTGAGACAAGCAGTTAGCTGGAAGGGGAGGTTTTCACCAGCAGGCAGTTTGACAGAAACTAAGATAAATTAGTTATGGCATCTTGATCTCAGATTCCTAGAATAAATTTTGGATAATTTTTTATAGGTGCTTCCCATCAAGGAGATCAGATTTTAGTCAAACCTAAAATGACCTCAACAAGAATACAAGATGGAAGAACCTCTGCGTTGTTTTGCCTTGTCACTGTCAGCCATTTCTTTGAGAACGTGCTCAGTAGTAGCAGAAAGCTTTACAATGTCAATCATTTTGTTATAATAATTGCTTATCTTTCCCCTCCCTTTAAAATGAATCCAGGAGCTTTTCAGTCACAGGCAAACACTGAGTGAGTGAGCCCCTGGCCACACTTGGCCTTTCCTTGAGTACTGAGGCACTTTCCTGAGATGCCATCTACACAGCATCTTGAGTTATGAAGGAAGGAGCTTAAAGAAAAGGTGAACTTCACTTGGCATGCTACTGGATGATTTCTATGGTATTTCCTGACAGTTTTTTTTGAGTATTAAAATGTTTAACTAGAAGATCTTGTTTTAGAGTAATTCAGTTGCGTAGTGAGCTCAATAATGAACACTACTATGTTATTTACAGAGAGCTTCCAAAGTAGTGCTTCCAACCATCTTATTTGGTCTGTAAGGGTTTCTCCTCAAGGGTCTGGTCCCTAAGGAGATAAAACGTCCAAATTTACATGAAGTTATATCATGTGATGAGTAATGCAGAACCAATTTGTGTAGTGCCCATGCCAGAACTGTAGGCGTTCAAAGACACAGAAACAAGTAAAAGGCTGGCAATTTGAATCAATTCTACAGTGAAAAGTTATGCAAAATGAGAACTTAATAAAAGTACATAGAAAACAAATTCCTAGGTCTCTTTACAATTTCATAACTACTTCAAGGAAAATAATTCATAAAGCACTAGGGAGTGGTCACATACGTGAAAATCCAGGCAAGGTGGCCTGCATTTGTAATCTCAGTGCTGGCAAAGCAGAACCAGGCAGATTCCTGTGTTACACTGGAGAGCCAGCCTAGCCAGATGGGTGAACCTCATCTTAAACAAGTGGATGGCTCCTGAGGAAGGACATCTAGGTTGACCTCTGGCCTCTCAGATACATACCCACAGGAACACACACACACACACACACACACACACACACACACACACACACACACACCCTTTCTTCTCCACACACAAAGGGGCTTGGTGGTACAGCCCTGTAACACATTTTTGAGGCCAAGACAAGATTGAAAGTTCAAGGACATCTTGGGCTACAGGATAAGTTCAAGACCAACTTGTCTCAAAATCATAGGTCCAAAGAGGGCAGGAGATATAGCTCATCGGCAGAGTAGTTACCGACACACGTAAGAGCCTGAATTCAGACCTCAGCACTGCAAAACTACCAAATAAACCATCCCCACACCCCACAACATAATGAATTGGGTTTCTTCTGGAAAATTTTCTATAGTGAATAGGTGACACCTAGCATTTGACATCAAAATCTCATTTGACTTAATTGTGACTAGAATTAAAGCAGTGGCTCCTTTGTATTATTTTTTAAAATGTCACAGATTCTGTTTCTTCCAGGGGTTGGGGGAAGTCAAGCCTTGCACTGGCAAGGCTTCTCCAAACATTTATAAGGAAACGGAATGGTTTTCTTTGCCACCTTCTCATCTTTGGGGGGAGCGCTCAGGAATCATCCTTGGAGCTCTGTAGGCCTGTCATCTTCTCTGGGCAGTCTTTCAGCTGGGGGAGGTATTTACGTTCAGCCCTTTGTACATTAGTGGTTTCCCTGCAGAGGCTGCCTTTATCTAAACTGCTTCCTGAATGCCATGATTGCCGGAACATGATTATTATTAATGATAGGTACTCATACAGTCTTCTCAGTTTGCAAAGTACTTTACAATGATGTTCAATTATTACTTATTAGGTGGTAATGTCTAATTACAGGACGTCTTTGCCAAGCCTCAGAAGGCTGTCTTGGTAAGCTTGCCTTCTGGAGTGGGCCCCTGGACTCCTTCCCCAACTTGGCTGAGTGAGTGTGGTCTCATCCAGTACCAGTCCCAGCAAACACCAGCCTTTGGTATATTGGGCCCTGATAATCTGAGATTGGGGACCAAAGCAGACAGATGCAGACTCAATCTTGCCCTTTGCTCTTCAGTATCAGGTCACCAACTCCTGTAGAAACTCCTTTTTCTTTGCGGGGCAGCAAGTCCTGTCTCTTTCCTTTCAATCTCACAGGTGGCTGTGGTTATAAGCATTATGCAATGCATCTAACAAAGGCGTGTAGAGAGCTGTAATGAGTATCCTTCAATAATCCAGCAGGAGCACTTACCATACTGCAAGGTGCACTGTGTGATGAAATGTCTACATTCAAAATAATTGCAGGTACTTAAAACCATGCCTATTGTAACTTACCTATTGGAATTACCAATATTTCATAACCTAGCTAAGCAATGGAGCACACACACATTCCTGGCCCCAAAAGGTAGTGTGAGTTTCTTTTCCGATATGAAAAAGATATAGAAACAGTGCTGCCGCATTGGGATGAACTGTTCTGGAGTGTTCTTCATGGGAGAGGATGTGATGCTAGGGTTTTTGTAATCCAAGGTAAAAGTCAGAGTGTTGGCTGACTTGTCACTGCTGGCTTCCAGCATCTGGAGGGTTAGCAGTTGGCCAGGAAATGAAGCATGGGCTTGTCTCATAGTTAACGTTTCTCTAGGCCCTGGCCTCTTACTTCTTGCTGGGGAGTCAAAGTCAGCATTTCCCCACGCTTCTCTGCTGGGCTTCAAGGGTGGGCTGAGCAGAGCTTTAGTGTTTCCTACCAGGACCTAGCCGTCCTGCAGTCCTCCACTTTCAGGAATCAGAGGGACTCTGTCCTTTCACTGTAGGAGGAAGGTAAGGAATTGGAGGTGAACTCCCTGTCCTCCTGAGTGTTGAGATTCTGGATATACTAGAAAACCCTGGGGGAGTGAGGGAGCCATTTTCTCACGAGCTGGTATTGACCATTCAACAGTGATGGTATGTGGACCCGACAGCAATACTTCATTTTGCACCATACTTATTCTCTAAAGATGTGGTCATGCTGTGTTTATTTTACAGCTCTCTGAGAAAGGGAGGTAAATCTAAAACATTTAACAGTAATTTAACATCTGAAAGCTCCTCTGTTTTGGAGACATCCATCCCATGATTAATGGAAAGAGGTAGGGCCTGATTCTCATGAAGTCTCCAGTCTCCAGTTTTGTTTATTGTTTAAAAACCCATTCCCCTCTAGCTAGGCAGTGGACATTTGACCAAAGCTCTGCCTGGACTTTAACTTTGGGCAATATACCGAGGATCAGGGGGCACCTGAGAATCCTCTCTAGGGTCGGCAGTCCTTCTGGAATAGTGGGGCAGGGGTCTAAGTAGGGTTGATCTTCTTTGATAGGTTTTGTCTGAGGGTGGCCATCTTTCACTTTCCCCACTTTCTGTGCTTTGTTGACTCGCCTTTGCTTGAATCCCGTCGTCCACTCCACATCTTTCTAATAAATTACCTGTCTTCAAATGACCAGAGTTGGTTTGTATGACACAGAATCCTGAACCTTGCTCAGTGTTGGTCCTGGGTCCTTGGACTCTGACCCCCAAGGTTAGTAGAGGCCATTTAGCCTTAGTCTGGTGCCTCTTTTATCTAAAATACTCTTTTATTAGTTTAAAAAACAGTGTTCGAATTAGTGGGGTTGATTGTGACAGTTTCATATCTGCTTTGTTTTATCAATTCTTTCCTTCTCTCCTCCCCTAATCTGCCCTCTTCTACTAGTGCCTTCCCTTCCATCCTGTGGTAATATTGTGTTCCCCAAAATATTGTGCACCCTAATAAACTTATCTGGGGTCAGAGACAGAACAGCTACTAGATACAAAGGCTAGAAAATGGTGGCACTCACACCTTTAATTCTAGCATTCCAGAGGTAGAAATCCCTCTGGATCTCTGTGAGTTCAAGACCACGTTAGAAACAGCCAGGCATGGTGGCACATGCCTTTAATCCCAGAAAGTGAGCCTTTAATCCCAGGGAGTGGTGGTAGAAAGCAGAAAGGTATATAAGGCGTGAGGACCAGAAACTACAAGGATTTGGCTGGTTAAGCATTTGGCTGGTTAAGCTTTTAGGTTTTGAGCAGCATAGTTCAGCTGAGAGCCATTCGGATATGAGGACACAGAGGCTTCCAGTCTGAGGAAACAAGATCAGCTGAGAAGTTGGCCAGGTGAGGTGGCTGTGGCCTCTTCTGGTTCTCTGATCTTCCAGTTCACCCCAGTACCTGGCTCCAGGTTTGATTTTATTAATAAGAACTTTTAAGATTCCTGTTACACCATCCAATACCTTTCCTTCTACTTTGAGGTCACATGAATTCTATTCTCTCCTTTCCTTGTTCTCTACTCCATTATTATCATTTTTCCATTTCTCACGGGCCCCTCTTCTAGTTTCATGACCCATGCACTGTATACGCGTACACATATATAACACATATAAAAACAAAGTCTAGGCTCTGTGAAAGAAAGTATGTGTTATTTGTCTTTCTGAGTCTGGGCTATTTCCCTTACCACAATACTTTTCAGTTCATCTGTTTCTCTGCAAATGCCATGATTTCATTTCTCTTTGTGGCTGAATAAAATTCCGGTGTGTGCTTGACATAGTTTCTTTCTTTAAATGAACACTGTACTAACACGCAAATTAAAGCCTTGAAGGGAAGTATTGTCCAAAGTTATACTTTCCAAACTTCAGGAAGTAGATAATTTCTGGGTGATGAGATAATTTCTTGTTGCAGCTATCAATTTTGAAAGAGCTAGGCTAGGCTGGGCTAGGCTAGAACAGGACAGGTCAGGACGAGATAGGAGGGGTGGACTGTAGAAATTGAAGAGAAAGTAGTGGAGATAATGTACCAGTCTAGAGAGCTTTCTCTCAGTTACATATACCAATTTAATAATGTACACATTCATCCCGGTAAAAAAATATTTAAAGATTCTGTTCTCTATAATCTTTTTATGCAGTCATCTGTTGATGCTCTGGTACCTCTTTTTAATCGTAAGAGAAGGTTCTCTCTGCCTTTGTGAATGAGATCTTGTGTCAGGAAATGTTCCGTGGTCTCCAGCCAAGTGTCTGAAGCACAGCAACCTTAGGCCACCTTGGCTCTGATAGTAATGCTTTATGTGCTGTGGTGAATCGACATTCCACCTGAGTCCCCATGGTACAAACTTCCCTCCAGAAGTACAAATTTCTCATGCAGTAGGCTCTGCTAAGCACTTCCATTTCAGCTGTGGTTGCCTGTGAATTCATGCTGTGAGGTGAGAAATCCTATAAATTTTCGTCACTTTAGGAGGAAAAAATAATAACTTCTCATGGAGGGTTGTCCAAAGAATATTTTCACCATTACTTGAGGATATATATTCTTTGGTTTGTTTTATTCCCAAATGTTCCCCCAGACTTACAGTTAAAAACCATGTTGCTTCCTGAGAAATTTGTTTGTTTGTTGTTGTTTTTTTTTTTTTGGCTTCATGCATATTTATGAAATAGGTTATATTTATTTGTCATTTTTGGGAACTGTTTACATAATGCTCAGTTCACATAACAGATTCCCATTTAGTGAGTAGATATTATTTTCATCCGTGTGGCACAAATCCCTGGGCTTTAGGGGCAGGCAGTGTATCTACTGTGTTTCATTTGTTATGTAGGGTTCCTTATGGCTGCATATTGATGCGTGTATGCAAATATTTATTTAAGGTAATATAATCATATTAAAATGTATCAACGACTCGGAATTATGTTGATAATTAACACACAATTGCAATATGTAATGACAAAGTAACCTCTCCGAATAAATAGAACTTTTATTCCATAAATGTTTATAGCGGCAGGGTTACTAGAGCCCGGCTCTTTGAGGAGAACAGACGCTGGCGTGCATTCTGCCCTCCAGGGATTTCCTATTTAATTGAGGCAACTTACAGTTTCATTGGAAGCTCAGGTTCTAATGATAATTATGGCTTTCTAGCTAACCCACCGTATGAAGTCCTTGCTGGATGATGTGCTTGTGAAAAACCTTTGGAAGAAAGCGTTTGGAGGAAGAAGGCCAGTGTCTCTGAGATCTTTCAGTTCAAGGCTGTATCAAAATCTCTGGTGGTTCTATTTTGATCTTCTATTTTTTTGGGGGGAGGGCAAGGTCTATGCAACCCTGGCTGTCCCTGGACTCTCGATGTAGATGAGGCTAACCACAAACTCGTAGTCCTACTTTGTACCAGTGCTGGGATGTCAAGGATGTGCTACCACACGTGGTTCTATGTTAATGGTTGCAGCCCAATTTAAGTTAAATTAAACAAATGAATGAATTCATTTTTGTGGTGCTAAGGATTGAACCCAGGGCTTCACACATTATGGACACTCTAGATAGATCTAGGCTTCCAGGCCTGATGTTTAATTTATTTTCATAGTGCCCCTGAATGGATAATAGTAAGGCTTTGAAGTGCTGAGTCCTGAAAAAGAGTTAACAATAGAGAGTCAGAACATCTTGACCTAGCATGATGTACAGACAGCTTAAGTTCACTAGGAATCCAAAGAGGTTAAATTTTAGAACATTTGTGTGTGAGACATCCCCAGATATTTCATCCCCAAACATCCTTTCCATACTTCTTCTCATCTCCTCTGGGTTATCCGAAGGTACTCATTCCATGCATCAGTGGTTTTGATTAAACAAATAATAAAAACAGCGAAAGGCAGATGTACCAGTGTTAATGTGGGATATCTCCCACTGTTTTAGGGCATGATCAGGACAGAGACTGTATTCCCACTGATTCAACTTCCTTTTGCAAATAGCATTCTTTTTTTTTTTTTTTTCTCTTTTTTGCTCTTGAGACAGGGTTTCACTGTGTAGCACTGGCTGTCTTGGATCTCACTCTGTAGACCAGGGCGGCTTCAAACTCAGAGATCTGCCTGCCTTTGCCTCTTGAGTGCTGGGATTAAAGGCATGTGCCATCACTACCTAGCTTTTTAACAAAATTATTTTTTTTCATTTATTTTACATCCCAGCTGCAGTTTCCCCTCTCTCTTTTCCTCCCAGTCCCCTCCCCCCCAACATCCCATTTCCACCCCCAATTCACTCCTTCTCTGTTTCTGTTTTGAAAAGAGTGTGTCTCCCATGAGTATTACAAAACATGACATTTCAAGTTGCAGTAAGACTAAGGCTGGGCAAGGTGACCCAGTATGAGGAGCAGGGTCCCAAAAGCCAGTAAAAGAGTTGGAGATAGCCCCTGCTCTCACTGTTAGAAGTCACACAAGAGAACCAAACTACACAACTGTAATGTATATATATTTCAGTTCCATGCAGGCTCCCTGGTTGTCAGTTCAGTTTCTGTGAGCCCCTATGAGATCAGGCTAGTTGATTCTGTGGGTTTTCTTGTGGTGTCCTTGACTCCTCTGGCTCCTTCAATCCTTTCTCCCCCTCTCTGCAATATTCTCCAAGGTCTGCCTAATGTTTGGCTGTGGGTCTGTATCTGTCTCCATCAGTTGCTGGATGCTGACTCTCTGATGACAATTGGCCTAGGCAACAAACTGGTCACAGGAGATGGCCAGGTTCAGGCTACCTACCCACTCTTGCTAGGAGTCTTAGCTGGGGTCATCCTTGTATAATCCTGGGAGATTCCCTTGTGCCAGGTTTTTACCTGACCCCACATGCCTCCCCCTTTTCAGTAGTCTATTTCAGGACTCTCCCCTTTCTCTGTCCCCCATCCCAACTAATCCCTCATGTTCTCATCCCCACCTGCCCTCAGTTACTCATGAAATCTTTTCTGTTTTCCCTTCCCAGGGAGATCTGGGTGTCCCCCTATGAACCTTACTTGTTACACGAATGTCTTTTTCTTGTCAAGGGCCAGTGAGTCAACACTGAAGAGTCTGTGTGTCCGGTGTGCTCACTGCAGCCCCTTCTTCACCCTGGGCTTTGTAGCCCCTGCCACACTCTTTGGCCTGTGCTCACTGTGACCCCTGCTCCACTCTGCCATGGTAAGGTGTGAACTCTCATGGGAAGCAGGGACCTCGGTGAGTATGGAGCTGTAGACATGGCCACATGAACTTCATATACTTTTCTTAAGTCATGTTATATTGCTTTTCTTTTGATTTGTCTCATCTACTTAATATAAAGTCAAGGCCAAGAGTTTACAGCTCAGTGCTAGAGTACAGGCTCAGTGGTACTCAGTGGTACTCAGTGGTAGTCAGTGGTAGAGTACCTGCTCAGTGGTATGGTACTCAGTGGTAGAGCATCTGATCAGTGGTACTCAGTGGTAGAGTATCTGCTCAGCGGTACTCAGTGGTAGAGCACAGGCTCAGTGGTACTCAGTGGTACTCAGTGGTAGAGCACTGCTCAGTGGTACTCAGTGGTACTCAGTGGTAGAGCACCTGATCAGTGGTACTCAGTGGTACTCAGTGGTAGAGCACCTGCTCAGTGGTACTCAGTGGTAGAGCATCTGATCAGTGGTACTCAGTGGTACTCACTCAGTGGTAGAGCACCTGCTCAGAGGTGGAACACATACACAGCATGCACCGAGCTTCTGAGCTCAATCTCCCACACTATAAAACACGACAAACTAAAACTCTTGTAAAAGCATACCTTAGTCTTAGCATACAAGTTGTATGAAAACAGGCTGTGGTGAGAGTTTCCCTGGGGTCCAGTGGATTCCTATAGCTGCTGTAGAGAGAAACGTGTGGAAATGTTCTTCAAACAGGCCCTGATGGATGTGGCTAGGATGGCGCACAAAGAAAACCAGCACAAATGGGTCATAGCTGCCTCGAACTAACTAGAACCCCAGTATTTTAGTTCTCCATTCCTTCATGTCTCCACAGTTAAAGATGGGTGGGGATGGCCCAGGAATACCTGCCCATTGTGCCCTGGGTCCTCACGCCAGCTATCCACCCTGTAGGCCATGCTCATTCTAGTGCCTGGCACTGCTGTTTCTTCATTTATATAAGTTATTTTCTTTCTTCCCCATAAGTGACACTCTCCTTGGATGCCAGTCTTCTAACATTTGGGAGTGGGGACGATGATCTGCTCGTACAGTAACCCCCCAACATCAAGGAGGCTTCCCAGGGGAGAGTTTTGGATGAAGCCCCATATAAAGAGGTGAGGCAGCCACCGGGAGGGCTTCAGACCTGAGTCACTGCCGTGTCATCGTTTACAGCTTGCCGTCTCTATTACAAGGCAGGCAGGAGGGTGTGTGAATTTACGTACAGTTTATAAGATCAAAATCGGGATACATTTGCCAATAGCTTTATTCAGGGTGGATCAAAGTAGAAGACAAAGGCCCAGAGACTGAAAGAAAAAATAAGATTAAGATTTCATCATGGGCCCAGCTTTTAGCTGCACATCAAAGGTGTTTGCTTTAGTTAGCTTGCTTTACGAACATGCGTAAGCGGGCTGTTGTATAATTTATTTCCCAGAGTGAGGATTTTGAATACTGATAAACTACAGACACCATGAGTGAGAAAATTAATCTTTTATTTCGGCTATTCATCCTTTAATTTTTTTTTTCCTTCAAGACAGGTCTCTCTATGTAGCCCAGGCTGGTCTTAGACTCCTAATCTTCCTGCCTCCACTTTCTGTGTGCTGGAACAATAGGAATGTGCCACCATGTGTGGCTTCTGGTGTTCATTTTGAGATTAAACAATTCAAAGGTGGGCGAAAGGACCTCTCAGTGGGCACAGAGCTTGCCATGCAAGTCCAGTGTCCTGACTTTGGATTGCTAGAGTCCACTGAAAAGGTGGACTTGAGAAGGCAGGAGTCTGTAACCCCAGTCTTCCACTGTGAGAAGATGAGAGGAGACAGGAAAATGGCGGGCCAGCTAGCCTGGCATAGGCAGGGGTGAATAAGAGTGACCTGGTCTCCAGCAAGGTAGATGTGGAGGACTGGAACCTGTGGTTGTCTGAACTCCATGCCAGGGTGTGGACACACACACACTTACACACATACTCACACACACATACACACACACATACACAAACACACTCATACACACACACACACACACACACACACACCTTAAAAGCAAATATAAGGTTTCTGGACAATTTAGCTTTTATTGTCTAATCTTTGACTGAGACCCCCAGCTAAGTCTCAACCACGTCCACACTCCAGAGTACAAAGCAAAGCCTCTGTCATTCGCAAAGAAGAAAGGCAGAATATTATTATTTCCCCTACCTGGCTTCTGTCTCAGGCTTGGAAGGAGGTCTGGATTCTGAAAGGAACCTCAAGATTAGAGAGATGATTTGTGTGAGACAATCTGGATGTTCAGTTTCACCTTTCAGCCCGGTGTCACCTTCCCTTCCTGCTCCTCACCTCCAGACATGAAGGGACCTGCCTCTCAGGGCTGTCGGGGGTCATGAGTTCAGCTTGAGCTGTGAGCTCTGCAGTTGGTGATAGATGCCTTTGAGGAGATCATGGGTGGGAGGATGGCGGAGGTGCCGAGGGCATGGCTGAATTAGGAAGTGATGTACTCCTTCTCACAATGGGTAAAAAGTTCCTGTCACTTGGGGGCCAGATGAAGGCGACATTCCAGAGTGCTAGCTTGTGGTCCTTTTAGACGACAAGCAAGAGGTCTCCTAAAAGGGGCCAGCAACACCAAGAGGAAGGAATATCAGGTCTATCCCTCAGCTTTGGGACTGAAGGAGGATCCTAAGCTCTCAGCTAAAAGATAAATTTAACTTCATAAAGGAACTGAGGGCAAACGGTCCAAAGATGTCACAAGCCAACAACTCACAGCAGAGTTGGCATCTACCACCAGCCAGAATAAAAGCTGGAACACACTGTGTCCTCACCCTCTGCCTTCTTCAGCTCCATTGCTGGGGGAATCAGACCTCTGCTGGGCCAGTGGGGGCCTCAAGCACCCTTCTTCCTCCAGCCTCCTAGAAACGAGACCTGGAATTTATTGTTTATATGCATGCATCTGTATCTTGATTCCTGAGTGGAAACTCCACTTGGGAGTAACATGGCAAGAGGTCACTTAATAACACTGAACACATCTCCTGTGGGATCCAGGAAAGATAACCTGGGGCAAGCCAGGATAGAAGCTAGAGGACAAGAAAATTAGCACTCTAAAATGTCTTTGGATAGAGGGGAGAAAATAATAAAGATGTCTGTCAATTTTTCCTTGTTAGCCTCACCTATTCATATCTGTTTGACAACTATAATTTACAACAAGTTGTAGAAATCCAGAAGTCTTGGTTTTCTATCATCAGTGTGGAGGTTGATGGGGTAGACTCTCATAGTCATAAAGCTTTAATCCAGAGGCCTGGGTAAACATTATCCATTTGCTAACAGGGTTATTCATTGATGGCTTTTTGCTGTGGATATCGCTCTATATAAATAAAACACTGATGGCCAGTGACCAGACAGGAAGTATAGGCAGGACAAGGAGAGAGGAGAATTGGGGAAACAGGAAGAAGGGAGGAGGGACACTGCAGCCACCGCCAGGACAAGCAATATGTAAAGATGCCGGTAAGCCACGAGCCACATGGCAAGGTATAGATTTATGAAATGGATTAATTTAAGCTATAAGAACAGTTAGCAAGAAGCCTGCCATGGCCATACAGTTTGTAAGCAATATAAGTTTCTGTGTTTACTTGGTTGGGTCTGAGCGGCTGTGGGACTGGCAGGTGACAAAGATTTGTCCTGACTGTGGGCAAGGCAGGAAAACTCTAGCTACAGCTTTTAACCCCTTTTTCAATACTGAACAACACCAGTTAACAAAAAGTAAACACAGGCTAATTTTATTTCTATAAGTGGAGTCAAAGATTAAAATAATATTAAATATGTAAAATTAATTAAAATATTGGAATGTTAATCCTGGTGATATTAAAAAGAACAGCACATTAAGACTAAATAGTTTATTTCAGGAATGAGAGCTTGTTTTGACATTAGGAGATATGTGAACATTTGCTGTATTTAGGAAGAAAAGGGAAAAATTATGTGATCATTTTTGCTAGGTTCAGAGAAGGAAATCGATGAGAACACAACACTTATCTCTGACAGTGAGTCGGAAAGAAAGCATCCTCACCATAGGTAAAGAATATCTACAGAGCAGCAACCATTATAACAGTGAATATGGGGGGCAGCCGGGTTATAATCAGGAGGATGACCATCAGTTGTGATGAGAAATCAGCCACTAAAATAGACAAGGGGATGGTGTTGTGTAAACACTGACACACAAAGATGCAACCACCATCCTTGGTAGTAATTTTCTACCTAGAAAACCAAAGACAAGCTCAAAAGCTCTTGGAATTCATAGAAAAATTCAATGATTTGGCCAAATATCAGGATCAACACCCAAAATAAAAAATTACTGTTTCCTAGCAGAGCAGCATAACACATAGATGTTATTCATAACAATAATGTTCAAACACAGGACGCCTAGGGAGAGATCTAAACCGGAGTGTAGAAAACTCATATTAAGACACTCTATTGCAATATGTAAAAAGTGATGAATGATGACAGGCATATGTTGGTTCTGGGTGAGAAGGCACAACTGTAAACTAGTATTTTCTTCCAGAGTTAATTTGTAAATTCATTGTCATTTCAGCATTTTTTTTCTGATTTTTTTTTATAGTAAAAGCATACGAAAAAGAAAACAAGGAATGAAGAAGAAAAACCTATAAAAAATATATCATAAATGGGAGAGAGAGTGTGTGTTTCTTCAGCAGTTATCAGAGTAGACATTAGTCTGTAAAAGGACAGCAAAAACAATACTTTTTTTTAAAATACAGAAATGGAAAAATAAATAAATGGAATAGAAGTAAAAAGCCACAGAGTCAAGTGTACTGAAGTCAAGAACGTCAAATAGACTCAACTACTCAAATACTACACAGTCACATGTGGAAAAATAGTTGCATATCTCACATCTTATACATAAAGACATTACATATAGTTTGAAGACATTAAAAAGACTATAAAAAGAACATACAGGGCATCTAAACAATCCTTAAGTGAGGAATATTTTCTAGAATAAATTGCAGTAGGATATATATCTTTTTACAACTTTAAATTTGACTATGAACTGAGCTAAAAGACAAGCATTTAACTGGAAAACACATCAACATAAGTATAATGAACAAAATATTAATTTATATAATATATAAACACTAACTAATAAAGGAAATTACTGAATAGAAAAAAGCATCAACAAGACAAGATATGTTCATAGCTCAAGGAAAAGTAATGAATTAGAAACTAAATGGCCATCAAATGAAAATTAAAATGAAAGAAGAATGAACATTTTTCATACAATGAATGACAAAAATAGTATTTATTATTGAATATTGGGAAATGAGCATTGTGTTACATTGACCATAGAAGTACAGATGAAAAGATGATCTCTGAAGAACATTTTGGGAATTTATGCCTTAATTTAAAATACTTATTTTAATTTAAATTTTCTATCATGCAGACTATTTACATTTATTCACAAAGATAAATAGTTGACATTTATATGGAAGATTAAATAAAATGGGAATGTCCTACACATCATTAGTTAACTGGTAATAGAAGTATTGTAGAAACCAATTTAATTCATAGTTTTATATGTATCCAAATGAAATGAAGTCCAAGACATAAGATAAGAATATGAAAAAAATTGTATGTTTCAGGAAATATGTGTAGTATGCTTCTGCGTCAACAAGAATAGGAATCAATTAGCAGATGCATCTATAGTTCAATATCTGCATCTCTTCACATAACTGTATAAGAAAGATGACTGACTAAGAGCCTGGCTTTGCTGGGATGAGATTAAAATGAGTAATTTTCCGTATTCTTTCAAATGGTTTTGAATTTGAGTTTTTAAAAGAAACATGATCCTTGTCCTGGGCTTTTACTGATTAATATGCTGAACCTTTGAGAAGAATCTTCAACAATCCTTAGTAGATTTGTGTACACTTCCCCTGTGGTCTCGGTAACCAGAGCAACCATACATAGATGGACATAGATGGATGGATTTGAAGCACAATCTCATGGTGAAGAACTTGGAAGTTAGAATTAAAGTTACTACATGGAAGATAGAGTTATTATAGACTGGAGAACTAGAAAGAAATGGTTTCATTTCATGCTAGAAAGTGTTTCCTATGGAGAAACCTGTTGGCTATAAGGACCGTGAGTGAATAATGATCTTGGAAACAGTTATTCAAGAATGAAAAGGTATCTCCTTGAGAGTTTCTATCACATAGGTGAAAAAAAATCAAAAAGCAAGTGATGAACTTTTGGTCCTCTTTTCCACCCAGCTTGTGGGGTATCAATGTTAGGACCCTGGATTCTCCTGCTTACCTGGTCATGATGTAACCAAAGGTATTACAATCGCATAAACTTGCAAGAGGAGCCATTTTTAGAAATATGATATTTAAGTAAAAATATGTCCTAAAATAATTGAGAGTAGACTGTGTGTATGGTCAGCTGTTGGGAAAAGAAAAAACAAATTTTACCCAGAGGAAAAGAAAACTATAGAGACAAACAAGAAAGTGGATGGGCTATGTAAAATTCCTTCATGGCTAGGCTTTAATTTTTAGATCCATAATTTGACTTAGAAGGAGAAATAAAATGCAGTGTATAAAAATGAGGGGAAGATGTGCTTAAGCCAACAGTGGCCAGAGATTAGACAAGAGCTTCCTACACACACTTAGATGCTATCCGTAATGTTTACCACAAAACTGGGCATTAATGACCTGAATGGAGAGAATTCTTGATTCTTATAAATAAGCAAATCTCATAGAATGTATTAGACTTAGCTTAGTCTGTGATTTATTGTTTAAAAATTTTATTATTTTTAATTGTATGTGCATAGGGGTTTTACTTACATGTATATGTGTGCACCATATGTGTAAGGTGCTCATGGAGGCCAGTAGAGGGTGTTGGATCCCTTAGAACTTGAGTGTAGATGGTTGTGAGTAACTGTGTGGGTAGTGGGAATTGAACCCTAGTCCTCTGAAAGAGCAGAAAGTGCTCTTAATTGATGAACCATCTCTCCATCCCTTCTTTGTATTTTCTTTAAAAAACAATTCTTTAAAATTACAGTTATCTATTATGTGTGTGTATGCACATGCCCACTCCATGGCACACATAGACAGGTCAAGGGACACCCTGTGTGGGAGTTGGTTCTTTTGTACCTATGGCTTCCAGAGATTGAACTGAGGTCATCAGGCACCATCAGAAAGTTTCAAACCTGAGTTGAGGTGAGGAAGGCTTTACCTGCTTGCTTAATACTAAGGGTAGGATGGATTATAAGAATATCTGTGAGTTACTTGAATTAAAGATAGTGAGGTTGAAATTGAGTCTACTGGGGACTAGGAGGGTTGGGCAGGTGTGACTGTCCTTTGGGTAAAAAAATGGGTCTTCTATCAGCTGAGTTTTCAGTTTCAGTTTCAACTTAATTTGGCAACCTACCAAACAATCAATCAAGACAAAAGATAAAAACAGTCGTCAAGGACTCCCAGGAAGCTTTTGAACATTTCCTTAAAGATACCATCAACTCTAACCAGTCTATGAAAGAGGACATTTCTCTGTATATTTGGGGTTCCCTTTGGGGATGCCACTCTTCTTCATTCGCATGTGAAGAAGATGTACCCCACAAGATGTCATTAGTTCTGTCAAAGTCAATTGTATCACATTTCAGTTGTGTCGTGTTTGGGAAATCCCTTTTCCTCCCTACTAGCCAATGGCTTCACTGAGCGCAAGGGCTGGCAATATTACCACATTTCCCACAGGCATGTTGGAGATGTTAAATAATGTATGGGCATTAAAACTGTAAAAGAACAATGCATATATTAGTCTCTGAATAAGGCCAGTGAAAAGATGAATCACACTGCACTTTTTTGTTTAAATATAAAGGACTGAATTACTGCCTGCTCCAGCACATTCAGAGAAGATATTTGCTATTTATTTATCTTTACAAAAGCTGGAAAGCAACTAATAGTTTAGCTGCCATCAAAGATGGGGTTGGAGATCTTCAGAATGATGCAAATTCATTTTAATTTGAACTAAAGTACATAGTCAGCATTACCACAGAAATGTCTCAGGGGCTAGATTTTATTAAAGTATTTGTTTTCATAGCCTTTCTAATGTGAAGCATTTTTCCCATTATTATATAAACTTTTTATACTTAAAAGGGGAAAGAAAAGAAAACTCAAGCACTCAAATGAGAACTGCATCTTGGGAGGAGGCCTGGCAATTGTCAACAGTCATAGCACGCTGGAGGCTCGCAGTCAGAGTTAGCGTTCAAGAACAAGCTGGATTTATACCTCACTGCTTTATGCCCTTAACAGCTGCCAATATATCTTTTCAAGGTTAATTTTATTTTTACTAGACATCTCTTTTACTGTCCAAAATTAAATGGTTGGTCTTATTTAAAATTGGCTTAGTCTTGGGGACTAGAGAGATGTTTCAGTGCTTAAGTACACTTACTGCTCTTGCAGAAGACCTAGCCTCAGTTCCTGACACCCACGTGGCAGCTTACAACCTCCTGTAACTCCAGCTTTAGGGGATATGACCCCCTTTGCTGGCCTTGTTGAACTATATGCATGATATACAACCAGACAAAAGATAATGTATAAATAAATAAACCCAAAATTGACTTATGAAGCTGGACTTAGTGGCTTAGTGATTTGATTCTCAGCACCCACATCAGATAGCTCACAACCATCTGTAACTCCAGTTCCAGGAGATCTGACACCCTTTGGCCTCTGAGGGCACTAGCACGTATGTGGCACACATGAACTCACGCAAGTGCCATACACACACACACACACACACACACACACACACACACACGCACACACACAAATATTTAAAAAATAAAATAAAATTGACATATCACTAATGGGACAAAATTGACCTTCTTTGTGGTTTCCAGATGAGTGCAGTGCAGGTGGGATTTGGGCTGTGTGAAACTGGAAGTGAAACCCTTTGGGATAAAACCACTGTCGGTGGTTTCAGTTCTATGTGAAGATTTGTGAGAGTTCCAAGAACATTTCTCAACAGGTGTCTTTGCTTCAGACCCTCAGGCGCACTGTTCTTGCTTGATGTGGAGATAGGACATGGCAGTGACCAATGGTGCCCCCAATAGTCAGTCCTGACAAATGAAGCTGAAGAGAAGCATGGAGCATTGCATCTGTGGCTGCTGAGGACAAGCTCCAGTGGCCCTCAGGATCCCTGGTATTAGGGCAATGTAGAGGAATGAGGTACCTGAGTGCTCATAAGACTTCACTTGAATGAATTCAGGGGAGACAGAAGCAGCTTTGTTACACTCCAATTACGTGTAAATGGAACCTTATTAAGCAGAGAATGGAGGCGATGTGATTTACTTGATTTAATTTATCTAAATGGAGCAGGCATTCCAGTTCTATGCTTTTTAAAACAAAACAACATTTAATTTTAATCTTCCTTTGTTCTTTACCACTCTGAGGTACCTGCCTTTGAGATATTCTATCCCTGACCCCGAGTTCTGGCAATCTCTTCGCTCTCATTCCTTCCCAACCCTTCTCACTCCTTGGAGACACTAACATAACAACACTGTAACCACAGGCAGCACTAATTCTGAACCATAACAGTGTTTTCATTAAGTAGACCGACTGCTGTGTGGACAGGGACTTGAGAACACATCTGTTCGACAGCGTTTTTCATTTCATATAATTTTCCAAAACCACACTGGCAAGGCATCGTTCTTATAAGCCATCCCCGAAGACGTGGAAATAGTTTTGCTCAATGGAACTCTAAGCTAAAATGCTATTTATAATGGTCAGAGTCTACTTGCATCCACTCACTGCCTTCCAGAGGTGAAGAACTCTGAGGGAGTGTGGCTTTGAGGTGGTTTTGCACTTTGCCCTTGCCGGGTTATAGGATTGACCTCTTGGGAGTCGCTTGCTCTTCTCGGCTGAGCAGCCAGGCTATTGGTGTTGGCGAAGAGGAGGGCCTATGGTAGAGCAATCGTTATTTATTCTGATGTCACTGGCTGTATGGAACTTGTGTGCACTGATTTCATCTCATAAAATTATGCCCAGCTGGCATCACAGATTTCAAGAGCATGGATAATATTGGCTCAATACTGTCGCCGTTGGTGTGCTTATTGTATAGGTCAGCATGATTCCCTGAATAAGATCCATCCTTTCTCTCCAAAAGTCTTGTAAATGATGTATTTTAGACCGAAGACAAACGTAAGTCTTTCTGATCCTGGCTTTCAGATGAATAAGTGAATAAATTACTTCAGAGCTGAAACGTTTCATGTCTGCCTGGAAGTAGCTCCTGAATGACCCCTACAATAGGAAACCTGGCTGTTGTGGGTGTCAGCTAAGTCTTTCAAATGGGTTTTAGCTGTGTTCGTGTCAATCTCCTTCCCAACAGTGACATCGAGAGACATTTTGGTTCTTAGGGGTTGAGTTGGTCCAGGCTGCAATGCTGTTAAACAAGCTTCCTCAGATGCAAAGATATCCCTTTGTAGCAATGAATGATTCATACAACACTACTGGTAGTGCTGGGCTTGAGAAACCATGGGCTTTGGATGAAAGGCTTGTTTGAATCTTGACCGATAAAAGGCTGAATAATTCTGATCCAAAGTACGTGCTATAATGTAGCTACCGATGGCGGAGTGTGTCTTTACTTCGGGAGTTGTTCATGACATATTTAGGGAATAAAGCAAAGTATCAAGTGACAACAGGAATGGGAATTATTTGAGAATTTGCTCTGCTCAGGCCTTGTGGAGAGCTGCAGTGATGGACCCCCATTTAAACAATTCAGCAACAGGGGATTAGCATTGCCCCTAGTCTTGTCTTAGTGAGGACACTGACTCTTAGAAAAAAAATGCTTGAAGCCACATGAGTAGTAAGGCTTAGGAAACAATAATACAATATCAAAGGTATTATAAAGATTAGTAGTCCCTACTGACCCCTCTCTAACTCTGTTTTAGTTATTAGAGAAATCTCCTTTTTCTCACAACTCAGTCATGTGACTCAGAAACATGAGGTGGTATTTATTCCCAATGATGGCATTACTGTGCTCACAGCCTTCTCTTCCTGTCAGTTCTCTGTTGCTATATTTCTATTGGACATCATTTTAAACAGTAGCTCATTTTCTCAGTCCACACATTAAACCACAGTTGTTCCCTCTATAATTTTGTGTCTTACCTCCCGACCTTCCCTCGATGAGCATTCTTCTGTCACTGTTGCAGGATCTTAATACTTATGTGGCTTCATAAATGCCATCTGGCCTTCGGAAAGTTGAGGATCACTAGCTGGAGTTTGCATAATTGTGGTGATGGATTTTCATAGGGGCTTGGGTTATAGTTTTTCTCTCTAGTGCCACTGTTCCCAGCCTTGAACCTTGGTGTATAATTAGGTAACAGACACATGGTTACTATTTTTCTTAGTAAAGACCATTAGTGAATCTCCTCTTTTAACCCTTTTCATTTCCCAGTGCACTCTATATCCAGCTCTCTGAATTCCAAGAATTCATCTTTTCCAACCTCCTCTGTAATCATTTCCTGGTCTTTGAAAATTCTATGACAATTTGCAACTGTTCTTCACCAAATCTTTCTTTTTTATTAATAACTTATTTTTTTCAATTGGTTCATTGGAGAACCAAAAAAAAAAAAAAAAGTGAGAGAGTCTAGGTTACATGCTTTAGAAAGGAGTTCAGAAAGCTTTCTGCCTCCTGATCATGTCTTCAGCATGCCTTCTCAACAAAGAGAAGCAGGTCCTGATCTTTGAAGACCCCTCTAGGTGAGTTGACAGCCATACCTCCAAAGCCCGTTGCCCTTGGCAACCACTGAATTAGAAGAACATTCTCTGAAGATAGCAGCAAGAGTCTTCAGGAGCTTCCCAGGTGAAGGGACATTTAGGTCTGGGAGGGAAGTCTGAGGCAGGAGCTTGGGCATCCGCGGTGTATCCATCCAACCTTGGGCTACTGTCTTTTTAATCCATGTATGGCTAAAGTGCAGGGAGGTCATGGGTCATCCTTTCATATGTTATTTCTGTGAGTGTGAGTCACTTAGGCTCAGAATCAGGCTGTGCGTATGCAAGTCGTGGTGGTGGTGGGATATGAACTGGAAATGTCTCTGGTTCTGCATCTCTGGAAGATGCAGAAACATCTCAGGCTTCCTCTCTGTGTTTGAGTGTTGACCTGTGAAAAGATGACGCGTGGAGTGTCTTTGAAGTGCGAGTTCCTCCCACGTCTCAGCCCATGACCCAGGTTAACTGGAACACACTTCTGAGCCAGAATTGATGCACAGTGGACACCAATTCTTCTACTCTTGCAGTGCTCATCACCCCAGCTGACCTTGATAAGCTAGCAGGAATTATTCACTTTATATTCAGAAAAAAGTTTAAAATTTCTTGGTATACAGGGTCCCTTTCTTTCATACAGCAAATGGTAGCACTCCAAATGGTTTTTTTTTTTTTTTTGAATAAGGCAGTAATTTTCTTGCTAGTCTTGGACAAATAGAAGCTTGTCCAAACCAGAAACAGACAAACAGGAAAAAATAACATATATAAATAGATTTGAAAATAAAATATGCTGCTTTGAAAGTATGGAACCATGTCCCTACTAAGGATATCTCTGGTCCTGGGAGTAACAACTGCATACGCTGTTTTTCATCTCCAGATTTTTCTCTTATTCCACTTTGCTTTCTATTTCTGTGTTAAAACATGCAGACCAAGAGCAAATCAGGGAGGAGAGAATTTCTTTAGCTTACTCTTCCAGGTCACAGTCCTTCACTGAGGGAAGTCAGGAAAGAAACAGAAACAGAAACCACAGAGGAGGTTGCTTATTGGCTTACTCTGGCTCATGCTCAGCAAGCCTACAGCCCAGGCCCGCCATCCTAGGGATGATGCCATCCACAGTAGGCTAGACCCTCAATCACTCATTAAGACAGTCTGATAGAGGCAATTCTTCAGTTAAGGTCCCCTCTTCTACGTGTGTCAAGTAGACAGTAAGAACAGGACATTTTTGAAGTTGTCATCATTCAGGGGTGTTTTGGGGCACCCTTTCCAGTCACTAGAAATCCTATGGTGACAGGAGAAGGAGGAAAGAGGAGGAGGAGGAGGGGGAGAAGGAGGAGGAGGAAGACAGAGCACCAAAGATCCTACCTTTTAATCTTAGGTTTTGGTATCAACTGACTAAGAGTCCTCTGGCTTTCAAAAGCTATTCCTTTTGAATTGAAGGTTTAAAGTCCTTTCCTTAGGCTTCCAGAAAAGAAGAGCAGTCTAGAGTGAAGTTGTTTTGTCTTAAGGGACATAACTCTGATTCTTCCTGAATTCAGTTCTAATGAGACAAACCTGGTGTGTCCCAAGACATAAAATGACCAGTGACAATGTAAAGAACTGAACAGTTATGAGACACAAAGACAGAATCTGTAGCTTGTGGGGTTCGAGCATCTGCTTATTTTGAAAACCCATAGAATTTGGAGGCATCGTGGTGGCATTTATAGGTCTCTGGTTTAATGCATGCATCACAGCTGGCAACCGTGTTCAAGCAATCTCATTTCTGGATGGAGTTTAATGAGCCTGGAGTTTTTATTGTCCACAAGCACTGGGAATATCTGCAGAAGTAAAAAATGAGCACACTATACAACACCTTAGGACGAGTTTCATGAAGGAAGGAACAGAGCATCAAGCCAAGTACAGGGCTTGGTGTGACTCACAGTTTTCTTGTCTATCAGAAAGTCATCCCCACCAAGCAACTGCGAGATGGTAGTGAGTATCTGAGAGAAGGATGGGATTACCAGCATTTCTGGAGTTTTATTAGGGAAACTGGGAAGTGAAGGTGATTACCTATGGGCCACTTCTTGGGAGATGGCTCCAAGAATGAGAGAGATGAGTATTTGATCAAGCCAGGTTTCTGCTGAGAGCTAGGTGACTCTGCTCTGTGGCGTTCCAGAGGGTTGGTGATGCTAACCACGTGTGTGTGTGTGTGTGTGTGTGTGTGTGTGTGTGTGTGTGTGCAATATACAGCATGGACAAGCACACAGGATGAAACAGGTTCAAGGTAAATACTGTCAGAAAAACATATGCCTGGGTCAGGTGAGGGAGGGGAAAATAGAGGCAGAGTTGTGTCTCTCCCGAGTGCATGCACATGAGTGGGAGTTGGGAGGAAGAAAAGCCTGAAGGTTAGATTGTAAGAAAAGTTGAAGTCATGTTTCAAAGACCTGTGCTACAGGTATTTTATCAGTTAGTAAGACATGAGTCTGAAGTGGCCAGTAGTTTGGTTCTTGAATGATCTCTGAATCGTGTTCAGTTACTTGGGTGAGTAGGTCAGGACCCTGAGACAGGTGGAAGGGAAAACTCCAGTCAGGATATTTTCTCTGGCAACAAAAGAGATGTGGTGATCAGGGGACAGTGAAGTATACCAAATGACTGATGTTAGTCAAAGGACGACATGGCCCAGAATATCAGTGTTTCTACAAGGCCTCAGAGATGTGGCATGTCAGTATGTGAAAAGGGGGCTCTCATACTTGTGGAAGGGAGAGTGGACTATGGTGAATACATGGATAAAAACTGTGAAGCGGCAAGCAACAACCATCATAGCTGATGACGGAATATTTCTGAGTGACCAGATAAGAGAAAAGGCATAGAATGAATGATTCTTCTTCAGTCGGGTACAGTCTCCTTTCCAAATCATGTATAGCCTATAGTTTAAAGATAAAGATTAAAAATTTTTATATATGTAAAAATATGTATGTACACCTCCAGGCAAAGCGCAGCTATTGGTCATTTAAATACCAACTATTTGTTTACTTACTATTTAACTAGACAATTAACTATGACTTCCTTTAGAATTACTAGCTCGCATTCAAATTTGCTATTTAAAAATGTGATCAGGTGCCAAAGAGGAGCCAGAAGTTAAACGATAAAAGACACTGAGATGTAAACAGGATCTCCAGTTATCTTTGAGTAACTTTCTAGAATGTTCAGCACTGTGATCTGGTGTTTTGGAGATGGCTTCTCAACTTGAATCAGATGACATACGCAGAATGCTTTCAGGATCATGTTCCACACTTATTTAATTTTACTTGTGCACAGGCTTGTCTTACCCACTGTCTTAGTGTGTCCCAGCTGTTATAACAAAACACCAGAAACTGGCATAAGCCAGTAGAATGTATTTCTCACAGATTTGGACTCTGGCAATTCCTTCCAAGGTGCTTTCCATTTGCTGTTTAGAGTACTTCCCATGCCTTAAAGGTAGCCACCCTATTACTGTGAACCCTCAGGAGATTTCTGGGTATGTATATGAAAACCTTGCTTTATCCGTTCCTCTTCCATCTCCTCCTTCCCAGCAACCTCCTCCCAAGGACCTGATTCTTGTTAGTTGTAGATGGCCAACAGAAAACAAACTCAACGATGTCTTTCAAAGTTCTTTGTCTCATAATATTGAGCCAGGACATTTCTTTTTAAAAAGTTATTTTTTATTTATTTATTGTACCTTAGAGGTCCTTTGTGTATATTTTATGGCTTCTGGTTTTGTGTTTTTATGGGATTCCTGAGTGTACAAATGTGTGTCTCTGTGTTTCTTTTTTTTTTAAATGTTACTTTTTTTTTTAAAGATTTATTTATTTATTATGTATACACTGTTCTGCCCGCATATATGCCTACACACCAGAAGAGGGCACCAGATTTCATTACAGATGGTTGTGAGCCACCATGTGGTTGCTGGGAATTGAACTCAGGACCTCTGGAAGAGCAGCCAGTGCTCTTAACCTCTGAGCCATCTCTCCAGCCCCCTTCTGTGTGTTTCTTGAGCTTTTGTTTTGGCTCTTTTTTCTTCTGTTTATTCTGTCCTATTTGTTTTTGTTTTATCTTATTTTATTATTTGTATTCCCTAGATGTCCATTTGTTTTCTTAACAAGAGACAGAAAAAGTGTGGATCTGGATGAGAGGGGAGGTGGGAGGAACTGGGAAGAGCAGGGGAGGGGAAACCATAACCAGGATATACTGTATGAAAAAAAGTCTATTTTCAATAAAAGAAAACAGACACAAGAAAGCTTGCATGCATGTGCATTCCTTCTGAATGTTTGTGCTTTCTTCTACATGAATGTGCTGCCTGCTGCATATATGTACCAAGAAAAGACAGTAGTTGCACATGAATGAAGAGAGCCCTTGTAAAGCACTCAACTGAGTTCCAAGAACCGTGGAAAATAATTTCATAGATGCACCCTCCTCTCAGGTTCCCATGTATAGAAAGGTGCTCAGCAGCTTGATCTGACCGATGTCTTCAGGATGCTCTAGGTTTCCCTTGCATTTCACCACTCCTGAGGATCCACATGTTAGTGGTCTTGAGTGCCAATGACCAGTAGCAACTTCTGGATCCTCCAGAAGCCAAAGGCAAGCTTGAGAGTGAGAAGAGCTTTGCCAAACTTCATTATCCCGCCACTCTCGGGGTTTTATAGTCATTGTCTCCTCTGTATTAAATTACTTTCATCTTGGAAGATCTAAAGGAGTGGCCAGAGCACTAAGTGATGTGATTATATGTTTTATTTTTCTCTTGGAAAATGGACAAAGCCAGGCCACAGTGACGTTCCTCATTAGCCTCTGTAGTTGTAAATCGCATATGGACGAGGCTTTCAGTACAGAGGTTTTAAAATGTGCTCATTAACTATCTAGTATCACAGCCGCAAAGCACAATCCCTCACCAGGCCACTTTTCAATTTTTGAGCTGGGAAGAGGTGATTCTTCACTTTGGCTGCTCATTCATTTGGAGCCATCTCTGGTTTTTTGATAAAGATGAATGCCTGAGCTCTCTCCTAGGCTAAGTAGGAATTTATGGTGTTTTAATCCTCAGGTATTAAAATGTGAACGTTTACCATTTGTGTGTAAGCACCTATGGTGCTTTGTGTCCCGTCACAACTGTAGAAGGTGTGCCCGGCCTTGTGCAGTCACCAGAGGGGTATAAAAAACCACAGGCTGTCTTTACATACTGTTTCTGGACTTCAGCATAACTCTTCTGAAATTCCCACATGTGTACAGACCGTCCGTAAGACTTGCTAAAACTCAAAGTATGATTAAGTACCTCTGGTGGGGCCAAGATTCCACATACCCATCATGATTCCAGCTGGAATCCTCTGGACATATCTAGCCAGTCTGCTTTTCTGTCTGTAAGTTTTGATTCCCCCTTTCATCAGCCCTATCCCTTCCCTCACTGTCCAATTCTGGCTCCTGATGTCTGTGGAGTCTTCCTGATGAATCTGTTCTGACTTGCCATCCCATCAAACATTGTCACATGGGGAAGTCTGCGTGTAACCCTTCAATTCTCCATACTTTGTCAAGGCTAACTGTCACTTTATCTGGTGGCTGTCGTGGACACTATCACTCCCAGCCAGGCCAGCTGCCTTCAGAAATTTCCAGTTGAGGGAAGGCATTATTCAGCTCCAACAAATACAGATCTAGAAGAACTTCTTTGCTGTAGAGATAATATTTTTGTATTCTTACTGTATCACTTTTCTTAACCCTACTTGTAAATTTAGACCTACCTGGGCAACTTTTCAAAAACAGCAAGTGTCTAAGCATGTTGCCACACACTTGTAATCCCAGCTACTTGGAAGCTGGAGGCAGGGGATAATTTGAACCCAGGCATTCAAGTTCAGCTGGGACAATAAAGTAAGAATTTGTATCTTAAAAGAAAAGGACTGGGCATGCTGGTCTACATGTTCATAATCCTACTATTTGAGAGGTGGCGGTAAGAGTGTTGGAAGTTTGAGGTTATTCCTGGCTATGTAGGGTACTTGATGCCAACCCAGACTAAATAGTGAGAACTTGTCTCAAAATAATTGAGCAAAGAACCAAATAAAAATATAAATAAAAGCATTAACTGCTCAGAAAGCATTACTGGAGATCCTGGAACGAACGAACAAACAAACAAACAAACAAACAAATAAGCAAACTGGTCTAAGTGGAGGCCTGTATTAAATCTTTTATTAAAAAAAATCATGTATGTATGTGTGTCCCGTGTGGTGGGGAATATGCACACACTATTGCAGGTGCCCAGTGAGGACAGAGGTGTTGGGTCCCTTGGAGCTGGAGTTACAGGTGGTTGTGAGCTGCTCCCCGTGGGCGCTGAGGACTCAGGTCCTCTGCCAGAGCAGTATGTGCTCACACCTGCCGAGCCATCCCTCTGGTCACAGCACTAGCACTTCAAAGCTGACTGGCACATTCTAATTTTTTTTTTTTTTTTTTGAGACTGGATTCTATTAAGTAGCCCGGGCTGGCTTTGAACCTGCTGTGTTCTTACCTCAGCCCGCGTGTTCTAGAAAATTCTATGATGTACTTAGGTTTGAGAATCAGTAGTCAATGCAAATATTTGAGGAACCACTTGTAGCCTCAGCTCATGGATGATGCATCAGCCAGTTACTGCTGTGTAACAGGCAGGCACAAAATGCCACAAGCTTAATCTCTTACTGTCTGCTGGGAACCTCTGAGAGTGGCCATAAACCCTGATGCTGCCAGTGCCACTATTATGGTGGGTTCATAGGAGTTTCACCCGGCAAGGAACCCAGGGCCTTCTGTTCTGGTGGTCACTATAGTGGAAGTACAAGTCAAGTGAGTGGAAGCATTTGATGTCTCTGAGGGCACGGGCTGCGGCTGCCATCCTTCTGCTCAAATTCTACTGGCTCACGTCAGCCTCAGGCTAAACCGCCGTGAATAGACTCGGAGACGCCATGGCTTGTTTAAGCTGTTTCTCTGGGCTGTCCTCTCACTGGGAATATTTCCAGCAGAGTTACAGTTGAGAACGACTCGCACGCTGCATTTCTCTCTGGACTCGGGAAGAATTTAGGAAGTTAATTATTGCTGCCTCCATTTGCTGAAAATTATAATTTAAACTGATTTAGCACCATCTCTGTATGGCTGGATGGCTTAGCGTTTCCATGTAAACCTGTATTAGATCCTGAAATAAAAGGGAAACCCAATAATAAAAAATTACATTGTGCTTCTCATTAAATATTAATTTTTTTCAAGTATTACATTAAAATGTTACCTTGGCCACTGGAGCGGCTGCCTCCTCCTTGGTGCTGGCCCTGCTCATCATTAATGGATGACATCTGTGTTAGCGGACCCAGGGATCTGACCTATCCCTTCCTCCACAGACACTGCTGGGTAGACCCAGGAGCTTTTTTTCTTCCCCAACTCTTCCCATAAATTTCTTTTCTAGAACAAAACTCAGGGGTCGGTTCTCTTGCCCAGTAAATGTGGGCATATTGAATGAAATGTGAATGAACATAAATGAAAATCCTATGATTCGACTTTCCTTTGTGCTCTGGGATTCCCTCTCCTTTGCAGCCCTGCTGACCTCCAAGGGTTCTAGCATGAAACACTCTGTCTCCCCACAGTCTCTGAGTTCAGAGATCTGGGGAACTCAGCAGTAAGCTGAAAGACTTAGTCACATGTCCCTTCATAGGGCGCCAGGCCATATGGTAGGTACAAATTAAAAACAGTAGCGACCTAGATTATCTAATTATTCCCCAAGGCAAATATGTAAATCAAGCACACGGATAATAATTCTGGCTATAGACTTAAATCACTTGTTATTCATTTTATAAAACCAGAAGAGAGAAGAATGCCATCATTTGCTAACCTTTAGGAAGGTCACTCTTGGATCAATAAAGCCAAGAGGTCTGAGACAGCCTGGATTAGCACATAAGAAAGATAAGCATTTGTGTCCTGGGTCAAAAAGGGATCGCTGTGTGACTTTGAGAAAATGTCTTAACCTCTCTGATTCTCAGCTTTATAAGATACTACTCTTCCTCATGGAGGTAAATCTCATGGCACATAATGGAGCTCGGGAAATGCTAACTATGAAGTACTCATGTTTTTGGCTTTAAAAAGCTGTTGTTGGTTTGAGCGCCAGAGCTTTCCCAAAGTTTAGCCCTTAAATTTTGCTCCATTGTTATATCCCTTCTTTGTTGAGTTTAATTTATCAAGGCCTCTGACAGGGGCAGCTGATGTCTGGATCTGAGGAGACAGATACAGCTCAGGACTGACGGATGAGGGTGATCCATCCCCATACGCATGGTTCACGGTGTCGGCTCGCTCACTTCCGCACGGCACTGAAGTTTCCCCTTACTTGCTTGTCCTGGGGTACTGTCTCTGTCTTAGCACTTGATAGTCCTGAGTTATAGTAGATTTTGCAAACCAGGTGACTATAGCTTAACACAGCCGTGAACACTCACGTCAGTCAGGACCAAGCATATCCGTATGTGCGTTGTTCACACGTGGTACATATGTTTCATGAATCTTAAATGGTCTTCTAATAAAAACCCGGAGCCAGATATTGGGACAAATGCTGAAAGATCAGAGAGACAAAAGAACAAACCACAGCCACCTCTCACTTCACCAACTCCTCAGCCGATCCCGTCTCCATGAATCCTCAGACCAAATGCCTCTGAGTCCTCAGCCGAAAGGACTGTCTCCTCACGCCTTATATGCCTTTCTCTACCCAGCCATTTCACTTCCTATCTCAACCTTCCTAGTGTGGGGATTAATGGCATGTGTGCTTCCCAAATACTGGGGTTAAAGGTGTGTGTCACTTCTGTCTGGCTCTGTTTCTCTCCTCGACTAGAACAATCTCATGTAGCCCAGTGTGGCCTTGAACTCACAGAGATACAGATGGATCTCTGCCTCCTGAGTGCTAGGATTAAAGGCGTGCACCACCACTGCCTGGCCTCTATGTGGCTGGCGCTGTCCTCTGATCTTCAGGCAAGTTTTATTTCTTAGATTACAAATATTACCACAGACATCTACTTTCGGTTGTTCTTACTTCTTGGCTAGGTCCTAAGTGGAAAGAGTTTTCAAATGTCTGGGTTTGGGGTGAAAAGGTAGAATTGCAACAGTGTATGCTACTCCGTATGTATGGGAGGCCTTCCGTCCTTTCTCAGTATTGCTGTTGTAAAGCCCACAACCAAAAGCAACTAAGTAAAGAATGTGTATCACTGTACAGCCTAGAGCCCACCATGGGGTCAGGACAAGAACTCAGGCAGGAACCTGGAGGAGGGAACTGAAGCAGAGGTCGTGGAGGAGTACTGCTTACCGGCTTGCTTCCTTCCCCATAGCTCAATCAGTTTTATTTCTCATACAAACCCAGGACCACCTGCCTTGGGATGCCACCCATGTGATGCTTCTATGACCTTATAGCATTAGATGTTATAACCACCCCCCAACAGTAGTGTGGGTCTTCATGCCAATCAAGAGAGTGTACTATAGCCTTGCCTGTAGGTCAATCTGCTAGAACCATTTTTTTTTTCTCAACTGAGTTCCTTTTTCCCAGATGAAAACAGATGGTGTCACAGCGACAAACACAAAACAAAACCTAATCAGAACACTCACTTAGGGTTCCAGGTGCTTTCTGAGATCTGGGACTCCATTTTGTGTGTTCTGAGGTCTCCCACAATGCTCAGGACATTCTGTATTTGCTGTAGTGGTGAAGCAGTTAATAGCACTAAGTGAGATTTAATGCAACTTATTTGTATATTGAAAGATAAATACTCCTAAATCATATTAACCCAGGGTTAAAAAATGCATTAATCTTTGAAGAATGCTTGCTTCTCCCTTGGAAAAATTAAGACAAACAAGTTAAGAGAATTTCTGTGATGGTATTTAAGGATGTTCATTCATTCAGCACTGACTCTACATGGAGCTACTTTCAACTCAGCAAGTTTTCAATGAGAGAAAGATGTAGATCAGTTCCATGGCCTAAAGTCATTCCCTAGACATATAGATCAGAGTGGATGGCAGTTGGATAGGCTGTTGTACTGCTTGCCACTAAAGTAAAATCCTACAATAAAGCAAGGATGGAAGTGGAGAACTCTTACATCAAATCATGTTAGACTAGAGGAATCATGGCTCATCATGGAATGGAGAGCTATGTATCCACTGAAATGAATGAAATACATATAGCATGTTACTTACACATAGCACATTTTATAACATCTAACGCTGTGAGGTCATAAGAACATCATGATGCTTATACTTAAAGATAACAGATAGTCAAGCAAAGCTGTGGTTAATGTGAAATTCAGTCATTGAAGGAAACTGTAAGAGGTCAATGTTCTGTGTAGGTTATGGTGGCCAGGTTAGGTGTATTCAAAGCATTTTGGCTCAAGAGACTTGACTTCTGTAGACTGGGACATGACCCCATTGTAAGACAATGTAAGCATTTGCATTCAGAAGCACAGGATTGTGTTGGCCTGGGTGGCCTCTGCCAGCTTGTGAGCAAAATCTCAGCATTTCAGAGGTTTGAAGTAGCACTTTCCAGTCTCTGCACTCCCATGTGTCACCTTCTCTTTAGGACTGTGACCGATACATCAGCCATCACCAGAACTGGCCAGATGAAGGCAGAAAAGAATGAGGCAGAACTGGCATCGACTTAAAACTTGGCTCAGTTGCTTTCCATCACATTTCATTTGCTGGTCAACTTGACTCCTTCCCCCTCCCTCCTGCCCCCACCTGTGTGTGTGTGTGTGTGTGTGTGTGTGTGTGTGTGTGTGTGGTGTGTGTGCGCGCGCGTGCAATTCTGAAAAGTGGCCAGAAAGAGAGAGACAGAATAAACATGGGCTCGCTAAAATGAACATTTAGAGAAAAGCTCTGTACCTTTGAAGGGAAGGAAGAAAATCTTATATAGATTATGTAATTGGTAATATAGTCATAAAAATATTTGAAGGAATTAATCGAACATTGTGAATGCTGAAGAGAAGAGAGGAAGAATGAAAACCACAAATCTGCATTTCTTGGGCTAGAGAGATGGCTCAGACTTCAGGAGCACACACTCTTCATGCAGAGAAGTTGAGTTTGGTTCCCAGCACCAGTGTCTGGAATCTCAAAACTGTCTGTAGCTGCATATTCAGGGATGGGACAACTTCTTCTGGCCTCAGTGGGTACCTGGACTTATGTGTGCATAGCCACAGACAGACAGACAGACAGACAGACAGACACACACACACACAAAGAGAAATAAATCTTAAACTTTAAATTTTACATTTACTTTATAGCCCTCTGTTCAAGTGTCTTTCTTCTAAAATACGTGGTTTTCTTATATAACAGAATGTTTTGTCATTGTTGTTAAGCTTAAGAAACTGAGATACAGAATAAAGAACACCGTGAGCCTCAGTGAAAGGTGTATTTGTTCTTAATCTCTAGATTGAGACCAGAGCTTGGAATAGTGAGGGGAAGGAGTTGAAAGTTTTTCAGAACAGAATGAGAGTGGACAGTCCCCAAGATGGGAAGGAAAAGAAATGTCACCTACACTGAAACCAGGAGGAAGCCTGTGTGTCCTGAGTAGCACTGAGCTACTCCTGAGCGTGGAATTCTGACCTCCCTCTGGTAGTCTCTGCCCAGAAACAGACTCAGGAGCCCTATGATCAGAGGAGGGTCAAGACCAAGCTTATGGGATGCAGATCTGGCAGGAGAGTCTCTCTTTCTTCTAGATCAATGGAGCCAAATAAACAGGAGATTTCCTTAGGAGCTGGGGGAGTGAACTATATACATCACACATGTAATTAAAGTCTAATTGTATCACCCTCAGAATTGAAGCTGTGTTGGTTCTTGATGGTCATGAGTCTATTTTGAGGCAGGAGCCAAGGAGAACCATATATAGTTTAATTTTTAGCTAAAAGCCTCTTAATAGCTAGTTAAAAATCTCTGACTCATGGTCTGCATGGGACATTATGGCGATGCTTCTATTTGTATATAATAGCTACTCATCAGAAGTTTGAGGAGGAAGCTGGGCTGTTCAAAATATGATATGTGTTCCAATGACTTGGGGATCTTGTTGAAGTACAGAGCCAGTGGGGTAGCTCAGAAATGGGGTCCTGGATTCCTCCCCCCTTTTTTTCTTACCTGGATGTACCACTGTCAGTCACCCATAAACTGTAATTCCAAGCATAAAGATCACCAGCGACTACCCCTTCATACCAGGTATGGCAAACTTAGAACCAAATGCTACTTTTGAAAAAAGCATTAACTTTTTGAAGAAAGTTTGAGACATTTCTCTGAGGTAAAACAATGTGGAAATGCTGCTTAACTTGTAAAATAGGAATTTGAAAAGTCTCATTTCGGTTTCACACCATCTTACTCCGATGACAGAGACAAACTTTTCACCTCCAGAAAGAGAAGAGATTGAAAAAAAAACAGATGTTCTTTTTCTTCCGTGCTGTAGACTGCAATAGGAGATGGGTGAGTACACACCAGCAACTGAGTGTAAATGTTTAGACAGCCATGACAATCCTTGGATAATAGATATTTTAACACCAAGAAGTATATTGTCTCTTACACTCAGAGATCATGCCACCAGCCATTCCCAGGAGCAGTCCCCGTTTCCAGTAGGGATGAAGAATTGACAGGGTTGTTCCATATGGATTTCTTATGATTTGCCTCATAAAAAAAGTCACAAAAATGCCCAACTGACCAAGAGTAAAGGCTGTTATTGCAGTCAAATACAGTGGTTCCCTTGAATGCCGAGCTGTAACTTTGGTCTCAGGGACACAGTGATTCAGTTAAGTTTACATCCTTTCACTTTTCTTTTCTTTTCTTTCTTTTTTTTTTTTGAGTAATTCATTAAACAGAGACAGAGCACCTACTATGTGCTAAGTGTGGTGCCAGTGCTGAGCAAGGACTTCATGGAGGTATCTGTGGACTGCAGTGGGTAAAACATTGAAAGCTGCTACAATTGAACTTCATTTCACAGGAAACAATGACTGGAAATGAGTAATCTTGGCCAAGAGACTGGGGTGAGGAGAGAGTTGGAAGATTCATTGTAGGAAGCTGCAAACAGTGACCAAAGGCAAACAGGTTCACAAGAAGCCACAAGAGACAAAAACTACAAGGAAACGAGACATTTACATAAATCCCATGCAAAGTCGCATTATTATGTTCTCATCATTGTTACGGCCCTATAATTGGAAGTCTAGAGAGAATAGTTTACTTATTGATAAAACAATCTTTTAAAAATCTTATGTGTGTGTGTGTGCACAAATATGTGCATTTGAGGAAGCCAGAGGTCAGCCTCAGGTGTCATTTCCCAGGACAACAGACTTGGGGCTTATGAACATGGCTAGGCTAGCTGGCCAGTGAGCCAAAATACAGGGATTTGCCTGTATTTTGCTTCCCAAGCAAAGAGATTACAGGTATATGCCACCGTGCTTGGCTTCTTTTACATGGCTGTTGGGGACAGAACCTGGGTGCCCCCATGTTTGTGCAGCCAGCACTTTCCCAGCTGAGCTATCTCCTCAGCTCCTGTTAGGAAATCTTAGCTGCATCAAGAACCAGGAGACATTTTGGATACTGCTTGAATGTGTGGCCAAAGAATAAACGTTCTTCTCAGAGAGACAGGAGCTGTAAACCCTGGCTCAGTTAGTATAAAGCAACGTAGAGATGTAGATCTGGTGGATTCTGAGAGGTACCTACCTCATCTAAAGGCATTTACTGAAAACTCCATTCCGTACCTTAGGACTCATTTTTTTTTTTTTTTTTTTTTTTTTTTTTTTTTTTTTTGGCATGTTTGGATCATGGTGTGCTTTGGTTCTTCTGCTTTTAGGCTCTTCTTAAATTTTCTTTTTCTTTCTTTTTTTTTTTTAAGCTTAAAATGTTTTAGGGAAGAATATTCTGAAATCCATTCTATCCATTCACAGACCTCTTAAGGCTCAAAGCATGAGCGAAGCTTCCACCGGAATGGAGAGGCTTATGAACTTGGATGTCAGCGATGGAAACTGAAGCATATGAAATTTTAAAGCTACGTTGGACTCAGCAGGTGGCTACAGGGTATCATGGGTATAACTGGATTCTTCAGACTTTGAGCCAAAGTTATTCCCCTCTATCTCATTTCAAATAAATTTAATGATCAGACTCCCAGAGTCACTTGGTAATATCACAAACTGCTTTTGTCATCGAGAGCTTCATCATTTTTTTCCCATAGGTAATATGCTGGGAATCGTAATTCTGGGTATTGATTGCTCTGCTGCTGACAATCACAGAAAAAGAATCCAAGTGCCTAAGGATTGACAGTGGGGTTTGACTCCTTCTGTACATTCAGTGGTCCTAGGAGATGCTCAGAGTTCCTAACGAAAGCCTCAGAATGGACCTCCTGAGTTAAGGGGACTCTACAGCGTTGACCTGGTTTATCTGCTCTCCTCACCCCCCACTCCACCATCTGGGACTCTGGTGATGTATACTTAGGAACTGTTAAGCGTACTTGGAAAGGACATTTTCCTTCTCATGAACTCTCTTCAAGATACCCATCTGAATGCTTGTCTGGACTCTCCTGTCTCTGTAACAGCAGGATTTCAATTAGTCTAGCATGATACTACCTTCAAACTGGTCTTTGTTTTCTTATAAGCTAGCCAGGGATTGCATGTGGCCTGTAGTCACATAGATAGTCATATAGATAGAGTCGGGGTTCCAGATTTAACAAACACATGAGAATCCAGGCACCAAAGCTCTGAGCTGATCCTGAGAAGGGTGATGTAATGTCTGCAGTGCTAGGGAGCCCTTCATCTAGCTCACTCAGCTTCCGTTTCCTGGACTCTGCATCCTCATCTCATAGGACTCTCAGATATGGTATCACGGAGCTAGGGAAAACAGGCCTGCAGAGGGTGGTCACTGGGTGGGGAGTGGATACTGTCAAAAGGGTAGCGGTACTGGCAAGTGACTCTCAGGAATGCTGTGCCAGCAGAATACGCTGTTGAAACAAGAGTCTAGTGTCACCCAGAGGTCAGACACTTGAAACTAATTGAGTGTGCACACGGTAATGACCTTAGAATGGCTGCACAAGGGACTTTGAAGTAGAAGAACTTTTAGTCTAACTCAGTTCTTTCGGCTTTGACATGGAGACATTTTCTTCAGCTGTGAATTTACTGGACAGATTCTCAAAGAAAAGTTCAGCCAAAGCATCCTTGGGTGTGTTGGACTAAACTGTCTTACAATGTTTTTTTTTTTTTTATTAAAGGGGGAGGGGAGGGGGGGGGGGGGGAGGCAAGGGAGGGGAAAGGGAGGGGAGGAGATATCAGAGCACTAAGCCATGGAGTGGTTTTTCTCCTTCCATTCCTCTTTATGTGGGTTCTGGAGAATAAACTAGGGTCATCAGGGCTGGGTGGCAATTGCTTCACCTGCGGAGGCAGTTGGGTCCTAACCAACTTGTATTTGGCTGTAAAATTAGTAAAAAAGGAGAGAAATGTCCCATTGGCTCTGACTTGATCTGATGAAGTCAGTATGGAGATTTGTTTCAGACCTGATCAGAATGGAAAGACAATGTTTTAAGGAAGATGTGTTGGAAAGTCAAAGGCACTACTGCTTTTCAAAATCTGCAGCTCTTCTATCTGCTCATTCAAGAGAATTTGCCATTTGGAAGCAGAAATAGATTTACCTTTGAAAGGGCAGAAACAGCTCAACTATGACATGTCACTGCAGGATCATATCCATATGTTCTAAAGCAAAGTTTTCTGTGTTGTCATAGCATATCATTGCTTAGGAAAGCCAGGCACTAATGTGGGCAGAACAGAGTTATCTCCAGAAACATTCTGAGATAAATGGCTGAGGTTTGACCTTCTGGCAAAAGCCTGTATCCAACTGTTTAACCAAATATTAATCAAGTCCATGTTCTAAAGCAATGCTCAGACGTTGAAATGGTTGTTTCTGTGTACACTGCCTGGTTATTGAAGCCTAGGTCTACAGAATAACTCACCTCCAAGAAGTCTCTTAATTGACAATGTAGGTTACTATTTTCTATAGAGGAAAAAAATTGCAGTCAGAAATTTTCATCTACAATTGAAGAATTGAAATAATTATTTTCAAATTAAACAGTATGGAATTAAATAGTGTCTTAGTTGGGGTTTTTTTTCATTGCTGTGAAAAGACACCATGACCAGAGAAACTCTTATAAAGGGAAACGTTTAATTGGGACTGGCTTACAGGTTTAGTCCATCATCATCATGGCAGGAAGCATGGTGGCACACAGGCAGACATGGAGCTGGAGGAGGAGTTGAGAATTTTACATCTGGATCAACAGACAGCAGGAAGAGATTGTGAGTCAGTGGGCCTGGCTTGAGCCTCTGAGACCTCAAAGTCCATCCCCCATGACACACTTCCTCCAATAAGGCCACACCTCCGAATAGTACCATTCTTTATGGGCCGATGGGAGCTATTTTCATTTAAATCAAGTCCATGTTCTAAAGCAATGCTCAGATGTTGAAATGGTTGTTTCTGTGTACACTGCCTGGTTATTGAAGCCTAGGTCTACAGAATAACTCACCTCCAAGAAGTCTCTTAATTGACAATGTAGGTTACTAATAAAAAGGGAAAAGTGACTTCACTGATCTGGTTTGCTATTATTTGATTCCATTTACTGTGTGCAAGGGAAAACACTTAACAATTACATTTATTTAATGTGTGTGTGTGTAGAGTGTACATGCCACAGCATCAGAGGACAACTCTTGTGAATCAATTGTCTCCTCCAGAAATCTAGGTTCTGGAGACTGAATTCAGTTCATCCGTCATGACAGCAAGCACCATCCCCCACTAAGTCATCCCACTGGCCCCAAGGCGCAGCACACTCAAGAGAAAGAAATATGGTTATTATTGCTAATGTTGCCAACTTGTGGGGATCAGGAATCACCTAAAAGACAAGCCTCTTTACATGCCTGTGAGGGATCATCTAGATTAGATTAATTGATGTCTGTGCTGCATAGTTTTATGTCAGCTTGACACAAGCTATCGTCAGAATTAGCACTCCTAATTAATACAAGAATATTGGTATGTTCTTAGGAGTGATGTTAGCATGTAGATTAACTTTTGGAAAATTATTTTAAAAAAAGCTGTAAAGAGTCTGAAAAAATTGGAACAAAATGTTAGAACAAAGAGAAATGTAGTCAAGTTTTGTAATACATTTGAGAAGCACATTTGAACATTTTATGGACACATTATGATAACCCAACAAAATGGAGCACTAGGTCCATGTCTCTTCAAACAACCATTGCTAGAGGTTGGAACTTTTGCACACTTCTAGTCATTTGGAAACACACCACTGATGTTTTCCTCCTGCACTTACCCAACTATGTTATCACTAATTCCTCATCTCTGTGTTTTGGTTTTATTATTGGGCTTCTGATTTCCCCTTCCAAGTCTTTGGCAATGGCTCCTCCGTGGGCGTCTACAAAATGAAGCTCTCAGTCTCTTTCTGGGCTGGCTTATTTCACTTAGCACAATGCTCTCCAGTTCCATCCATATTGCTGCTGACAGAAGGATTCCATCACTTACGTAGGTATCACTTTGTTCATCTACGGAAAGGCATCTGAGTTGAGTCCATATTTTAACTCTCTCGATCACTGTTCCAACAAGCAGCAGAATACAAGTATCTTGTTGTTTGAATCTCAGATGGTCTTTTAATAAAAAACCCAGAGCCAGATATCAGGGTGAAAGCCGAAAGATGAGAGAAGCAGAGCAATCAGCCACTAGTTCTTACCTATATGAAGTCCTCAGCTTAAAGAGAGAATTCCTGTTTCTTCACACCTTACATACCTTTCTCTGTCCTGCCATATTACTTCCTGGGATTAAAGGCCGGGCAGTAGTGGCGTATGCCTTTAATTCCAGCACTCAGGAGGCAGCACTAGGCGAATCTCTGTGAATTTGAGGCCAGCCTGGTCTACAGAGTGAGATCCAGAGCATGCACCAAAACTACACAGAGAAACCATGTCTTGAAAAACCTAAATAAATAAATAAATAAATAAATAAAACAAAAAAAAAAATAAAGGTGTATGTGCTTCCCAAGCAAAAGCATGAGATTTAAGTACTAGCGTTAAAGTGTGTGCCACCACTGCCTGGCTCTGTTTCTCTCCTAGACTGGATCAATCTCATGTAGCCCAGTGTGGCCTTGAACTCACAGAGATTCAGACAGATCTCTGCCTCCCGAGTGATAGGATTAAAGGTCTGTGCCATTACTGCCCGACCTCTATGTCTAATCTAGTGGCTGGCTCTGTCCTCTAATCCTCAGGCAAGTTTATTAGGGTACATAGTATGTCACCACAGTATCTCTTTAGTATGAGGATTTTCATGTCATTTGGATACATACCCAATAGTGGAATTGCTGATTTTAGTTTTTTTTTGAGAAATCTTTATATTGTTTTACATAAAGATACACTAAAACATTCCCAGCTACATTGTTTAAGGGTTCCTTTCCCTCCACATACTCACCTGCATTTCATTATTTGTTTTTCTGCTTGTTTGATGATAACTGTAAAAGGGGAAACAGATTGTGGCTAAGTTACTGAGGAAATGGAATCCTTTAGGGCCAGGAAGGAATAAACATAAGAGGACACATTAGGAGAGTAGACGCTACAGACATCAACATTCATCCATGTTTAACTGTGCTGTTAAATTGTCTCGGGCAGGGAAACACTGGTGTAAAAAGGAAGTGAAGGAGTATTTGAGATCATATAACACCTCTATTTTAGGTGAATAATACATGTGTGTGGTTATAAATACCAGTTTGCAACTTTCAGATTTTTCCACACTGTGTGAAAAACAAGTTTCTGGTTTTTGCCTGTGGCTGAAGAATCTCTGATCTTTTATGCTCGTTTTCAGTGTTTTAAGTATTTCCAAGTTCCCAAGGGAAAGTCCCTTTGACGGCAGCTCTGATACAGCATCCCACTTTCTACTTAGGGGTAGAGCTTCAATTTTTTTTTTTTTCTGTTATGAACTCAAGAAAGCATTTTATGGTGGGTCCCTCTACATTATAGCATTGACATCTTCCTCCTTGAGAGAGCACAATTACTATGCACAACTTAATTTTCTAAAGAATTGAAATTTAATTTCTTAAACTTCCTAATTTTAATTTACCTATCTCAGGCAGTGTATTCCTGAAACAAGTTAAACTTCTCAGCTGGAATGTAAGGGGCACAGCTTTTCTTTTGTTCAGGAACCTTTTCTATGTTTTTCAAATGTGCTTGCCACATCACAAATATTTATAATGTATCTGCTAGTTCCTCCACCGTTGGATGATAAGAATCTCTCTCCCTACTCCTTCCTTTTTATGAATGCTGTTATGACAAGTGCCTTCAAACACACGATTATTAAACACATAAATTATTTGGTTTTTATATAAATCTGGTGCCTTCAGGGCCACTGAAGAATATTGGGCTTCTTGGCATTACACTAAAAGGCACAATGAATTATGCTTTTGATTCCCAAGATCTTTCAAGTTTTTCTTTGGAGTGAGATTGTCTGCTGCTTAAATCAACTTTAACCTTCTCAGTTCTGTGTCAGTGTTTCTAATCATCACTGAAACAGGAAAGCTGGTACCCAAGTGTCTCATGCTCCATCGTACAGAGCAAAGCTACAGAGTGAGCCACCTCCCCCCACCCCTGTAGGGAAAATTGTACATGTGGCATTATTTGTCTGATTCAAATAATTAAACAACAACAACAACAACAACAACAACAACAAAACCCCTAAATTTCAGATCACTTAGCTGAGGTTCCTGTTGCCTACCTAAATTAAAAAAACTAAGTATAAAAGTAATAATAAGAGGTTTTCAGATGAGGCGAATCCTTGCAAACAGCAGCCACAAAATCAATGAGGTTTGTGGTTCCCCAGTGATAGAATTTGGGAAGCGGTGTGAGTTCAGCAGTTTAGGAAGGAGGGAGCGCTAGGCTTTAGGGACTGGAGGAAATGCAAAGGTCTGCGTGGTTGCACTCCAGCTCAGTTCACCCCTCCACACACACAGCTGCCACCTGCTATAACATGTGGGTGGACAGCCAATCCATTAAGGACTTCACAGTGTGAATTGTGCGACTCGCAGGTTCATCCTGATGGGTGTGGGATGTGATGTTCTGTCGCCCATGACGCCATGCTGATTGCTATGCTTACAAGCTGAGGAGCCAGCATCCACTTCCTGGTGATCGCCACAGCGGTTCTTAAGCAGACACACATATGTATAAATCATCATGCGTGACGTTGAGCGTGCTATCTCCAGGGTGATGCTTTGGAAGCAGGTTGGGCTGAATGCTGGATTCAGAGAGTTGCCAAATGGATGTTTGCAGATGGAATTTGAGGGAGGTCTCACATGGCTATTGACAATTCTGTGAGAAGTCAGGACCCACCACTTAGAAGAGGGATGGAAAGTGATTGGGATGTCTGTGAGTTCATAGGCACAGTGTCTCCTCTCACTAGACTTAATACTTGCAATCCACAATGCCTTCCTGGACCTCCTGACATTCATTGAGTGGAAATATTAAGTTGTATGGGGATTCTATTGAATGACAATGATATAAGATAATGTTAGATAACATGAAAAGATGGACTGCTAGAATCTTTCACTGTATGGTAAACACACACATCACACACACACACACACACATCACACACACACACACACACACACACACACACACACACACCACACAATTGTCTGAGTTAGTTATACCTATTTCATTGATCAATTCTTCAATTTTAAATCACTTAAAGTATTCTTTGTCTTAGGTACTTGATGACTTGAAGGGGCAATCTGTAACAGTTTAATTTGTAATAGACTAAAAGCTATGTATTGATTATAGTATAGGGAACAGGCTATCATGAAAAGATATTATTAGAAGTGCTGCAACACTTATGAAAAAGATTTGATTACTTCAGAATATTTTACTTGCCGACAATTTTACTTTTTACAATACAATAGCCACAATGGTGACAGTTTGCCAGTGCAATGAAGTCCAATAATTGGATATTCATTCTTTTCTGCTTTGCTCTGATACAGAATGATCATATTTATAGATTTGCTTTCTTAGTACATGCAAATCCGCAATTAATACTTGTGCTATGTGGCTATTCACATCTACGTTTGCATTATTCCAGATCCTAGCATTTGTTTACCCTCCCATATTTATTTTTGTGCCTCCAGGAGACTCCTTCAAATCATTGATTCATGCTGGTCAATTGGGGGAGGGAATATGAGCTCACTGTAACAAAACAAGACCAAAACCAAACCAAACCAAGCCAAACCAAACCAAATCAAACCAAACCAAACCAAAACCTGAAAATGGACTCAAAAGAGATACACAGGGATGGGAACACGATAGCTGAAGCTATGTCCTGTTATCTCATCTGAGGCAAAGTGACCTAGCCAGGACTCACAGTGCAGTGTGACCCTCAGACAGTGATAATGATGAAACTAATGTGCGGTCTGTAGTCACAGCTCAATGTGCCTGTCAAATTTGTAACTTAGTCACACAGAATGGCCTACTTGGCCCTTTTTCTCTGAAGTCTTTCACTCACCAGCAACGGCTGGTTAGACATGCCAGAGGTCCTGCTGAAGGCCACTGGATCAAGGTCCTCAGTATGTGCCACCTAAACTAAAGGTCCCCAAACCTGGATGCATGTCACAAGCTTCTGAAGATACAGATCTCTACTGTAGGTAAGAGGGCTTGGAATACAGCCACTGTTGGAAGGTGAAGAGTTACTGAGTGCCTGCTAGCAGATGTATCTTTAGAAGATACTAGGCTAAAAATTCAGAAAAAAATGTTTTCTAGGTAGATAGATGCGTATGTATATTTACATATGTCAGTCGGTGTACTTCATCATCAGATGAACTACACTTTGTTTCACGGATTAAGCAATGGTAAGTGACACCCAGCCGTCACCTTCATATTGTGCTGTAGAATGTGCGTGCCATTGTTTCTTTTGCCTACATAAAAAATACATATTTCTTTTTTTGGGTGTTTTTTTTTTTGCCTATGTCTTTATTTTCTAACTTTTAAATTATTTTACATTCTCTTTCAAGTTTTGATTATTTTTCTGGCTAGGGAGAATGTCAGGGCAATACAAGAGAGAGACAAGACTCACAAAACCTTTTATAAAGCCAGGTGTGGCGGAACAAACCATAGTTGCCACATTTGGGTGGTCGAGGCAGGTGGGTTGAGAGTTAAGGTTGAGGGGATGATGAAAGTTAGGGACAGAGTCCCTTCTGGGATACTTGGTGACCTCCTCTCCTAAAAACCCAACAAAACCACTTGTCTTTTAAGGAAAGTAGTTATATAAAGCATGCAATTATACAAAATAAGGGTCCATAATGTATTAGGACCTGGATAGTGAGTGGAAGGGACGTTCTGAAGATGGCATTAGGGGCTTCGCCAATGGGGCGTGGTTTAAATGGCGCATTAGCGGTTGAGAGTTGCATTAGTTACTTTGGCTCACAGTTCTGGACAGACACAGTCCATCATGCTGGGGAAGACACAGCAGCAAGCAGGGAAGACATGGGGACAGACAGGGAAAGCTCAGGAACAGGAGGCTGGCTAGTCACACTGCATCCAGAGGACTCCGCAAGCAGTGAGCCGGAAGTGGGGTTGGGTTGTAAAACCTCAAGACTCACAATCCGTGACCTACTTCCTCCAGCAAAGCTCCATCTCCTACCGGTTCTGCCATCTTCCCAAACAGTGCCACCAGCTAGGGACCAAGTGTTCCAGCGTGTGAGCCTATGGAAAACAGTCTGCCTTCAAACCACAAGAGGTATGATTGGAGTCGATGGTTAATAAAAGAAGGCTTTGTTGTTGGCATGATATGGGTAAAAGCCCAGAAGATGTGAAGATTGTTATGCATAAGGATTATGTTCCTGAGCAAGTATGTGTAGATATATATATATATAGGATAATATCCTATACGTGTGTGTGTGTGTATGTTTGTGTGTCTGTGTGTATGTGTGTGCATGCATGTATGTGTGTGTGTGCATGCATGTGTGTGTGTGTGTGTGTGTGTGTGTATGTGTGTGCATGTTGCGTTGGGACACAGAGGTGAAAGGTGGACATCAATCAGTTGTGGTCCCTCAGATGCTTTCCTCCTGTTCCTCTTCCTCCTCCTCCTTTTGTTTCTTTGAGACAGGGTCTCTCCTTGATCTGGAGTTCACTAACTTGGTCAGGTTGGTTTTCCCATGACTTGTAGGAATCCACTTGTCTGTATCGCCCTTGTACTGAGATTATAAACACTTGGTGGCTTTTTGATGTGGGTTCTGGGGATTGAACTCAGGTCTTTAGATTTGTGCAGTAAGCATTTTACCCAACTATCTCTTTAGTTTTCTTTGTGTCCACAAGAGGTTTAAGACAGACCTCTTGCTTCCTCCAGGCTTGTTTCCTCACCAGAACCTTCACATGACCATCGGTAAACGATTGGCTCTGGCCCTTCTTAGAGCCCACTCACAGGAGTTGTTACTATGACTGTGTTTACCTCTCTTGCTTAGATCCTTTTCCCCCAAAATGTCCAAATGGACACCATAGCATGTGAAGCTTTGTTTTTCTTGATAATGGAGTTGGAGTGGACGTGACAAGGTAGGGGGTATTTCGTTGTGAGTTTTGATGGCAGAGGGCTGGGATGCCTTGGCTCTGGGCTGGGCCCTGGCTGCATGATTCTTCCGAGGGTTTGTGGTGCCCACATCCCTCACTGTGATAGAGGTATCATGAAGTCTCCAGGTTCAGCACTATATTGTTGAAGGTCTGGGCTTTTGTCTTTGGGTAGCCAGATTACTCAGCTTCAGATGACCGTGATGAATACCCAGTGTTGCTGGTTATTTGGAATAAAAGTATTTTCATTTGTTTTTGATCAGTGAGATTATAAAGGATGCTATAATCTGTTAATGTGGCTGAGTTCAATAAATTTAAAAGTCTACTTACCTCATATTCCCTAATAAGCATGGTTGGGGATTTTTATCTTCATTAGCTCTCTACCAAGCCACCTTCACACAGAGAAAAAATAAAAGCTCCCCATAGGAGAGGAGAGGACATATGCATTAAAAATAGATCCTGTAGCTTAAAATGTCCGGATATAGCAGGGCTGTGACACAGGACAGAACCAATATGTCTGAGTCACAGTGGGTGATCTGAAGACTCCCTTTCATTGTCCATTCCTCTTCATGAACTTGTGACTGAGATGAAATAGTTTGTCAGCAGATGTGGAGGATGAGATTTCGAGAGGGCCGGCCTGCTAGCACGGTGCTGCAGTGGACCTTTATGAAGGATACTTCACTGCTGGTCTTGCTAGCTGCCTTCGTTGTACAGTTTTTCTGTTGGAAAAAAACAAACCAGAAGCACAACAACAACCCAGGACAAGCTGGGGCTCCTAGAAAGGGATGCGAATATGCAGATGTTAACAACTCAGACAGAAAAACGACTTGAAAAATTGCCACAGGAACAAATGGACTAGCATAGGTTGTAATAATTTTATACTAAAGAGAATTTCATTTTTAGAACTATAGTTCTTATGTGGAGTCATGGTGCTATCAGAATTGTTTGGAAATGAGATGAAAGGCCCCTAGTGTCTCTGGGCTGATTTCTATTTGTCCATACATTTCCTGTTGACATTCATGGCTTGATTTGGTGAACTAAGCCCAAGTTTGGTTCTCCTCGCTATATGCTACGCTTTCTGTCTGCTTAATTCTTCTGAGATCCAGGGTCTCTTTGAGTCTTGTCCCTCAGAGGGAAAAAACAGAGAAGGCCATCAAGGTTCACACACACAAACAAAACGCATTTTCTTGGAACATTTATGTGCAATGGGAATGAACTGTGACCTTGCAAGAACCCAGTGACGGGTACTGTTAGAGGAAAAATTCAATGTACTAAGTGACAGAGAGGTCACAGTTACCGAAGACTAGACAGAGTTAGTGACAGAAAGGTCGCAGTTACTGAGACACAGCTGCTTCTGTTAGTCAGGGATGCTGTCAGCTGAGAACAGCACCAAATGTAACAATGGCTTCCATGAGTGGTCCTCAAACTCCAACTTGCTTCAGGACTGTTGGGGTTGGGGGAGCCCAGTTTGCTGGCCTCCACCTCAGAGTCTCCATTTCAGGATGATGGGGATGGTGCTCAAGGATTAGGGTCTCCAGTAAACTTGCAGGTACTGCTGATGCTGCTCCAGATGCCTCAGTTCCAGAACCATTGGCTCAGTGACAAGATATCATTGTCCAGGGAACAAGAAGTCTGGATGCAGGTGGTTCTCAGAGCTGGTTTATCAACAGGGGACTCAGGGGCTCTCACTCTCTGACTTCCAGATGTGAGGTGGTATGTTTTCATCACATGCTTATGGTTACTGTTACTCCAGACATCACATCCTCGCACACTGCCTTCCAAAGTGGGAAGAACTGACCCAGAAGCCAAGGATGTCGTCGGAAAGCATTTGAAACCTATAACAGATTTCTCCACTTTGATGCAACTTGACAGCCTGGGGTCCCCACTAGTATATGTGGTAAATGTGTTCATTTATGATTCCCTGTGCTCTGTGAGGGGAAATATTATATATATTATATATATTTATATATATTTTTTTTTTTTATTATATATATATATATTATATATATATATATATATATATAAAACTTTTCAAGTAGTTTTCTGGGTTTGCAACTTGGGATGTTTGAGACCACTTCAATGCAGGCAAATTTAGATGTATGCTTTAGCAGAAAGGGTAACCTGGGGTTATAAGTTGGCATATGCTATGGTTTGGATCTTAAGTGCCCCCAAAGGGCCATCAGTTGAAGGTGTGGTTAGCAGCCTGTGACAGTATTGTGAGATGGTGGTGAATTTAAACAGAGGGGCCCAGTGGAAGGAAGTTAGATCATTGGGGGCAGGTCCTTCGGTGTTTAAAAGGCACTAACTAAAACACAAATTAGCCTGGAAAGGGTTTATTTGGCAGGCTGTAGTCCATCACTGTGAGAACCTGAAGTAGCTTGTCCCATCCCATCCTTAGTCAAGAGCAGAGAGAAATGAACACGTACATCTTTAGTGCTCAGCTAGCACTTATACACACTTACACACTCCGAGGCCCCAAACCAGGAAACGATGCCACCCACTTTCAGCCTGGATCCGTCCACATCAAGTAAGGCAATTAAGACAAACCCTCACAGGCATGCCCACTGACAGCCTGATGGACAATGCCTCATTAAAATCCCTTCACGGTGATTCTAGGTGGTGTCCTGTTTACAAAGGGAATCAGCTCAGGATCGAGCCTAGTCCTCTGCCTTTGCTCACTGTCACTCTTGAGGTGAGCAGCTCTGCTCAACCCTGTGTCTGCACCCTGTACTGTTGCACCAGAGACCCCAATGCACAGAGCCAGCCGACCAGGGCCAAGGCCTGCGAGACCGTTCTTCTTCTTTTTCTTTTCTGTGATGTCCCTGTGGTGTGGGTATGGAGCCCCAGGCCTTTAACAGGCTCCGTAAGTCCTCTGCACCGCAAGCCCTTCGTGTGTCCTCTAAGTTGTTTCTCGGAGGCATTGCGTCTCAGTGACAGGAAGCTGATCACAGGAGCCTCTCAGAAGTCGTATTTATGTCTCCTGCTATTGTCTGGGGCTTATAAAATATCGATATCCTTGAAGAGGATTGTCTCCCCCGCCGAGCTAACTCTGTCAGTGGCATCCCATAGGTGGGGAAGTTTGTATCTTTTCCAACACAGCCTTGAGAGAATCTGTGAAATATTTTTTTGCCCTTATCTGTGTGGACACTGATTGCACTGGGAAAATAAAGCCTCTCTGAGAACACCTCTTGATAGAGGCACTAAATTTTATCATGGGGGCACATCTTAATATCTCATGTTTTTTAATCAGAAATACTATTTGGCTTGTTTTTGGTTTTGCTTCTGATTGTCCTTATCTAAACACTGTAAATATTTTTTTCTTTTAATCTGATCAAAACAGACCAAGCCTGAAATCAGAAATGATTGTTGTTTCTGTATTTTTGGAGTTCCGTATAAAAACGCTTTCATTTGTGTAAACCGTGCAGTTGGAAGAATGCTGCGGGGTGAAGAGATAAGCTTGACAGGGGAGGGACGGAAGTAGAAGTTTCTAGACTTCATCATGTTGTGAGCAGCCGCAATGAATGGGGCCTTTAAAATCCTGATGAATTCGCCGCTCCGGTTCAAAAGCTTCTAGGGTGAAGTATGCCTCTGGGGTGGGTGATCTGCTTCCCGGTTTGGGTGCCCGCCAGCTGGAGAAAGTGCTGTCTTGGCAGTCTGCAGCCAATCTGGAAGGGCAGGAACGGTGGAGCCTCCCGGGAAGGTGTTTTCTTGAATTCCTGCGCAGGCTCCAAGAACTCTGCCGGCACTGGAGGGCATGTCACAGCTGGTTGTGTGTTTGATTGGCTGCTGGACAGGAGCCAAGCACGTTGCATTGTTCTGAGTTTTTGACTGTTCACAGGGGACCCTTGAGAGGTGGGTATGGCCACAAGGCCTCCTGGAAGGTATTGTGACGAACCCCACAGAGACTTCTGCTTTCTTGGCTCCTTCCTTGTCACTCAAAGATCTGCGGCTCCTCCTGTAAGAAGGGAGGTTCAGCCTCAAATGGATTAGAAGCGGGTTTCCCTTGTTCTGCTCATGTTTTTCTTATTCCCATTCTCTGTGTCACTGAGATTCGAAATCAGAATCAAGTTATATATTCTCTCTTGATGAAATCTGGCTTCATTCGTTCCTGTGTACTTCAAAACCATGACTACAGACACTGGGTATAGTTTGAAATTATAGGAGAAGGGACCAGGGGAGACCCACAACAAATGAGAGGCAGGAAGGGAAGTGGGGAGAGTCTGTTGGGAAACTCTGGAGAAAGAGTCTAACTAATGGTTCATTCCAGTTCCTTCCACACTGTCCTGTGGAGTCAGACTCACAGGGGCTTGTGGAACATAACTGGAAAGGAATCTTTGAAAGATCTTTGGCCTTACTACAGATCCTGAGTTAAGATAGAGTTCACCTGAAGATGGATCTGTATCTCCCTAAATCTCATATACCGAAGTCCTCACCCCATGCTCTCAAAATGTGATTACTTGGGAAATAAGACCTCTAAAGAGGCAATTAGGAGTTCCCCTTTACAGCTGAGCACTCCATGGACACTTGTTCTCCACGCTTTGACCAGTTGTGAGTCTCTGTATTAACCGTTCTCCACTGTACGAAGACACTTCTCCGATAAGGATTGAGAGGCACGCTAATCTGTTGCTAGAGTTTTCCTGCCTTGCCCACAGTCAGGACAAATCTTTGTCACCTGCCAGTCCCACAGCCGCTCAGACCCAACCAAGTAAACACAGAGACTTATATTGCTTACAAACTGTATGGCCGTGGCATTCTTGCTAACTGTTCTTATAGCTTAAATTAATCCATTTCCATAAATCTATACCTGCCACGTGGCTGGTGGCTTACCGGCGTCTTCACATGCTGCTGATCATGGCGGCAGCTGGCAGTGTCTCCCTGCCTCAGCCTTCTGCTTCCCAGAATTCTCCTCTCTCCTTGTCCCCCACCTACTTCCTGCCTGGCCACTGGCCAATCAGTGTTTTATTTATTGACCAATCAGAGCAACAGATTTGACATACAGACCATCCCACAGCACTAATCCATGAGTACACAGACGTGTACTTAGGACACAGTTTAATGCTCTATCCCATCTCTCCCCACAAGGCTCAGGAGACGTGATGGAAGAGGAGCCAGGAAGACCATAAGATCCAGAGGTTTGGGAGGACTGGACATGACAGGGCCAATGCATTCACAAACTCACAGCAACCACAGTTACCTGCCTGCACAAGACCTGTGCAAGATCCAGCCAGTTAACATTCCAGCATGGACAAGAAGGGACACATGAGCTGGCACCTCTAGCTGATGAGCTACTGACAGCCATTGGTTGTGAGGGGAGGGACAATCAGTTTTCCTTAGGGGTGTAGTCCCTGGTAGGTTGACCAGGCTCCAGTGGATACCCCCTCCCCCGCCCACACAGGAGATTATGGGCAGCACTAGTTGGACTCATGAGTTATTTAAAATAAAGAGGAAATAAAGTTACACAGGAGACATTGAAGGAGATCTGGGAGAGTTGAAAAGGAGAGTGTGCGTGTGTGCATGTGTGCGTGTGCGCGTGCGTGTGCGTGTGTGTGTGTGTGTGTGTGTGTGTGTGTGTGTGTGTGGTGAGTGATTGAAATACATTGTAAATGTGTGAAATTCTCAAAGAATTAAACACACACACACACACACACACACACACACACAGCTAGGGAGACAGTTCAGCAGTTAAGAACACTTACTATTCTTATGGATGACGCAGGTTTGATTTCCAGCACCCACACTGGGCAGCTTACAACTGCCTGTAACTCTAGCTCCAGGAGATCTAGTGCCCTCATCTGGCCTCTGTCAGACTTCATGCACACAGCACATATACAGAAGCACAAATCCATAAGTAACAAAGTAATTTTTTAAGGTGATTCAGTTAAAATGAGACTGTTTAAGGTAGAATCGAATCTAGTATGGTTGGTGTCCTTATAAGAAGGGATCAGGATACAGATACATGAAAAGCTGTTGTGTGGATGCAGGAAGAGACAGCCATTTGCAAGCCTACGAGCCTGCAGAGGAAACTGAACCTTGACCCCCAATTTTTGAACACAATCACCATAGCTATAGGAAAACACATTAAAAAAATATTTAAGACAGTCTCCGCTGCTTTATGATGGCCAATGCAGCACTTACCTGGGAGGAATATGCACTTTCAAGATGCCCCTCAAGTGATTTTTGTTTTGTGTGCATGTGCACATTATGCAGTCATTATTTTAGAGTTTGAAAAAAATAAATTTGTATTAACTAAAGCTCTGTGCATTAGTTACTTTCCTCTTGTTGTGATACAATATCATAGCTAGGACAAATTATAGAAGGAAGTGTTATTTGGGCTTATGGTTCCAGCGGCTAAGGTCCACAATGGCAGAGAGAACACGGAAGCAGGTAGCAGAAATGGTGGCTGGAGCTGGAAGCGAGACCTGAGAGCTCACATCTTGAACAAACGAGACCTGAGAGCTCACATCTTGAACAAACGAGACCTGAGAGCTCACATCTTGAACAAACGAGACCTGAGAGCTCACATCTTGAACGGTGAGCAGGGAGCAGAGAGCAAGCGAACTGGGAACGGCACACAGCTTGGAGACGGCAAAGCCCTCCCCCAGTGACGTACTTCCTCCAGCATGGCCACACCTCCTAAACCTCTGAACAGCGTCACCAACTGGGACCAAACACTGAAACACGTGGAGGACTCTCCTATGGGGAGAGTCCTTCCACCACACTCGGTTTTTACATTTTCTTTCAGCAACCTATTAAACTGATCAGCCAGAGTAATAAAATAATTGAGAGGAGTGAGGAAATGGAAGCCCCAAGGGCTGTGCAGAGCCACTGTAGCCTGATGCACCCTGCAGATCCACACCGCAGGAGCTTTGTTTGCGTTTTGTTATAAACAAGAAACCAGAACTGAACAGCTGCCAAGTCCAGGCTCAGGGAGGATGCCCTGATCTAAGCATTGTACTTTCTGGACTCAGGTGCGTTTTGTATTGTCTTGCTTCCGCAAAGATAAACACACACTGGTGTCCTCAGGGGGAAATATACCAGTTCACGTGACAGCACCAAGGCCTGGCACAGGACGAGACACGTGCAGAGCCTGGGGCATAAGCTCTAAGGAGACAAGGTCATGCAAGTCTGGAACCTGTACTGACACAACCTGGAGAGCTGGTGCTCTGAGCACGGAATTTAGGCAGGTTCTCACTCACCGAGAGAGCCCTGCTAGGACTGCGTCAGCATTGGTAGAACATCTCTTTCTAGATGTCATGCCCTAATTATTGCTTGTCTCATCCTAGATGAAGCTCTGTCCTGTGTAACACAAGAAATGTACCCCACTTTTAGGACAGTGGGCTTGTTTATTTTTGCTGACGGGGTACGGGGCACCTTGACTGTGTCTGTGTGAGCCCAGGTGGTAGTGGGAACGTTCAGTTCCTGGAAGCTGAGCACCTCCAGTGTGTGCCAGGGCTGGCACCTGCTTAGTGCCCCAATCTTATTTCTATTGAAGGTCAAACACAGAAGCCTGCCCTTGACTACGGTCAGGTTCAGTGAAAGCCTGGGGACAGATGGGGACAATCCACTTCACCCTTTCTATGTGGCATATTTGCTTTTTCTCTGGAGCATCCACAGAGTTACCAACAAAACTGGAGATTGTGTCTGTTGAATTTCCTATTGATTGGAATTAGTTTCTCCTGCAAGTTCAGATTAAATCTAAGGATTATCTGCTCCAAGGACCAACCCAAAAGCATCTTTTTAAGTTCTTCAAATGTAAGTCAAATGACTGAAGAGCCGTAGCACACCAGAGAATCTATGAGTTGTCCCACCATGGGCACTGGGTTCCAAAAAGCCGGCTCATGCACTAGGGACAGGTCCCGATCCCACTGCCTGGGGGCCCCCTAAACAGTTCAAGCTAAACAACTGTCTTGCTTATCCTGAGGGAATAGTCCAGTACCATGGGGGTTCCACAGCTATTTGTGCAGCCTTGGTGCAGGGAGGAGGAGCTTGGACCTGCCTCAACTGAATGTACCAGGCTCTGCTGACTCCCCATGGGAGACCTTGCCTTGGAAGAGGTGGGAATGGGGAGTGGGTTGGGGGCAAGGCTGAGGGGCGGGAGGAGGGAGGACAGGTGAATCTGTGGTTAGTATGTAAAATGAATAGAAAAATCTCTTAATAAAAAAATACATATGAGGAAAAAAAAAAGAATCTATGAGTTGAAACTCTCATAGGTGGGGAATCTGGGCAACTGGTGTGAACTGACCAATCAAGACATCACAGCAGTGTGTTAGATAAACACAGGGAGGGGAGGGACTGACAATGATGGACAGACACAGGGGCCCATGTTCTCTCTGCTACTGCATGATTCAGACCGTGCAGGTGGTTCCCTTAAGGGGTCTATACCCCATAGGTATTCTTTACACACTAACCCTATGCAGGCCCCCTACTCAATGGCTGCTCAATAGGCTGTAGATTCATAAATTTTTCTCTTGGGAGATATCTTCTGCCCTGTCAGGTGAGAAGACAAGAGACTCAGAATTAGGAAAGCAATGTTTTAGTTGATTATATAGAAGTAACAATCCTTTTCTGTTCATACTGGTGCTTTGAACCTAAGTTGTGTCATTAATGCTGACAAACATAAATGGTATAATTATCCTTTTGATGCTTATTATAATTTCAAGATAGATCAAATAAATTTAGTATTTTGTTTCCACAAAACATTGCTGTTAATTTCCCCCCTTTTGCCTTAGGCATAGAGAAACTGAAGATGTCTCTGGAACTTGGGAAACACATGTCCCTTTCAAGGCTACCTTTGATTCCCTAATGTCATTTGTGCATAAACATGTTCTTAGGCCACCTTATGCATCATATCATTATGTGACCAAGGAGAACATTTAGCTCTTAATGTGTTCTTAGGGGGGTGTACCCCCGGCACAGTAGTGGAGCATGTGTTCAGTCCACCTCCACCTGCATGGATATCTATTGTTCCCTCCAGAATGTGTTTCAGTTTCCACCTGAAAGTGTTTGCAGGTCAAGGAATTAGTGAGGAGGTTTTTTAAGCCTTGTGTAAGAGTTTTCATAAGCATGGAATTTGAAACAATGTCAAGGGAAAATGAGTATTTCAAGTGACTGCCAAAAGGTGCGTTGAAGGAAGTTGGAATGAACCTTATTTTTCCAGCAGAGAGCACACCCGGGAAATCCTTTGAAGAAAGCAATTTAAATATCATCACAAAGTGAGACCAATAATGTGAGTCTTAAAGGAAATTAGCTATCCAGCTTTCCCTAAATATAACAAAGAGTAAAGTTTAAAATCTACTTGACAGAGATTCTGGTCTAAGGCATGTTCAGTTAGGAGAGCAATTAACTATCCAACCGTGTCTGCAACTGGAAAGACCTATGTCAAAGCGACTTTTCAGTCTTGAATTAGCTGGGACTGTTGATCACATGACCTATTTCAACTTATTTTATAGACATAATTACAAGAGATAGGTGATCCAAAAGTTGTCTTTGATGTCCCTTTTGTGGATGAATCTCGTATTTTCTACTCTAGGAGGGCGGTGCTGGTTTATATCTATATCTATATAGTATTTTTATTACTTCTTTGAGGATTTCATGCAATGTATTTTGACTCTTATCTCTTCTCAGATCCAATCCTTTCTCCTTTTCCAACCAACTTTGTGTCCTTTTCATTGTTGTTTTTAAAGCCATCACCTACAGTTGGTGCTGCCTGTATATTCTTGGATGGGCGGCCTTCCACTAGAGGGTGATCAACCCACCAGGGGCTGTTTTCTTAAAGAAAACTGATGGTGCACGCCTTTAATCCCAGCACTCGGGAGGCAGAGCCAGGCGGATTTCTGTGAGTTCTAGGACAGTATGGTCTACAAGTGAGATCCAGGACAGGCACCAAAGCTACACAGAGAAACCCTTTTTTTAAAAACAAAAAAACAAAAAAACAAAAAACCTCAAAAAGAAAACTGACTCTCCCTCTCCCTGTAGCTGCCAGTCACCAGTAGGTTCTGAGCTAAGAGTGAGATTGTGAGTCTACCTATTCCTACATGCTGGGAGCTTGAGCTTGTTCAGGTCTTAGTTTATCTATCGTTTTGTTTTCACAAATTCTATTTCAGGATCCATTGTTGGGACTGGTTTTGTCCAGTTTGTATCAGATTGTTGGAGAGTTGTTGAGCCTGTGGCTTCAGTTTCCACATCTATTGGCTTTTGTTGACCAGTCAGTGCATTTGAGTTTGGGTTCCTGACATCGTGATTCTTGGCAGAAGCGGTAGCGTTACAAAGTGACAAGGTGATGGCCTGTATCAGTGGGGAAAGATTCCAGAAAATCCTCGTTGCATAGCCTCAGACAGTAATGACGTTTACTTATGGACAGGGCAGGCCTCGGGCTCTTTGAGCCTGTGGTTCAGCAACACCGCTGATCACGTCAGGCTCTGTCTGCTTTCAACCACTTGCACTGGCTGCCTTTTAAGCCTACTCTCTATCTTGTTGAGTCAATTTCAGACAAATTCTAGCCTATTTGATTTGTTTTTGGAGGAACACAAAAGAAATCTCCTCACTGGCAGGTGAGGTCAGCTTAGGCCAGATGCCCAGTGGACCTGAAAATTGTGGTTGGGTGCGTGCGGTGTACTGCTTGACCTGATTCTTTCTCTGGAGGAATTGGGTTTCCACAGCTGGCAAAGCCATTGCTTTTCCAGTTTTAGAGTCCAAAAGATTTGCAAATGGAGGTCGGAACAGCTTGCAGGTGTCAGTTCTCTCCTTCTACCACGTATGTCCCGGGAGTTGAACTCATGTTGTCTGGCTTGGCAGCAGGTACCTCTATCTGCCGAGTCACCCATCTTCCCAACTCTCTTTGCTTTTTCAGATACCGGTCAGCCTGCAGTGAGTTGATCTCTTGTTAGAGTTTTGGAATGATAGTGAGTGACGCTGAGCAGCTTTTGTAGACTTGTCTTCTATTTTCATAGCCGCTTTTGTTTTCTGTGGTGCTGGGAATCAAATGGAGGGCTCCGTTCTCTCTGGACAATCACGGTGAGCTGTACCTCCAGCTTTCACTGTCTTCTCTGGAGCGATGTCTGTCTAGGTCATTTGCCCAGTTTATCTGGGTTATGTGTGGTGTTTGTGTGTGGGTGTGTGTTGAGTTGCTTATCTAGTCTGGATATACACGTCTTGTGAGATAAACACTTTTTTATTTACAGATATTTATTCGAATTCTACAAGTGGTTTTTCTACTGTGTCAAATGCTCCTTTTGCTCCACAGAGTTTCTTACTGTTGACAGAATGATTCCCATTTGCCACACTGTGCCTTCATGGCTTGTGCATTTGAGGTCATATCCAAAGCCTTTGCTTATCCCAATGTCCTGTAATATATCCCACTAGGTTGTGTTCTAGTATTTTGCTTGGTTTAGTATAGTTTTAAACAGAGAAATCCTTCTTTTTCCTTATTAGCACACATATGATGCAATCCAAGTTGCACTATAAATCTCAGCAACCCTCATTTTCATAGGTAGTAGCTTAAATGGTGACACGTTCCAGTAGTCTGTACGCACACAAGGCCTCAAAACAGACATTTAATAAAACATCTGAAGCAATATCTGTATATTCTCATTCCTTCTAATGTAAAATTTATATGCTTTGCTATTCTAAGTGTAGCTTGAAATGAACTGATGTTGAGAATAGATGAAAAATCTTGACAAGGAGTAGATTTCTTTTAAATGAAAACCTCTTGAACATGATTTTACCTGTTTTAAGAATGAATCATAGCATTTATTTTGAGTCAACAAACTTTACAAATATATAGACACAGAGGCTCATGGGAAAAGTAAAGCTTGCACTATGCCTGGAGGATAATAAAGACTTATCAAAGAATAGAGGAGAAATAGAAAACCTTCCGTGCTTGACATCAGCAGGAGTGGCCTACAAGTGGGAAAGATGAGGTAGGTCTTAGTTAGGATTTCTGTTGCTGTGATAAAGCACTATGGCCCAAAAGTAACTTCAGGGGGAAAGGATTTACTTGGCATACATATCCTGGGTCACAGTCTACTGAGAGAAGCAAAGGCAGGAACCCAGAGGAAGGGTTCCAGTCTTCCATGACTGGATCGGGAGTCATGGAAGAACACTGCTTTCTGGATTACTCCTCGTGGCTTGCTCAGCCTGCTTTCTTATACCATCCATGACCACCAGCCCAGGGTTGCACCACCTCCAGTGAGCTGCCCCCCTACATAAATCAATCAAGAAAATGCACAAATGTGGGCAGTCTTTCTTATTTGAGAGGTCTTTTCCCCAAATGATTCTAGCTTCTGTAGGTTGATATAAGACTAACCAACACAAACTATTTGAAGGGAGTTACTGCTGCATCACAAGAAGTTGTTAGGTCAATGGTGGCAGGTAATAACTGGCCTTAAAAATCAAGCCAAGAAGTTTGGAGTTGGTAAACGAGGGTGTTAACAGATGCTTTGGATTGTTAATATTTGGTGTTGCATGATAAACATACTCTGGGAAGAAGAATATGATGGTGAGTGGCTGGTCAGGTAAGGGGTGATATGAATAGGCAGAAGAGCACACAGCACCTTGCTCCACAATGTGCAGCTCTTTCCCCAGCCTGCTAATTAGTGTCTAGTGAAGGCACTGCTCTATCTTTTAGAGACCTGACCTCATCTTGAATCTTCTCTAATTTTGAGTCCACGAAGTCATTGGCCAGTTGAAAGTGTTTTTCTCATCAGACTTATCTCTGTCTGTCTCCTGTCCTTGGCTGTGGCCTGGGCCACTTCAAAATAGTGTAGTTGGGCTGAGAAGTTGAGTTGAGAGAGGGATGACAGGTACAGTTATTATGAAGTGGTGATGGGATATCTAAATGGAGATGTCTTTAGATAATTAAAATTATCACCTGTATGCATAAAGGATCCTGAAGTCACCTACTGAGTGGCAGTTGTAGACTCATTTATTGAAGGGGCATCCATAAAGGGAACATCGATCCTTAAAGATGTCTTAATATAAAGGGTTGTTGTAATGGTTTGAATATGACAAACCCTGTAGAATCATGTGTTTGCATACTTCATCCCCACTTGGTGGTTCTATTTCAGGAGGCTGTGAAATCTTAGGGCTTCAAACCCAGCAGGCTGAGGTAGACCACTGAAGGTGGGGTTTCTCCTTGGGGGTGTGTTATCCTTGCCCGCTTCTTGTTTCACTTTCTGGTTCTCAGCCCGCTGTGATATGAATAGCCTTTGCCACATATTGGAGAAATTATTTTGGCCACTCCATGTAGTTAAAAGGATATTTATTTAATGGCATAACTCACAAATTAAGTGAAAGGTAGGTCGCAGGGTCTGGGGAAGGTGTATCGCAATCCAGCGGTGTTCTCCGGAGCTCTGCACAGTCCACCTTCACCATTCAGCGTCCCGGCACAGAGACAGCGCACAGAGAGAACGCTGGCCCATCCAGTTCTCGGGTCCCCAGGCGCCTCCCCTCGCCCCACCTCGTAGGCGTGACAGTTGCCAGAGTCTCAATGGGGGTTGGAACTTCCAGATCCAAGCTGGAATGGCTACCCACTACAGCCACACACTCCCCTTGCCTCGAACCGAGCTTCTTCATTACCATACCTCTGCTGCTGTGATGGCCTGGAACTCTCTGAAGCCTCCTTAAGTTGTTCCGTTCACTGTGGTAACAGTGACTCAAAAGCAACTGTACAACTGTGTATAAAGGAGCAAAGTTCTAGAGAGTAAGTGAGGAGAGAATATAAAATGTGTAGGTCTATTAAGAGTATAAGAAAATTAAAGCAATGGAAATGTGTAATGTGATAAAAATAAGAAAAAAAATCCAAGTAACAGTATGGATAAACCTGAGGGCATTTTTTTACGTTAAAGAAGCCAGGCATAAAAGGACAAGTACTACATGATCTCAGTTAATTGTAGACTCTAGGTAGAGAGTAGAATGGTGGGTACCAGAGGCTAGAGGAGCAGTGGATTGGAAGATGATTAGGGAAGGGTACAAAGATTCATTTAGAGTTTTGACATTCATTTATGTTGCTGAAGTTTTTCTGGTCTGCCTGGCTCATGGTCAGGACAAATCTTTCTCACTAGCATCCCCCAAGTAAACACACAGAAACTTATATTACTTATAAACTGTATGGCTGTGGCAGGCTTCTTGCTATCTGTTCTTATCTCTTAAATTAACCCATTTCTATTGATCTATAAGTCACCACGTGGGGTGTGGCTTACTGGTAGCTTACATCTTGCTACTCATCGTGGTGGCTGGCAGTGTCACTTACTCAGCCTTCTTCTCTCCAGCCTTCTCCTCTCTCTTGTCCCGCCTACACTATACTTCCTGCCTGGCTACTGGCCAATCAGCGTTTTATTTATCAGTCAACCATAGCAACATATATTCACAGCATACAGGACATCTCACAGCACATTTAGGGTTTTTTTTGACATCTGTTACACAACTTGGAGACTGAGGTAATAGTGTTGTATATATTTCAACTTGGCAAGAGGAAAGACTTTTAATACTTACACACAAAAAATCAGCATGTAAAGTGATTGTTGTATTTATTAGCTTTATTTAATCATTCTATAATATACACTTTTATTGAAACACCATATTGTGATGGAATGGAGTATTGCATCATTATATATATACATATGTATATATCTATTCATATATCTATGTAGATATATATGCATACATACATATATATATATTTATAGATATTATTCACAATTTTGAAAACTTACCCAGAAGATATGCTTTTGGGAAGTAAATATACTTGCAGATGACTTATGAAAATATTTAAAAATAGATGACAATAAAAATCATACAAGTAATTTGAATGCACATTCTAAAAAGAATATGTCCAAATGGCCATAACCATATGGAAAACATTTCTTTCCTAAGACATCATTGTGAGAAGTCCAATGTAAAGCATCAAATGGCTAAAACTGCAGAGCTAAAGTTATCAAATGTTAGTATATGTTAGTATATAGATCCCCTTGGTCTTATAATTTTATTCTTATTGACTAACACACACACACACACACACACACACACACACACACACACCCCTTATAGACTATATAGAAGCATTATTTTTTAGGAACTACCTAAATATCCACTAATAGTAATATGAATTGTGAGTGAACAGCATGTGTTGCCATGTAAATGAATGGACCATTGTTGCACCCGGAGGCAGAGAGGCATCTCACCACTGGATCATTGGAGAGATAAGCCAAGGGCTCCCATGGCGTGGCAGACATGTGAGACCATTCATAAAACATGACAAACACGGCAAAAGAAACTCCAGCTTGGGTATAGGGAGGAAACAAGATAACTCCAGGGAAGAAGTGTGCCTGGAGACTGAAGAGGGCCTGTGGGAATGCTTGCCAGGGTGTCCGCTATGTTCTGTTTCTTGTCTTAGGCTGTAGTTACACAAGTGTTTCCTTTGTTATGATTTGTTTATTTCATCCTTACGTGCTTTACTGTTTATGAAAGGAGGCAAACACAAACAGCACTTCCTGGAGACTTTCCCAAGAACAATTTCAGCAGTATCAGCGAGGCAGAAGCAGGCCAAGGCAGGAAAGCCTGGAGGGGAAGAAGGAGCACTTCCCAGGTAAGTTTGCTGTGAGAAAAACAGAGAGGAAAGAATTGCTCCTTTAGTTATTGTGGTCCATGATGAGCCATCAGACAAAACCTCCATTCAGGAACAGGAAAGCAGCAGTTTGTCCTATTTTTCCTTTCTGGATGCCTTTTCAGAATATTCCAACAATGAGTGATTCTGCCTCTTACTTGATTGTTCTCATTGCACAAACATTAAGTGGAGGGTGAAGTAAACTCTCCCAGGCAAAGTTGTTTCCTTAGTCTTGTTTATTCCACGTGACAACGCAGATTGAAAGGAGGGGGAACAGGGCACATCTCTGCCTCACAAAGGGAAGACACTTGCAAAAGTCTTTTGTTCTCCTTTATATGACGGCTGAGAAGATTTTATGTTCCTAGCATAGCACAGACTTCTCAGTGGGCGGGGAGACGGCTGTTTTCTATGGAGGCTGAAGTGCCTCTTCCCTGGTGGTGGCTGGAAATACAGCCTTGGCACTGATTAAGAGAGAACTTGTGTGAGAGGTCCCCACAGCTGTGAGGATGCCTCTCATCTGGACTGTGGGGCCCACTACCACATTTCAGCCTCAAAAGAAAAGAAAAGGCAGAAAGGACTAAGAAGTGCTACTGCTGTAGTGATTTAGAATTCTGTCTCAGTCTGGACAGAGAAACACAGCAGATCACAAACCAGAAGCGTCACAGGCCACCACAGAAAGGAGCTGAGTCTGGAATGAAGTATAATTCTACTGCCTGAACACAAAATTTTTTAAAATTCATAGTCTTTCGGGGTTGGAAAATAGCTATAACTACTGTGACTTTGCTCATAGAGTCAGGAATAATGAAGAGTTATAGAAATCCAATCAGCTTTCATTTACATATCTCTGCAAAATGTAACCCTATACACTGCATCTGATGAAATAGTCAAAACATCTGATCAGACGATAAATGTCCCCCCTTGGCCTAGGTGTTTGAACACTTGGTCCCCATTGGTAGCACTGTGTGACGGGGGGACAACTGATAGAGAAGTACAGTATTGGGGTGCACCGTGAGAGTTCTTACTACACCCTACTTCCGGTTCACTCTCTTTGCTTCCTGTTTGTTTTTGAAGATGTCATCTCCCAGCTTCCTGCTCTGGCCGCCTGCTGCCATACCCCCTGCCATTATTGATTTTCCCCTGAAAACCACAAGCCCAAATGAACTCTTTCCCCATCTGTCACTTTTGGTCATAGCATTTATCACAACAATAGAAAAGCACCTAAAGCATTGGCCGAGGAAGGTCATTACTGAATTTAGTATGAAAGTATTGTGAATTTACTTTACCAGTTTCTCCTATGGAAATGCAATGATTACATTCCATCAAGCAAGTTGGGCTTCCTTTCTCAGCATAAGGAAATGAGAACTGCACTCCAACGTGTAACTCGTAAATTCATGTAATTCAAGATACCTGACTGATACGCAGCTTTCAGATAAAAAGTTAGATCTCACATAAATCTATGCAACAGATAAAAATACACACAACTATTGTGTTCCTAACATGAGGAAGGTCATGAGGGCAGGGAGAATTTGCTACAAAAGTATCCAGTGTAGATCTAACCCCGAGAATTCTTAGTACGTGCAGTTTGTACTGATGGTGTTTGATTTCCAGTCTATTCTCATATATTGATATTGAGAATGCTGGGAATTTGTGCACTACTCTTTCTGAAGACTGATGTCACACCATTGTTTCAGGGAGCCTCATTTTTGTTGCTTACTCCTAACTTGGGAAGTCTCCAGTAAGGTACAATAATGATTACTCCAGCTGTTCCCCAAATCTGATGCTCTAGTGGGGAGCAATTTTTTTTTGTTGTTGAGCGGCAGAACAAAGACACAGTCACCACAATCTCTGACTTACCGGGGCATGACTTGATTTTATTTGTAGTGACCAGTAAATACATTTTATTGGTCTAATCTAACTATTCAATGTGTTTGCATAGTTGAGTAGGTATTGTCGTTTGAGTTGGTACTTCAAGGTTTTGAGGTGCTAAAGCAGATGTTAGATGTGGTAGAAGGCCATTAGCCCAGTCTGGATGTCACTGCCTCAATTAGTAAACAAGATGGCAACAAAGACATATGAAAGGTTGATTGCACTAACAGTGCTCAATCCATCTACCTCTACCTTACCACATGATTCTTTTATTTTTATTTTATGCATGTGAGTGTCTGTATGTATGTCTGTGTACCACATGCACGCAGTGCTCACAGAGGCCATAAGAAGACCTCAGATCCCTTGGAGTTACAGATAGTGTGAGCAACCATGTGGGTGCTGGGAATCAAAGCTGGATCCCCTGCAAGAGCAGCCAGTGCTCTTAACTGCTGACCCACCTCTCTGGCCCCTTACTATGTAGTTCTTCAGTGCCTGCTGGGCAGGATGGGTGGTCTTACACCTTCAGTGATCTTACACCTTCAGTGATCTTACACCTTCAGTGATCTTACACCTTCAGTGATCTTACACCTTCAGTTTGGCCTGAACATCGGACTCACACTGGATTATTGGCAGATGTGACCCAAGCAGAGGCATAAATGGATGCTTAGTGACTGCTCACTTTCTTGCTCCTCTGTGAATGGCATGAAGATTCACCCATCTGGCTTGCTCATGGATCAGAGCTGAGCTGTTCCAGATCTCCCAGTCAAGGGTGTTATGATCAGCCATTGGCAGCCACTCCCAGATACCAGGGGGAACTCAGCTGTGTCGGACAATCTGGGCTGAACCCAGCCTAGATCAGCAACCCAGAGGCCCCTGGGCAAATTAAATTTTGGCTGTTTTAAGTTGCAGAGGTTTGAGGGGGTTTGCCACCTAGCATTCTTGGGGACAACTGATAGAGATGGTTAGCATCTGTTTTTTTTTTTTTAACCCAAACCATGTATATTATTTGCAAAGCATTTTCTTAAAAAATATTTTTATTTTATAATTAACTTAATTTCACATATCAGCCATGGATTCCCCCCCCCGTCCTCCCTGTTTTTTTTTTTTTTTTTTTTTTTTGTTCAGTTGGTGGTATAGCGCTTCACAGACTCATCCATTTTCCTCATCAGTGGGTCAGAATGGGCCAGAGAGGAACTTCATGGTATTTGAAGGCTAGCTGCTTGGAAGGACAAGACTGTAAATTAGAAGAGCTTATGATAATAAAGATTCTTTACTGGAATAAACTTCAATTAGCCTTGAACGCTCCCTGCCCCATGTCTGTCTCTCCCCTTCCTTGTAAAATGTGTTTTTTAGCAAAGGATTCTGCTGAGCTAGTTTAGCAAGAATATTCACCCTTGACATCTGATTATCCTTGACATCTGTTCCTGTCATTGATCAAGTTTCTCATCCACTATCATCCTTCAGTCTGGACTTCCTGGCCTGAACTCAGCAAGAATCTTATCAGGCGGGTTTTGTCAGGATCTCTCTCACCTGCTGTTGTGGTTTGAATGTGAACTATCCCCCAGGCTGTATGCTTCATGGATTTAAACACCTAGTCTACAGCTAGTTACGCTGTTGGGGAGATTATTGAACCTTTAGGAGTTAAGGCCTAAATGGAGGAAGTGGATCTCTAGGAGACAGGCCTTGGAGATTATAGTTCATCATCATCCCTCTACTTCCTGGTCCAGAAGTGTGCAAATGTGAGCAAGCTCTCTACTACAGCTGGGAGATGTTCCTTCTACCATGCTTTTGCTGCCATGACTGACTGTGTCCTCTTAACTTTGAACCAAAGTGTGTGTGTGTGTGTGTGTGTGTGTGTGTGTGTGTGTGTGTGTATGTGTGTGTATTTACCATAAACTGCTTTAGTTGGGTTATTTCATTATAGCAACAAGAAATAACTAATATAGCAATTGCATTAGTTGCCTTTATGTTGTTATGGCAATTTAACACACACACACACACACAGAGATAGAGAGCATCTTACAAGGAGAAAAGATTTGTTTTGGCTCAGTTTCAGAAGACTCAGTCCATGATCTCTTGGCCTCGTTGCTTTGGGCCTGTGGTGACATAGTACATCCTGGTGGGAGCATATGGTAGAGGAGGTCTGTTCATGTTTTTGATATCTAGAGAGTGAAAAGAGAGGGTGGAAGCCAAATTTCCAATAGCTTCTTCAAGGGTACTCTCCTCCAGGATCTTGCTTCATTTCATTAGGCCCCAACACTTAGATGCCACACTTCCTGAGGGGTGGGGATGAAGTCCTCAGTGCATATGCATTGTTGACATGGCCAAGCTCATATCAAGGACTCCAGTGCCTCAGACCCATAGGAATGGCAAGGCTTTCTTCAGGTCAGTCCCAGTGGAATGGTAAGGCCGTCCAGTGGTCTGATACAAATGTTGATATTTTAAGATTCCTAGCTTTAAGAAAGATGATCAATTCCATTGTGGTAATTGTACATTATAATATGCAAGTACGAATATGTTTACATAGGTGGATTTCATTTGCTTTAAATTACTGTGTGTGTGCCCATACATGTGCATGCATGCAGCACATATGTGTGCTACAGTATGCATGTAGAAGTCAGAGAACAGCTTGTGGGAGTCAGTTCTCTCTTTCTGGCATGTGTGTCCTAGGGATTAAACTCAGATCATCAGGCTTGGTGGCAGGTGCTTTTATCTGCTTAGCCAACCCTTGGCCTCTCGTGCTGGTTAATGTTAATACTGGACAGACATAGCCTCAGGAGTGGCCACAGATCCATGGAATGGAGTTTAGAGCCACTAAACTTTCTCCTTAAAGTCTAAAGAGAAAAAAAAAAAAAAAGAATGATATTAATGTGAGTGAGAGGGATGCTGGGAGCTAAGGTGAACCTCATGTAATGTGAACGTATTACCAAGCAATCAGTGTTCATTTGCTCTTTGCTCTTAACTGTGGATGTGATGCACTAGCTGCTTGAGATACTTATTGCCTTGGCTGTCCTGAAATGATGTATTATAACTTGGAATTGTAAGCTAAATAAACCCCTTTGTTTCCCATATAGCTTTTACCAAGATATTTTAACACTACAGTGAGATTCTTATCCAGCATCAATACCTTCATTCAGAGCTCCATGTATTCATCTGAGATAAAGTGATCAGGAAGACCAACAGAAAAAAAAAAAAAAAGCAAATTAGCTTAAAAAATAACACCCCAAAAAATAGTGTCTGTGTGACTGGACTCACGAATCACCTTCTTTATAAGATTCTGGGGTGTGTCATAGCTCCCTTCCACAGCTGGGCCATTTGGCAGTGTGAGGTTTGAGGTGACTCACCTGAAAATTGAGCTAAAAGCAGACTAAGCAAGCTGGCTCACCCAAATGACACACGTACTATGTGAGGCTTTCTGTAGGTAAAATGTGCCAAGATGGTCTGCCTCCTGCTCACAGCTACTTTTCTTCCCTCAAGACTGACCTATTTAGAAAATTTAGAAACTTCCATCTCATGATCTGATTTAAAAATGTCTGCATGATGATCGCTTGTGGGCAATAAGCACTACCAATTTGTGCGACATGAGCCACATACATTTGTCCCTCACAGAAATGGCTGGAGATACGTCCAAAAGCAGGACATTGTCTCTGGAAAGCGTGGGATGGCATTGTTAAAAGCTGGGAATTTGGGTTCCTTCCTTTAATGTTTGATGTAGCAAATGTTAAATAAAATCTTTTAAATTAAATGAAACATTAAATTAACTGTAAAAAAGCAAATGAAATAAGGCAAGGAGGGTTTGGGGCTGCCTGATATCTTCAGAAATCCATGTGTGATTCATTAGGAGGCCGGACATGTCCAGCTAGGGGACATGTCCTCAGAAGGGGAAATGCATGCTCTTGATTCCCTCAGGATTATGTGTAGCTCAATAACACGTGAATATGTGGGACTGGAGATTTCTGGCCCAAGCAGAACGCTTCCAGTGAGGAAGATGCCTTCTAGACACACCTGTTTCTTCCATTCTATGAGGTAAGCAGTGGACTGGGCCATTTATCTGGTACTGTTCAGGAGGCAAACAGAAATCAAACCCATAAATGAAACCAGACCCCAAACTAATCTGTAGAGGCCATCACTAGCCAGAAATAGCCTCAGGAATGGCTATGTATATATGGAGTGGGGCTTAGAGTCACCGAGTTTAACATCTAAAGAGCAAAAATTTAAGAACAATATTAATATGAGTGAGACGGATGCAGAGAGCTAAGGTGAACCTCATGTAGCATGGAAATATTACCATAAATGTCTCAATGTGGTATCGTGAAAGATGTTCTGAAATTTGAAAGGACAAAGAGGAAGTATTCATTATAAACATTCTCCAGGAGACAAAGAACTAAACGGAAGCATTTTTTTTTTTATTTCAACAAAGACTCCAGAAAATGTTGAAAAGTGTGAGAATAAGAGGGATTCAAATGAGAGACAGCTGAGAGGAAGGGAGGGATGTAGGTGGGCTGGGAAGACAGGGAGAGAGGAGGAGAGAAGACAAATGTATACCACGCCTCGGATGTGGCAAAAAGATAGTAAAGCGATAGTTGATTTCAAATTTGCACGAGAAAGACTAAAATCAGAATGAGGAGTGTTAAAATGGAAACATTTCTTCTATAACACAATGAACCATGATGTGGAAGATAATTGTAAGTTTTCCAGTATCCAAGCATCTGGATGAAGATGATAAAGAGAGGTGTGTGTGTGTGAGTGTGTGTGTGTGTGTGTGTGTGTGTGAGAGAGAGAGAGAGAGAGAGAGAGAGAGAGAGAGGAAGAGAGAGAGAGAGACAGACAGAGAGACAGAGACAGAGAGATACACATAGACAGAGAACAAGAGGCAGGCAGAGATAAAGAGAAACAGAGAGACAGACAGACAAAGACACAGAGACAGGAGAATGGGAGAGATCTTTGGTTTGTTCTGGAATTCTGGGATATAAGGAAAGCAGCATGTTGAATGGAATGGTGCAGAGAAGAGCATGGGACTCCAATACATTCCTCTAAAATAGTAACTGCAAGAAGAAATGAGATAGCTTGGGCATGGTGGCTCGTGTTTAATCCTAGCACTTGGGAAGCAGATGCAGGATGATCTCTGTGAGTGCTAGTCTTTATAGAAGAAGAAGAAGAGGAGGAGGAGGAGGAGAAGGAAGAGTTGGAAGAGAAGGAGGAAGACTCATAATTTTAAGTAAAGAAATAAAATTTCCTTAACAATTTGTTCTTTATTTGGTTCATAGTTATGTGAGAATATAACCAGTCCATTTTCAAATACTAGCTAGCAAAATTGTGTACTTTCGAAGCTAAGAGAAATTATAAACAAAAATCTAAATTTTAAATGGTTCTACCTTAATAATATGAAATTATGAATATTAAAAATTAGGTACAATTAAATCAACTATTGTGATCATAGATGTGAAATCAGTAGAATAGGTCGTGAGCTCTGATGGAGAGAAACTGAGGACGATCTCTGACGCTGACCTCTGGCTTCTACACACACACCCTTCTGTTAACCGCTTAGTACTTGTCAGACCAAATGCTATGCTGTGGCAGTGGTTGTGTTCAAGTAACCCGGATTTTGGGATATGCCAGAGAGGCTCTAAAAATGTTCTCTTTAAGTGAAAAGATGCACATTCTAAGCAAAGAACGAATCTCTCCTCTCTCTACCATATTGTGTGGCTGTTAAACTCAGGTTAATTTCTCATTCTGCCTAATTTATAAATTACATATAATTTTTTTGTAGATATTTAGATACAGGGAAAACAGTATTTATATGGTTCAGTACTGCCTATGGTTTAAGGCAACCACTGGGGTCCCTGACCTGTGTCCCCATAAAAAAGGAGGTACTACCTTGTCTGCATATCAACAACTTGAACATCCTCACACTGAGATACAGAAACCCTTGTTTTTGGAATTCCTTTCCCGCCAGTATCTTCGGAGGAGTTTTTTCCGGTGCTTTTCTGTGTGTCACTTGCACCTTAATATGTGGGAGTGACTCACATTTCTCCACCAGAACTCTTTGCTGCCTCTCTGCTGGTTTCCGGCACTTTTTCCGCTCTCTTCCCCAGGAATTCATCTGGTGCCCGCGGCCGAGCAGTTTAGCTGCCTGTTTGCTGCCCTAGCTTCTGCTGGGAACGGTGAATGCTCTGAGAACCTTCTCTTCTGCCCTAAGGAGTTGATCAAAGCAGTTGAGTATGTAGGACAGTTATCAGTGCTGTTTTCATTATGCAGAACCAGCTGCCGGCTGGGAGGGGACCAGGGTTCCACCACTATAGGCAGACAGCACAGTCTTTGGAAATGTTTGCCTTTTCCTTGGGTTCCTTCAGCTCCATCAGTATTTCCTCAGGTGATCTGATGTCTCTTAATGTCAGATTTTAAAAATTAAACTTCGTGCTGATTTTTGATATAGGGTAGGTCTCTCGTAGGTAGCCTACACTGGTTTCCAACTTGCTATATAGCCAAGGATGACCTTGTTCCTTGCCTTGATCTTCTTCCTTCTACCTCTCAAGTGCTAGGATTATAGCTGTTCAGTACCTCCCTGGCCGAAGAATCTTCTTTTAGAGCTTTACTTTCTGCAATATAGAGAAAAACGTCTTTATCTCTGTCACCATGGTAACCGACAATGGCCTACTGAGCTTCTCTGGCTACAGCTATAAAGAATATCTGGAGATGGGATACATTTAATCACAGCTGTTGTGGAATTCAAGGATTTGGGTTGGAATTGTGAGTCTATTTCTGACTCCCAATTGGGAAGCCGTGACAACTAAATATTGCAGATCTAGGCTCTGTATTAACTGCATGCACTACAAGGTTGTATATGGCTAGGTGTCTCCCATAGTTTTAAACAAACTGACATTTTTTGTTGTTTGCTAAAAATCAGACCCTGACAACAGCTTGTTTTAAATGAAAAGGAGAGGGAGTGGAGAACCATCATATATTGAATTTCTGAATGTCTCACACATTACGTACTTAACCCTTTTACGTATCTCTGCGGTAGATCTATTTAACATTAAGGAAAAGGTCTGAGGATGGTGAATGCTGTGTTCAAGATCACAGGGAGGTGAGTGGTGGAGTGATCCTCTCACTTCTAATTCTTAAATTTAAACTATGAGATAACATAGGCAGTTTGCCCTCCTCCCCCATTTCATCTAAATTCCACACATTGCCTGAAGAGTTTTCTTTTCTTTTCCTTTTTTTTGAAGGAAAGGAGGGTTTATTTTGGGTCACAGTTGGAAGCTACAGTCCATCATGGTAGGGACAGCATGACAGTCAGGAGAGGAGATATCAGTTGTTCATACTGCATCTACAGTCAGGAACCAGGGAGGGATGGAGACCAACATTCAGCTCGTTTTCTTCTCTTTGTCCAGTGCTGTACAGATCCTCATCCGTGGAACAATGCCAACCACCTTCACAATGGGTCTTCTCTTCTTCATTAAATACTCCTGGAAACATCTTCATAGACGCACCCCGTGTATCTCCATGATGGTTGTAAATCCAGTCAGCTGACAATGAAGGGTAACTACCACACAATCCACAAGCAGCTTGCACTAAAATAGTACACTTTGAGATAAACAGCCCTTAGTTAGGAGTGAAAATTCTGGGTGAAATATTAGAATTTAAAAACTTTTACATGCTATTTTAACCTCAGCAGGGTAATATAGTTAGTAACTCCTGACAGTGATGGGTATTACGTGTTGTAAAGTAGGTAAAAGAGCTTTGAGTTACAGGGATCAGTTCTGCAAACAACTGAATAAACCAGTTAAAATTTGTTCCAACTTGAGCTGGCATTTTCATTCCCGAGAAACACCTCGGATATATGTTACATGCAGGAAACAGCTCCACCTGGAAGTGTTCTCAGCGGCATCGCCTATGATGTCAAACAAGGTGGGCGCTTCCCCTGGATCTCCCCTGCTTCTGTTTCTCTTTCGCTGTTTGCTTTCTGCATTCCTCCCCTCTCCAGTCTTCTACCTTTTCACCTTTCTGGTCTGTTCTTTGTACTTCTTTCCTTTCCTTCCTGTTTTTCTTATTCTCTGTGACTTTTTTTCTCATCCTCCATCCTTGTACAGTTTTGGGGTATGTGTGTGTGAGAGAGAAGGAGGATGAGAGAGAGAGAGAGAGAGAGAGAGAGAGAGAGAGAGAGAGAGAGAGAGAGAGAGAGTTGGGTTTTCTTTAATGAAAAAGCAATATGCTCTTGAGAATCTAGAAAACGTAATATGTCTTTAGGCATTATCTTTTGTCACCGTGGATCTTTTGCTCATCTGTAGTTCACACATGCTCCTCTCTCCCTCATCCTAAAATTCCACTCTATTTTTTTTTTTTTTGGTTAGAAAATATTTTTCTCTTCTTTTATCACCTTTCATTTGCTAATTTCTCACCCCATTATTTATATCATACCCAAGACAGTGACATTCGCCACGGGGTCATTTCAGTTACAGCATTGTCTTAACCAAGGAGGGTGAATGTTAATCATTGTAATTATCAGTATGTGATTTCCAGTGCCAAGAGTGCCCAGGAGGCTGCTAAGGAGGAAGTCCACCAGATGATAGCCGGAGAAAATTTATTCCTTCCCTGTGTGGTTATAATTTAAAAGTGAGAGTGAGCACAACACAGATAAATAGAATTATTAGTTGGTGTCAAGTATTATAACGTTATAAGCAGTGAATAATGTCCTTGCCCGGAATTTCCTTCCAAGGTGTTTGTAGGCAATTTATAGTCCAGCTAGGCCACTTCATGCAGCTTAGAATTGAGTGTTTCTGTTTTAATGGCCTCTAGTATAAGAACAAATCTAAACGTATTAACTCTTACCCCACTAGCCCTTAAGATGTGAAAACCATCACCCTGACTTTAGGAAGCAGTAGAGTAACCACACATTTGGGAATTGTGGCTAAAGGGTTAAATAGGAAGAGGGTTTGGTTGCTAATCTACAGTCCTCTTGGGCTGAGTTCCAGCGGGTGATTTAAAAGGAAATATTCTCATGTTAGGTTGCTGAGCCACTTGCTTACTCCATGGCTGCCTCAGTTTGGCTCTGCCTTGACCATGGCATCTGTAGATCCCACCAAATGGCTAAATCAGCCATTACCTCCCCCATCTGGAAACCGCCAGGGCTGCTTTTGTATCTTCTGAATGGATAGAATATCCATCTCTTCATATTTTAAAGATAATGGGATGGGGACGGCAACGCCGGGCGGTAGTTTGCTTCTCTTGCAGCACCTTTCATGTGTGAATCACAAAGCGCCCCGCACACCATAACCTGGGGCTTGCGGCTCTCCGCCGAGGCAGCTCCATTATCCCTGTTTTACAGGCGGCCATGAAACAGCTCCAGGGAGCTTCAGTGGAAAGCCTCTTGTCAGGCAGTGAGTCAGTGGGAAAGTTGGGGAAGGAACTGTGGAAGCTTTTTTTTTTTTTTTTTTTTTTTTTTTTTTTTTTTTTTTAATTGATAGACAAAATTGTATGCACCCAGCCTATATCACAATGCCTTGCAGTCTATGTACAGTGCAGAACGTTGCATGTAGCTATAGCTGTTCATACTTAACAAATGTGTTACCAACCACAGAGTGACGGTGTTCGTGGTGAAAGCATAGCATCCACTCTCAGCGTGCTTGAAGATTATGTCATCAACCATGGTCGCCATGCTGTGCAACAGAGCTCCTAAATGTGTTCCTTTGATTAAGTTCTCCTTATGCACCCTTTGTCCAGTGCGTCTCTCCGCTCACAAACACCCTCACCCGCAGCCACCCTTCCACCGTCGACTTCTGTGAGATCAACGCTTTTCTGTTCCACTGGGATGCCATGAGCTGCTTGGGTCTAGCTAGTTCCCAGCTCATGGCTTGTGTCTAGCTAGTTCCCAGCTCATGGGCATTGTGGAAACCACAGCATCTCCCATTTACGGCTGAATATCCTACTGTGTATTCACACCACGTTTCATTTATCCATTTGCAAGCTGATGGGTGTGTGGGCTGATTGGGCACTGTGGCTGTTGGGACTCGATCTCTGACGGAGTTGGGACACAGCTGGCTCTCCGGCATACTGCTTCCATCTCCTTTAGATACAGTCTCAGTGGGGCTGAGAGCGCATATGGTAGCACTGTTTGAAATTTTTTTTGAGGAGGAAAAAAAAAATGAATGAGGGGCTCAGGTGAAGTATCTTATGTTTTTATAGTCCTGTGGGAGCACTTGCAATTCTCCTGTTTTATCTATCTTATTCTTCGAGGTCTCTCTCCCTCTCTTCCTTGTTGGTAAAGGGTTTGTTGATTTTGTTTTCCTTTTCTCCACCCCCTTTTTTTATTAAGAGGCTTTCCATTCATTTTTACATATTAACCACAGATTCCCCCTTTTTCCTTCCCCACACCTTTGTCAGTCTTTTCTATTTTCTGTTTTGTTTGTTTCTGTTCTGATTTGGATGCTGCAGAATGTGGTGTGTGTGTGTGTGTGTGTGTGTGTGTGTGTGTGTGTGTGTGTGTATGTGTGTGTGTGTGTGTGTTAGATGGAACGTTTTGTTTGCCTCTCAGGTCCATCTATTCCAGCACATATTTTGAACCTGATGTTCTCTTTGGATGTGCCGTCTGAATGATGTGCCCGTTGATCAGAATGGGCAGTAGAAACTCCTAATATCATTGCATTGCAATCTATCTCTCCCTTAAGATTGACCAGCACGTGTGCATGAAACCCCAGCCCTGTTGGATTAGACTACAAATTTAAGTGTTTGGCCTTAATTACTTCTCAAAAGTCCTATCTCTAAATATGATAGTTGGAGCATGTTCCAATATTTTAATATTTCACAATAGAGAGTAAATTCTAAGATTTTTTTTTGTGTGTGTATGCATGAGGACATTAGAACCATAAGAGAAATGGGGAAAAAATGAAATATACACCATGCTTTTTAGGTCTTCATGAGTACATTGAAACACTTTTCATAGAGGTCATTCAGTCTGTCCAACTTCTGCTATAGTTAAACCATTAAACTTAAAAATAATTCTCAGCCAGGCGGTGGTGGCACACACCTTTAATCCCAGCACTCAGGAGGCAGAGGCAGGTGGATCTCTGTGGGTTCGAGGCCCTCCTGGGCTACAGAGCGAGTTCCAGGAAAGGCACAAAGCTACACAGTGAAACCCTGTCTCAAAAAAAAAAAAAAAAAAAAAAAAAAACTCTTTGTTAGTATTTAGGGGAAAGGGAATTTCATTAAATAATGTAGGAAAAAAAGTCTGCTAGAAACTCTGCACCCTGTCTGTAAGGGATGATGTGGTTTACTGCTGAGAGATGGAGCCACTGCACAGATTGGAGCTGCTGTTTGCATGTGGTGGGGGCTGGGCAGGGAGTCCCCGCAGGAGTCCTATCTGCATGGCTGCTGAGGCTTTAGTTTTACTCAGGCTCCACAGGTTCTAGAGGAGAGAGTCAAATTAGCTAGACTTTATTAATTATTATTTTTAGTAACGGATGTAACCACATTTATTTATAAAATAGTTCATAACACTGTTCTTGGAAATGTGAATGCAGTGGTCTGTGGGTGAGGGTTCTTCTCTGTACACCAAGACCTCTCCAAACGACCTCTCTCCCTATGGTTCTCACCTACTAGCTTATATATCACCTAATCTTTGGCTAGAGGCTATTGGACCAGAATGGGCAATCTAACCTTCCATAGGTGGACCTTGAGGGCAGCGCAGGCCTCTAGGCTGTAGAGTGAAGCATGTGTCCTGTGGGAACATTATGGCAGAGAAGCTTCTTCAGGCGGAGTTCATTTCTTGCCCTTCTATGTGACATGTAGATCTTCACTGAAAGATGCTTTTATTGTTCTTTCTTACACATTCTTTTTTGTGCATGATGTGGGTGTCTGAGCGGGGAGAAAGATAGAATCGTGACATATGTGTGGTATCAGGAGACTATGCTGGGTGTTGGTCTTCCTTTGATCTTGCTTGAGGTCTCATTCCTGCTGTGGACACCAGGCGCCCTGACCCACAAGCCCCTGGGATCCTCTCATCTCACTGTAAGGGGACTGAGATTCCAGACCCGCATTACCAGGTCCACATTTTACATGCATTCTGGGGATTCAAACTCAGGTCCTCACACTTGGGCAGGAAGCACTTTGTCTCCTGAGACACCTCCTCAGCTCAAGTTAGGTAAACTTGAGAGTCTGATACATGAACAAGGGTGTACGTGTAAGTCACATTAAAGTCACACTGGCATGTTTTGTGCTGAGTAAGTAGGATTTTTCATTTCTAGTAAGCAGCTGGAAAACTAACATGAGACTTATATTTGAGCAGTCTTGTTTAAGGGTTGGCTCATCTGAATGTCACATTCATTACATCTGAAAAAACCAAAACATTTTCCCAGTGGGCAGTGAGAACATCTGTTTGATGGATTGTGTGCCCTGCAGGGTTCTCCTCTTCTATGAAGCTAACATTAGCCTTGTAGAGTTCACGTTAGATAGACTACCAGCTCAGTACTTGTCGTTATACTTTTGTCTAGGTGCCAAGATGTGGGAAACACACTCATCTGGCAGCCACTGGTTCAGAAGCCATGCCTACAAAACTTGATTATTTCTGAAGAAACCACACATTCACTCTGTGTCTTTGCTCTCATTCTGATTCTCGTTACTTTATTTGGACACGTCACTTCAGAGTCCAGGGCAGTACTAAATTTGAAATTACTTTTGGAATTACTAATATTCTTGATAGTATAATACAAGATGCACTCCTTTACACTGCAGATTTCCTTTGGCTTTTCCTAATTATTTTACAGTACCTTACAGTAGTATCCAAGTCTAGACTCTTCAGAACTGTAAGTTGCTGTGAAGCTCACAGTGGGATTTTGGACAAGGAAAGACAAGCTTGTGGCTGTGTTGATTGGGAAAAATTGGTGCTGATGTTAAACAATGAAGTGAAAGATGAAACGGAACAGCTATCCCAGACCATTCTTTTCCTTGGGAGTCCACTCCATCCACAGTTTATTTCTTTAGATATTTCATCAAAGCAGCTGCTGACTTCAGGTTCTCTTGCTCGTTACCAAAGTCAACTGCCTTGCGACAGGCTGACCAATCCCTGTGGTTAGCACCTCACAGCAGAGCCTTTGCCTTGAGCTGGGGCTTTATTTACCTGTTGCCGAGCTGCATGGAGGGAAAGACTGGTAATTCCCTCGTCACTTGGCACACGTGTGCCAGGATGACCTCCATGTGACTTACAATAAATTCTCCTTGGAGGTTAATGTCTTGTTTGACCCTCACCCTGCATAATGGCGATTTAGTAACCCTGAGAGGCATTCTAAGGAGGCCAAATCCACCGTAACAAATTAATGCAGAAAACTAGGGGGTGGGGACTCTGAGAGTGGGGAACAGCTCATGAGACGTCCTCGAGGGTGATATTGGCTGGCTTTCTCATATTAACTCTACCTTTATAATTTTTACTCAATGTCATGGTTTGATTGCAAATCTCCCCTCCCCGGACGTGGGCTTTGAGCCTCAGTTCCCAGCTCTTGCTGATAGGTTTTGAAGGCGAGGGAAGCTTTAGGGGCTGAAGCCTGTCTGGCAGAAGCCGATTGCTGGGAGCAGGCCTTTGAAGCCCTTGCCTGCCAGTTCTGGGCTGTTTTCTTGACTTCATGCCTGCTACTGTGAAGAAGCCGACAGTTTCCTCCGGCGGCTGCAGTGAGCTTCGCCGTGCCTCTCCTGCAGTGATAAAGTAAAGCCCCCCGAACACCCAGCCCAAACAGATCTTTCTCCTGAGGAGCTGTTGATGCCCAGCTACTTTGTCACAGCCACAAGAAAAATAACCAATCATACAACAAACTGCAAAACTTCTCTAAAAATATAAGACTGCACAGTTTCAAAGAACTGAGCCTTCCAGACTAGTGAGGTGCTTATCATTTTAAGTAACGTTTGAGAGCTGCTATGTGCCCTGATCACACACTCTCTCCGAAGACTTTCATAATATTTGGCAGAGAAGACATTGCTATGGTGTAGCCCAAGCTTCTTGAAAGAGGTGAGAATTGATTTTCTTAGCCAGATTTGTTTTTTGCCTACCATAAGGCAAGCAGCTGGTATCTCAAGTTGAAGTTGTGCTTAGGGTTACTCTGCTGGGACCTGGAATTCTTGTCAGATTCCTCACACCCTTCCTAGATAATGAGGCCTCTGTCTATTCTGAACACCCCCAACATGAAGAAACAAGAAATTCTGATTTTCTGAAAATAATAAACTCTATCTCAAGAAGTGCCATGCACTTCTTGTGCATGCCTTGACAATTCGGAATGACAGCGAGTTATATCTCACAGACCAAACATCCTCGTGTAGGACTGTGACCCTTTCTTATTAACAAGAAAATCTTCCACTGTCCCTTGGCTTTAGTGACATCTTGACACAGAGAAGGCAGAGTGATGCTGCATGGCTTCCAATTCTCGGGTAGAAGTGTCTCCTTGCTCCTCCCCTTCCAGGTTTCTCTCTTGAAATCCGTCACCGAGTTGGAGACGCACTGGCCCAATGGTAAAGTATCCCAACTGACAGTAAGCCCCAACTACTGAACAGGAGAGGGAGTGAGTCTCCACAGCCTCTTGGTTGTCCCCATCTGTCCTGGAGCAGAGATAACCTTCCCTGCTGTGTTTTGTCCAAATCCTTGAGCCTCAAGATATATGGGTACAACAAATGAGTGTCTTGTAATAGTCAGTGTGGAAGCAATTTGTTACAGAGAAACTGATGATCAGAAGGGGAGACAGGTGCTGGGAGTATGAAGTGGGTGTGACTGAGTCTGATTTACTGGACAGTCTTCTGCATTAGAGCAACTTTCAAAAAAATTAAAAAGTTAATCACTTAAATATTTATTATTAAAAATATATTAAGCCCATTAAATATTCATTAAGTCATGTGCCTGATTTTTGTCTGAACAATTGCCATAATCTATATCAATGTTATCCAAATATTATATTTATCTATATTATATTAATTTTATAATGTTTCTATCAGTTTATTTAATTTTTACTATATTTATTGATTGTATGTATGTGTGTATGTGTGCATGCATACATACACACATGCACACATGTGCTACAGTGCATGTACGGGAACTCAGAGGACAACTTGTGAGAGTCAGTTTTCTCCTTCCATTCTGTGGGTACAGGGTATGAAATTCAGGTCATCAAGCTTGGCCTCAGGCACGCTTTCTTTGCTGAGTCTTCTTGCTGGTCCTCAATTTACTTTAAAATTTTTTAATTTTTCCTCATTTTTGTTAGTTACTTGACAAATTTATACAATGCATTTTGATCATACTCACCCTCTCCCTAACCCATTCCTCACAAATCCATCCCCCCTTTCCTATCCACCCAACTTTATATCCTCCTTGTAGCACCTATGAATTTCCAATAACTTCTTAGTGTGGGACTTTGTGGCCACCTCCCCTTTTCATACTGGGATCTTGTCTGGCTTGAGTTTACCTAGACCTTGTGTACACTTTCACAGCTGTTGTAGATCCACCCGCTCACTGCTTAACTTTTCCCTATTCTATAGTTGGTGTTCATCTGTCTTTGGAAAAAGAAAGCAGTTTTTACTTAGGAAAAAATCAAGACATCAAGCTGAAGATATTAGTTATATAATCTTTTAGTAATTGGGAAGGCAGTGCTTAGGTACCAGCCTGTGATGGGAAACAAACAAACAAACAAACAAACAAACAAACAAAAACAAACACAAACAAACTGTGATTCTCTTCGTTTTGAAGTAGTTTAATAATCACTACAGTATAAAGGTGTGTAAAGACTTCCATAGTTTCTTGTTTGGTCATTTAAGAAATGTCTCTGCCGGGCGGTGGTGGCGCACGCCTTTAATCCCAGCACTCGGGAGGCAGAGCCAGGCGGATCTCTGTGAGTTCAAGGCCAGCCTGGGCTACCAAGTGAGTTCCAGGAAAGGCGCAAAGCTACACAAGAGAAACCCTGTCTCGAAAAACAAAAAAACAAAAAAACAAAAAAAAAGAAAGAAATGTCTCCATTTTGAACCTCAGATTGCATCTAAGATACTTTCTGGATTACATGGATAGATGTGAGTATACCTTTACAGGCACTGAACTGAGAATGAAAAGGTTTGTTATTATTTCTCATTATTTTACATTAGTATTAGAACTTGGTGCCCCAATCTAAATTTCCCTAAATTCAGACCTCAGTACGGTTGAGGGGGATATTTCATTGTGGGGAACCTGCCACAGAGAGCGACAGAGAGTAGGGAAACCACGCCCCCCTAGAAGGGTCTACCAAGCTTGTCACTGTTGCAGACTACAGTGTTGGACTCCGTTAGACTCTGATATGAGTTTCCACATAGCCTACCCAGAGGAGGAAAGATAGAACCCTTGGCTTCAGGTGGGCAGCCCTCACTGTCCAAGCAGGACACCACTTCTCATTGACATATATGAGTTCAGAGCAAGTTAGCATGGACTCACTTGCCATTGCTTTAGCGGGGACCCAGCAAGAAGCAGGAAGGATGTGAAAGGCCCCAAAGGCAAGGCTCACTGTTTGGTTTACTTCCGGGAGGCTGGCTGGCGCTTGCGCAAAGACTACAAGAAGTGGGATGAGCCCAGTGAAGTAGCACACGAGAAATTCTGACACATTGCCAAGCCCTCCTTGGGTATTTGCTTTTTCTAACCCTTTACGTGCCAGGTAAGCAAATAGTGCTGCAGGAATTTCAAATCCTACTCTAGTATTCTAGGAATCTAAGGGCCTTCTGGCCCAGCCCTGGCTTCCAAATTCCCTAGACAGGCAGATCAAACAGTGGAAGGCTGAGTTGAAAGGGCACAAGCACATGTCCATAGTTGGGTGACCCGAAGAGACCTTTCTTCTGTGTTTTTGTGGTTTCTAGCATCCCATCTCTACGCAGTACCTCATAGGTCGGGAATGATTCTCAACCAGGGCAAGATATACAGTGAGGGATCTGCTAAGTCTTCTCTCTTAGGCTTGTACATAAATATTGCTTACTGATGTCTCCTCCCTAGGGGCTTTTTTTTTTTTTCTGTTAACATGGGAGGACAGGGCTGGAGCACAGGCAAGCTGCACATGGATCTTCCCACATGAGAACTTAAAACAACAAACAAACAACAACCCTAGAGATTCTACTGGACTTCGCTGGTGGGACCTTCATTTTGGTCCATGGTAAAAAAAAAAAAAAAAAAAAAAAAGCACACACTGAAAATTGAAAGTGGATGGAGAGAGAATGGTCCACTTCAGGAATTCACACCTGGGCAGAATCCTCTGAAGGTTTTGAAGGCTTTGCTTTCTTTATGCACGCAGCTGCTCCTGGCTGTCTTCCGGTTCCTAATGCAGCACCCATGCAATCATCTTGGTGGACGTCGCTGGCTTATTTTCACCTCTGCTTTCTGTCTCTGCTGTTGGCACCAGCACGTGAGAGTTCACTCTTCTTATGACCGGTGTTTTTTGAAGAGAGTTTGCAGCACGAATTTCAGCTTTTGTGGTGTGCCTCACTCAAGCCTCAAGGGCTTCTAATGTCTCAGTTAGTAGGGATTTTAGAGGTTCAATCTAGAGCCCATGTCAAGTCAAAAAGAATAGAAGAGTTACTCAGCTGAGATAGAATTAATTTTAAGTTTTACAGAAACCATAATGTTCTCCCCATAAATATTTGAATTTTCTTTTATGCTTATCAAGAGACAATGAGTAGCTACATTTTGAGAAGACGATCATTTCCTCAAAGCAGAGAATGGCCAAATTTTGTTTTACATTTATTAATTTTTCTGCAAATTCACCATGCCTGATGAGACTCAATTAGTCATTTTCTCTGGACTGCTGTTGGTCAACAGTATTCCCAACTTTCTGATGAAAAGTGTCCTCTCTGCATACTAAGCCTTCAGCCTCCCACACCTGCCTAACTCATTTTATTCCCGAGTGGCTGGTCTTGCAAGTGATTGCTGCTGTGATTCAGTTTGAGTGAAAGAATTGCTCATTTCCAGGCCACGATAATTATTGTATAAGATTTAGATCATTCTCTACAAATGAGAGCAAATTACCCATCTGTGATGAAGATAATGGGCAAGAGAGGCTCTTTGCTCTCTCTCCGTTTGCTCTCATCACACTCTCTCCTCACTTCGTGTTCTGCAAATGAGAGACAGTATCCTCACAAGTTTTTTTTTTTTTTTTTTTCCTGCATTGAAGTTTCATATGGCACAGACTATGGAGTGATAGTGGCTATTTGGCTGAATAAGCTTTTTCCCTTATTATAATGAAAGTATTATTAATTTATTCCATTTAAAATTGGAATTCTCTGGACTTTATTCAAGCATCACATGATTGTCAGTGGATATATTTGTCTCTACTTCATTGTTCTGAGCAAATAAGTTAAGGGAGGAAGATTGATTTTGGCTCATGGTCTCATAGACTTTGTTAGCATTCAGCTCGTTCCATTATTGTTGGGACTATAGTGAGAGAAAACCTTGTAGTGTGTGTGTGTGTGTGTGTGTGTGTGTGTGTGTGTGTGTGTGTGTGAGAGAGAGAGAGAGAGAGAGAGAGAGAGAGAGAGAGAGAGAGAGAGAGAGAGAGAAGCCTGGAATCAGAGGTGTGAGAAGTGGGGCAGGGAGGAAGAATTCATGGACAATTCCTTCAAAGACATGTTCCCAGTGGCCCTGAACTCTGATCAGGCCACACTATGCACAGTCTCTACCACTTCCTATAGTCCATTCACTTATGACTATCCCAATGGACTAGCCCACATGATCCAATCATTCCCCCAAAGCTTCTGCTCTGAGCCTTGCACTGAAGACAAAGCCTTCAATGTAAGAGCCCCCTCTGAGGACACCATAGCAGACCACTCCACTCAGTAACTCCGAGTAAGTAAAAATCAAATAAAAGATGTGTGCTTCTGGAAAAAAATTGCATGCAAATGTGAAGTAGCTTTCCCAACACCACAGAGAGAGAGAGCTTCAGAGGATGGCAGAGATGTGAACAGAGTTTTCATTTCTAGGTGGCAAGGTCTCGGCCTGTCTGAAGAACATGACTCACAAATGTTGAAATCATTTTAATATAAGATTTCAGTGCTTTTAGCCACAATGTAAGCACAAACCAGTAGTTTCATTCAGTAATTAAAATCCAAGGAAGCCATTCAACCGATTACTTTCATTTAACATCTGCAAAATGGTAGGTTTTGTGGAAAATGGACAAGCCAATTCCCTGCTCTGCTGTTCTCTGAAAATTAGTTACACATGTAGCCATTATAAATAATTGTGAGTTTGAACTGTAGTCTCAAGTTACGATGGCTGTCTTGTTTTCCTTTGCTTATAGTGACCTTGAATCTCACTCCAGTTAAATAAAAAGTATTAAATAGTATGCAGAATGACTTCCTTCATTTATTTTGTTGCTAAATAGTTAGTGACCTGGAAGAGAGATGACTTACTATATCTTTTATACTGTCATCAGTGTGGGGTTGATGGTCTGTTTTAAATAAATAAATTTTTTATCACGCTTTAGTGAAGGCATCCTAACATGTTTTAATAGCCCAATTACGACTTGGATGCTCTTAGGCTTTGCTCTATTTGAATTTTCCCTCAGCAGGATACAAACTAAATGGCTTGGATGGCTACTGAGACTCACTGAACTTTGCATCTGTCATGGGGCCTGATGCCTTGTTCCTCCATGGAAGTGATGGAAGGATCTGGTGAGATAAGGTACAGGAAGCTCCCAACTCACCAGCTGAATGAGAACAATGTGCTCTTACAGCACCCACTTGCTCTCCTCCTGAAGCCCACAGAAGGTATTTTCTAGGACTCATTTCTTGTGATTCTCAACTTTCGGTAGAAAAGTTGAACAGAGACTGATAATGACTTTTAAAGTTCTCAGTCAGGGGCTGATTAGGAGATGGGAAAGGTGTTTGCCTCTGAGCCTGATGTCCTCAGCTCACATGGTGGAAGGAGACTCCTGAAAGTTGTCCTCTGACCTCCACACTATGACACAAGTGTTTGTGTGTACATGCATACCCCTCTCCCCCATCACATACACACATACATACTCTTAAAAAAAATCTCTGCCATCTAGGAATGTGGTAATGGGTACTGGCAGAGTCTCCTGCCTTCATTCTTTTGGAATTTGCACCACTGAATTCTCTTCCCTTGTGTCCTACAAGTCCTCATCTGGTAGAAGCCTGTAAAGGACTCATCTATTATAAAACAAGTAAGCCCATCCCTCCGGCCAGGCACTCAGACCTTCAAACACCATCTGGGACCTTCTTAGTGGTGGAAAGAGCATGGTCACAACATTGTGGAAAGTAGTCATCTCGTTAATTTCTTCCCCCTGGCTCCTGAGAACATTCTTGGAGTCATTGAAGCTGATCCTCGAGGTTTCTAACGCAGACCACAGCCCAGCATCCTCTTCTTTGAGTACATCATTAGCCTCCAATTAGATGAATGATGCCCTTGCAAGGAGACTTTTGATGACGTCTGGCATAAAACTGTCATCTTTGTGGCCCTGCCTGTGGCCCTCAAATATATGTAAATCCACTGTTGTCCCTTATGTAAGCCAGGTCTCAAAACTGGTCAGAGTTTACAGCTGTTTGGGGTAGAACTATCTCTGATCACTTAAGCTGTGTGGGAGGGATTTATTTTGCTAGCCAAAGCAAGTGGTTTACCTGTGTACAGATGGACTCAAAGAAACAGTCAGGTTTCTTGCTCAGAGCCGACTACATTATACTAAGATGAAGCAAAGGAGAATGGCATCTGTATGGTTTCCCAAGCAGAAAAGGAATAATTAAACGTTACAGGAACCTCTTCCTATCTCCGCTCATTACCAAGCATTGTTTTAGTGCCTGACCCTCCCACCCTTGCCCATCCTTATCTGCGATAAAGACAATGACCTTGAAGAGTCTTTAGTTTAGTCGTGATTAAAATGCATCCTATCTATAAGGACTTGTGTGGAAAATAAATATGTTTCAAATATAGTGAGCAAAATGGGAGGAAGACGCTGTAGCCTTTTAAATTAACATTATAATAATTTTAAAATTAATGAAGCCTGTCTCCTGGCATCCTGATGAGGCTCATGAGTAATTGTGATCCATTTTTATTAGAGTAAAACTTTTAGGGATAATTCTTACCCAATTTATTTAAAAAGGGTCTTGGCTGGGGATGTGGTTCCACTTAATTAGCATCTAACTTGCTGTCTTGATGAAACAGAAAGGATGCCTATGCCTTCTCCCATCCCCCTGGTCTTCCTGCTTTGGTCCGCTAAGCTGTGCTGAGGACCACCTCCTGATTTGGATCAATCTTTGTGTCGTTTTTCCTTGGCCCTTCTTATCATTGCTATCACGAAGCATTTTGAAGGAGCCACTCCCTTCATCAGAAGCCCCGTTAGCTGTGCAGAGTGACTGATTGAGTTATGTTTAAAGGATATTAAATGCCAATGACAAAACCAAGCAGGGTGTGAGCTGGTAATCAGTCCTGGCCAGAAGGGAGAGAGAGAGTGTGATGGCAGGATAGTGGCATGTTTGGAGTTGTGGCTGGATGGACACTCATCGGATGCAAGAAGATAAACGGGGCGGGGGGCGGGGGATAAAATGTGGGTAAGGATGACCCACAGCTTTGAAGCCGCCAAACCAGCATTCTTAACCCAGACTAAGTACAGTGCAGGAGACTTATGACTTAGTTACCAAACTACTAAACGTCCTTTACGAGAGAGGAGGCTTCCCGAGAGACAATTAACTTGTAGATTCACAAGATGTTCTAAGGCAAGGGGGTGTGAGCCAAAGAAGCCGAGGCAACAAGCACGGGGGCCCCCACCCATGAGCAAGGGTATATAAAAGCCCGGGAGCCTGGAGTGGCATTCACAGTTCGGCTAACTTCAAGGAGACACTGCCGCCTTCGCTCTGCCACCATGTCTTTCAACTGCTCCACAAGAAATTGCTCTTCCAGGCCAGTCGGAGGACGGTACACCGTCCCAGCAGGTCCAGTCGCCACAGCTTCGGCCCGCGATGCAGACTGCCTGAGTGGCATCTACTTGCCCAGTTCCTTCCAAACTGGTTCCTGGCTCCTGGACCATTGTCAGGAGTCATGCTGTGAGCCCACTGTCTGCCAGCCAACATGCTACCAGAGAACTTCTTGTATCTCCACCCCTGTCCAGGTAACTTGCAATCGACAGACCACCTGTGTCTCCAATCCCTGCTCAACTCCCTGTAGCCGGCCACTCACTTTTGTGTCCAGTGGCTGTCAGTCCTTGGGAGGCATTTCCAGCTCTTGCCAACCCGTGGGAGGCATCTCTACCACTTGCCAACCCGTGGGAGGCATCTCTACTGCCTGCCAACCTGTGGGAGGCATCTCGACTGTCTGCCAACCAGTGGGAGGCATCTCGACTGTCTGCCAACCAACCTGTGGAGTCACCAGGACATACCAGCAGTCCTGTTCATCCAGCTACCGAAGAACTTGCTAAGTGCGTAGGAGCCCGTGTTCCAGTGGAGTCTCCATGCTCTGCCAGCTGCGTTTCCAGGATCTTCCTGTATGCCTGACTACTTCATCACTGACCGTTATTGACTGCCCAGTTGCTGGCTGCTAGCTAAGCATGGGCTGCCTTTGACACTCTAAAATGTTCCTTACCAGCACAGATTAACTTTAAGGTTTGATTTCTGGTGCTGTGTAAGCTTCTTGATGCTTCCAAAGGCTTCCCCTCACTCAGTCCAATCTGAGGTCTCTGTGATGCTTCCAGAGGCTCTAATGCCAACAGCCCACACCTTCACCTTGCTCCTGTATCTCCTGGCTTCTGCTTCTGTGTCTCTAATAAAAGGGAGCTTGTCGCTCTGTGTATTTCTCAATAAACTTGCATTAGTTGGCATTGCAACCACATGTCTGAGCCACGTTTTTTATTTGTGAGGTTTTGTTATTTGTGAATAATCCTTCACAGATCAGGGTCTGACTTTTTTCCTTTCTGAGCACAGAGGATGGGCATAGAGATTGTGTTCCCAAGCAAGCCAGAAATCACATTGTGTTTTCTTGTTAGGAGAATGTGGGTAAGTAAGGGCTGTGGTGAAACACTATGAGATTTGACAACTAATTTGACCTCTATAATTTTCTGAACATTTGAGGGGTCTACAGAACAGCTTCCATGGAGGTAGCAGATAAGCTGTTAAGGAAGCAAAGGAGTTCAGAATTGCCCAGTGAAGGAAGCAGTAGAGCGGAGGACCAGAGTTCATGCTTTCCTAATCAAAAGATCAAAAGACCTAAGTGGTAACCTTTGAAATGACCCCTCCATGATCCGCTGGAGGGAGAATGAAGAAGGAAGTCTAGTTGATTCTAGACCTCGGGAATCACTGTATCCAAAGAACCAAGTCTAGCTATAACCTCCCGTCATTCTCTGGAACCAATCTGTGGTCCCAGACATGCTTAGTCAATGGTATTTAGTATATCTTGCAAAAGAGACTTAAGAAAAACTTGAGGAACATTGTTTTATCTCTTAATAATTTTTTTCTTTTGTGCTTGTATGGTGCTAAAGACTGAAACAAAAGATCCTCGTGTTTGTTAGCCAAATACTCTACCTCTGAGGCTCAACTCCAGCTCTGGTATTGGTTTGTTTTAACCCTCATAACCTGGCTTCTTGCTTGCTCTTTCCTGCAATCCATATGCCGATGAACCCAGCCATCTGGATGGATGGGAAGTCCATGTGCCAGCTTCTTTTGCCTTTCAGGGAAATGTGAGAGCTAGCTACCAGCACGGCTGCTCTCGCCCTTCTCATCTGTCATGTCCAGAAGCACATCTCAATATGTTCTCTTCAGAATTGCTCCGACAGACACAGACATGAACAATCATTAGCTAAAATAGAGACATTTGCAGCGTGAGCACCGGGCATGGCAGATGCCTTTTCTCCTAGCAAGAGTTGCTTTGGGGAGGCTCCGCGCATCATTCTCTGTTGTCGGTGCTAAGTGTTTTTCTTATTTTACCAATGGTTTTTCAGAGGCAAAAACGTATAGACGATTTCTATATAGATGCAGTATTTTCAATTTCTCCCTCTGCTGACTCTTCCTCCAATGTCCCCTTTATCAAAAAATGTTGGATATGACTTGCATTCATCTTTCACTAAAGCAAGACATGGCTTTTGCTCCATGCTCATCCCTGTCTTTTCTTTTTAAAAGAATTACCCTGACTTTCCAAAATGCCCTGGTTTGTCCTAAAAAACAGATCACTGTGTGTGTGTGTGTGTGTGTGTGTGTGTGTGTGTGTGTGTGTCTAAATGGACCTTCTGTTTCAGTTAATATGACTCTCAAATACTGTTTCTCTTATTCACTTCACATATGATTTGGAAAATTCATGATAGATAATTTTTTTTAATTTTTAAATTTATTTTACTTTTCTTTCTTTCTGCTTTCTAGGTTCCAATGAATATATGTCTTCTCTTTTTATTTATGTGACTAATAAATACTTATAAATAAGAGTGGTATATTCATAATACATATTGAGATAGGTGTTATAGTCTGATATGACAGTATTTTGCTTGGCCTGTTCGTTGCCCTATGAACATTCAAATATATTGGAGCAATCTTGCCAAGCTGTTGCTGACCTTCATTTCTGTTTGGAGAATTATTATTATTGCTTTTGCTATTATAAAAGTTCTATTTATACTAGAACTTTGAAAGTTCTCACCATCCTTTGCTTTATTACATAGTAAATTTTAAGTTTGTCTTGGAGAACAATCTTAAAGATAGAAACGTGATGATTCTTAGCCTAAGGCCTGGAAATGCAATTTGTATCCAACATTCCATCACTGTGGGAAGTGCGCTTTTGCTGGTCTGTGTGGGTCTGCTTACCTCCTCAGCCCTTAGCTCACTTGGGAACCAGAAGCAATGATAGCATCTCTTGTCTCTGTTTTCAGGAAGAGTCTAAAATAATATGTTCTGGTTTCAAGGGGGCCATCTATCCTTTGATACAGAAATTTACTGAGCTGTCTTTTGTTGTGGGGAGCCGGGTGTTTTTCCTTTCCTTTCCTTTCTTTCCTTTCCTTTTTCCTTTCCTTTTTTTTTTTTTTTTTTTTTTTTTTTTTTTTTTTTTTTTTTTTTTTTTTTTTTTTTCCTTTCTTTTTCCTTTCCTTTCCTTTCCTTTCCTTTCCTTTCCTTTCCTTTCCTTTCTTTCCTTTCCTTCCTTTCCTTTCCTTTCCTTTCCTTCCTTTCCTTCCTTCCTTCCTTCCTTCCTTTCCTTCCTTTCCTTTCCTTTCTTTTCCTTTCCTTTCTTTCTTTCTTTCTTTCTTCTTCTTTTCCTTCTCTTCTTTTCTTTTCTTTCTTTCTTTCTTCTTTTTTAAGTCATGGCTGCCCCCGAAGCTCTGGGAACTCTGATGGTAGAGGTTGGGGGATAGTGGCTGGTGTCCCTTCTCTGTGGCCTCGACTGTCTGTGTTAGAAGGGTTATGTCACTTTGTGGAGTGCCTTCCTGCTCTCTCTCTGCATCTGTTCAGGCCGCTCTCATCCAGGCAGTTGACGACACTTCCTTTCTTTGATCTTCAGTAAATTCACTCCCTAAGGCACTTGGGTGCAGCACGTCCAAAAGACTTCATTGTAAGTTTGGGGACATAGAGGTCATTTATATTCTGGTTATAAAATATGTGATAAAAATTTAAGTGGTAAAATACACATAGCATAGAAGTCATCATGTTAAATACTTTTACATGACGGTCTGTGGAACTCAGTATCCTCACCTTACTGTGGTACTCGATACTCTCCCAATACTATGCCACTGATCACTTTTGGATACTTTTTATCATCTCATGCTGATCCACTCTGGCCTTTATCTTCTTTTCTTGCCAAATTCAGAACTCAATTTTTCCCTCCTTCCTCCCTGTTTTCATCTCTCCCCTCTGCCTTTCATTCAACAAATGCTGATGTCCTTCTGAGATCAACTCTTTGATAGTAAAGAGAAATATGATTCCTGGGCCTTAGGGAGCTCAGGGTCATAGAGTCATTGCTAGGACTTCTCTCTGTTCTGTGTGTTTCCCTCCACAGGCTTCCTGGTTCCCTTTCAAATGCTTCATTTAACATTGCATATAAATGCTTTTGAAGATGCATCACACAAGTTCTCGGTGTATGGTGTCATCATTCTGTTTTTCTTATACAATGCTTGTTGATTTTAAAATTCAGGCAATTACTGAAGGCATGTGCTACTCTAGAGTATTTGACTTTACATACAAGAGACATAGGAAGAGTCAAAGGAACATATAGAGTTGGCCAAAGGACAGGAGTCTCAGAGTGGGCTCCGAAACTACCCACAGGGCAGACCAGGTTAGATCTGCTGTTAAGACCTTGGCCTTGTACAGACTCATCTGATCTCTGGATTTTCAGGAAAATTTTACCCATGGTTAAAAACATAAATATTTTCATGAAAGACTTTTGCTGTGGATATCGCTCTATATGAATAAAACACTGATGGCCAGTGACCAGACAGGAAGTATAGGCGGAACAAGGAGAGAGGAGAATTGGGGAAACAGGAAGAAGGGGGGAGACACACTGCAGCCACCGCCAGGACAAGCAACATGTAAAGACGCTGGTAAGCCACCAGCCATGTGGCAAGGTATAAATGGGTTAATTTAAGATATAAGAACAGTTAGCAAGAAGCCTGCCACGGCCATACAGTTTATAAGTGATATAAGAGTCTGAGGGATTATTTTTTTTTTTTTGGTTTTTCGAGACAGGGTTTCTCTGTGTAGCTTTGCGCCTTTCCTGGAACTCACTTGGTAGCCCAGGCTGGCCTCGAACTCACAGAGATTCACCTGGCTCTGCCTCCCGAGTGCTGGGATTAAAGGCGTGCGCCACCACCGCCCGGCCTGAGGGATTATTTTAAATGTGGATTGTGGGACTGCGGGGCTTGGTGGCAGCTGGAGAGAAGCCCTCCAGCAACAGACTTTATACTTAGTTTTATGAATCTGGAATCTTTTCTTATTATCACCTCTGGCTTCAATGTCTGTCATAGAATGTGTGGTTTTGAATTGAACTGCCTGATGGGCATTTTCAGAGGGATTTTTGGTTACAGTGTAGTCTGATGTATCAACTAGGTGTGATTGATATGGTACATTTCACATTATAAAACAGTTATGATTGGGAAGCAGAATTTTTGGCATGGGTACAGCTATTTAAAGCAAGTAGTTGTATGGTTTCTTGTAAGAATAAAGGACAAGGATGATGAGATTACTAAAATTCTGTTAGTGATAATTGGTGTGAGGAAGAAATACAGACTATTATTCTGATCTAGAGGATTTATCTGCTGATCTACAGGTTTCATAGTTACTACCCTCCAAATGAATGTCCTAGCGAGACTCCTTCATAAAATGGAACTTAATCATTTGGATTGGAAACTCTATGCTATTTCTCCACTAAGTAAAGTATTTGTATCTATCATCTATCTATCTATCTATCTATCTATCTATCTATCTATCTATCTATCTATCTATCATCTATCTGTGTCTGTGCATAGGCACACATGTGTGCATGTGCATGCCACAGTGTATGTGTGGAGGTCTGAGGATAGCTTGTAGTACCATCTCTCTCTTACCATGTGAGTGCCAATGATGGAACTCAGGCTGTCAGGCTTAGAGGCAAGTCCATTTACCTGCTGAGGTATCTCCCTTGGCCCTCATGGGGCATTTTTTTGTGATTGTGCATTTTGGCATCTTATTATAATCCTAGCACCCAGGAGGCCACTGCAGGAGGATGGATGGGCTGCACAGCAATATCCTTTCTTAATAAACCCAAATCTCATATGAACATGCAAACAAAGTGTTAAAATCTGGAAGACCTGGCAGCAACATACAAATTGGACAGTGACAGAGAAGACCATTTTGTCATAAGGAAATGTCCTTTAAAACCCTCCACCAGACCAGTTTGTCTTCTTTTGGCTAATGGTGCCAATTACCGTCTGTCAAGTTGTCTATCACCAATACCAGATACAACTTCATATGTGTAATGAAGCAACAAGAGCTGTTCCGTCTTCCTGCGTGGCAACAGGGATTCTTCCAAGTCTTCTGCTTTACATTTCCTCTGCCTCTCCATGGTAGGATTCCCTCTAGGTCTCCATGATTTTACACTGGGTGCTATGATGAAGTCCTTATCTGGTCTCAATGTTTCTCTTCCGGTCTCATCCTCTCTTTCACAGCACCACCATGTATGTCTAGATTGGTTTACTGCAGCTGTTGTGGCAAAGTCCTCCAAACTGGTTTAAGAAATGGCTTCCACGGGCACCCTTCCTTTTCCGTTGCTGACAGTGGGTAGGAAAGCAACATTCACTGGAAACTAAAGGGAATTTCCCCTAGAGCTTACCTCAGAGACCAAAGTTAGAATTACAATCCTGCGATTAAGAGCTGTATTCGTTTTCAAATGGATTTATTAAAATGAGGACAGAACTGAAGCTATTTGGTAGCTCTTGCCCAGTCGTGAATCCATAGACTTGTCTCTTATCCCTGCGTGAGATTCTGGGATGAGGCTGGAAAATGTTTCATTTATGAAATAAAGTCTTCAAGTGGTATGCAGAGCACATATAATCTTCTGAAAATCAAGAATTTGGGGTGAGGGACTTTTTTTGATAAAAGTCACAGGACTCAGAGGCAGAAGGTCTTGTATTGAATTTAATTCAACCACACTGACAATAAAGTAAATTCTTTGATCTCTCTGAATCCCTGGCCACTCCTGTGTAAATGGGGCATGGAGACATTAATGCCTAACTCAGGTACTAGCCAAGGTGAGACTCACTGCTGTCAAAGATAAACCTCATAGTCTTGAGGGTTTAGCACAGCAGGAATTTATTTTCTGCTCATTCAAATAGTGAAGGTGTGTTCCTGATTCGTAGGTCGCCCCTTTCTCTAAGACGACTTAAAAGTGTCAGCACTTGGTTTTGTTCTTTTCCAATCTTCCCCCACAAGGTTTCCAGGTAGCTTCGGGAGCTCAGAGTACAGGAGATAGCATGAGGAAGATGAGCTGTGTCTTCTCACTATAAGACTCTATACTCTTGACAGGGGCTTCCATGTCTCTTCATTTTTTTTCTTTTTTTTGGGGGGGGGCTGTTTATATAATATTTTTTATATTTAAATTTTTTATTCATTTTACCAATCACACTTTCCCCTCCTTTCTCTCCTCCCGTTCCCCCCCACCTCTTTTCTACACCCCCATCCACTCCTCAGAAAGGGAGTCAACAAAGTATGGCATATCAAGTTGAGGCAGGACCCTTCCTGTATCTAGGATGAGCAAGGCATCCCACCATAGGGAATAGGTTCCAAAAAGCCATCTCATACACCAGGGACAGACCCTGGCCCCAGTGCTAGGGGTCCCACAAACAGACACTGCTACACAACTGTTACCCACATGCAGAGGGCCTAGGTTGATCCCATGTGGCTCTTAGCTGTTGGTCTAGAGTCTGTGAGCTCCCATGAGCTTGGATCAGCTGTCTCTGTGGGTTTCCCTGTAGTGATCTTTTGGTTTTTCGAGACAGGGTTTCTCTGTGTAGCTTTGCGCCTTTTCCTGGAACTCACTTGGTAGCCCAGGCTGGCCTTGAACTCACAGAGATCCTCCTGCCTCTGCCTCCCGAGTGCTGGGATTAAAGGCATGTGCCACCACTGCCTGGCTCCCTGTAGTGATCTTAAGCCCCCTTGTTCATATAATTCCTCTTCCCTCTCTTTAACTGGACTTCTGGAGTTTGACCCAGTGCTTGGTTGTGGATCTCTGCTTCTGCTTCCACCAGTTACTAGATGAAGGTTTGTGTTTGTCTTTCTGGGTCTGGATTACCTTACTCAGGATGATTTTTTTTCTAGTTCTATCAATTTCCCTGAAAATTTTATGATGTTTCTCTCTCCCCCCCCCTCTCTCTCTGTGTTTCCACTGACTGACACTCCATTGTACAAATGTACCACATTTTCTTTATCCATTATTCAGTTGAGGGGCATCTAGGATGTTTCCAAGTTCTGATTATTTTGAATAATGCTGCTATGAACATAGTTGAGCAAGTATTCTTGTGGTATGATTGAGCATCCTTTGTGTATATGCCCAAGAGTGGTAATTGAGGTAGATTGATTCTCAGTTTTCTGAGAAATCGCCATACTGATTTCCAAAGTGGCTGTATAAGTTTGCACTCCCACCAGCAATGGAGGAATGTTCCCCTTACTCCATATCCTCTCCAACATCTGTCTGTTTTTGTCTGGATTTCTTGGTAGGATTTATTGATTTCTTCCAATTTTTTGTTTGTTTTTTTCCTTGATTTCTTTTCTTTTTTCTTTCTTTTCTTTTCTTTTTCTTTTTTTTCCGAGACAGGGTTTCTCTGTGTAGTTTTGGTGCCTGTCCTGGATCTTGCTCTATAGACCAGGCTGGCCTTGAACTCACAGAGATCCACCTGGCTCTGCCTCCTGAGTGCTGGGATTAAAAGTGTGCACCACCACTGTCCTGCTTATTGATTTCTTTAAGAGAATTTTTCATTTCCTCTTTATGGGCCTCTATCATCTTCATAAAGTTATTTTTAAGGTCATTTTCTTCTGCTTCCTCTGCATTAGTATGTTCAGGTATTGCTGTTGTAAAACCACTAGGTTCTGGTGGTGCCATACTGCTCTTTATATTGTTGAATATATTCTTATACTGTCTTTTACCCATCTGGGTTTGAGATAATTATATGTTCAGGTAGGTGTTGATTCTTCTGATGTCTTTGTTGGATGGGTCTTTTGTCCCTTTATTGTCTGTTTCCTTTATTGTCTTTTGGCCTGAATGGCCAAGAGTTCTGGTGATTGTCTGGTTGTCAGGTTGAATAGGGTTGTCTCAGCTGAGGTTTATGGGGGTTTGGGTGCCTAGATCCAACATATCATCTAGTTCCTGCTGATGCTGGCTTTACTTGTGCCTGTGGGGCCTGTCTTTCCAACTGGTGCAAGTGGCACTTGTGCCTCTAGGGGCTGATGATGTTGTGAGGGATGGTTGGCCAGGAGGAGGATGATGGGTTTGGGCGGAAGAGTGTGTCTTATAGGTTACAGTCTCCAGTGGGTGGCAGTGGTAGTGGAGCAGCTGGCCTGCAGGATTCTGTGTCTTCCTTTCTTGAAATTCAGATGTGATTGAGTTCTCTACTGACATTGGCTTTCTCTGGCCATCCATGGGTAGGGCATACTGAAGGAACCGCTGTTATTCCAGAGGATATAGTGCATGGTTGACTACAATGGTCTGATCACCTCCTCCCAGTACCTTCTCCACCCTGTCTGACATGATTATATTACCTCTCAAGGTAGATGGTAGAGTAGTCAGGCTGAGCTGCCACGCCAATGAACACCTGCAAACAGTCCTAGCTGAGGAGCCAGCCTGTCACTGTCTTGTCCTCTTTCACCTCCTCTTTTTACCCCCTCAGTGCATCCTCACACGATCTCCCCCCCCTGCCCCCCACTACCTCACATCCTCACTACTGCTGGCTCAGTCTTGCTCTGTGTCTTAAGTATTGGTATACCCCATTTGGAATAAGTATTTGGGACAGATTTTGGTGTGTATCAAAATGCAAATGTAACTGGGTTCCTGTAGTTTGCCTGTTAAAGTCTTGTTTGGTGTGATGTCAACAGTAGCATTGAAAAGCAGGGTCCAAAGAGCAGATTCATAGGAAACTCAGATCCAGTTCATTTAACACGATTTGTTTCCTTTTTTCCTCACATTTTAACATTACTGTTGTGGACTAGGAATCTCTGCTAGAGGAACACATCATCTAGTTGTGTGCATCTTGTGTGTGTTTAACCATGAGACAGTTTTATCACAGACTATTAATCTGCAAAAGCCTTTTTTATTTTTTAAACATTGGTTTTTCTTCATCTTTGAGAATTTCACATATGTATATAACAAAACATGGTCATATCTTCTTCCTTTTCCTACCTCAAACTCACCCACAAGTTTCTCTCAATAGAACCCCCTCTAGCTTTACGTTCCCTAAATTCGTGTTTATTTATGGTAGCTCACTACTCCAGTTAGTGCTGCCTATATGTGTATGGTTGTAGACCTATCCACCGGATCTTGCCAAATCTGCCACTTGAAAAAAGACCAGAAAAAGAGTCTGTCAGATGCCAACCCAGACAACAGTTTCTGTTCTATCTCTCCTGTGAGATAAGGATGAGGAGAGGAAGTCACATGATTCTTAGGAGCCATGATAGAAATGTCATGACTTCCACAGGTCCCAGCATGGTGAGATCTCCAAGGATCATTGAATCAGCTTATCACATGTAGCCAGTGCCATGATCAGTCAAGCAGGCTAGGGGATCAGACTCTGGTTCAGGATCAAGGCTGCCAAGCTCCAGTGTCCTTATGTGCTTTATACAAGTGCATTCAGTGTCATCCATCATTCGCCCACATCTCTGGTGCCATAGCAATTGGAAATGAAAAATTAATTTGTGAAGAAATTCAGCTGACCAAGCTTTGTAATGTTCAGATGAGAAACTTGGACGTCGCCAGGTGATTTGTAACATTCACATGCCGTGGACTCCAATGGCGAAGCCTTTAACTTTTAGACTGGTTTATGACCTTTTTCTTGTTTCCTTCCGTGGAAAATGTATTTCTGAGTAGATGCTATCGAGTGAGTGATGTTCTGAAGCTGCTGACTGGTCTGTTCAGGGTCATGGGGAGATTGATGTTTAGAATTAGATCAAATTCTCCTCCTCCTCTTCCCTTTCTTTCATTTCTTTACAAAAAGCTCTGCTTTCTCATTTTTTCTCTTAACTTTGCATACCTGTCCTGATAAGATGCATCAGATTACCTCAGAAGACACATCAAAAGGGATCTTCTGTGAACTCTGAGGTGGCTTGACACACTGGAAATTAGGGGACATTCAGGTAACTTTGCAGCACATTGGTTCTTCAGGGATTTTTTCATTCAAAGAATATGTATTGAAAATCTGATACTAACTAGCCTTTCCCCTCTTCTAAAGATTCTAATACAGTGGAAAAGCAGTCATAAAAATAACCTGATAACATGAAAGCCCACTCTAGAGATGCTGATGTGGACGTACATTTATAGATGGAAGTGGGTCCATGGAATTTGTAGGATCACTTTTTTTTCCTCATGAGACATATGGGAGGGGTTCTCAGGGAAATATTTGAATTGCTTCTGTTTTTAGAAAAATTATTGATTTTGCATCTCGACTGCAGTTTTCCCTCTTTCTTCTCCTCCCACTCCCTCCCCCTACCTTCCCCTGCCCACCCATCCTTTCCTCTGCTGTTTCTGTTCAGAAAGGGGGAAGCCTCCCATGGGTATCAACAAAGCATGGCATATCATGTTTTGGTAGGACTAAGCTCCTCCCCTTTTATTTAGGCTGGATGAGGCACCTGAGTATAAGGAATAGGCTCCCCAAAGCCAGCCAAAGTGTTAGGAACAGCCCCTACTCCCATTGTTAGGAATTTCACAAGTAGACCAAGCTACGCAACTGTCACATACATGGAGAGAGCCTATCTCTTCCCATGCAGGCTCCTTGGTTGTCAGTTCAGACTCTGTGAGCTCCTATAAGGCCAGGTTAGTTGTTTCTGTGGGTTTTCTTGGGATGTCTTTGACCCCTCTGGCTCATATAATTCTTCCTCTTTTTCTTTAACAGGATTCCTCGAGCTTGGCCTACTGTTTGACCGTGGGTCTTTGCATTTGTTTCTATCAGTTGCTGAATGAAGCCTCTCTAATGACTTTTGGGCTGGGTACCAATCTATGAGTATAGCAGATTATCCTTAGGCATCATTATGCTGGTATTTTTCCTTTCCTTCTCCAATCCTGTTTGCTTCTGTCCTAAGTCTCTGGGCCATCCAGCCTCTTGGTCCTGGCCCTCCAGGCAGTGTCAGGGGTGGGCTCACTCTCACGGCATGGATCTGAAGCTGGACTAGTCATTGGTTGGCCACTCCCACAGTCTCTGTGCTACCCTTACCCCAGGACATCCCATAGGCAGGGCAGAGTATAGGTCAAAGGTTATGTGGCTGGGCTGGTGCCCCAATCCCTCTACTGGAAGTCTTACCTGGTCACAGGAGGTGGCCAGTTCAGGCTACATGTTCACTGTTGCTTGGAGTCTTAGCTGGGGTCATCCTTGTAGATTCCTGGGAGTTTCCCTTGCATCAGATTTCTACTTGACCTTGAAATGCACCCCTTATTTCCAGTCAGCTCTTTCAGTTTGCTTCTTAATGTCACAGGATCTGGGGAAGATGAAGCATATGTTTTTCCAGCATCTAGCAAGCCTCAAATATATAGTAAGGTTTTGTTTTGAAAAAAAGAAAGAATGGCAAACCCTGAAAATATACAAAAAATATATATCAGTAACATTATACAGACTGAATAGTTTGCATTTATTTGTATGTGGGTAATCTATATATGAAATATATATGTATAGTGTACACACATACATAGGAAAAAAGGAAGAAAACCAATATGAAATCACAAGGTTCTTTTAGTGTGTGTGGCAGAGAGTGGTTTTGTGTGCATTAGAGGGAGGGGAGACAAAAGAGGGCACATTCCCTTGGACTGAAAATTTAGCTCCAAATTCTAGAGGTGTCACCTTTTCAGCCAACCTATTCAGATCTTCTCTCCTGGACCTGGGATATGAGGACCTGAGAGCACTGGGCTAACTACAGTCTAATGCTGTGGACAATCTTACTTCAGTTTCAGTGTACTTAAAAATATAAATTAATTTACACCCTAGTCACAGTCTCCCCTTCCTCCTCTCCTTCCTGTTCCTCCACCCCATCTTCCCTGTGTTCCCACCCTCCAATCCACTCCTCTGTTTCTGTTGGGGGTGGCGAACAGATATGGATATCAACAAAACATAGCATATCAAGATGCAACAAAGAAAGCGATGATCTAAGGAAGTTCAGGAAAACATGTGAATAAAGGTCAGGAAGCACATATTAAATGTTAACACACCAGCCCTTTCCCAGAACTTCCTCAGGACAGATCAGTTTAAACACAATGCCTGGCACATACTGTAGACTATGTCTGGGCAAGTATAAAAGCAAGGCAGAAGGCAATATCCAGATTCAGGGCACACTCACCAGACTGGGTTCTATAGCTGTGTTCTGACATCCTACAGGAATAAACATGTCTCATAAATTCGAGTGTAAATGTTTGTCATAGGAGGCACAAAATCACGTCCAAGAACAATCCGGGGAACAAAGCGCACCCGAGGTAAAAGGCTCTCTGCTTTTTTCCCTGGAGCCTCTCTCACAGTTCCCCAAGGCATTGTTTACTATGCATCATTCCCTTGACTGTGTTCCAACAGAGGCGTGACACTGTGTGCTCAGAAAACAGTGAACTCCAATGTGGCTCCGAAAGTATAATTTTTGGTGGCTATTGGGGAAGGAAGAATGCCTAGCGATGTGTAGGTGTCATGAGTACATGATATAACAAACACAAATGAACATGGCTTTGTCTTTCCATAGTGTCAGAACATTTTGAACAACAATAAATTTACAAGGTGGAACAATTTCTTTTATCTTTTTTATACAATATATTTTTCCATAATATTTTTATTCATTATTTGGGAATTTCACATCATGAATCACAAGCACACTCACTTCCTAGACCTCTCAGATCTGCTCCCCACCCTTGTGACTCCCCCCTGAAAAAAAAATAGAAGAGAATAAAACAAGTCCAAATTGTGTTGCCCATATACTCCCTGGAGCATGCTCAAACTCCTGGTGACTAGCTCCTTAAGGGAAACTGAGTCCTTTTCCATCTGAACCCCTGCCATCAGTTGTGGAGAGCAACACTTAAGCATCCTTATCATAATTTTTAAGAGTTTACTTCAGTGGCTTTCGGTCTAAGCTGTTGCTTTTTTGGGGGCGGAGGGTGAGGTGGGGATTGTTACAGACACCTTCTATGTCCCTCTTTCTCAACTGTGAGTCTGCAGTCACCAAAACCATGGCAAAAATAGCTTCTTTGCCCTTTATAGTCATCAGGAGTATGGATCATTGATTTGCAAATGGTTTCTTGAGACAGCATGAACCACAGACATCCATGTGGTCTTCAATGTCAGCATGTGCCACAAACTTCAGCATGGACTCTGGTGTCAGACCACAGACACCATCACAGCCCTCTGAGGCAGCACGGACCACAGACATCCACATAGCCTTCAAGTGGTAATACCAGGCCACCCTGTCAATACTACTGGACAACGTTCTCCATCCACAGTAGGCTTCTCTCATACCCAACACTGCCGTTGTGTCTCAAGTTCCACCTACAGTTCCACCACTCACTCACTGTTCCATTCCTCTTCCTTTCCCACCTCTCCATTGAATATTCATTCATCTTAGTGGCATTGGAAACTGCAGTGCATCACATAATATATGTATCGTGATATACTGACATATGTGAATATATATCTCTATCTATCTATCTATCTATCTATCTATCTATCTATCTATCTATCTATCTATCGTATATTCTGCTGTTACCAGAGTCATGGCGATCCTGTACCTCTGGTTCTGCAGGACCAGATCCTTCATGGAGCTCATAGATTGGGTAGATGTTGGGGTGGATCAACTCAAAGCCCCGGATCTGGCCTACCATCTGGGCCTGGATAGTAGCTGATTTGGTCAGATGGCAGGGTCAGGCTTCTACCACTGGAGGGGCCCATACAATGTATTTTGAACATATTCTTTCTCCTTCCCCAACTTCCCCCAGATCTTCCTTACCTCTCTACCCACCCAACTTTATGTTCTCTCTCTCTCTCTCTCTCTCTCTCTCTCTCTCTCTCTCTCTCTCTCTCTCTCTCTCTCTAATAAATTTCAGTAGCAGTTATTTGCCAGATTATCTGCCTACCATGGTAATTTGGCTGAGGTGAATGCAGGTCCTTTTATTAATTAAAATATAACTGCATAATTCTCTCTTCCACCTCTTTTACCTCCATCCCTTTCCATTCCCTCTCAAATTCATGTCTTTGTTTTCTTTAAGTATTGTTACATACATAGGTAAATCAATATATAATATAGCCTGCTGAGTCAATTTAGTGTGGCCTGCATGTATGCTTTGTAGGGCTGACCTCTTGAGACTGGATAACCATTTAGAGGGCTCATCCTTGGGGAAGACAGATTCTCCCGTTCCCAGCAGTCTTTAATTGCCTATAGCTCTTCATCTTGGGTGGGGTCTCGTAAGATTCTCCCACCCATGTTGGTGTGTCCACTGGTGTTGCCATTGCTTGGTCCAGTTGAAGCAGCCATGCACATTGGTGAGATTCTGTGGGTGTGGCTTCCTTCTCATATTTAGAAGACATGCTCTGGCGGGAGACTTCCTGGTCATCTGGCTTTCCCTGAGCCTTAGATATATTGTGGATGTACCCATCGAGGATGAGCACAATTATTCAGTTATTCTTTGCATTTTGATCAGTTTTGGCTTTCTGTAATGGTCTTTGTTGCAAGACACTTCTTTGATGAGAGATGTATGGTGATGCATTGGGTACCCTAATAAAGCTTGCCTGGGGGTCAGAGGACAGAGCCAGCCACTATATTGGACGTAGAGGTCAGGCAGTGGTAGCACACGCCTTTAATCCTAGCATTCAGGAGGCATGGATCTCTGTGAGTTCAAGGCCACGCTAGGAACAGAGCCAGGCGTGGTGGCACACACCTTTAGTCCCAGCACTAGGAAGGAAGTGAGGCGGCAGGGTACAGAAAGGTATATAAGATGTGAGTAAACAGGAAGTCTCTCTCTCCTGAGATTGCGGATTTCCTAGAGGTAAGAGCTAATGGTTGGCTTGTCCTGTTTCTCTGATCTTTCAGCTTTCACCCCAATATCTGGCTCCGGTTTTTTTTTTTTTTTTACATTTTTTTTTTTTTTTTTTTTTTATTAATAGGACCTTTTAAGATTCATGTTACAGAGACGAGAGCTACACTTCTCTGTGGGTATAAGAGTATTTAGATCACAGTTCGGAATTGTAGTGGTTTAACAATAGACTCTCCTCTAAGATCCAATACTTTTAATAATAACTCTCATGCCACACAACACACAGAAAACACGTCTTTCTATATAGGCACATATGATGCATGTATGTGGCTTACACAATGAGCGTAAGTTAAAAGGTGATAGCTGGTTTTAAAAGGTTTCAGAAAAACCTTGAGCTAAAAACATGTTAGTAGAGTCTGTATTGATGAGATAAGGGACCCAGAACTGGCCTCAGGGAAGATGCTGTTTCTGTCAGGCCTCAGAAGAGTCAGGCCTGAGAGTGAAGATGCAGCCAGCTACAGAGAAAATCAGAACTGGGTATGCATCAGGAAATGGAGGATCTCAGCCCAGACTGGTGAATAGGCAGACAGACAGACAACTGCCAAGGAAAACCCTCAGGGCAGTTGGAAGACCTCAGCTGTTCTCAGCTGTCAGCTCTTGATCTACACTCTGTGTCAAGTCAGTGCAGTCACACCATTACAGTGTTAGGTGTCCATCACTTTGTGTCATTTAGGTATGGGAGTTTTACCCTTTCCAAGGTCTGGCATGTCTGATGAGTCCTTAGGCCTGTTTTTGTTTTTTGTTTTTTGTATACAATCTTTACATGTCCATGTGCTCTTCTAGTCTCAATTCATCCCAATAAAGTTATAGGGTAGAACTCTTTCTGCCTCCAGGAGCAACTCCTTTATCAGTGCGTCATGCATGGGTGGCGCAGGACAGATGATGGTGTCTGTGGCTTCACCCAGGATCTCAATCATCCTTTACCCTTAAAATGGAGTCAAAAGCTGCATGCAAGATGGAGTCTCACAAGGCAAAACCTCAGCCTAAAATACCGCTCTTGTATAAAATATAGGGTATATTAGAACAGAGTGTAGCTTGACCTCAGCATGAAGAATCTCTATTCAGAACATCTTGAATGCACTGTAATAAGTTTAATCTTTTAATTAAAGAATAAAGAGTGATGAGAGGTTTTAGAATCTCTTTGCTGTTTACCAGAGGTACAGAAATAATTAGACGTCAAAGAAGCCTTCAGGATTCTTATTCTAAAAGAGTGAGTAGGTACTGATGTCTTTTGTCAAGACAGAGAATCCAAGAGGAACATGATTTTTGCTACTGCTTTTGAGGCATCTGCTAATCCCAGCAGGTGAGTGTGATTGGGTCACATCTGGATCTTCATATGTCTCTGCCATGTTACTCTGACATGGATTTTACTATAAGGAAAGGTGAGATTTGATTAAACTCATTGAGATTTGCATGCAACCTGCAGCCTGTTTTACGAACAAGTTCTACATGCATTAAACTTTAGTATCCATGGTACTAGACCTTCCCCCAGTGAGTATTTTATCTGCAGATGCTCTTGTCTTTTGTATGGCATGACATAGTATTTACATAGGACCTGACCCGTACACCATTTCTCACATACTTTAGACATCATTACCTTTCTAAAAAATCTTTAATAAAGTATAAATTCCATGCACACAAGTTTTGTATTATATTTTTTATGAAATATGATACATGTTCCTTAAGGGGCCATTTTAATTTTATCTTTGATATTTTTGTCTGGTGTTGGAACTTTACTGCTTGGGAGGGCAGGTTCTGTATCTGTTGATCACTTGCAGTATTTAGAAAGAAATTTACATGATTCTCCTCTCAAAGTCAAGTAAGTTTTGGATACTATAGGGAATATAAAACATTAAGTTGACAGTGGTTCAGCAATGACACACAAAGCATATGTCAAAGTGTATGAATTTCATAGCTTAGCCATATCTACTGTTTCTGGGAATATTTCAATTTCTGTGCAAAATTTAGTGAAAATTTTAATAGCTAGAAAGTATTACTACTTAAAGTCAAAGAAATGTTTCTTTTTTAAATTCATTTTTTTACTCTTCTGTCATATATTACATCCCAACCACAGTTTCTCCTCCCTCTTCCCCTTCCAGCCCCTCCCATTCACTCTTCCTCCATTTCCCTTCAGAAAAGAGGAGGTCTTCCTGGGATATCAACCAAACATGGCAGATCAAGTTGCAAACAAGACTAGACACCTCCCTTCATATTAAGGTTGAATGAGGCAACCTAGTAGGAGAAATGGAGTCCCCAAAGTAGGCAGAAGAGTCAGAGACAGCTCCTGCTCCCACTGTTAGGAGTCCCACAAGAAAAGCAAGCTACTCAACCATAACATCTGTGCAGAGGGCCTAGGTCAGTCCCATGCAGGCTTCCTGATTGTAAGTCCAGTTTCTATGAACTCCTATGAGCCCTGGCTAGTTGAGTCTGTGAACTTCATCTCTCTGGCTCCTACAATCCTCCCTCCTCATCTTCTGCAGGATGCTCTGAGCTCTGTCTAATGTTTGGTTGTGGGTCTCTGCATCTGTTTCTATCAGTTGCTGGATGAAGCCTCTTTGATGATGATTATGCTAGGCTCCTGTCTATGAATATAGCAGAATATCATCAGGAATCAGGCCGGTCATGTTTGGTTCTATCCTAGGTCTCTAGGCTATCCAGTTTCTGGTTCCTGGACCTCCGGGCCATGTCAGGGCTGGGCTTACTCTCATGGGATGGGTCTCAAGCTGGACCATTCATTGGTTGGCCATTCCTACAATTTCTAGGCCACTTTTACTCCAGCACATCTTGTAGACAGGAGGAGTTGTAGGTCGAAGGTTTAGTGGCTGGGTTGATGTCCCAGTCCCTCCACTGGAAGCCTTGCCCAGTTACAGGAGATGGTCTGTTCAGACTCCAAATCCCTCATTACCAGAAGTCTTACTTAGCTTGAGTCACCCTCATAGATTCCCGGGAGATTCCATTGCACTAGGTTTCTAGCTTGTCCCCCAATGCCCCCAATTCCAGTTGTCTCTCCCAGTACTCTCTCCCTCCATCCTTCTTTCGCCTGGTCCCTTTTGTTCCTGTCTCCACCTACCCTAAGTGCACCCATGATATCTATTCTATTTCTTCTTCTCAGGGATATTCATGTGTCTCCCATTGAGCGCTTCTTGTTACTTTGCCTCTCTGGAAAAAAAGGTTTTTCTAATCACTTAGTATTCTCCTTGAAAGGTAAGGTTCCTAGGTGATTAAGCACTTGTTTTTTTTTTTTTTTGTGTGTGTGTTGTTGTTGTTTGTTTGTTTTATTTTATTGTCACACAATAATTGTATTGTATTGTATATAAGCTATAGTGTAATGTTTTGGTATATCTATGCATAGAATCATAATCAAATCAGGGTACTTGGAATGTGTTGGGGGATATTTGATCCCACTGTAAACCCTGAGTTTTCATTTGTGTTGATTAAATAAAATTAACCTTGGGTCAGGAGGCTGAGAGAGCAATTAGTTGACAGAAAGTAATCATAGAGCATCAGAGGGCATCAAGGAGAGACAGAGAGACACAGGAAGTAGTGATGAGGGATTGGGAGTGGTGCAGTTTTTTCTGGTTTGGCAGTGCAGAAACAGAGGTCTTTAAGAGATGCCAGCAAGGAGAGAAGGTTAGCTTTTTTTTTTATTTATTTTTATTTTTTTTTTACTATTCAGCCTCTCTGAGCTCACAGTTTTTCACCCCAGCCTTTGAATCTCGAGTCTTATTTATAAATAGAATGATAGAGATTTAGTTAAAGCTACCTTTAACGGCAGTGACAGAGCTGGTGCCTGCAGGAACAGAATTCCTGCCAGGCTGTGGGCTGAGAGGCCAGGCCACTGCTAGAGAAACAGGTCAGTAACTGCAGAGTTGCCATTGCTGGCTGAAATAGCAGTAGATCAGGTGCAGCCACTGTGCCGAAGTTAAAACAACAGGAATAAACACTTTTTTGAAGCCTGAGGACAATTTTAATAGAGTTTACAGGAAAAACACCCTGGGGTAGGTGAGCTATAAATCTCAGCAGCTGCCCAAGGGAGAGAATGTACAGAAGGGAAAAAAAATAGCTCTGCTGTTTAAGCTGTCATGGAAGGCAGATACATGGGGTGCAAACAGTCACATGGTCAGGGACAGGGTTTAGAGAAAGAGTCAAGAAGCCTAAAGTACCAAAAAATGATACTTAGGTTCTGGCTATAATCCAAAAGAAAGAGACTGAAAACAGAAAAAAAAGGGGGGGGGGTTTCCACCTTTCTTCTGAGAACACCCAAAACCTTCTCCTTTGGCTGAGAGTCAAACTTTTTAATGAAGGAAAGATTATGCCTGTGTCTGGGGAAAATGACACAAGGAATTGGTTCTCTTCACCCCTGTTTTTCTCTTCCAACATGGAGACTTGTTCTTGGATCCTGTAACTTGCTCGGAGTTTTGGGTTTATAAACTTGCTTTATTTATGGGAGCATAAATATGCACCGTGAGAGTAAATGGGAATGTGAGTGAATAGATGGACACACTTTTCTGTGGGGACCTTGCTTACTTCTGAGACCTACAGGTTTAAGATGAATGAGTAGGGAAGCATGGCAATTGTGTCTCTGCCTCCATACTTTTTCTAAAATTGATAGCGATTGAAGAACATACCAGGACCAATCTTCGTACTCTTCCTTGTCTCTTTAACTCTAGATTCCTGCACTATTGTTCCATAATCTTTCCTTCATTGTGCTAAGAATCCCAGTGTTATTCACATAGCACACAGTTTGCATAATATTGGAAGGTAATCCTAAATATTTAAAAATTGCTGGCATTTCCCCCCTTTCCTTTCTTTTCCTTTCCTTTCCTTTCCTTTCCTTTCCTTTCCTTTCCTTTCCTTTCCTTTCCTTTCCTTTCCTTTCCTTTCCTTTCCTTTCCTTTCCTTTCCTTTCCTTTCCTTTCCTTTCCTTTCCTTTCCTTTCCATTTCACGGACTTGTTAGCTCCTGTGTGTAATACGGTCTCTCTCGATGGAAGCCCTGGCTTTCTTAAGTTAGTGTGGTTGTCACACACTGTTATCTATTTGCACTGTCTCGAACGGTGTGCCTAATGACTGCCACTTGCTCAGAGAAAGGCATTTTCTTTCAAGTCCTACCAAGAGTTATTACACAGAGGGCTGGGTGATAAAATATCAGAACGGTGTCATATGAGCATTGGTTCTCTGGAAGCAAGAGAATAAACAACTCTAAGTTATCTAACGTACACACGTCTTAAGTATGGAATGAAATCTATAACATATATATAAAACTATAACATACATATAATTTATAAACTTTGTTTTTCTCCTAAAGTAAGTTGCAATACAAGAGACCTATTGAATACATTCTCTAAGAGTTTGCATTAAGGCTCTATATCCTCAATTTTACTTGAATGACTTTTGTTAACATGTGGACCTGGTAGCCTTTAATGTTTTGTTTGAGACAGCATAGGACAAAGTTCTCTTTCTGGGATGCTGGCAGAGGAGAAAGGTCAGCCAGGTGCTTGCTCTGTCTCTTTGAACTAACAGGTTTTCACCCCAGCATTTGGCTCCCAATTCTTTATTGGTAAAATTGAACAACTGAAATTTAGTAAAAAATAACAAGAGGGTTTCCACCTGAGTTGGGTGCTGGAGATCTGGCAGCCAGAGTGTCCTCTGGTCTAGTTGGGGGTCCTCTGGGATTCTGGTGCCTATGTGGGTTCTGTGGACCTGGGTGCTAGAGTGGCCTCCGGTGGAACAGGGGGCTTTGGCTGGAGGTGTGGACATGATAAGATGACAGGAGAGGAGGGGTGGTTGTTTCGGGTTTAATGTGTGGTTTGTGTCAGTTGATGGTTAAAAAGAAGTGTGTGAACTGCTGAAGGGGGGGGGAGTTTTTCCTCGTCTAGTCACTCTAAAGCCACACTGAGTCTGTGACAAGGGTGAAGGATGGCTTGTAGAGTTTTTCCTGACATGTCTCAACAGTAACATATTCATGAGCTGAACATTCTAACCCAAACATTCAAAATTCTAAATACTCCAAAATCCAAAAATTCTTTGGCACCTAACATGCTGCCGTAAGTAGAAACATTTATACCCAGCTTTCCCTGACTATTTTTACTTTTCTGTGTACAGTCCACTACATCACCTCCAGGCTATGTGAAGCAGGAGTTAATTTTACACTGAGACAATGTCAGTTTCTTCATAGAATCCTTAAATACTAAAACTACAATGAACATTCAAAATATCAAAGACCATTTTAATTAGAAGAGAGGATGCTTTTATTTATCTGTTTTTATTTTCATAGATTTATTCATACATGTATTTGTATATTTATTTGTGTGTGTGTGTGTGTGTATGTGTGTGTGTGTGTGTGTAAATACATGTGCAAATATGTAGGTCAGTAGAGGGCACTAGATTGCTTGGAACTGGTGATGTAAACTTTTTTGAGATTCCTGGTTTATTACCTGGATACTATAATCTGAACTCTGGTCCTCATGATTGAACAGCAAGAACTCTTAACTGTTGAGCCCACTCTTCAGCCTCCAGATGATGTTTTTAATAAAAACAAGTGTGGATACAGATGACAGGAAAGGTAAAATAAGTTAAAGATGAAAGTATTTGTAACATTCAAGTTAGATAACACTGAAAACAGTCAGTATATTCTTCATCAGCAATCTGACCAACATGCTATTGTATGTTCCTGCTTTTGAACTCCCTGTTCCTAGAGGAGTTGGGTATTTTGTGCTCTTTAAGCGGGAAAATTAGTCTTCCTTTTTATGTTATGAATTTAATTTTATAAAGAGAGATCTCAAGGTAATATCAAAAGACAACTGAGTGGAGTCTGCTTCCTATTTCAACAAAGAAACATGATAAGGAAAAGACAACAGCTTAGTCAGGAATTGTAGCATACACTTGTATCTTGGCACTTGGATGGAAGAGGCAGGAGAATATTTGTGATTTCAAGACAAGCCTGGTATACCCATCAAGTTCGAGGCTAGTCAGTGCTGTATAGCAAGACTCCGTATCAACACAGAAGGAAACAAAACAAAAAAGAAACAGAAATTGTCTTGTGTAATGTGTGAGGCAGTTAAATGAAATGGACGTGACAGACACACGTACAATGTGGAAATATGATTGCTTTATAAAGAAAGGAATGAGCAGTCAGCTTCTACACTTCCATGTCTCGAGGTAAACCTTGTACCAAGAGAGACGTTCCTCATTAGGAACAGGGTAAGCAGGAGGGCCCTGGAAGTCTACCACTTACGTTACAGACACTCAAATTACTGCTTGAGAACTCTGCAGCCTCCACACCACCTAAGCCCAGTTTAGTGGTGGTGGTGGGGCTATCAGTGTACTAACATTGCTGTATTGCCATGCTGTGGATGATTGATTGATAAATAAAACACCGATTGGTCAGTAGCCAGGCAGGAAGTATATGTGGGACTAGCAGAGAGGAGAACTGAGAGAACTGGAAGGCAGAGAGGAGGAGACACCAGCCTGCCATCCAGGGAGCATCATGTAAAGGCAGCAGGTAAAGCCATGGAACATGTGGAGACATATAGATTAATAGAAATGGGCTGAGTATAAGAGTAAGAGCTAGACAATGGTAGGCCTGAGCTAATGGCTGAGCAGTTTAAGTAATATAAGCATCTGTATGTTTATTTTATAAGTGGGCTATGGGACTGCTGTGGCTTGGAGGGACCCAGAGAGAAAAACTCTAGCTACATTGCCCTGTAGAAAGAGCCCATTCTCTGTCATCTCCAACAAAGGCTCTTATTGCACAGGGCCATCTTAAGACCTTGCCCTCTAACACAGGGTCCCGTGGAACAATTTTCAGTCACTCCACCAGTTCAACCAACTAAGACCTGTGATCTAGGAGGCCCTGACTGGCCTCCGATATCCCAGAAATCTCCTGGGTGTCTCATTCTAAGTGGCATGCTTCCACGGGAGTATTAAAGAGTAGTTCTACTGCAACCAGCTTGCCTTGTTCATTTTTCAAAACTCTAATAATCAGAATCTGTCCCCCAACTTTTGATCCTATGAAGCATCTTAGTGGCCTTTCTTGAGTATCTCAGGCTGCTGACAGGCCTTCTGGAAGAAAGTAGGCAATTTAGCTAACTTTGTATGAACCCTCAAACTGGTTCAGTAGTCTTTCATCATAAGACTAGTTTATGAACCCCTGAGAATGAGACATGTGGCCCCACCACCCCATACTCATCTATGGGAAGCATCTAGACAGAACTCTGAGCAAGTTGCATCATGTAGGACTCACATATTGGTGGGTGACCATTTGGAGTGACCCAGCTGCAGTGAAGCCCTCATACAATGGTATTAACCTCAACACACTATTTGTTGATGAGTATCACCTGAGCTTACCAGATCAGCTACAACACTCAGAATATGATGGGGCCTCATGACTACACCAGAGCATGCTGCACTCAAGGACTGCCAGTGAACTGATTTCATGGAGATGGCTCCCTTCTGGTTTGTAGTCTCTCAGCCTGTACAGATGTCCACAGACATCACTCATGTATGTTCCTTACAACTGGAGAAGTTACATGGATATTATAGTCATTTGGAATCAAACCAGTACAGCTTAACCAACCAACAGCTAGGGGAACAAAACCAGCAGGAAGTTCTTTACTATGATAACTCCCTTCAAAAACTGCAAACAAAGAATATCAATGTAGGGCAACAGGAATTAAAAAGCAAGGTAACAGGGCACCTTTAAAGGAACCAGAAAAGTATATATCAACATACTGCAGAGAAAAGAAAACTGACAAAGTGCTTGAAAAAGAATACAAAAGAATAATTAAAAAATATTTTTTATTTTATAATTAAATTTTACATATCAGCCACGGATTCTTCTGTCCTCTCTCCTCCCCCCCCCAGCATGCCCCCCCCCACAATCCACCCCCCATTCCTACCCCCTCCAAGGCAAGGTCTGCCCTGGGGATTCAGCTCAGCCTGGTAGATTCAGTTGAGGTAGGTCCAGTTCCCTCCTCTCTACACCAAGGCTGAGCAAAATGTCTCAGTATAGGCCCTAGGTTCCAAAAAGCCAGCTCATGCACTAAGGACAGGTTCTGGTTCCACTGCCTGGGACCAGATAAATCAAGATAATCAACTGTCTCACTTATCCAGAGGGCCTGGTCCAGTTCCATGGGGGCTCCTCAGCTATTGGTTCACAGTTCATGTGTTTCCACTAGTTTGGCTATTTGTCCCTGTGTTTTCCCAATCATGGTCTTAATATCTCTTGCTCATACAATCCCTCCTCTCTCTCTTTCACTGATTGGACTCCTGTAGCTCCACCTGGGGCTTGGCTGTGGATCTCTACATCTGCTTCCATCAGTCACTGGATGAGAGTTCTATCATGACAGGGTGTTCGGCCATCCAATCACCAGAGTAGGTCAGCTCAGGCTTTCTCTCGACCATTGTCAGTAGTCTATTGTGGAGGTTTCTTTGTGGATTTCTGGGACCTCTCTAGCACTCTGCTTCTTCCTATTCCCACCCAGGGAGGCCTGCCCCTAGGACCTATCCCTGGGCCCCAGGCCTTCCCCGGGGAATACCTGCCCAACTCAGCCCCAGTGCTGGCCAGTTGGCAGGGCTCCTGAGGGAAGGTTCCCCTTCTCCAAGACCCCCCAGCAGACCCTGAAAACTACATGCCCTGCCCCCACACCCATCTGCCTGAGACCCCTGCCACTTCCTGAGGCTTGGAAACCAACCCCCAGCTCTCATCTGGCCCAGACAGAAGAATGATTTTAAGGGAACATAACAAGAATAAAGAGAATATAGACAGTGTAGAAAAATTAAGAAGATGACTCATGATGTAGGTGAGAAAATCAGCAAAGACATAGAGGTCATAAAAGAACCAGTCAGAAATCTTGGAGCAAAACCACCCAATAAATGAAACAAACAAACAAACAAAACAAAATCCACATAAGAGCCTCAACAGCATTCTAGATTAAGGAGGATAAATCTTGTAAAAAAGTATGCATTCTAGATTAAGGAGGATAAATCTTGTAAAAAAGTATTTTGTAGTAACTAAGTCAGATAAGAGTGAAAAGAAAGAAACATGTTAAAAGGATGAGGAGCACATTTGAAGTTTGTGGGGTACCATTAGACAAGACCACATTTGTGCTATTGACAATATAGAATGTAAGAGAAAATACACACACACACACACACACACACACACACACACATACAGCCTAAGACAAAGAAAAACATATAAAAAACGACAAATCTTTCTGTATATTGAGAGTCAGTAACAATATTATGAGGTTCTGGAAAATCTAAAAATACGACAAGAATAGCATATAATTCTGAATTTTGAACAGAACCATGAGGTCTTTAATCTACTTTACTTAAATTTCCTGACTTCTAACCTGACTTTCCTGATTTATTTGCATTAGTATAGAATATAGGGCTCCAGAAATTGGTGTTCCTCTTACTTATGTGAGGGGGAGATCTAATTAGTTCTTTTTATAAACTGAAGTCTCTTGCTTTTTGGATATTGGTTGCTAGTCTCTCCCAAAAAATTATTGCAAGCTCTTTGCCAGTGTTCATTTTCTGCCCACAATGAGGCAATTACAGCATCAGTAAAAGGTACCACAATTTCTATTTGGTGTATTCCTGTTAATTGATGAAGTCTCAATTTTCCTTCCAGAATCAACTCAGAAACCTCTCTACACAGGTCTTTAATTTTTTTCACTCTCTGTGTTAAAAATATCCATTATAAGATATTATCTTTTCTCTGCGTAAGAATTCCTGTAGGAGAATGTGTAAAAGGTAGTATGACCATGACCGGGATACAATGAAGCTCTAGATCCAACTGATCCATGTGTACATCCTGAAATTTCTCTTCTACCAAAACCAATTCTTTCTCATCTTCAGCTAAAAATTTTCTTGGAGTATTTAGATCGTTATCACATTACACAATTTGAAATAAATTAGTTATTGAGTAATTATTCTGATTTAATATCTCCCAGGAATTTTTGAAAAGCATGAAGGGTTCATAATTGATCTCTCCTGATTTATACTTTCTGTGGTTGAATTTTTTGTAAATTTATCTTATATCCTAGGTAATTAAGAATGTCTTCTTTGTATTTTTTCAGGAGCAATTTATAATCCCCAACAAGGCAAACTTCTTTATTTCTTCAAACATTTTTTTCTAAGATATCTGTGTCTGAATCAGCTAGTAAGAAATCATCCATACAACAGTAAATTATAGGTTGAGGAAACTGTTTACAAATTATTTCCAATGGCTGTTGTAGAAAATATTGATACAAGGTGGGGCTGTTTAACATCCCTTGTAGAAGTACTTTCCACTGATATCTTTTAACAGGCTGGGTATTATAAGAAGGCACTGTGAAGGCAATTTTTTTCTCTATTCTGTTTTTGTAAAGGTATAGTGAAAAAGTAGTCTTTTAAATCAAAAACTGTAATAAACCACCCTTTAGGAAATAGAGAAGGCAAGGGAATTCCAGGCTGTAAAGAGCCTGTTGGCTAGATCACCCTATTAATAGCTCTTAGATCTGTTACTCTTCTCTATTTTCCAGATTTCTTTTAAATTGCAAATATAGGAGAATTCTAAAGACTGGTCAATTCTTTAATATGTTGAACATTTATTTGCTCGTGTACCAGCTGTTCTAATGCATGCAATTTTTCTGGTGTCAAAGGTCATTGTTCCCCAGACAGGTTTGTCAGTTAACCATTTTAAAAGGTATGGCTGTTGGTACCTTTGAAAGATCAATGGCTGTTGTGTCCTGCTAATGTGCAAGCTTAATGGTCTGTGAGTGTTCTTGATAATACCTTTTAATATTTCTCTCAGAAGCATTCTTTATTTTATAGTTTGTTTCTGAGATGGGAGGAATGTTAATCTGGGTTTTCCACTGTTGTAACAGATCACATCCCCATAAATTCATTGCTATGCTAGCCACATATGGCCTTAATTTCCCTATCTGTCCTTATGGCCCTATACACTTGACCTACCTTGTACTTTGTTTTACCTGAGATAAAATTCCAATCCCTAGAAGCTGAATATTTACCTCCTGAATAGGCCAATTTGGATGCCAAGATGTTGGTGAAATTATTCTTCCATTCATGCCTGTGTCTAGTAAACCTTCAATTATAATGCCATTTATTTGTATTTTCAGCTTTGGTCTTTGGTCATTTATAGAAGTTTGACAAAATGCTTGTTTTATGGTCTCTCCTGAAAATATTATTTTATCTGCTGAAGCTGTTCTGTCATCTGGAGTAGTGTGATTTTTAATAACAGGCATTAAGTATTTTAATTGCTCTGTGGAGGAATTTCCCTAATGGTGACAGGGAATGATTGAACCAAATTTGAAAATGGGGTTGTGAGAGTCACCCTAAGGTGTTTCCCAATGGCAAAGGGTTACCTTGCCTGTTTCATATTGATTTGCATTCATTAGTCCAATACTGGCCTTTCCACACCTTTTGCATATTCCAGAAAGCTGGGGCCTTCTGTTTGGATTATCTTCAGAAAAAGTATTATTTCTAGGAATGACTTGCCAACAATCCCTTTTCTTTTTTTCTTTCTTTTTCAATTTATTTTTTCTCTTCTCCCATTTCCACCCCCCTGACTCCCATCTACTACCCATCCCCATCCTCTCTTCCTTCATCCCCATTCAGAAAGGGGAAGGTCTTCCATAGGCTTAACAAAGCATGGAACATCAAATTGAGGTAGGACCAAGCTCCTCCCCCTGCATAAAGGCTGGTTGAAACAATCCAGCATGGGGAAGAGGTTCCCAAAAGCCAGCTAAGTACTAGGGACAGGTCCTGATCTCACTGCTAGGAGCCTTACAAACATACCAAGCTATACAAATGTCACACACATGCAGAGGGCCTAGGTCTATTGCAGTTTCAGAGAACCAATTAATGTCTGCATAGCCTTGGGGTGCCTATCATCTAGTGGTCATTCTTGTATGGTAACTGGATAAATTAAGACTGGTCTTCTAATAACCTTGGGCTGCTCCTTTTCAGTTTCATAATGCAGCGGTGCAGTAGGTTCTGCTCTAAATTCCTGTGTGTGTGTGTGTGTGTGTGTGTGTGTGTGTGTGTGTGTGTGTTTCTTAGTTTCATTAGTAGGTCTTTCTAAGTATTTTATCTTATCAGTCATTTTTTCACATTTGGCATGAATATCAAACCACTTTTTTAAGGATAAAACATGAATACCAAACTGATAATAATTATAATTGATGTTATGTCAATCCCAACTTAGTTGGTTATCCCTTTATTTATTTTTTCCATTTCCAAAACATCCATTGTGGAACCATATGGAGTCCTAACTCCCTGTATCATTATATTATTTCCAATTGTTGGGGAAAAACTTTAAAAAAAAAAACAAACTCATCCCCCCCCCCTTAAGAATTCCCAGGTGTGTCATGAGATCTGCTGAGGATGATAGAGAAGGCCAACCTGTGTGAGCTTAGCCAGCTGTGAAGGCAGTGCTTGGCTGTGTGTGTATGTGGGAGGGTGGCAGGGTGCCCAGGCAGCCAGGCTAGCACAGTGGGTCCTATGATCACAGGGGTTACTCTGCTGGCTAGGCTGAGGGCACCTGCAGCTGCCCCCATGTAGCCCAGGGCGGGGGCTGAGGGTGTGTGCCAGTGGCAGCAGCAGTAGAAGACTAAGCAGGTGCAAGGGGTGTTGAGGCGGTGCGCTGGCACTATGGCGGCCCATGGATGGTGTCCAGGAAAGGCACACAACCTGCAGAGATACAAAGGGAGTCACCTGAAAAATGGACACGGGGACATACAGGAGAAACCCACAAGGCGGGAAGTAAGGGCACAGAGACACCTGAATGACAGAGCTGGCTTCCAGTGGTGACTTTGGTGGCTGCAAAGCTGGTGACAAATGGCTGCCTTGTGAGCCTTTGCCCACACTGGACACCAGACGAGGCAAATACTTATATTGTTCTATTAATAAATATAACTCCGTGAAGTGACCAGTGACCTTCTCTCTCTTTCCTCGATCCAAAAAGGGGCCCATAAGTCTTCCTAAACCCCTTCCTACTACTTTTTGTATCTGTCTATATATCCTCGGTCCTCCAAAACTTCTATGGCTAATTCTGGTCAGCTAGTAGCTGGCTCTTCCCTCTGATTCAAGGTAAACTGTGTCAGTCTTGGGAGTGTCGGAGTGCGATCAAATATCCCACAATAATAATTTTGATAAGAAACATCATGAAGATATGTAAAACTCCAAAACTCAGTAAAGAGCAGTCTTGCAAGAGAGAGTCAAATAAAATAGATCATCAACAAGTGAGGGACAAAGGAATAAAGGGCACATAGAACAATCAGAAAAAAATTAACAAAATGGTATTTATCAATTATAATTTTGAATCTAAAGGGATAAAATTTCCAAGTTAGAAGTCATATATTTGCTGAATAAACTAAAAAAAATGTAGACCCAGTGATGTGATACCTGCAAGAAACTTACTCATCTAACACATACACACATACATACATACATACATAAACACACACACACACACACACACACACACACACACACACATATAAAACAAAGAGAAACCCAAAGTAAGCAATAGCAACTATGGATTTGATTAAAATCATAAAAAAAAATGACAGAATGTTTTCTATTAGCAGCAACAGTGAAGGGCCTAGAAGCAATCATGTAAAATGGAACAGATGAGGCACCCACCGAAAAATACCAGGTGTTCTCATGTCAATGAAGAAGTTAAGTTGGTCTTAAGGAAATGGATAATGTAATAGTGGTTATGAGACTCTGGGAAGGTTATCCTATAGGGAGGTATGGAGAGAGAAGATAGTTAATGTGTGCTATGGGGTGTAGCTATGGTAGGAGAAATAATTCCTAATGTAAAGTTAGATAATTATGATGGGTTTTAATTAATCACTGCAAAGAGCTATTAGAAAGTATTGCAGTTGTTCCCAACAGAGTGAAATCATGTATATCTGAAGTGATAGTTACACCTATTATCTTGATCTATGCATTACATATTACATATGTGGATTAAGGTATCCCAGTGCTCATGTATATGCATACATATGAATAATTACTCTGTGTCAAATAAAACACATATATTGATAATTTTATTTATTTTGAAGCAGATTTTTATGATTGGAATCATTTTTGGTCATCATAATTGTTTCATAGAACAGGAAAGACATGACAACCAGAAATAACTTGCCACTTGTAGATTCAATCATTTAGCTCTTTATCAACATCTCTAAACACACAGAAAGAAAAACAGTTGCTCAATATTCAGGAATCAACCCTCATCAATGGCAGACATAAAATATCCACAAAGTGCACTTTCTTATACTAGATCTGTGTTTTCCTCAAAAAGGTATGTAATTTTCACTTTTTCCTGAAAATACTTTGCATAATGTAGACCCTGAGTAAATAGTTTTTGAGAAATATGGAGCAGTGCAATGATAACATCAATTTTTCTCACGTGTTAAATTAGTTTATCAGTTTTCCTTATTAAAATATTTCATTTTCTACTCTCATGTGATGTATAAGAAATTTGAGAAGACATCAGATGAATTAAATATTTTTCTTATGTTGCAAACATCCATTCCATCTCATTTTGTCCTTTCAATATAATTATGCTTTCATGTAATCAAATCAAATTTGGCTTTTAAGACATTTCAGCTGATTTTTATCTAATAAGAAGGCACTCATGTTATTTTCCTTTATTTTCTAAGCTTTTTAAGTTTTGAAATTTTTTAAAAAATTTTTCTTCAAGTCAATTAACAACACAACAGTTTATGATCTAAAATAATGTCTTTTCCTGCCCTCAAAATGTAAATTCATTATCTCAGCACCATTTATTTCATCATGCTTTGTTCTCCTCTGTGTATTAGTAATTTCCCATTTGTCGTATATTAAACTCATGGCAGTGTATCCGTATTTTAAAACTTATAAAGTTCCATGAAGCCACAATCCTTTCAATGCCTTTCTTTTGATTTCCATCATTCAAATATTGTAATCCCAATATAAATATGAAGTTTTTAAGCTAGTTAACACATTAAGCTGAGTCGAGTGACTTTAAACCCACAGTAAAAGTCCCATTTCCCCCTTGTTCTCAAACCTTTCCTCCCAGGAGCTATGCCGCTGATGTAGTTTAGATAGTTTATGCTGAGTTGCAGCTAGATCTCTAACTGATATGACATTACTCCACTTTTATATCCTATTATCTATTGACTCTTTACTTTGACAATAAAGATTTGGTCTCTTATTGTGACCACATCAACAAAGTTCCTATTTTATGATCTTCCTGCCTGCTCCTCTTCTGTATATCCTACTGGTGTGACTCACCCTAAGTGGCAAAAACCTTTTGTTATTTATTATTTAATTCACATTTTAATTAGCATCTGTCTTTGAGATTATACAGATGTTTTGAAGAGCCAAGTACTAAACTAGCCTACATGCTTTAACTATTTTCTACCTTTCCACATTTCATTATATGCGACTTATGTGCTTTGCCTCTATCATGTCTTGTTTTTTGTTTCCCTTTTTATGAGAAACTCCACTGGGTCCCAGTAACCCTCCTTCTTTTTGTTTCCTAATTTCCCCTCACAGTAAACTGGTTTAATTTCTATTTTCAGCTGTCACTCTCAGGTTCCATTCTATTACTCTTCCTGGTTGGGCTAGTAGTTTGATTGATCCCACACCATTTTCTCTTTTGTTCAATATTTTGTTTTGCTGGAACAATTCCCAGAGTAATCCCTAAGGATACACAGGGCATAAAATTTGTGAACTCTCAGGTGGATGCATCTTATGCATTCCTATCTGAATGGAAGATATGGAACACTAAGTTCAAAGTAATTCTGTATCACAATGTAGACAATTTTGCTCTGTCCTCCACCCACCCCACCCTCCCACGCCCACCCCAGTTTTTGGAGACAATGTTGGCTGAGTGCGGTTTATCAGACAAAGTCTCTCTCTTTGTATCTTTGTAGGTGATCATTTTTCTCCTTCTTTCCTGGAGGCATCTAGGCACTCCTTTTATCGTTGATATGAAATTCCACAGTGTGTATATAGGAGTTTCAGTTCTGTAATATGGCTGCCAAGATCATTACTTCTCTTATTGAAGGGAGAAATCCGTGTCCTGTTTTTTTTTTTTTTTTAGTGAAACTGGACTGTGACTTCTTATCAGCTTAGAAACACAGTGCAGGGATTGTAGTTTTATATCACCAACTGTTAGGAGGCTGATGTAGCAATAGATCATTGAAACAACAAGGTAACATTTTTTTTTTCCTATTCACCTTTCATAACATTTGATGGGTCAGTTAGGTCAGAATATTCTGGAATCATCTTTCATGTCTTCTTTTTCTTTTTTCTTCCCTCCATGTTGGGAAATTCTTTTACATCTTTGATAAACGACATCATGTTACTACCTGTTTACAATAACATGATACTTTGAATGGCCCTGGAGTCTTCTTCTATCATGTCCTAATTTCTTTCACAGAGTTGATGCTTTTCTATTTTGTTTTAACATGTGAAGAAACATCTTCATTTTCTCTCCAAGTCTGCTGTCTTTGAGCTGCTCTGTGATGTTGGTATAATTGGCCTATAACTATAACACAGTGCTGCAGGCAGGCTATGGGGTTTTAATGAGAATCATTTATTTCTCATACTTCTGATTGTGGCACCACCAGAAGAAGGTGTGACTGGTGTGGGCTCACTTTCTAGACCACCAGCAGGGCCTTCTCACTGAGCTCTCACACAGTGCAAGGTGTTGCTTGTGTTCCCTGTGGTCTTTTGGCCTGGTCACCATTCTGTTGATGTAAAGAGACAACATGATCCAAGCAGCTCTTTTAAAAGAAACCATTTAACTGGAGCTTGTTTACAGTTTCAGAGGTTTACTCCGCTGTCCTCATGGCAGGAAGCATGGTGGCATGTAGGCAGAGGAGGTGCTGGAGAGGTGCATGAGAGTTCTACATCTGGATCTGTAAACAGCAAGAAGAGAGTAAGATTTTTGGCCTTGGCATTGGCTTTGAAACCTCAAGGCCCGCCCCCAGTGACACACTTCCTCCAACAAGGCCACACCTCCTAATCTTTTCAAATAGTGCCACTCCCTGGTGACCAAACATTCAAATATTTGAGCCTATCGGTCCATTCTCATTCAAACCACCACACTTTTCTCATAATGGAAGTAATCCCATTTATAAAATAATCCCATTCATAATAGCAACTCCATTAATAAAACAGTCCTGTCATTAATAATAATGATAATCAAATTTAAAATTATCTCACAAAGAACCCCCTTCTAGTACCTTCACACTGAGGAGTCTGGAATTCAGCATATGTATTTTGGACAGACATAAACATAGTATTTATCATTGTTCTCTAATTTCTGTCCTCACACACTTAATAAATGGATTGCTTCTCAATATTCTAAAAGTCTTAATGCATCTCAGCATCAACTCTGAAGGCTAACGTCCAACCTTGCATCTAAATATCAGTAAGCCGGATGTGAGTGAGACTCAATATTCAGCTAATTCAAGGGCGGATTACTCTCCAGGTGTGAGATTGTGTATCCACATAAGTTATACTTCCAAAACACAAGTGTGAGATCAACAGTCCCACTCCAACTGCAAGGAAAATTGCATTGGTTGAGACATAGTTCTGTGAACCATGCTTATGGGGGTTCACTTGGGCAGGGTTCCATCTTCTAGATGCTCTGTGAAGGCCTCAGTCTTACAGTGCTACCTGTAAGGGGTTATGTGTCCAGGGTTCTGGTGAGTCACTCCATGCAAATGACTCTACCTTGATGGCTTTGGTCAGAGACATTCTGGCATGTTGAAAGCAAGGCATCGATTCCCCTTTTAAGAATTAGGAATCAACCCTGAAGATTCGGAGTCAGGTCTGAGGTTCCTCATTTCTTGAGGATCAGCACACAGTCTCAGGCAGCTAGAGCTTTGTTCCCCTTCCCTTAAAACTGGCATCCAGCTGCCATGGTTGATTAAGGCCATGATTCATATTCATACTAATTTCTCTATGAAAGGGACATAACTATATCCTTAGTGATCTTTCTAGAACATGCTTCTCTCTCTCTCTCTCTCTCTCTCTCTCTCTCTCTCTCTCTCTCTCTCTCTCTCTCTCTCTGTGGTGTGATTAGGATTAGCATTTTTTTCAGAATCTGATTGGCTTCTCTTTGGAAAAACAATCTGGTCCTTATGTAATTTCTCTCTCTCTCTCTCTCTCTCTCTCTCTCTCTCATTTTGCCATGACTAGTCAGGGGGAGCCAAGCCATACTTCATAACCTTGATTAGCAATAACATCAGCTAAATTTCTAATTTCATTGTTCATAAGAATTATCAGTCAAATTTTGTCACTTAATAGCCTTGTTTTTCATTGTCCAGTGACATAGGACCACATAAAAGGCCTTTACCATCTGTTTCTGGTATTATTCTGTCTGGCCTTGTCTAGTAACTGAAAAATTGACTCCCTATCTATGAAATTCCCAACAAAATGGTTATACTAAGATATATAACAATACTATTTATATGAGTGACAGTGTGTGGTGGTATTGTGTTCCCCAAAATATTGTGTAATATCCTAATAAACTTATCTGGGGTCAGAGAACAGAAAAGCCACTAGATACTTAGGATAGGCAGTGGTAGCACACGCCTTTAATCCTAGCATTCCAGAGGCAGAAATCCATCTGTTCAAGGATACAACCAAGCATGATGACACACGCCTTTAATCCCAGAAAGTGAGCCTTTAATCCCAGGGAATGGTGGTAGAAAGCAGAAAGGTATATAAGGCGTGAGGACCAGAAACTAGAAGCTTTTAGCTGGTTAAGCTTCAGGCTTTCGAGCAGCAGTTTGGCTGAGAGCCATTGGGATGAGGACACAAAAGCTGAGGATACAAGACCAGCTGAGAAGTTGGCCAGGTGAGGTTAGCTGTGGCTTGTTCTGTCTCTCTGATCTTCAGTGTTCACCCCAATGCCTGGCTCAGGTTTGATTTTATTAATAAGAACTTTTAAGATTACTGCTACAACAGTGACTGGTGCTTGTAGAATTTAACATGAGTTAGTACTGTTCTAAGAGGTTTTTACAGATTTATTAATTATTATTATTATTAATATTATTGTAGTGCTGGGGATAGAACCAAGAGCCTTGTGCATGCCAGGCAAGCTCTAAACCTCCGACCTACTATCTGTATTAACTAATCTCCACCACAATCCTATAGAGAAAGCAATACTATTATTATCACTACTGCAAAGATATAAATTTACAAAGAAGATGAATAACTTGCCCCAATTCATGTAGCACAGTTAGTGGAGTAGAAAGTTTCAATTCAGAAACTCTAATGCCAGAGCCCAAGTTCTTAGCCACTTTGATGTATTGTTTATTATTTGTGGAATGCTTTATGGTATCTGGCTTATATAGATAAGAAATATGTGCAGCCAGGCGCCATTTTACCATATGTTGCAGTCAGATGTTAATTTGAAATTATTAGCGATAGGGGAAGACTTAAGTGGAGTGAGATATATGCCAAACATATTAAATAAATGCTAATAGGAGTTAATGAATAAGAATGCTTTAATGTTCTGAAATTACTCCAGTGAGGAATGAATTGCAAGTTTGCATCTGCCCTTTGGCTTTTAAAATGCAAATTTTACTGAAATAGAACACAAAAACCAAAACTGTGCACATGGGTACAGCAACACAGTTTTCCCACAGACACATCCATATAGCGCATACTGCCACTAAGAACAGAAAGCTAAGTCCCCAAAGATCTGTCCCTTTTGGTTAGCACATATCACCACTTAAAGGGACAGTCCTAATTTATCACAAGTGATTGGACTTCTAACATATTGTATATTCACACAAACCACTCTTACAAGTATGAACCTCTTTTAATTTGCATCTTCAAAGGGCTCATCTAATGCTTTCAACATGATAACCCAAACCTCTTCTGGGAGAGTCTATTCTGGTGTCTAGGATATGTTCTCTCTTTGGTTCTTCAGTATTTAGTCTTAATGCATGGGGCTTCTTGGAATGTGTTTTTTTTTTTAAACTATGGGTTTTTTAATTATTTTCCCCAAGCTGTATGTAGTTTTGGATCTGGTAGCTTTAGTTCTAATAGTGTGTGGCCTTGGCTCAGTCAATCATAATTCGAGGGGGAAAAAAAAGAAGCCATACAAGTGCTAACAAGGGGATTGTCTGGCTGGGGGTCTGGCTCTGACATGGCAGTTATTGAAGCCTCATTTGAATCTGAGCCCACAGTGTCCACCAAATGCACATTGCAGATTACAGGGATTACTGCTTTATGGAGATTGGCACTGTTGTTTTATACTTTCCTAGGCTTCCATAAATGACAAATTGTTTTCTTGTTCCTTTCAATGCAGAGAAACCACCATCTGCAGCTGTCAAAATTTCTTTATTTGCTTGAGGTTGAGCTTCATTTATTTTGATGAATGAGTTCATTTTTTGTAGAAGGAAATCCTGAGGGTGCCACCTTAATTATTTCTGTGGTTCTTCCTTCTTAAGTGCCGTGACTTCATGATCATGTCACTGCATGTCCTAAGGTGACCCATGCACACTTAATTTTTTATTGTCTCCACTTAGCACATTTCAGGTCAGTTTTAATAAAGAGAGAGTAAAATACATGATAAGGAGGAACAATTTCCAGCACATGATCATGTGCTCAGGCTCTCTCTGACCTTTGAGAAGACTTCAATGGGTCTATGTAAGTTTCAGACTGTTGCCATAGCCAGATTAGGTAAGATGACTCAATGTCAGATTCTATCTGGAACTATTGTATAAGGAATAGAACTACCTGTAATTTTTGCTACAGGCCCAAGGAAGACAACAATGAACCATGGCTTGTTTTAGGTACCAATTCAGACTTGGGTTTTCCTATCAGTATATGGAGTTGACACTCCCCAGATGGATACAGGCAGCAATGGTTTCTCTTTTAGGCAAACACTTGCCTAGCATACATTTCAAGAGCTGCCAGAGGTCCTGGTGAAGTAGGCTCTTATTCTGTTGGTATCAAAATCTTATGTACATGTTTTATGGTCAGTAGGTCCAAATGTAAGAGGTCATCAATATTCATTTACATGTAGGTCACTGAGCACCATCAACAACCTCTGTAATGTGGTAGACTTCATGGACACTTACTTTAAATGGAGATTTTGGAGTCAATACTATATTGAGTGTTTATAATAAGGTTTTTTTTTTTTTCACTTGTTTGAGTTTGCAATACCTACCCCCCCATTTAAAGCAGATTAAGACAAACTGTTTTGACTGAAACACAGTATGAGTTCTTTTCATAATCTCCAGTTTTGGCTAAACCACAACTGATAAATCAATTGGATTCTATACTCCTTTTAGATTTCACCTCTCTCATCTAAAACTATAGTCCAGTTTAAAAAGAACCTGCCAGGAAGCTCAATTCTGTGCTTACTACCCAGGAACTTGGCTTCAGGAATCTGTCATCATCAGTTTACTGATTTCCATACCTCTTGCTTTCAAAATTATCTGAAAGAAAATCATGAAAAAGCAATGAAACAAGTAAAGGAAACAGTCCAAGACTTGTTTTAGGAGTCTTATAATACATGTGTATGCTTATTGAAGTAAATTAACCCACCAGTTCAGAAATAAGTGTGGCTGTATATGTAAATATATAAATGTATAAATAAATAAATATATTATCACAGGTCATGACATAAATACAACAGATGACAATTAATAATTCAGATGTTGATCCACCAGATGAATAACTCTCTGATGGAGGAACCTCATCAAGCAAGGCTTATGGAACCACTCTGAAAACTGGTTGCTTCTGTCTGTAATTTTTCTCATTACATTTCTTCCCTAAAAAGAGCTATGGATATTTTACCCACTGCCTGTGTGTTTATCTCATTAATATATTCTATCTACTGGGCACACATATATCTGTGAATGGTCAGGAAGATGATTTCTTCTTACACTGTATAATTTTGAGGAATAGAAATAATACTAGGATGTTTTTCATAGCTCAGACTGATATAAAAAAAATAACAATATTCCCAATTACAAAGACAGCTTTTTACACCATTAGCTGATTTAAGACCTTGAAACAAATTGAAAACAAATTAGTTGCCCCTGAAAATGACTTGCGTATGGACAGATTCCCAGGAGTCTGTTGAGCTAAGGTCAGGCATGAAGCAACTTTGTGCCAGCTCTTCATTTGCAAAGGTCTGGCTAACAACATTAAAGACATAAGTCCTCCAGATTCTCTCAGCAACTGACTCTTCAAATACCCTTAACATCAGTTTTATGATGCAGGATCAAGGTTCAGCCAACTAACTGTTTGTTGTTTAGGTCCTGAATTTCAATGTCTCATTAGGTTGGGAAATGCTGAGTACTCAGCCCACATGCCTCCTGACTTTGCTTTACAGACTGTACATCAGGGAACTTGGCTGACAGCCAAGCATTGCCATGGTTACTCACTCACTGGCCAGTCAGTGTGACATCCCTAGCCTGAGACTGTGTGATTTCTCATGTGTTATCAGAAGGTCTCTGATTCTTATTGTTCTGTGGATATCACTCTATATAAATAAAACACTGATGGCCAGTGACCAGGCAGGAAGTATAGGTGGGACAAAGAGAGAGGAGAATTGGGGAAACAGGAAGAAGGAGGGAGAGACACTGAAGCCACTGCCAGGACAAGCAGCATGTAAAGACGCTGGTAAGCCACCAGCCATGTGCAAAGGTATAGATTTATAGAAATGGGTTAATTTAAGATATAAGAACAGTTAGCAAGAAGCCTGCCACGGCCATACAGTTTATAAGTAATATAAGCGTCTGAGTGATTATTTTATACGTGGATTGTGGGACTGTGGGGCTTGGTGGAACCTGGAGAGAAGCCCTCCAGCTACATTATTGTTTACTCAAAAAAAATGTTATGTTACCCTCAAAATATAACTCATATATTGCCCAGAGATTTTTTTCTGTGTGTGTGAGACAGATGTGTGGAAGAGAGATGTAGCTGTGTAAAGAGATGTAGCTGTGTGGAGGAGAGATTTTCCAGAGAGATTTTCAAAGAGGGATTATTTTTCAAGATGAAGTAAGAGAGAAAGTTACCATCAGAACATGTGTGTTTTTTTCCCTAATACCCCTCAGAAAATTTTAGCCCTCACCTACATTTGTGTATGTTTTTGCAAACCCTGGATGTGGTCTTGGAGTAGGCTCCCCCAAAGATTATGATGATCTCTATCTCTATCTCTATCTCTATCTCTATCTCTATCTCTATCTCTATATCTGTATCTATATATCTATATCTAATCTATATCCATATCCATATCCATATCCACATCTATCTATCTATCTATCTATCTATCTATCTATCTATCTATCTATCTATCTATCTATCTATCTATCTACCTGAGAGAGTAGGGAAGGGGGAGGAAGACAGAGATTTCAAAGTTGAAAATACAAAGTACTGTATAGAGTTACCAACTGGCAGAGAGTAATTCTTACATAGTACTATGCATGCTTAATTTTTTTTTTTTATTTTTTGAGACAGGGTTTCTCTGTGTAGTTTTAGTGCCTGTCCTGGATCTGTAGACCAGGCTGGCCTCAAATTCACAGAGATCCACCTGGATCTGCTCCCAAGACCTGGGATTAAAGGTGTATGCCACTGCCTCCTTGGCTGCGTGCTTCATTTTTGTTTGTGTGTTTGTTTTAAAACTGATTCTCAATTTGAGAGACACTTCCATGGAAATGTGTCCTTTTACTGTAACCTCTAATTATGGATTGCTTTTCAGCTACCTGATTTAGATTTTTATATTCTCTAGTAATTCTTATAGGCATTTGAGCTTCTCATTGATTTAGACTTTTAATGCAATCAGCAAACAGTTTTAATCTCACAAAAAGGGAGAATTTCGCAATTCATTGTCTTTTATTTCATCTCCACTTGGCTGTTATCCATTCATCCCTAGGAGGAAGTAGGGAACCACTATTCTGCCCCCGCCACTTCCTTGAAAGTATTTGTCATGCATAGTTTCACAGTATAGATTTTTTTCTACTTTAGTCTTTCTTTACTGTGCTAATCATATGAATTTCATGACTCTTGCATGCTATGTGGAACATTTTTTCCATACTTGCATTTCTGTAAAGCTTTCTCATCATCTCACTTTGTCTTTTCTGTCATCTTCATGTTTTCTTTCCCAGAATTTTTATTTAACTGGATTACTTTGAGGTCACACTATGTGCATTCTCTGAAACATTTCCTTTTCTACAATCAGCTATTTTCACCATGACTTGCTTTCTTCTCTCGAGTGCCATGTTTCCTTTCTTTCACTGCAGAGACTTTTCAGAGGCACCACAGCCATTTCATATCCTGGTAAAATTTCAGTGAAGTTTCTAGGGCCAGCTGTGGTTCTTCCAGCTATTTACATACACATGCAGTAAATGCTTCCTCCTTAATTTAGTCAAGGGCTTGCCACATGTAACATCCCGTAATCTAAATTTTATTTATGTTGCAGAAAGATTCACTCTATCTTAAGAAAGATACACTTTTTCTTTTTAAATTTAGTGTAGATATATTTTCTCTCTCCTTCTTCTTAAGTTCAGTGTATAATTCTGCTTCTCAAGTAAGAGACTTACTCAGACAATGCCAATGTAGATTTGCATCTCATGTGGTATTTTCCTGTAATTTGGGCAAAGCTTATGCAGGTTTTAGAGTAAATAATTAATTACACCAACTTCCCTCACCACGTCATCAAGAGCTAATTTCAGAAAAGAAACAGATTTCCAGCAGATGGTGATTGAAGCAAAAACATTGGCTTTGTTAATTATAAATTTAATTTTTAAACGCACTCTTTGCACAACTGAATTTTCACAATTTTCTCCACTTACTGGCAAATACTACATCACAGATAAGTACTGGATAATGCAGGTCACTGCATCTGGAGCAGGTGGAGAATCACATGGCAAAGGAGAAAGTATGGTTAACTCCTGCATCACAACTTAGAAGGAATTGAGCCTAACCTGTGTGCAGTTTATTTCCCTCAGTCTCATCAGTCACATAAACCAGAGAAATCAGTGAAGAAATGTTCTGACACTCATCATTCTCAAGAAATTACCATCTTACTGCTTTATAGGAAATGGGAAGACTAGTGGAGAATTCTTTTCTCTGAAGTACAATAGATTCTTCTTCTTCTCCTTCTTCTTCTCCTTCTTCTCCTCCTCCTCCTCCTCCTTCTCCTCCTCCTCCTCCTCCTCCTCCTCCTCTTCTTCTCTGTCTCCTTCTCCTCCTCCTCTTCCTCCTCCTCCTCCTCCACCACCACCTTCTTCTTTATTCTTCTATTGCTTATATGTATATATTTATAAGGCTGACCACTTGAGATTGGATTACCATTTAGGAGGCTCATTCTTAGGGAAGACTGATTTTTCCATCTCTTAGAAGTTTTATTGTCTATAGTTTTTCATCTAAGTGTGGGGTCCCCCTTGGCATGTCACCTGGTCCCATCATTGTTCAAGTCTTGTTTAGGCAGCCATATTGTTGAGATTTCATGTGTGTAGATTCTCTGTCACATCTAGAAGATACAATTTTGCAGGAGACTTCCTGGTCCTCTGTCTCTTACAATCTTTCCATCCTTTTCCCACAAGACTTGGAGAATATTGGGTTGTGTTGTAGATGTATCTCTGTTGGACTCAGCAACCCTTAGTTAGTTGCTCTCTGAATTTTGACCAGTTGTGACTTTCTGTAATGGTCTCTATCTGTTGCTAAAAGAAGCTTCTTAGACAAGGGGTGAGGGTTACAATTATATGTGTGCATAAGGGTAAGTATTTAGAATGGGGTTAGGAATTATATTGGTTTAGGAAACTGGCAGTAGTAGGGTATTGTTTAAGATCTGTGACTTAGTACTAACTATGAGTACTTAGCTAGGTTTATAATACCAGCCCTAATTTTTCTCCTTTTGAGTGGGCCTTCAGTCCAATCAGATAGACAGCTAGCTCTTGGTTACCACCAAGATGTAAGTGCCACCATTTTTACCTTTAGGAATATTTTGCCATGCTGATCATTTTTGATGGAGCATGTATTTCTAACAGCAGTGGGGATGTTGCCTAATACTCATCATCAGCAAAAGCCTACAAGAACCCTTTGTATGCATCTTTGGAAATGATGTTTATAATGTCATAATGTGTCATGTGTGTTTCTGTGTATTATGGACTACTTTTTTATGTATTTTAAGTTTAAGTCAATTTCTCTGAGTCATTTTTTTTAACTCAAAAATATACTTTAATTCTTAAGCCATATAGTTAGGTAACAGCAATACAGCTAAGGACTTTGTAAAATCATGGGCATCTTTCAACTCTATATTTTAAATAGAACTGCAAAAGAAACAAAGGTTTCAGAAACACACAATGTGCATTTGACAGACCATTTATAAAATGAGGCACAACTTTCTTTCTGACTCTATTTAATGCTGAAATCTTTTCAGCAGTGCAGTGTCCAAGTAGCTGTCCATTCTTTAGTTTGATATCACTCACTATTCTCAGAAAACAGATGAGGTCTATTTGCCTGAAGCTGCTTGCAATTATGTCTAATTCTATTTTCTGGGAGTAATTATAATGGCTATTCAAATATTTGGAGATAACTGTTATTTCTTCCTTGTTTTTAAAAGCTAAGCTCAATAGCCCAAGTTCTTTTAACCTCCATGCACATAAATGTGCTTTCAAGTATCCAAGCCTCCTGTGCCACATTAGTGTTCATTAATTTTCCTCTTAAGGCATAATTCTAAGATTTTTATCATAGCACTCTAGCCATTGTCTAGCAAAATCATAGTATAATTCTACACATTGTAATTCTCATAATAAAACCTAACACAAAGGAACAGCCAGACCCTTAGAGACTATGTCTAAACTTTTGTACTGGCATTATAAATATTACTTACAATTTTACTCATTGAATCAACTTTTATTTTTAAGATATAATTTGTAGGATACAAATGTTTAAAATTCTGAACTTCAGATAATTGATATCTAATTTAACATGATAAAGTTTTATCAGAAAGCAATTCCTTAGTGCATACCAGATCTTTTTTTATTTACTGATATGAGAGTTAAGATATTCTTTGTTTTGGCTCCCTTGGGGTTGAAATGCATAAAACAAATGGAATTTTATTCCCTAGGTTATAAACCCACTGTAAGATGTGGGATTATTTGCATCAATTGTGAGTAATTGATAATAACAAATGGTGCTTTATTATTTGTTGGGCTATCATTTCATCCTTTTAATGTCATTGTGTGTGTGTGTGTGTGTGTGTGTGTGTGTGTGTGTGTGTGTATGTATGAGAGAGAGAGACAGACAGACAGACAGACAGAGAGTGTGCAATCACACATTTCTCTAAATTTTTGGAGTTATCTATTTTTTTCATCTATTTAAGGTTTCTTTGTTTTGGAGGAGTCCAAGAGATGCCTCATCACTTAAGAATCCATATTATTCTTGCTAAGGACCAAAATTTGGTTCCCAATACTGATGTTGGGTGGCCTGTAACTCTAGGTCCAGGGGATCTGACACCCACTTCTGGACTCTATGGGTACCTACGGTCACACATGCACATATTCATCTACATACAGAATTAAAACAATTAAAAAGTGAAACTTAAAATAAAATAAACATAGAAATAAAATGAAATAAAAAGCAAAAGATTGAAAAATTCTGGTTTTGTTTTCTCATAAATAGTCACGGCTGATAGAGCAACTATGACTTACCGTCTTTTTCAGTTATTTGTATGGAGTCTGGAGGTCAACACCAGCTCTCTTCCTTTGTAGTTCTCCATGTTATTTTTAAACATGTATTATGTTTATTACTATTATTACCTTTGTGAGCATGTGTGTGCGTGTGTGTATGTGTGTGTGTGATTTATATTGGAGGTACATATGTTCCACAGTGGGCATGGTGGTCATAGGACAACTTTGTGGAGTTCGTTTCCTCGCCCACCTTTATGCTGTCCCGAGGATCAAACTCAGCTCTTCAGGTAATTGCATTTACTGGCTGAGGCCTTGGACTGCCCCTCTTCCATCATGCTATTTAGGCCCCAATAGTGATTCCATTACTCTTTTAACATCAGGGCTGTGCAAACAGTGGGTAGCAAGTGTCCAGGTGAGGGAGACATTTATCTCAGGTCATCTGAAGTCAGATCTTGAACTTTTCACTCATCCTGCTGTGACCAGTATGGACGTGGGTTTAAGTCTGTTAGTCAACTGTTAATGTCTTCAGTGGGATGTCAATGCTTCTAGCTGTTGGTCAGAGACCCTGGTCATTGTGGGGCTGTAGCGGAACTTGATGTCCTTGGGTGTCAGGTCGTGGAAAAGCTGCTTCCAAGACTAATGTATATTTCTTGAACAGCATCTTCAAATTGACTTGCTCAGAGATAGACTTTTACTTAAAGTCCTGTTAGGATATCAGCTGCAAAAATAGCAACAGTTGCAAGCATGGAATCAGCTGATCATTATCCAGGAGTTGCCTCATTAATATTGAGTGGCCAAGGACACGCTTCTCTAGATTTCCAGAGATGTCTATTTATCTCTTTCCTCTGTTTAAAGATTTTCTGTTTTTGTTTTCTAATAAACAGTCACAGCTGGTAGCACGACCATGGCTTCCCGGCTTTTCACTCTTTTAATTGCTTCAAGCAGTGTACCTGGGGCCTGCCATTTAAACACAGCTCGAGGAACCGTTTTCCTATCTGTTTTCTTCAAGGCATCTCCTCTCAGATGACAGTAATGAGCACCATGTGGAAAGTTATGCTTTATGTAAATGACTGCTTTTGCAGAGATGACAGGGTGCCTGTTAATTCTCCACTGCATTCAGGGAGATCAGTGGTTTATTGTCTCAAGCTAAGTCTTAGTTTCAAGATTTTCAAACATCCACGTGTGGACAACAGGCTGCTCTTTTAGATGCCAGCAATCCTCATCAGCCTAGTTGGTGACGGGGAGATGCAGTTTTTGCTGGCAGCTAAGGAAGAGGAGATGCACAGGGTATGCAGACTTCTCTCACACAGTGTGTGTTAAGCAGTGATGTCACTGAAGGAAGGATAGGACTAGGGGACTCTTAAGGTCCTCTGAACTGAAATTTCAACCAAATTTTTACCATTCTCTGTGATTAAAATTTCCCCAGTGAAAGACTGACAGCTCTATAATAAGTCAGTTTCTTAAAGGTCATATATTCATATTCTCCCACTTGCTCTTCACTGCCATGTCCTAAAGTCCAGTGCAGCCTACCTCAACACTCACAGGCCAAATTCTGCAAAAGGTGGTGCTGCCTGCTTCTCCGCAGTGAGATGGAACTCGTCTGCAAACGCTAATTCATCCCGGAGCCCACGTGGCAGTGGCTGTCCTTCACGGAAGCCCAGTGGGCTTCCTCTGACAAGGGAATGTTACAAACAAAATGGAAGTAGGGATGGAGAGTGAGCAAGGGGCAAGTCTACAATGAGCTTGCTCAAACCCAGCCTTTTCAGAGACTGTGCTCAAGGTGATATAGAAATAGAGTGTGATTCTGGGACCCGCTGGAACATTTGCTAACTGGGTTATCCAGTGTCAGCTCTTCTCCGGTCCTGATGTTAGCACCAGTTTTACAAGCTGCAAACAGATAAAATGACAACACAAACGCCAGTCAAAGCTGGATGGAGCCGTGGAGGGGAGGGACTGTGTAGTTTGTCTCTCAGTGAATTCCCCTGAGTTCCTTCTTTTCTTCCACTTTTCACTCTTGCCTTTCTTTTCCAACTGGAATTATCAAATGATTTATTCTCCTTGCAAGCTTTTTATTTTGAGCAAAATTATGCATATGTTAATGTAAAAACAGTCAACAAGTTTGGTAAAGATATAATGTAACTCTACAAAAGTATCACCTCATGATGTAAGACAAGAATTATCATTCATGTCACAGAGCCACCGTTGCTATTATAAAAGGCTCTCCTTGTATATCACTTTGTTTTATTCTTAATTAAAATATATAATTTTTCTCCTTCTTCCTGTCCCTCTAACCCTTTCCATTTCCTCTCATATTCATGGCCTTCTTTTCTATAATTATTAAACTTTTACACACACAAATACATATATAAATACAACCTGCTGAGTCAATTTAGTGTTGCTTATGGGTATGTTTTTAGGACCGACAATTTGGCATTGGATAACCAGTTACAGAGCTCATTCCTGTGGAAGACGAATTCTCTTTCTCTCAGCAGTTGTTAATTGCCTGTAGCTCTCCATCCTGAGATGGGACTCAGTGAGGTTTCTTCCATCCATGTTGACATGTCAGTTGGTGTTGCCATTATTGAGGTCTTATTCAGGCAGCCATGTTGAGATTTCTGCAGCTCCTCTGTCACATCTAGGCAACACAGCCTCGAAGCTGACTTTATGATCCACTGGCTCTTACAGTCTTCCTGCACCCTCTTTGAGTTCCCCTGAACATTTTTAGACTTATTTTCTAGGTTGGGCTAGAGATTGAAGTCAGGACACTGCACATGCTGTTCTTCCATTGAACTGTACTTCTATCCCTACACTATTTATTTATTTTGTTTTTAATTTTATACATTTACTCACTGTATTTGATCATATCTACCTCTGATTACACCTTTCCAACTCTTCTTAATGCCTTCACCCCATTAACCCTTCCAACTTCATGTTCTCATTTTTTTTTTGACGACAACCACCCCCTCCCCCAAGTCCAATCAATACTGTATATGTATGTGGGACCATCTACTAGAGCAAGGACATCTTACCACTTGCCATGTCCCCAAAGAAGAGGGCTCCCAATGCCAATAGATGCCCTTCAAGAGCAGACTCTCTGGACCCTCCCTGCACTCTTGTGGAAGTCTGAGACATGCCAGTCTTTCCACCTCTTCCTGGCCCCTTCACACCCTTTTCTCTGGTGCCGCCTTGCTCCCTCTGCAGTAGCAGTGTCTACTCCAGTTTCCCTCCGCTGCTTTCTTCTGTCACACATCCTGCTATAGATGTTCTCAGGCATGTCGCTAGCAATTTTTGTCAGTTTTTCAAAGTTTGGCCACATACCTCAGCCAGTTCATCGAAGCAGCCATCATCAATTAATTGAGAGATAGATGGTTTTGCTTCTCTTAAGAAGTGTTTCCTTCCAGTTGCTTAACATTTTGTTGGAAGTTGGCAAACCCACAGCTAGGGAAATCAAAGGAAAACATCTGCAAGCATCACTTTAAAGAGTTCATGATGTAATTAGGGCCAGGAAAGGCATGAGGTATACCTTTGTTAGAGCACTGGTTCAAATAACCATGGTTAGAATTCAGAGGTAGGCAAATCTCTTCCAATGGCTTCAAGTCACTGTCTTGAGAATGAAAATATTTATCCCAATCTCAAATTCAGAGATAGGTTGAGAGGTCAGGACATTCTGTTAAGCGGGGTCAGTAAAATTTTAGAGTAGGAGATGGCAATGTAAAAGTAGGAGATGGTAGTGATCTCGGTTATCTGGAGCACAGGACAGAAGAAAGTGGGGTGCTGTGCTCAGGAATATTTACTGGGTCAGATTGCTGAAGGTTTTACCTAATGATGAAAAGTTCAGACTTCATTAGTGATGAGAGACCAATGAGAGAGAACGAACAGGGAAATAAAATAGAGATGCTATGCTTTACAAAGGTTCACTGGGAAAATTGCAGAACAGTCATGATGACAAGATTGAAAATAATTACTAGCTGTTCTGATACTGGAAGAAAAATGATTTCTAATCATTTTGTGAATCTATATTTGATATTTCTTCACCAAAATTTAAAAAAAATGCAAAGTTTCATTTACTTACTTTTCTTGCAGTGATTTAAAGACCACACATTTTGTTCCTGTTTGAACAGTTGTAATGGTTCATTTATTAGCATGCCTTTCAAATTGGAGCATTTACATGGAAAATATTTTACAAGTTCCATATCATGTTGAAAAAAAAGTTAAAGCACAATACCCTGGCATTTTCTAGAACATTTAGAAAGTGAATAATGACGAAAGAGTATATGGAAAATCTATAAGCTTAATCAGCTTTCCCATTGAGATGACAGATGAAAGACTGGTTCTGGGAATTATTGGAAAATGAAAACTGTTTGCTGTTTATTGAAATGTTACATTGCACAGTGTCACACTGCTATGCCCACTGAACTGTGTGGTATGTGCAGTGGATAGCTGTTCTGTCTATGACCTAGAGATGCAGCAGGTAACTGTCCTACATATCTTTGACCTTGAAGTACCTGCCTCTGGGGCATGGCTCAGGGCTACCCTTAAGACCTGAGACACACGTGGGCTGCTTGCTTCTCTCCCTTGTGGAAATTGGATGCTGGGACAGTCGCAGGTGGAAGAACAGCGTGGGACTGTGCCTCGTCTTTCCAGGACCTTTCGACAATTCCTCTGTTCTGTCCTGTGAGTTTCCCTTTGTTAATAAATCCCTTTGCCCTTTAAGTAAACGCTGTGGATTTCTTGCTTTAGGTATGCATATGTGTAAGTGTTGCATGCATATACATGTGCTTGTGCGTGTGTGGTGCAGTTACACATGCATGTGTGTATACACACACGGAAGCCAGAGAGAGGTCAATGCTGGCTGCCTTCCTCCATGGCTTTCCACCTGAGTGTTAGAGACTGGGTCTTTCCTGAAGCCCAGACATGATTGATTCAGCAACACTAGTTAACCAACAAGCTCAAGGGATTCTCCAGTCTCTGGCCTCCAGTGCTGGTTGCAGGCATGTGTCACCACACCAGCCTTTTTATGTGGGTGCTGTGGACCTTCAGGTCTTTACATGTAAGTGGCAAGTGTTTTACTAACAGACCTGAAAATACACAAGATGAGCCTTACAAGTTAAAGACTAGAATAACTCGGAAGAGCTGTTCATCAGATTAACTTCTATTCACAGATATGAAAATAAGGGTGTTGCAAAATGGAAATGAATGCTGCTAAGCATTTAAAAACTTCTCATGAGATTCCATTCCCATTGTTGGTAGTGAATACAGGTTAAGGGAATATATCCTTTCATTTAGCAGGAAGTTACTGATTTGAGTTTCTCAGTCTACATAGATCAGCCTACTCTTGGAACAATGGTTTAATTGCTCTTTCACATGTCCTGAAACTTTCACTTTATCTTAGTCTTTCAAGGAGAAGGTATGGATGTGTTAAAGTTGCTCATGACTTCATCTTTTTTAAAAATCTAATATCTAATATTAAAATTTTCTTTTAGTAATGTTTGGGCATTTTCTTCTCTAAGTCGTAAGCATATAGCTCTTTAAATTAATTTTTAAAACTTTAATATCTAATTTATATTTGTCTTAGTTAAAATATTGTTTTTCAGAATTCTAATTTTTAAACTTTCTTTGTATTTATTCTTCGGGTCTTTTATAACACACACCATTTCCTGTCCCTTTGCATTTGCACTCTGTCCTTGCGACCTACCCCCCAAAATAAAATAAATAAAATTTAAGAGAAAAACAAAGAATAAAAAAAGAAAAAAAAAGAAAAATCTCCTCATGGAAGCTGTGGTGTGACATAGTGAGTCACACAGCAAACCCTTTTATCCATACATCTTTACGTGCAAAAGTTCATTAGTCTGGTCTGAGGCCTCTGGTTTCTGCTACAGTATTGATGCTGGGCCCTCACTGGCGCTCCTCTTGTGTATCCTGTTGTTGTCCTGTGTCATGGAGATCCTGCAGCTTTGGGTCTGAAGGACTAAGCCTTTCATGTACTCCAGCCGCTCATAGGTGAGGTGAATGTTGGGCTGGGTCAACCCATAACCCTGGTTCTGAGCCTGGATAGTTGCAGGGTTGGTCAGCCCACCAGCTCTCACTCTCTTCACCACCAGGGTGTGAGCTCTCCAGCATTGGCTAGCTCATTCCTTGCAGCACTGAGCAAGGGGCGGGGCCGGTTTTCCTGCTTTCATGTCCTCAGGGTCAGTTCTCCCACATCTACACCTTCAGGGCCAGCTCTACTGTGTAGCCCAGGCAAGGTGTAGGAGACACTCTCCTGAGCGCTACAGCTGGTGAGGGGCAGGGACAGCTCTCCTGCTCTTATGACCTCAGGGTCAGCTTTCCCACCTGCTACCAACAGTGAGGAGTAGGGAAGGGGAGGGCATTCCCCCCCCCCCCACACCACCACATGGCCGATGAGGGGCAGGGCCAGATTTCCCATGCTCATGGTCTCAGGTCGGCTCACCTCTGTCTCCTTCAACAGGGTCAGCTGCACTGTGTTGCCCATGCGAGGTGCAGGGTCCACTTTCCAGAATCCTGCAGCTGGTAAGGGGGAAAGGTCAGCTTCCTTGCCCACCACAGGAGGCAGAGGAAAGGCAGGGAGGGCATCTTTCCCTTGCCCTCACCACCACATGGCAGATGAAGGGGGTGTGGCCAGCTATCCCACTGCTACATCCTCAGGGCCAGCTCACCTGTACCTCTGCCACCAGGGTCAGCTCTACTGCGCTGCCCAGGAGAGGAGAAGGGCCCAGTTTCCTGAGTGCTGTAACTGGTAAGAGGGAGGGTCAGTTTTCTTGTCCGTCTCAGGTGGTGAGGGGTGAAGGGTAATGGGTGGTATCTTTCCCGAGCTCACACTGCCCATGACAGACAGTAGTGAGGACAGCTCTCCCACACTCACAGCTCTTGGGCTGGCTCACCCACACCTTGGCCAACAGGGTTGGCGCTATTGTGCTGCCCAGGAGAGGCACGGGGCATACTCTTCTCTGAGTGCTGCATCTAGTGTGTGTGTGTGTGGGGGGGAAGGGGCCTTAGACTCAGGGGAATGGCAGGGCCTTCCCCTGGAACAGATATTGACAAACAGTTGACATTTACTTCAAACCAGCACCCTGGAGAAAGTAGAGCAGCTTCCTGCTCCTTGGTGACTACAGCCCGAGACAGCTTCCCTACCAGGAGTCCTAACCTAGATCAGTTAACCTGCCCCCTGTTCATGCTGTACATCATAAACCCGTTGATTTTTTAGGCCATTGCTGGTGCCTCTCAGAGTGCATGGCTCCCCTGATCCCTGCTTAGAATTCATTGTGTCTGTCATTTTTTTTTTTAAATCCCCTATTGCTCTAGTCAGGTCAAGTCCAAAGTCATGCTGGTGGCATCCCTGTGATCGACAGTTGGTCTACTTTTGTGTAAGGTCTCTATGGCTTGTTTGTGCTTGCCTTGCTCCAGATCTGGACCCATCCATCCCCTTAGTTCCCCAAACAAAACTTTCCTTTTCATATACAACATTAAGAGGCTGTGACTTGGGGTGCGATGCAGTTCACTGCTCCTGAGCTGTTGTGGCTGAGGTGTTTAGTAGGCAAAGCTAGGAAATCTTAGTTCTTTTGAAAGGGAAAAAAGCAATGATTTTCTCTTGATATTTATAAATCAAATTTGAGAGGTTTTACATAATCTATTTGAACTCCTGTGGTTTTTTATCATCCTTAAGCTGAAGGTTTTAGTTTTAATTTGCATTATCTTATATAATAACATAGCCTATGATAACTTCAAAGTAGCAAAAGTAATATTGTTATGAGCAGTTACTGAATAGGGCATAGTTTCCTTTACATTTCATTTTAGGGTACTGAGTCTGTAGGGACAGAGTCAAAATCTCATGTTTTAGGATTACTCAAAGTATCCTCTGAGTTAACACCATCAGGCCTGCAGCTACATTCATTTATTCCATATGGTTTTCAAATGGAATTTGTTTTGTTTATCATGTTTTAAATAACTATGTCTTTATATATAATTTATATTATATTATGTAATACTCAATATATAACATTATTTATATTCATATATAACATAATAAATATATAATTAAATATATAAATAATTATTTATTATATACACTATGTAGTTATATTATATATACATCTATATGTAATTAGTGGGGTTTAGAGTGGCATTTTTATTCACACACTGATCAAATAATCTGGTCTCCTTTTTATCCATCTTTCTTCTGGAAAACTGCCCAACATTGATTGTTCATTTTTACTTTAATTTGGGTGTGTATGTGTGTGTGCTGGTACACCTGAACATGTATGAGCATGTGGACTTCACAGGAAGATACCAGGCATCTTCTACAACTATCTACTTTATTCATATTTTCATGATAAAAATTTAATTAATATGTAATTGCATCACTGCTCTCTTCCCTGTCCTTCCAACCACTCACAGGTCCCTCCCTCCCTTCCTTTTTCCCTCCCTCCCTTCTCCCCTCCCTCCTTCCCTCCCTCTCAAACTGATGGCCTCTTTTTGATCATTATTGCTGCGCTGAATCTGTTTATTGAGGCTGATATGATTTCAGGGCTGAGCACTTTATATTGGACGACCAGTTAGGGGCTCATCCTCAGAAATGGCTGATTCTCTGTCTCTCAGCATTAGATGTCTGTAGTTCTGATAACACTCAATGGCAGAGCACTTGCCTAGTAAATTCAGGAGCCTGAGTTGGGGGTCTCAGATCCAAACATACAAACTCTCTCTCTCTCTCTCTCTCTCTCTCTCTCTCTCTCTCTCTCTCTCTCTCTCTCCTCCTCCCTCCCTCCTCCCTCCCTCCCTCCCCCCCCCCCTCTCTCTCTCTCTCTCTCACACACACACACACACACACCACATCTGCTTTATCCCTTTATCCCTTTAAACATGTTGCTTATTTATTCATTGAGAATTTCAGACATGTATTCAGTGTGTCCCTGCTTCCCTGTTCCGAATTCTCCTAGACTCCAGTTCTCTCCCAATTTCATTCCCCTTTGTCTGAAACACAACTAAGCTTCATTAGGGCTTCCAGTATTGGTACAGGAATAGGGCTATCCACTGAAGCATGGGTAATCTACCAGGGAGACATCCCTGAAGAAAAGAGACTCTCAGTTCCCTAGGAGCCATCAAGTATCAATAGCTCTCTGTTAGGGGTGGGATTTTGTAAGCTCTGCCTCCATCCATGCTGGATTCTTGACTGACTTGACCTACCCATAACCACAGCAGCTGTGAGTTCATGTGTGTGACAGGCTTGTCATGTATGGAAAACAGTGTTTTACTGCAGTCCTCCTTTGAAACAGAGTTTCCAACTGAGCCAAAAACTTGCTGTTTCTGATCAAACTGGGCTGGTAAGCTCTCCAGATGCCCAGTGTCTCCATTCCCCCAATGCTGGGACCCAGGCACACCCAGCTTCTGTGTGGGTGCTGGAGATTCCAGTTTAGTTCCTCATGCTTATCTCCTCAGCCTCCTCCTCCTAATCACTGTTCTACAGACAGGGGTTTATGTTTTCAGATTGATTTTTTTTTTATTTAAAAAAGTATTATATGATTTCAAAATAAATACTGAAAATGAGAGAGACACATTCTTTTTTGTGTTCTCCACCCTCACCACTGGTTTTTGATTTGGCACTCTCTTGTTTTCTCTTAAAAACTGTAGGAAAATATGAATTACCATTTTCATTTCAAACTCAAAATGTAGTGAAATGCAATCACCCAGCACAGGCCCTTTCATGGAAAAAATTCTGGTTGCAACTCCCTGTTATTACACAGAGAGCTTCCTTTATTCAATTTAGTTGTTGGCTCTATGTGGAGTACCATAGTTCATTCAGCCAGTCTCTTACTGATGGGTATGTGGGCTGTTGGAATTTTCACCTTCACCCATAGCAATGTAGCTGAGAGCTTTGTGCATTTGGCTGCTCCAGTTTCTGCCATTAAATCATTGGCAGATACATTTAGCTGGAAACCTCTAAATCAAAATGTAAATGCATTTGTAATTTTGCTAGATTTGAAAATTGCCCTCAGAGAGAGTTAAGTTATTTTGCCTTTTGGATATGGACAAGAGAGTAATTCACAATGTTAAACAACTACTTGTACTGTTGAAGTTACACAACAGAAGAATTCTAGCTTCCACTGGCCTGTATGCTTGCCTGACAGACAATTCAGTTGCTCCGATATCATAATTTACCTCTTTAATTGTTTTTTTTTTTTTTGATAGAAGTTAACATCTCAGCTATCATTATATCCTTGATTTTCCCAAGACCCAGCCTAGGGATTCACCAGTCACTGCTGTCTTCATCATGAATCATTGTTTACTGCAAAACCAAACAATAACAAAATAAATTGTAATAACAAAGTGGTTACTAGCTCACATGAGTGACTCAAGCTTCACCCTCTATTCAGTGATATTGGCAGACTTGTCTATTCTAATATGTCCTGTCATTCAGGCTGCCTGTGCTCTGCTCCTTCCTCTCCATGTAAGGGTTGTGTGGATGTCTATAAGTTACTCCACCTCAGTCTCCTCAGCCACAATGCATTATCAACAGTAGGCACCTCAAAACGAGTTCTCCAAGATCACAACCAAGAATGTACCCAGAGTCCTTAGAGAGATGCCAAATATGTTGTCCTAGACGGGTTCCTGTTGCTGGAGGGCTTTTCTCCAGGTTCCCCAAGCCCCGCAGTCCCACAATCCACTTATAAAATAATCACTCAGACGCTTATATCACTTATAAACTGTATGGCCGTGGCAGGCTTCTTGCTAACTGTTCTTATATCTTAAATTAATCCATTTCTATAAATCGATACCTTGCCACGTGGCTGGTGGCTTTATCGGCTTCTTCACATGCTGCTTCTCCTGGCGGTGGCTGCAGTGTCTCCCCCTCAGCCTTCCACTTCCCAGCATTCTCCTCTCTCCTTGTCCCACCTACTTCCTGCCTGGCCACCTACTTCCTGCCTGGTCACTGGCCATCAGTGTTTTATTTATATAGAATGATATCCACAGCATTTCCCCTTTTTTTCTTTTTTTAAAAAGTAAGGTTTTAACTTTAACATGGTAAAATTACATATAACAAAACAATTATCGAGCAAGAATTACAGTTACAATATTAAAGATGTCCTATCTATCTTATATTTGTGAGTTTAAGGTTTTATATCTAACTTATCTTTTATCATAACTGAGGAAATTACAACTATCTAGACTTCAACCACATCAAAGACCTGAGAAGGAACATAATGGTACCTGAGAAATGGTAGATGGATGTAAGCAACTTTTGGGAATCTTGCAAAAGTAGACCAAGACAGCTGGCAGCCTGGACAGTCACCTAATGTTTTTCAGCATTGTTGGTGCATTTAAATTGGCTACAGGCCTAGAGTATCTGACAGACCATTTTTAGAAGCAGGAATTCTGAGAGACCATCTTACCCTGTCTTGGCAGAGTACAGTGGTCGCTTTCCTTGTGTCCCGCTTGTCCAGAAAGGACAGCATTGCATTTGTACTGTCAGCCGTCAAGGCAAGGGCAGTTCTTTGCCCAGTAGGCCATTTTGTGCCAAAAAGACAAACTTCCAAATGGAAATGTCTTAGAAGCCCAACATTCTCTCGGGATCAATTGGTGCAGCCAGGAGCAATTGTGTCTCACGTCAACAGAATTTTAAGTTATTTAAATGCCATATTCTCTAGGTCTATGAAGTGTTTGAAGATTACCTATCTATCTGAAATATATCTATGTATACCTAGAAAACTTAACTAACATGGCTACAGATATGATTATCATAGATGACTAATTATTAATCTATTTTTTAATTATCCATTACAATTTTAAATGAGTTACATAAACATAATACCTCAAACAAGAATAGAAATATATATATACACACAGTATAACAATATTAACTTCAAGTTTGTATCAATAAACTAAAATTTATACCAATGCAAAACATTTTAAACATAAACTAAAATCTATACCAATGTAAAACATTTTAAACAAGTTGTTCTTTAAAAGTAGGTTGATTAATCTATCCTTTTATCTTATCATCTCTATATCCTTCTATATCTCTATATCATATCCCTTTTTCTTTTTTAGAAAGAGATCACATTTATAATCAACCTGTTTTAAATAAAAATATTGGTTTTCTCTGTCCCACACCAGAGGGCTCTTCTGATTTGGGACACAAGAATCGCTTAACCATTTTGTTTTTTTAAAGCAATATGTCTGGGTTTAGAGGGGGAGTGAGCCAATTCCACCTCTAAAGCCAGCTTGGTATATTTGGGAATTTGGGCGTAGCATCTCTTACGACTTCCTGCTGGAGGGGGGTGCTGTATCTTATGGGGATGCAAAGAAAATTTTAGACCTATGGGGTAGTCCGTGAGGCTGTATTGTTTGAACCAGTTGCCTTGAAACCGCTCTGGATGTTGGATCATCTGGGCCATGGTGTCATCGGAGACCTTTCAGGGGGTCTTGGCTGGTGAAACCTGATGTATCTTAATCTGGAACAAATCCACAGCCTCTGGCTTTCTGTGGAAACAAAAGCAGAACCTCTTTTCCAAAGCAACATATCCTTAAATCCAAATTTTGAAGTCAAGGTACCTTTAAAATATACATTTTGGCATAACTCAACAGCTTTCGGTAGAGCATGAGACTCTTAATCTCAGGGTTGTGGGTTTGTGCCCCACGTTGGGCGCCATTTGTTGCTGGAGGGCTTTTCTCCAGGTTCCCCAAGCCCCGCAGTCCCACAATCCACTTATAAAATAATCACTCAGACGCTTATATCACTTATAAACTGTATGGCCGTGGCAGGCTTCTTGCTAACTGTTCTTATATCTTAAATTAACCCATTTCTATAATTCTATACCTTGCCACGTGGCTGGTGGCTTACCGGCGTCTTCACATGCTGCTTCTCCTGGCGGTGGCTGCAGTGTCTCCCCCTCAGCCTTCCACTTCCCAGCATTCTCCTCTCTCCTTGTCCCACCTACTTCCTGCCTGGCCACCTACTTCCTGCCTGGTCACTGGCCATCAGTGTTTTATTTATATAGAATGATATCCACAGCAGGTTCCTTTGCTCCATTTGAATGGAAATCAAGAGCAGGTAAGGTTAGCTTATGTAGGATTGGTAACACCGTGCTGTTAAATGCCAGAAGCTGAGTGGCTGGACTTTTGAATCCACAGACTTATAGTTCCATGCTTATAGATGCCTAGCTCCAGGCTTAAAGACTGATAGTTTGAAGCTGTGGGAAGCAGACATTCCTAGTCTTAAGCTTTCAAAGCCAGAGACTTATGGCTCTATGCTCTCAAAGTGAGGGGCTTATTGCTCTGGACTTTGCCAGTGGTTACTTGGATAGTTCCTAAGCTTTGCGAGTCTCAGCTCTTAACCACACTAGGTGACCCCTTAGCAGCCAGAACTGATCATTCCCAGTGACTCTCTGCAACTTCTCAAGTGGCTACTCTCTAAGACAGCTTTGGCTACAGTCAGGTAGAAGAGGCCATCAACTGTCAATCAAAGGGTCCCAAAGCTTCCACATAGCCTTAGCCATTTAAAGACAGAGAAAATGAACAGTGCCAGAAATAAAGCCCTAATATGAGGTTAACAATTTTTAATGCATACACAAATAGGTGTGTGTGTGTGTGTGTGTGTGTGTGTGTGTGTGTGTCTGTGGAAGCCAGAGGACAACTTTAGGCGTCATCCTTAGGGATGTCATCTACTTCTTTTGAGACAGATTCTCTCCCTAGCCTAGACCTTAGCTATTTGACTAGACTGGCTGGCCACTCCGCCCTCAGATCCTCCCATTGCTACCTCCTCAGCACTGAGATTGCATTGCCATGCAAGAATTTGTACATGGGTTTTGGGGATTGAACTTCAGTCCTTATGTTTACAAGTCAAATTCTTCACTAGCCGGGATCACGTTCTTTTTTTTTTTTATTAAGAACATTTTTTATTCATTTTACATACCAATCAAAGATCCCCCTCTTCCCTCCTCCTGCTCCTCCAGCCCCTCTCCCCCAACCCACTCCCAATTCCCTCCTACAAGATAAGGCCTCCCATGGGGAGTCACCAGAGCCTGGTACATTTAGTAGAGGCAGGTCCACCCCCCTCCCAAGGCTGTGCAAGGAGGTGTCCCATCATAGGTAGTGGGCTCCAAAAAGCCTGCTCACATACCAGGGATGGATTCTGATCCTACTGCCAGGGGGCCCCTTAAGCAGATCAAGCTACACAACTGTCTCGCTATGCAGAGGGCCCGTCCAGTCCCATGTAGTCTCCACAGCTGTTGATCTAAATTTCACGCCAGCTCATGTTCTTAGCAGTACTTAATCCCTAGCCAAATAGCCTTAGAGAGGGTTGAGTCCTCTGATCTGTTTAATATTAAGTACTCAATAAAAAATACCTTTTTTTTTTTAAAAAAAATTGTTATTGCAGTAAGTATAAGATTATTGATCTGTCAATCAGGTCAGTCTTTTTTGCTCTATAGCTGTTCTACTGTTTGAAATACAATAGCAGGCATTGCTGGTCTGAAGGAAAACTATAGTTCATGTTAATTGGAGCCTCGAGGAGGTTTTGATCTTGGCTAATGACCACAGTTAGAGCATCTTCACTTCTTTCCACTCTTCCCACCACTGGACTATTGATAAGTGAGAGTTTCGTTCCTTGCTTCAGGAAGTAATCTGAGCCCCATAGCTTCTTAACAAAGCCTCAAGCTTTCAAACAAACACCTCTTCCCCCCCCCCTTAAAAATAAAACTAGCCAACATTCAGGCTCTTAGTATAGAAATGCTTCCACTCTCCATCTTTACTATGTGCATGTACTCTAAAATGGTGAAATAGTCTACATCTGGAACACATAGGCAACTTGCCTAGAGCAAGCCAAAATTCAGCATGGTTCTATGATTGACAAGTCTGTTTGGGCCAACCTAGGAAGGCAGTTTGGTTCTCTAGTTAATGCTGCTGACTTGTTTCTCTATGGGCTTGCTCATCAACTACTAATGTAAAGGTAATACTCGCCAGTGTTTATCACCATTGTCACTGTTTGTGCCTTCTCTCTGCCTTGCAGAAGTGACGATTTGGCTTGTTTTTAGCTTCTTTTGCCATCTTGCCCCTTCCTCAGAGTGTCCCAAAATTGCTTCAATGAGTATCAAGTCTCTAACCTGACTCCCTACCACCCCACTCTGCACTCGGAGCTGTGCTGTTTCTTCCCAGTGACACTTTGTGTTCTTGGTATGAGCAGGATTCATATCTGTTTCCCTCTTCTCCCCAACTCACCACATTCCTGTATCTGAAAGACCATGTCTTTTAATTGTACACTTTCAGTAGTGATAAGGAACATACTTTACCCACAAAGGATGCTGAACAGATGTTCACTGAGAATATACAGTTAATAAATATTCTTCTTTGGAGTGAGACCGGGAACTTCAATAGTGATTTTTAAAACGATTATTATCCAGGTATGATGTTTACTTGTTCAATACTATTTTTTGAGTTTGCTCCAATTTTTTCTAATTCTCTCAACTTCAGTGTGTGTGTGTGTGTGTGTGTGTGTGTGTGAGAGAGAGAGAGAGAGAGAGAGAGAGAGAGAGAGAGAGAGAGAGAGAGAGAGAGAGAGAGAGAGAGCAAAAGCTGGAAGAGGAAAATTACTGAACTTTTTGGGTGTAACATCTGTGTACAGGCAGAACAGTGATCTGCTTATTTGGATATGAAAGAGTGCATTGGACTTCATAAAAGTCACCTTCAGGCTAGTTCCTGCTGTTTCCTGATATTTTGGGTCCTTGATAACCTATTTCCAACATAACAGAAGCAGCAGCAGCAGCAATAACAACAATGATGATGACATCTAACAAACAACACTCAGTTTCTGTGCTTGAGAAACTGAGGAAATACATTCTTGGACTTAACTGAGCCAGCAGATGTCCCTAGGTTCGTCCCTAAACTCCATGCCACGTTCTCCACTGAAAAAACCAAGTAAAAGTGCAGCAAAGACTGCAGGCTCAGCAAGAGACAGCATCAGGATAATTGTTCTGGGGCAGTCTACTCTCACAAGAAACATGGCTGGATTGAATCTGAAGTATTTAGTAAAATGGTCTCATTATTTTAGGTTCATTTTCCTGTGGCTACCATTGGCCTCTGTCTATACATTCTCTGTGGGGATACCGCCCAGCCTCGAAGACTCAAGCATGCTCTTCATTCACCAAGGCGACTAACTGTCTGGTGCCTGGTCGACGGCTCTGAGCGCGCAGGTGATGGTGATGACCTACAGAGGGCAGCAGAGTCCCGTCCAAGAGCACATGTCTGTACTGTATGTTTGGCTGTTATTAGAACAGCTACAGCATTGAATTTACTCTGATTTTGTTAATCAATCTATCAATGCATCAAAATACTTATAGGAATCTCCTGTATTCTGGGCTATATAATATCAGCGTCTCCGAGGCCACACATTAGATCCTTTTTTCTGATCTTTTTCTTTGTGGTTCTCCTGATCTGTTGGTACTCCTTTGGTTACTCCTCTTGGCTCCCTTCTCTTGACCTTTACAAATCAGCTCATTTCTACCCTAGTTCAGGAAGCCTTCCAGGATGACCACGATCCTTTTTAGCACCTGGTGTCTCTTATTTTCCTTCTCTGCACGGCTTTGTCTCTCTAAATCTCTTGGGGGAGGGGGGTGATGGTTCCTGAGATGTATCCGTGCCTTGTTTCTAGTTTAAAATGGCATCATTTACTCACACAGCTTAATGCTTGCCTTCAAGGAGGACAAAGCCTCAGTATACAGGTTTGTACTGCCTTATAACTTATAGTATGAATGTTTGGCAATACCATCATCTGTTCTTCATAAATGTAATTTATAGTGGTACATAGTACTTACAAGAACTACTGTAAAAAGTCCCTGCCAGACTTCAGTTACAGGAAAAATGTCTATAAATGGATTTTGGGGGAGGCAGCATAATATTTTGAAAATTGCCTTGGAAAGGATATTGTATCAAACTGTCAGGATAAATACAGGCACCTACTTCCTACTCCTTTCCTCATGCCTAGAAATGATAGAAAAAGATGACATCTTTAAAAGAGACTAAATCACAACAACCCTGCAAAAATAAAGATTTATGTCAGACGAGAACAGAAATGCGGACTCCCTGAAGGAGAGAAAGCAGTCAAGACTGAGCATGTGCAGAACAATAGGGCTCTTTGGAGAGTGCAGCGCAGCGGGAGGCTACTTGCTTTGGAATACCGTGGGAAGCTGACTGGCACCCCATTTCTTGTGCTAAGCAATGGGTAGAGTAATGCAGTTCAAGTTCAGACAGAGAGTGTAGGGCGTCAGAATGCAATGTCTTTTGGTGGCCAGCGCCAGCAGAGGTGGAGACACTTGCACGGATATGAGATAACGTTTTAAAATTACTGGATTAGAGATGGAGCGTGTGTGTGTGTGTGTGTGTGTGTGTGTGTGTGTGTGTGTGTGTGTGTGCTAAATTACTTAATTACTGGGTAACCAGTATCACTTAGCAGTGTATAAATAGCACCCTCTTATTATCTCAGTTTCTATCGGGTCAAGATTCTGGGAACTACTTTGTTATATATTCTGTACTCTGCACTAGGGTATCTGCTGGGGCTGCAGCCTCACAACCTCACTCACTACCAAGTTCATAGCATTGCAGGAAATCTCATGGTCTCACTCACTACCAAGTTCACACCATCACTGGCAGAATTCGGGGCCCTGTGGTCTTTTACATCAAGTGGTTGGTTTTTGTTTTTCATTTTTCACTCTTGGGATGAAAGTCCTTATTTCCCTGTTCCTCCTCTCCATTCTCTCTCCTCTTCTCCTCTCTCTGTCTGCTACTCTTCTTCCTCCTTGCTTCTTCTTCTTCTTCACTAGACAGCATCATCTTGACTAATTCCAGTGGATGCCCTCCTTCCTTCTCAGATCTAGCACAACATTAGGTGGCGTGGCTGTATGTACGTGGCTTAATCTTGTTCAAGCCTTGTGCAGACAGTCGGAGCCATTAAGAATTCATGTGCAACTGTGCTATCATGTCCAGAAAATATGGTTTGGAGACAGATATCCATCCCCTCTTGTTCTTTACCATCTTTCTACCTTATCTTCTGCAATGATCCCCAAGACTGAGGGAAAGGAATATTATATAGATGTTCCATCTAGAGCCAAGCACTTCAAGCCTCTTGTTCTCTGCACATTGGCTGGATGTTGGTCTCATTGCCATCTGCTGCTCCATCCAGGATAACAAAAGACACAGGTGGGTATGCAAGGGTGAGGAGCACAAGAATGATGCCTCCCGTGGGGATGAAGGACAGAAAGAAGGGAAGCATCCTGGAAAACGAGCAATGAGAAATGAGGTTGGGAACTAGGTCACGTTAAGACATTTAACCTTTATTTCCTCTAAGAATAGGGAGTCACTGAAGGCTTTTTAAGTAGGGTAAAGTAGTTTATCTTGAAAAGGTTGCAGTGGCTGAAGAGTCCTGTGGAGGAGGGAAAGAGGAAGCAGGAAAGCAGAAGGCAGGCTGCGGCAGGAGGCTAGGGTAGGGTGCTGGTAGTCTGACCATGTGTCAACCGTGGAGATGGCAGGAACTAGTGGAAATGAGATTCAGTTCTGAGGCATAACTGACTAGACCTGGTGACAGGCTGGATGAAGAAATTATGATGAAGAAGAAAACCGAGTTTCACTTCTGAGAAATGAGGTGACTGTTACTTACTGAGATGTGACAGAGTGGAGTATATATGTAGAAGTGGAGATATGTAGAAGAAAGAGAAGACACCCAGTTTTCACATGGTACAACTCATCTGTACGTGAATGCTCAGAGTGTCAGTATTCATGCTAGGACCCACATTGTAAATAATTTAAATGTCGGTCAACTAATGAATCAAGAAGAATGTACAGTGGAGTGCTGCTTGGAAATAAAAAGGGTGAGTTACTAATGAAACCTACCGCATAGACAGACGAGGAGAGAGGAGCCAGACGCTGCAAGCCATGTAATGTATGATTCCACTTGTGCTAAATGTCCAGAGTGGGAAAATCCATAGAGACAGAGTTTAGCTTAATGGTTGAGAATGGGAAATGAGTATCATTGATCATGAGGTTTCCTTTTGGAGTGATAAAAGTGGTAGCTGGACAACCCCAAGCACATTAGAGCTCAAAATATTATATCCCTTAAAGGAACACACACACACACACTTTCATTTCTGAGGTTATAATACAGGTACAGGTACATAACTTCTCCCTTCCCTATTCTCTCTCTAAAACCTCACATATACCCCTCCTTGCTCTCTTTCAAGTTCACAGCTTCTTTTAAATTTTTGGTTGGATGTATAAATGTATATACATCTATATTGCTAAATATAACCTGTTTGATCTGAGTAATGTTGCTCACATCTAACATTTATAAGCAACTGGTGTGCTCTTCCTGGGGAAGACTATCTCTCCTGCTCTCGGCATTCCTTACTCTCCTGTGGTTCTTTGTGTAGGGCTGTGGCCTCCCGGGCTCTCCCCTGTCCACTTGGACATGCCTGTTGATGTCATCCTTGTTCAGCTCATGTTTAGGTAGTCTTGTTGGCGAGACATGGGCATAGCTTCTGTCATTACTAGGAGACATATTCTGACAGCAAACTATGTCATGTGACTTATATTTCAATAGAGATAATATTAAGCAGTGTTTGAGACATATTCTGGTCTGGGTTTCCAGGAAGCAAGGTCTCAGAGGAAGGGCTGCTCTAACCAGTTCTTCAGGAGCAGGAATGGAGGGAAAGGAGCGAAGCAGGAGGAGTGGGATTTTAAATGAGGACATCTGATCAAGTTGACCACAGCCAAGCACTATGCCAGACTCCATGGGCTTACTCCCCAGGATGCCTTGCTTTTAGAGATTCATCCATGGGACATCACTCACCCCCTTCCTGGATTACCCAGTCAAACTCCTCAGGGTGGTGGGAACTGTCTGCTGAAGGAAGGAGGCAAGGGTTATAATTTTGTGCCTGCTTAAGGCAGATTAGAATGTAGAGCAAGATGAATCCTACATGAGCAGCTATATAGGTTGGAGAGGTGAAGTACTGTGTAATTTATGTCCAGTAAAGATATTCACTAAAAATGATGGCATGGTAGGTAAGTGACAACCTTATGTTAACCTTTTCAGCCTTATCTCTTCCTTATAGGTAATAAATTATCGATTGTTTCTTTAAATAGTATATACATATAAATAATGAAATAAAAACAGAAACAATAATTAAAGTCTTATTTTTCCAGTAATCATCAAGGGGTTTTCTTTGAAAAACTAATATTATGGCAAACTTTTCCTCAGTTATATCACCTGGTGATTGATTATGGAAGAAAGAAGGGGAGAAAAAGCTACTGAACAATGTAAAACAATAGCTAATTAATCTCAATATAAGAAATTTAATCTGTATATTTAAAATCTTTTCAACTTTATTGAATCCTAAAACATTTTTATATTGCTCTTCAACTTGTTACATAATTTTTTAGAGTCTTTCCAAAACTAATATTAAAATGTGCTTAAATTTTGTATTTATTGACATGTAATAACTGTTCACCCTTATGAGGTACAATGTGATATTAACTTACATGCATAGATTATTTAATGATTAAATTGGGATAATTAGTATACTTACCACCTCTCAAATCCATCAGCTCTTTGTGGAAGAGAGCACCTAGAAACCTCTTTTTCTCTTCTAGAAACCTCCAGGAATTTTGAAAGGCACAATGTCTTCTTGCTGGTCTTGTCACCTGACTGGGCAATAACACACCTGAACAGTTTTCTCCGCAGTGGTTAATCCTTCCCCAGGGTGGTGCTGGCTTTATAGTGTGAATTTTAGGGATTTTCTTCCCCATTCTCTTTCTCATCTTTGGTATGTTGTGTCTATTTTCAGTTGCACACAGGATTCTTTAAAAAAATTAAAATCCTTCTGCATAGACTCACACGTTGTTGAGACCATGTTTTTCAATTTTTCTATATTCATGAAGTTTCCAAAGGGCCACCCATAAATGATTTCTAGTGTTGTAGCACATGACTGGAAAAAACTAGGAATGATTTAAAGTGACTCCCATTTGTTTTGGGGTCTGCTGTGTAAATTATCCTGGAGAGTGTTCTGTTTGTTCTTGAGGTGAGTGTGTATTTTGCTGTGGCCAGATGGAATCTTCTGTGAAGCATTTATTCCTGTACTGATTGTTTTGTAGATATTTTGTTATTTTCCTACTTTATTGTTTGTGTTTGTAGTTTCCTGGGTTATTTTTTTGTGTGATAAGCTCTTATTTTCAATTTTATATGTGTTATGAGGCTTCCATAAAAATCTTATAAAGTAAGAAAGTTACTTCAAGGGCTGCCTTTTAATATTCTTTATTATTTTGTTGTAGCTGTGGTTGTTGTTATTCTGAATTTTTGTTTTTAATTTTCTTACTAGAGACACAGAAATTCATGTATCATTAAAGTAATCTCCACTATTCAAATGATGGAGAATTCTGAAATTGATTATAAATTTTCACCTTCGTATTCTTGATGCAAGAAACACAGCTTTCACCTGAATAAAAGATAGTTTATTCTGGAACCGAACTAGAGTGAGCATGGCTGGGGATATAGATTCCCCTGGGTACCATGGTTCAACATGGGAACAGTTTCATGGAGCTTCTCTAGTAACAGAATAAAGAAATTTATAAATCAAGGCATTAAAAAAATTCCTTAGTGGAAACATTCAGTGGGCAGTCACAGCGGGCAGAGGAATCCCAACTACCAGCCTCAGATGCTCCCTGAGAGCAGTCTTACTCTTCCATCGGTGGACAATAGGGTTTTGGTAAATTAATATAGTTCAAAAGTTTTTTTTAAAATCCCTTTGTCAAGGTGTTAGTTTCATCTTTACTTGCTATTTATGGGGGCTAGCTGTGGCACAGAGCTAGACAAAGACTGGCTATGCAGTGTGCTCAAGATCTCCTGAGATACATGATAACACAGCTCTGGACCAGCAGCATTCCAGTCTCTCCACATTCATTGAAGTTTTAATCATTCCATCAGCATTTGCACACACAGTCCTTCACTGTATTTTCATTCACTGTATTTTTATGTTATGTCTGGGTCTCTCCCAAGACTTGGGGAAATTTGACTTGTGATCTCATTAAATTGTCTGTGTTTTTTTCTCCCGGGGAACATCCACATTGTGGACATTTGTTGGCTTGATGCCTTGTATGTCTTTGGTTTGTTTACTTTTTCATTCCTCTTTCCTTCTTTTCCCCTAATGAGTTTATTTCAAAACCCTACCTTCGAAATCGAAAGCTCTTTTCCTTCTGCCTGCTCACATCTGCTACCAGTGCTTTGGAATATTCTTTTGACTCTGACAATTAGAGTCTCCACCCCTGTACAATGAGGAAGTCAGTGGTCTCTAGTTCCCTGTTTGCATCTTTGTTCAGATCAGAACTGTTTTGCGGACCTTGCTGCCCTGTCTGTTTGTATTTGCTGCATCTCACTGAGCCTCTCTTGGGGGACCATTATTTTGAAATCCTCTTACAGCAATTTTCTTTCTTTGGAGTCAGTTGTGGGAGAGTGAGCATGCTTCTTTGGTGGTGTCATGTTCCTTTGTGTTTTCACGTTTCTCATGTCCCTGTAGTCACATCTTGACAGAGATGCTTTCGTAGGGAAAGGTCTCTAAGGATGGCTGTGCGTTAAGATGTTGCTTGTGTGGGACACGCTGGTCGTGGTTGCAGTCATGCAGGCCACACTTAGTTTCTGAGCTTCAGTGAGCTCATCAAGGTTTATCAATCCTTCAGTGGCCTCGTCTGAAGTCCGTGCTGCGGCCCCAGTGGGTGGGTTAAGCACAGTCTCCTCATGGAGGCAGGGTTGCTCAAGGAAATGCAGGAGCTACTCTCTGCTGGGTCAAATGTGACCTTTGGTGGAGGGCCGGGTCGGGTCTGGCTACTCTCCAGTGAGGGTTGTGTGCTGCCCTCTGCACTGAGACAGGATTGGCAGTCTCAAGAGCATACAGGCATCAACTAGATTTTGGGTCAAACATAATTCCTGGGCAGTAGGGGTTCGTATAGGCTTTGGTAGGAGATTATATTGTTTCAAAGCCTACACTTCTTGGGCTCCAATCATGACAGTGTGTTATTTATGTGGCACAGTGCTGTGGTGGTGTATCTCTTATTTTAAAGTATGTCTGAGTTGTTCAGTCTGTGTAAGGAATCTAAACCATCTGTGGAGGTCACTGCTGTTGATGCATACATTTTGAATGCTCTCCTGCCACATATAAGGGAGTGCGGCCCTTCCTATGCGGGAAACTGGGAAGTGGCCAGACTTAAGTGAGAAGGGAAGGAAAACAATGCTTGTTGTCTGCAGAAACCCTCCAGGAATGAGTTAGTGCTGTTTGTGGCAGTGTTCCCTGTCCGTGATATTTCAGATCATGAAAGCGCTACTCCGCCCTAAGTCTTTGGATAATAATTACATGCACCCGAGACACTCACCAGCCTGAGAAATGTGAGTGATGTAGATATGAAATTGTCTAGGTCTTTCAAAGCGTGACAGTTTGGGGTTGCTTGCTCCTGCAGCCAAAATGAGCCTTTACTGGCTGGTATATTCAAGAAAACAACACAATGGGTTATATATCTGAAGCGCTTTACAAGTTGGCCCCTTTTAAAGTTTTAATGACGTTTTAAATGCAGCATAGTGAAGCAACTGTGATTATGTCATGGAGCAGATCACATGAGCTTGAAGTTTGATTCTGCTGAATTGTAAGTCTGTCACCTCAGGCAGCTTTCTTCAGCATTCTGGAACCAGTTTTCATAGAAAATATCATAGTACTCACATCATAAGATCATTATAAAAATTAAATAAATTAATGTTTGTCAAGTGCTTGGATGAATGCATAGTAATCTCATCTATCATCCAGCATTCTATTTGGGAAATATGTAAATAAGTATTACATGTAGTGTTTATAGCAGAGCTTAACACAGAATGAGCTCCCTGGGAATATTCATTATTACTAATATTTAGAATAAAAAATTGAATAATAATAAAATATTTGTCTGAGAATTTGCTCCAGGAAAGTCTAACAGGACACAGAAAAACAAGCAAATGGGAGAAAATGAATCTTTTTCTTTTGACTTGGTTAACCAAAACAGAGTCCATTTGGGTGGACTTTTTTCTGGGGAGATGTCTGGACTCTTCTTAGCCTACCCTCCATTTCTGATCAGACAGGAAGCAGAGAGGAAAAGGGAACTGAAAAGACAAACAAGGCCTTTCTATTGTTTATCCCTATCACCCAGAGTCGCAGGGAACAGCATGCCTGCAATGCATGTGCAACACTCCTTACCATGTGAGACACACAGCTCGGGACTACCTCACACAGCGGCCAAGCAAGGATGCTTAGCATCTCTGGAAAGACTGACCCTAGGGTTTATGAAAATGGTTTTATTCATGAAAATCATCTGATGTACCAAGAGTAACAGCTTCCAAAATCTCATATTTTTGTTTGTTTGTTTTTTTTGGAGGGGGGGGATCCTGGAATTCTAAATTGCCAACACATTCCTTTGGAGACTCTTCACCTGATTTCCCCTGGAGATCCCCACCCTAAGTGCAGACTCTGTAAATGAAATACCATTGTCATCTTGTGGCAGCTTATCTGAATTGCAGGTTCCAATGATCTCAGCAGTCACAGTTCATTTTTAATCACTACTTCTCTTGCCTTTAATCCCAGTACCCAGGAGACAGAGGCAGGCAGATCTCAGTGAGCTCGAGGTCAGCCTGGTTTACAAAGTGAGTTCCAGGACAGCCAGAGCTCTTACACAAAGAAATCCTGTCTTCAAAATCAAACAAATAAACAGTCAGAATAAAAGAAAACAAACAAACAAAAAACAAAGCAAAAGGAAAAGAAAGAGAAACATACACACAGGACTCACAGACACACAGAGACACACACATACACACACACCAACAAACACACAATAACAACACAAAATCAGAAGCCAGGATATATAATCAAAAGACTAATAAGGTAAAAAATGCTCAGACAAAGCGTTATGAGACACAGAAACTTCCAAAAATACCATTGAGTTCATTTTGTATTGACCATCTCTTGCTGCGTGTGGGCCTGCCCTTAAGTGTGGTTTGTCTACCAGTGTGAATCCATTGGAGAAACTATTTTTTTCCTCTGTAAGCCATTGTCAATTGGAGATCTTCTTGGTTAGGAATGGGGGCTTGTGTTCACCTTCCCCCTCAGTGCTGGCACCTCATCTAGTTTGGATCCGCGCATGCTCTGTGCACACTGCCCCGTCTCTCTGGGTTCATATGGGTATCGATGCTATTGATTCAGATGCTGTTGATTCTTGCTTTCTTGGTGTTCTCCAGGCCCTCTGGCTCTTTCTACCTCCTCTTCTGCAGGGTTCCCTGAACCCTGACAGGACGGGTTTAATGAAGACATCCCATTTAGTACCGAGTGTCCCAAGGTCTCGTACTCTCTGCACATTGTTCAGTTGTGGGTCTCTGTATTAGTTCCCATCTGCTGCAGGAGGAAGCTTCTCTTATGGTGGCTGAGTGAGACACTGATTTATGGATGTAACAGAATGTCATTAAGAGTCATTTTATTGCTTTATTCCTTTAGCAGAACAATAGGATTGGGTTTTCCCCTAGGTCTATGTGTGTGTGTATACATACACATATATATGATATACATCTATATGTATATCAGTAAATGAATTAAATGGTAATATGTATTATTAATTCATTTTCCCTAAAAAATGAATTAGAAGATGTTTTTCTTATCTCCTATAAATACACTCATAACATATAATAATTTTATGAAGTGGTAACCACTTACAATATGTTCTGTAGATAGCTCTTCTTCTATTTTCACAGTAAAATCAGTTCTGGTGGGAATAATTCATTTTGCCTAATGGATCCCATGGTTTTACAATAAACAAATCCATCTATATCCGCACAACATTGTTTATGTAGAGTGTCTCACTCTGCAGCTAAAGCTGGCTTTGAACTCCGAGGCACTAGGGTTGCAGTCATGCACCGTAAGGCCCAGCTATATCCAGCATTTTGTTACTCTTTCTTTCAATGGATACAGATTTTCACTCACACGGGAGTATAGCTATTTATTAAATGCTTAAATTGGTACACATTCAGCATTTTAAACTCACGTTTGGTATGAGTCCCCTTATCACAGGAACAACACAGTGAGGAGCAGAAGAGGGCATCCTGCATTCTGAAATAGAACTCACATTTTTTAACTGGGTCATGGCACCCAGGCTTGGTTTACTAGCAGCCACCGAGAACCAAATGCGATACAACGTGACTTTGAAATGGGCATCATTCCACTCAGTGCCAGCACGCCGCCACCACCACAAGATAGTTTGGCAACGTTTAAGATGACTTACAAGTAAAGGTTGTATGTTCTCCATAAAAAATAAAATATGTGTTAACAAGGAAGATGCTCATAAAGGAGACAGATGAAAATTACTGGTAGATTTTCCTGAGCCATCTTATTATGCAGGGCCCTTACAGCTTTTATGAAAAGATCTGCTCATTTTTAATTAAAAACTCATATGTGGATACAATATCTTTCCCTCTAGCTCCTCAGCCCTCCCACCAATGTATTTCCTATCTCCCCCTCTACTTCATGTCTTTTTTTTTAAAAAAAAAATTGTTCAGATGATTTTTATAGTAATGCTCTTGAAAATTAAAGTATTGAGATGAATTTATATAAAACAAAACAAGTTACTTTAAAGCCAGCAATTTAGTGTATATTCACAGCACTCTTCAGCCACAACTTTTACCTAGTTTGAATGATGTTCTCCACCATCAAAAAAAAAACAAACAAAAAACAAACAAACAAACAAAAAAACCCCAAAACAAACAAACAAAAAACCCCTCTGTTTCCAAGTACCAATGTTTTGTAATGATACAGGAAGTGAGTTTCATGGGGGTTTATAGTGTTTCTGTATACTGTTTCAGAATGATTTTACCCAGGAGTCAAAGATCTCAGAGGGTGGTCATGTCTTGGTGTGAGTGTTGATTTTATTGCCAAAGCTTTTTCAGCCTAGTTATGTCAACTGGGAGGAGTTCATAAGCAGAAGACTTAGAGCCTCAAATGACGCAATCAGGATAGTAGTTAAACTGATGAAAAGAATTCAGTGGTGTGTCGAGGATGGTCATTGGCTTTGAAGATATCACACATTCCTTTGTAAACAGAAAAGCCAACAAAAATGTGGCCAAAGAGTCTGTGGGTTTCTTTATGCCCATTTTATTAGAAAAATAATAGGTTTATTTATGCAAATTTGTGGGAAGGTGTGCAGTGACTGGTGTGTCATGTCCACCAACTCAAGGTATAAAAAGTCCAGTGTGGGAGAGATGCTTCATTCACACTTGGGTAACTTGTTCTTCACAGTCTCTCCAAATCTCTCTCCACATCTGCCACCATGACTCGCTATTTCTGCTGTGGAAACTATTTCCCAGGTTACCCTTGCTATGGAACCAACTTCCACGGGACCTACAGAGCCACTCCCCTGAACTGTGTTGTGCCTCTGGGTTCTCCCCTGAACCATGGCTGTGGAACCATCTATAGCTCCCGTAACTTCTGTTATGGCGGCATTAGTAACTACCAAAATCCAGGCTGTTGCTATGGCAGCAGCCTCTACAGGCCATGGGGCTCTGGCTCTGGCTTCGGCTACAGCACCTACTGATGGACCAATGACTCTGAAGACTACAGGACCCTCAACCAGTTATCTTCATAAGGAACAACCTGAAAAACAATGTCTGTTGTCCAGCCTCCCATGTGCTTGGAAGATACAGACAACTTACAATGATATGGCTCTTCAGTGATGCTGAACATGATTCCAGTGCCACACTGAAACTCATCTACAGCTAAAGAAAGCAAGACAAAGCTTTTTACAAAAGACTGAAATCTAGCAGTGCAGGAGGCAGCTTACCTCCCAGGCTGTTCTGCTCATATATTAAACTGCATCAACCTAAACGTATTTCTAATTGGAGTGTTTGGGCAGGGTTTTACTGTTAGTCTCTCAATAAATCTATTTCATTCAGCATGCATACTTTTGTTCTGGCCTTTTATTTGACTGTGTTTTGTATGTTCTTAAATTCATCAACCATTTCAATCTCTAATGGCTGATTTTAACTAAAGTTTACGGGTGGGTATGACTGATGGTCACTTTTCTCCTCCAGTAGTGTGCATAGTACCTTTCAGGACTGTGAAAGCTATCCAGTAGTAGTGAAGCTTCCAGGTCAGTCCCAGCTTGATTTCTTCATGTTCTATGACCCAAGTATATGGTGTCTTCAGCATTAGGGTCTTACCATCAAATAAGTACTGGAGGGTAACCAAAAGCAATGGCAACACATGGAGATGTTTGTGGGTCTGTAAGTCCTCGCAGGCCAAAAACTCCAAAGAAAGTAACCCACTAGTACAAAAGTGGTACAAACATCAAGGGAGAAAGAGCCACTTTCTGATTGGATGGAAGTTCCACTCCACAAGATGAAACTCACACCTGGCACTGTTATTGGGCCAAAATCTTGGTGGGTGGGGAGGAGAGAACCTACTATCATTTTACTAAATGGATTTAGTATTAAACTGAATCCTAATGATACTGTTATACTCATAGATCAATGCATCTCTCAACACCCATCAGAGAAGCTTCTACTTGCAGTAGATGGTGATTAATACAAAGACTTAAAACTGGCCAAGGTGCAGAGAATGAAAGACCCTAGAATGCTTAGCCTAAATGGGACATATATACTGAATATTCTCTGACCAAGGCTCAGGGACCACTGTGGAAGAGCAGACAGAATGAGTGCAAGATCCAGAGGCAGGTGAGGACTCTAAGGAGACAGTGTTTTTTGGACACAACAAGGCAGCTGTGCTTATCAACTCACAGTGGTTGTGACAGCATGCACAATACTTGTTCAAGCCCAAGCCAGAGAAAATCTCATCATGTAAATGGGAGCTGGGCATAAAATCCCACCCAAAATGTAAGGATAGTGACAATGTTAGCTTCTGGGAGAGGGAGAGAAAGTTTAAGTGTCGCCCCTGGTCAGTTGAGCACATAATGGAAGAAGACAACACATCCAAGAACATTTGGGAATCTCTAACTAGCCTTGTAGTAGTCAAAACAAAACAACAAAACTAAAACAAACAAAAACAAAAAGACCCAAAAATGTTGGGTGGGTAAGGAAAGAGAAATGGAGTTGGGGGAGAGGGTATGAATATGATTAAACACATTGTATGAAACTTTCAAAGATCTAATAAAAATACATGTAAAAGAGAGAAGGAAAATGTCCCACACTTAATCCAAACATACTGCAGTTGTTATTTCTCTGTGTCGATTATGAACATAGACAAAATATTGCATACTAAAAAAGTAAAAACAAAATGCTTCCTTTAATTACTGAAATAGTTCAGTTTGGATTCATTATTCTCCTAGTATCTATAATCTTTGTTTTTGTGTGACCTGAATACCACAGACTGGTGGGTGAATTATAATTAAATGGATTGAGCTAAGAAACTCTGTATTTAGGGACCCATAAGATGCTATCAATAAAGCAAAGCCAACTGCTGAAATCATATAGTATATTTTCCATTTTTAATAAATGGGTTTTGTTTTCTTCAACTTCTTCACCTCTGATTATACATCTATCTAGTAATAAAAATGAAGCTTTTACTCTCTGGAATGATAGTTACCATCAAGAGCACTTGAGATGGTGTATGGTCTGCATTGACAGAATACTCCCTGTCTTGTCTTCAGATTATGTTCTGAATTAAGGGTCATTCACTCATATGTCATGTAGCATGAATCTTAAAGAGTCTTATTAATAAAATCAAACCCAAGTCAGGTATTGGGGTGAACACTGGAAGGTCAGAGAGACAGAACAAGCCACAGCTAACCTCACCTGGCCAACTTCTCAGCTGGTCTTGTTTCCTCAGACTGGAAGCCTCTGTGTCCTCATATCCGAATGGCTCTCAGCTGAACTGTGCTGCTCAAAACCTAAAAGCTTAACCAGCCAAATGCTTCTAGTTCCTGGTTGTTATCTGCCATCACTCCCTGGGATTAAAGGCTTGCTTTCTGGGATTAAAGGCATGTGCTACCACTGCCTATCCTAAGTATCTAGTGGCTTTTCCGTTCTCTGACCCCAGATACGTTTACTAGGGTACACAATATTTTGGGGAACACAATACCACCACAATGTCAAGTATTTATTATGCTCTTACTCTAAGAATATACTCAGTTAATTGTTCATGGACTTGTTAAATTTCTGCTTTATAAGAGTAAATATGATACAGTCCATTATAAATTTCATATATTCATGCATTAAAAAGTATTGGCTGTGGCCACTGTGTTTAGCACTTTGAGACTATGGAAACATTCAAGTAGGTAGAGTCTGACTTGGAAGCTGACTGTCTTCAAGAGGGCATTCACTCATTTGGTAGACACCATGCCATGACAGCACTGAGCAGCACCCTTAGTTCTAGGGGCACAGATGAAACAGTCCTTCCCCTCAGGCGTTCATTAATTAGCATGTGAAAGGCATTGAAAGGATGTTAAATCCACCATCTAATATATAAAGGGCAATAATAGTTTCCTTAAAAACAAACAGTTACTCTATACAATTTGTATTGAGGCAACGTCCTTTTGCAAATCCATTGCTTTCTCTCCAGCCCTCTGCCCACACTCGCTGTTCAGAATGTAGTCAGTTGTCTGGCACTGTCTCTGGTAGCCCCCTTTCCTCTCAGGACCCAACCCTGTATAATGGAGATCTCTTTAGTGTTCTTCAGTCTGGACCAGTTCCCAGCCTTTGTGTTTCTTGGCATCAACCAATTTGAAGACTGTGGACTAAAGGTTTTGTTGAATGTTTTTGACTTTCCTTCTTATTTACTCATATGGTGCATCTTGTAGAAACACCGTAGACATGAAGGTGTATCCTTCTCTGTGCTCCTCACCAGAGCTGTATTGTGTTGTGTGCTTATACAGTTTCAGTTGATATTGTCAGTTCATCATATATGAACAGGTTTTTTTCAAGTTTCTCCATTATAAACTTATTTCCCCATTTAGACTTAATAATTTTAAGCCTTATTGCATTCGTTAATTGATGTTATACTATAAAAGTGCTTTTCTTCTCTTCATTTATTGTGTTTGCTTATTTTTTTAAATTTCAATCAATATTGCCACTGGCTCACGGTTTCTTATTTTATTCAACTATTTACATTAATTAATATTGTCGTTAAACTTGATATTCAAAGTATTCTGGACATGGAGGATTAAATGCCATTCATGTTTGCTCCTATGTCTTGTGGAAATGGCCCACGCCACTCTTGAACTATTTTTCCGCTTCTTTGTGGTTCAACAGAATAGTCCAAAGGCTCATCTTGGACTTTTCTATTCTGGTTGTGGATATAGGCATTTTCCCAGAATCCCTGAGTTCTTTTAGTAGGGATGAATTTAGAAAGTAAATATCTATGTTAAGTGTTTCCATTGCTGTGCTATCATTGTTGATATTCTCATTGATAAGGAGAATATGCTAAAGCAATATAATAATAATATGCTAAAACAATCGTCCTTACAATTGTACACAATCCTCTCTTATTTAAGAATGACAGGCTCTTAAGATGCGCTGGAAGTGTATGCATAGGGACAGAACTCACTGATGAGCAAGATTCATTTTATTGTGAAAGGCACCGACCTTCCGCCTGGAAGAGGTAGTGTTCTCCAAACAACAGACTGTAAAGCACAGGTCACTAGTGACTCTGTTAATTTCCTTTCACAGTCTTTTGCTGGATTTCTTTTTTACTACCTTGTCATTGTTTCTGCTCTAATCCTAGCATTTTTGGTGTTGTCTCAGGATTTGAAGGGAATATTTGTTTACTCTTCATCTTTGGGTTCTCCCCCTCTCTCTGTGAGTCTTTAAAAATATTTAATATAATTAATTTTATTATGTATATGTATATTTGGGGCTGACAGCTTGGTACTAGATAACTGATTAGAGGTTGGTCTCCAGAGAAACTGGTTCTCTGTCTCAGCAGCCATTAACTGCCTTAGAGCTTTTCATCTAGGGATGGAGCGTTGTGAGATTTCCCCCATCCATACTAGAGTATGCACTTTTCTGTGTAACCATACTGTTGATATTTCCTGAGTGTGGCTTCTCTGTAACATATAGAAGACACTATCTTGTTGCAGAGACTCCAGTTCTCTGACTCTTAAGATCTTTTGGAAGTTCCCAGAGACTTAGGTGTATCAATTGGAGTTGGACACTCATGGTCCATTATTCTCTCATTTTTAAGCAGTTGTGGATTTCTTTAGTACTCTCCACCTGCTACCCCAGTTAAAGTCTCCCATTTTCCTATTTTTCCTCTCATAGCATCTGTGTCTTCCTACACTTTCTCTAGAGGTCTTCCATCCTAATGGTCCCCTTTTACTTTCCTGGTTTCTTTATTTACTCCTAGGTTATATATTTAAATCTAAAGATTCAGAGATAAGATCCATAAATAAGAAAGAACACATGACATTTGTTTTTTTGGGGTCTGGACAAACTCATTCAATACATTTTCTAGTTCCATAATGCTCTTTCCAAAGTCATAGAGTATTTAACAAAAATACCAGTGCCAGACATGGGAATCCTCTCTTTGAGTTGTTGGTCAGGGGGGATCCGCAAGATTCCAGAATCAATAAAGGCATTGCCCTTGGCTTCCTTCTAGAACTTAAAGTCAAGTCTCCAATTGCTGAGGACAGTGTGCACTTCAGAAACAGGACTTGGAGGAATCAAGCTGGAATTGACCTAGGACCCTCCTCCCCGAGGCTGAGCGCTCATGGTATCTGAAGATGTTAGGCAAGTACTAAGGGAAAAAAGCTGTGCTGCTGTTTCTTCTTTTCTCTTTTTCCCTTCTTACCTCCATGCAGAAATCTACTCCCTCCTGATTGATACTGTCACGGCCATTCTTTCTGGGTCAATAACAGTATCATGCATTGTACAATATGGTTTATGGCTTATAAATTGCGTGAATAGAATTGTATTTAAATCTGACAAGTATCTTAGGAAACTGGCTTCATTTGAAGAAATTGCTAGCGATTAACGTGTCCCAATGGCTAAATATTAAGCAAATGGGCAAACAAGTCTTGAACTAACATACCAAAATGAAGTCGTCTGCTGCCCCACATGCCCACTATTCTGTAATTAATTAGAGAAGAAAAACCTTAGCTCTATACTTGTCAATTGGCCCCTAACTGACACTATCAATATCTTTTCAAGATGGTCATATGCTTGAAAAACATTTCTATTTATTTATTTATTTATTTATTTATTTATTTATTTATTTATCATTCATTAATTTATTTTACATCCTCTCCTCCCACTCGCTATCTCCACCTCCCTTCTGCCCCCCCCTCAATCCACGTCTCCTTGGATTCATTCAGAAAGGGGCAATTTAAATAATTATTCATCTCCATTTTTAATCTCCGTGCCAACTCCTGTGGTAATTCCTTCTCATTATGTCTAAGAAGTGCTGTCTGATCTTTGTTCCTAATGTTTCTGTTCCTTTAACACTTCACCATTTCTTATGTAGATCCTTACCCCAGCTGTAGATCTATTCTGCCTGGAAGTCCTAATCCCTCTTCAATGGATACACAGAATAAGTTAAATATATAAGGAAAATCATGTAGCTAGTTCTCATAAGTTGTTTGTGTTTTTTAAATTTTCCTTATAGTTTTAAGGAAAAAGAGCAATCAGAAGCACACAAAAGCCCAATCTTTTCTCTAGGCTAAAGATTCTAGATAAAGGTTCCATATTCCACATCCTGAAATGGGGAGTTTCATAATTCTTTGTTCTCCTATACCCTCTTCTAGAAAATTCCTACAGAGCCTTCAGAAGGTCATACTCAACCTCTAGTAACTTCCCCTGTTTCAGTTGAGAAGTTAGAGCTCAGTTTATTATTATTGTTTTTATTGCACCGAGTCAGTCTCCCAGCTGCAGGAATATACTTTTTTTTCAGATGAAATTGGATGTATTAACTTGTTGCTGCAGTAGAAGACCACATAACATAAGAACTGCAGGGTGTCTATATGGGAAGATGTCTTCAGGGGATTGTTATAGAGTTTGGACTTGGATTAGGTGGTCTGGAGGATGTTAAAGAAAGAGGGGTACCACTTGGACTAGAAAATAGTTTCATATTTCCCTTGTAACTGCCACAAATTTAACAACTTAAGACAACACAGGTTCATTTTCTCACAGCTCCAGAGGTCAGGATTTGAAAATGATTTTTCCTGGACTCAGAGATCAAGTCACTGAAAAGTTAATATTCATTTCAGAGTTCCTAGAAGATAGTTGATTCCTTGATTTTCCAGTTTGTGTAGGGCGTCTAACATTCTCAGCTTGTACATCTCCACCCTTATTAAAAGAGAGCTGTAAATCACTCCAAGATCCTAACACTGGACTCTCTGTCTCCTTACACTTACAAATATTCTTGTTATTCCATCTGAAGCAACCTAGATAAAGTGCAATAACATCCCCATCTCAAGGCCAGCCTGTTGCCAACCTTAATTTCCTGTGTGATAAGCATATTTGTAGGAATTAGAGTCCTTGCTCTCTTGAGAAACCATTACTCTGCCTACCTCAGGTACTGTCTGCAAGTGAACTTGAGCCTGTAATTGGTTGTGTTAATAATTTTTATTTAAGAGGTAGAACAAAGCTCACAGCCAAGTGGTGTAATCATTGCTGTGTTTGACATGATGTTCTTGCTTTTCTTTGTTTTTAGGGATGATTATAGAAAGGTCCTTGCTAGGTTCGTGCTACTCTCTCATTGTTTCATACTGACCTCATCTGACCTGGAGTTCTAAAGGCTGCTTATGGGAAGAAGGGGGTTATTACTCCCATTCCCACTGTCTCAGGGTGACCTGGTCTCATTTGAGCTCTGAAGGCTGTGCATAGATAGAAGGGAATGGAAATGCTGACTTTCATTGTCTAAGAGTGGCCTCATTTGATTTGGAGTCTTGAAGTTTGTGCATGGGAAGAAAGGAATGGATGCTCCATTTGACCATCCGTGTTGTAGGGCTCTTAGTGACCTTTCCCCTACCAGTGCCTCCATTACTGGACAACTCTGATTCTCTCAATGTGATGTGCACTTTGTAAATTCCTCCAGGACAAGCATCGTGTTATACTCATAATCATTTTATACCCTTACTAAATGTTAGTTGAAGCAATTTAATTGTTTAAAACTTTATAGAAAAAGTCAAATCCATTGCTACTTGCAATTTAGTCTAGTGGCAAGAAAAATAGACATCACACTTGTCCAGTGCAGCATCTTGGGAGCCTCTGCTGTAAAATTGGACTTTCCACTTTAACAAGATTCTCAGGTGATTTGTGTGCACATAAAATTTGAGCACTGGCCCTTTCTTATTGATTTTTCATTCCAAAGGCAGGAGAGAGGAAGACACATCTCACTGTTGATTCTTAAAGTACTGGTGTATGCATTACCATGTTCATCAAAAAGATAATTTTCTTCTCAGAAATTATTTTTATTATACTTTTGTTCTGTTTTTATTGCTATTACAGGAAAAACTAGATCATGTTATTCATTTCCATGGAGAGTATAGGAGTGCCATTTGTAGTTGGAACAGGAGAGCCATGTATTAAATAAAAGAAAACATTTTTTGGTTCTAAGTCTTGCTAGGCAGGAGGCTCTTTGGGTATTCTACAAGACCTCTAAGCACATTAACTATTGTTGTCTCTAAAAATATGATGTTGTTTCTTAGACAACAATTTCATTTTAGTGCCTTGTCTCTCAGCCTTCTGACATTATCTTTGAGAATGCCATTTGCTCTATTATATACAGTTTATTTTCTTGTGCCTTTCTAACCATGCTCCTATCTTGGGAATCTTTTCTCCATGAATAACTTATTATTTCTAGTTGGAAGCTTCTATGTTTAAGACACTAGAATGCAGCTTCAGTACTGTCAAGTCTTTCCTTATGAACAGTTCAAGTGTGTGTGTGTGTGTGTGTGTGTGTGTGTGTGTGTGTGTGTGTGTGTGTGTATTACAGGAGTGTGTGTATAGATGTGTGTGTACAGATGTGTGTGGTGTGTGTGTGTGTGTGTGTGTGTGTATAGGTGTGTATATGTGTACAGGTATGTGAAGGCCAGAAGTCGACCTCAGTTGCCAGTCCTCAGGAGCATTTATTACCTTGTTTTGTAAGACAAAGTCTCATTGGAATTAGTCAGGTAGTCTATGGTGGCTATAGAACGAGCTCTGGGGATCGATCTGTCTCCGTGCTTCCTCTGTTCTGTGATGACAAGCACAAGAGACCATGTCCAGCTTTCCTATGGGTTTTGGAGCTAACCTCAGCTAGTCATGCTTGCATGGCAGCACTTTACTAACCCAATGCTCTCTAAATTACAATCTTAAATTGTAAGAGAAGCTTTGGCATATAGTTATGATCTTAGTTTTCAAAGTTAGATTATAAATTTATTTCCATAATGCATTTTGGCCAGTGCAGGTTATGAAGGAATGATGCTGGCAGTTGACAGAGCTTACCATTGTACTTGTTTGCTGAGTATATGGCCATTGTCTGAAGAATCCTGAGAGAGGATACTTCATATGCTTTCCAGAGGCCGATGAATGGTTAGTTAATGTCAAACTGCATTCAAAAGTGAGCCTATCTTAGAATATTTCAAACAACCTTGCTAACTAACTCAGCTTGTGGGTCTAGCTTTACATTCATTTTCAGTGTCTGGCTCAAGTACCACATTTATCCCACAGAAGAAGACCTTAGCTCTCCCAGTTCCATCTAAGAATAAGATGGATGTAAAGAGAGACAATCTTAAGTTACTCATGATAAAAAGCTTGCAGCCAAAAAAGAAAAGCTGTGCCTTCATTGAAATACCTTTTTCATGTTGGTATGAATCACATGTGAGGTGTCCCCTCTCTGCTGCACGCAGGAGTCAGGGAGTCTTATTTCACACCCAGGCATTGTTGTGGTGGTGTGTTATTTCTTAAGAAAACCACAGAACTTCTACATCAAATAGTAAGCTTTACTAATGAAGCTCTTGCTGAATAATTAATGAACTAGCCTCACCAATGTGGTTAGTTCCCAAAGCGCTGAGGTATGGAAATGGTGTCTCAGATTAGCACCTAGTTTTGGTCAGCAGTTTCTGATCCTATCAAGTCAACTGACACATTTTTGGCATATGGCCCAGTAATCATAGTCTCATGTAGCACATATAGACACACACAGACACACAGACACAGACACACGCACAGAGACAGACAGACAGAGAGAGAGAGAGAGAGAGAGAGAGAGAGAGAGAGGAGAGAGATAGAAAGACAGAGAGAGTCTCATGTAGCCCAAACTGGCCTTGAATTGCTATAAATCAAAGGATGGCTTTAGCTTCTTGGTCCTCCTGCTTCGCTGGGGTCACAGGAGTGTAGCGTCATTCCCGATTTGACAGTTATATTTCGCTTGATGGCACTTTGACTTCAGTTCTATTGACATTTGAGCCAGATAAGTCTTGTTGAAGAGAGTGGCCCTGCACATTTCAGGACAGTTTGAAGGAGCTATAGCTTCTACCCATTGTACACCAAGTAACACACTCCTTTCTCCCAGTCTTGACAAAAATGCCTCTAGACATTGTAAACATCCCGAGGAGACTAAACTTGCTGTAAATCAAATCACCTCTCCTTAATATGCCTGGTATGACTATATTTCTTTTTAGTCCTTCACTATTTTACATTTTGTTAGAGAGGGTGTCTTCAGATACCTTACCACAGGGAACTGTGACTCCCTCTAGGTATAACCAAATGCCACCTTGATGAGAATCACCTGGTGTCCAATAAGAAGGAGGCTTTCTTGGTTTTAATCCACACCCATAGAAGCCGAATACACAGAAATAGAACTGAGAAACATTCATTTCTAAACAGCATCTTGGGAGATGCTTAGGCAGGCTAGCATTTTAAAACTATGATGGTGCTCTTGTGCTATAATATGCATGGTATGGTTTTAGCAATTCTTCTCTGCTCTTCACATCACTGCTTTCTCTGTTAAAGGAAAGGGAGGTGGGAGTTCATTAGTTGGTCTTCGCAGGATCGTAATGAGGTGAGCTAAAGCACATCCCATAGTGACATGCCTAAGTGAACAACTTATAATGACAGAAGGTTGAATTGTAATCTTGGCTTGTCTGTGACTGTGATGGGAGACTCATACAGTGCATAAAGTGAGAAGTCCCAGGAGGTCAGCTCATCTCATTTTTCAGTTGAGAAACTTGAGCCCTAAAAAGTAATTTGCCTACATTTTCACAGCAAGTGAATGGCCCACTTAGGCCTAGCCTATTCTTTCATGAATTAATTCAATTAATATTTACTGAAAAACCTGCACTGAGGCCAGTAGAGATCCAGACACAAGGAAATCCATGGTAATTAAAAACATTACTTTTGTTCTGATTGAAATAAGCAGGTAGATGTTAGGTCCACCAGTAATGCTTAAGTGGTGGCTGTGATAAGTAACTCATGTGTCAGAAAGATGGAAGTCTGATGTGAGACTGTATGTAAATGCTAGCTGAGGGGGCTGGAAAAGTATATCAAAGGAAGTGACCGAGTTGGTATCTGAAGGTTGCAGAGATAAAAACAGTTCCTCACAGAGCAAACACCATGTGCCAAATCTTGAGAATGAGCAGATGCATGGAAGGTCTGAAGGACTAAAACACAGGGAAAATTCTGTTTCTCTCTCTCTCTCTCTCTCTCTCTCTCTCTCTCTCTCTCTCTCTCTCTCTCTCTCTCTCTCTCTCTGAGTGAGATCACTACGCAGGCCTGGCTGGCTGGAACTAACTCTGTAGACCAGATGGCCTCCAACTCCCAGAGACTAGCCTGTCTCTGCCTCTGTGAATGCTGGGGTTAAAGGTGCATACCTCCATGCCTTGCTCAAACACAAGACATCTTAAGTAGTATAAATTAGAGGCTTTTCTATAACCATAAACAAGAAGTTATAGTTTTTATTCTATGAGTAGTAGATATTACTGAAATACTTTTTGTTTTCTAAGAGTGCTATTAACTTATTTTTCTGTTTTATTCAAGTGCATTCCTTCTGTAAGTTGTTAGGAATTTATTTATTTATGATTTTACCATTAAAAGCTGTTGATCATTGTCAGATTTATTTTCAACATCTGTTAAGATGGTCAAGTGACCTCAATCTTCACTTACTAATGGCATATACCACATATATTGATTTGTGTAAATGGAGCCATTTCTGTCCTCTGGTATATGATGTTTGTATAAAGCTGTTGAACTGAATTTTCTAGGACTTCACTGAGTAGTTACACTTTTGTGCACATTGGTTTATAATTTTCATGGCATGTGGAACCTTTCCTGGCTTCCCTGTCAGGGTGACACTGGCTTTGATAAATGAGTGTGGAAACATTCCTTCCACTTCAGTTTGGGGGAGAGTTTGAGAGTTTTGGGGAGAGTTTGAAAAGCCTTGCTGTCCACTGTTCTTCAAGAATGAAGTCATCTTCTTCTGTATATCATTTTTTGGGGGAGATATTTTACTATGATTTGCTCTCATTTTTCATTATTGAAGTATTCATGTTTGTCTTTCTTCCCTATTTTTGTTAGATCACATGCCATAGGAATTAACATACTCCTTATAGATTATGCAATCTTTTGACCTATAATTGTTCATAGCAGTTTTTAGGATTCCATATTTCTGTGTTATCAGTCATAATAACTTTTCTTGCATTTTTCATTTTATGTAAATCTTCTCTTTTATTGTCGAGACAAAGATCTTTCAGTTTTATCTTATAAAAACATTTCATTGATGTTTCTACATGACTTCATTTACTTATACTTCAAACATTATTTCCTTTCTTCTACCAACTTTGTGCTTAGTTTGATTTTCTCATTCCTTGATATATGAAGTTGATTTGTGTTTTTTTTTTTTGGTTTTTCGAGACAGGGTTTCTCTGTGTAGCTTTGCGCTTTCTGGACTCATTGTAGCCTGGCTCGAACTCACAACATCGCCTGCTCTGCTCCGATGTGGATAAAGGCGTGCGCACAACGCCCTGATTTGTGTTTTTTAATGTAGAGTTTATTTCTATAAACTTTTCTCTTACTAATCTGTTTGTTGTATCTCACATTTTTATTGTTTCTAATGTCACTGTCTCAGTGGAAGAGGGCATACTTAATTTTCACCTATTTGTGATTTTTTTATCTCAATTTTCTTCCATCATCAATTTCTAATTGTATACTACTGCTAATGGAAAATTAATTAATATAATTTGAGTCATCCCAAGGTTGCTAAAACTTGCTTTGAGTCCTAACAGTTGATTTGCTCCAGAGAATGCCCTGTGTGTGCTTGCGAGCAAATTCTATTCTGCTGCTGCTAAATGGAGTCCAGCATATGCCTGTTAGTCCATTTGGTCTAAAGAAGAGTTTATATCTGATGGTTCCTCATTGGTTTCCCACTCAAATGGTCTGCTCACTGTTGAAATGGAATTTTAAAAGTTTTCTACTGTGATTATATTGACACCTATTTCTCCCTTTGGATCTGTTAATATTTCCTTTATATATTTAAGAGCTCTTACGTTGTGTATAGATGTATTAATGAGCACTAAATATCTTAATTAATTTCCTCTTTTTAACACAGCTGGACTTCCTTTCATGTCACAGTTCTTAGCTTAAGCAGTGTTTACTGTGTTTCTATTCCCTGTGTTTTCCACTTGCTTATTTTCATCTCTTATTTTCAGTCCAACTGTCTTCTTAGAAGTAAAGAGACTCTCTTGTAGATAGTAAATACTTGGGTCTTGCTTGGTATTCATTCAGCTTTTCTGTGTCTTTTGGTTGGAGTTTAATCCCTTTACATTTAACACAATTGTTACAATTGCCTAGGGACTGCTTTCTGTCTGTTTTATAGGTTCTTCGTTCATTTCTGGCTCATCTGTTCCCTAATGTTTGTTTTCTTGCTTTGATTCTTCCTTCCTTCTTTTTCTGTAAGTACACTTTTCTGTAGGTACTCTTTTGTGTTAGGAGGGTTACATAAAACAATATTTAACTGGCATTAAAACTTTGATCTTACACAAATGCTTGGCATCTTTCCTCTCCTTTTATGTTTTTGATGTAAATATTTATAACTTTTCATATTGCATAACCACTGCAAATTATGTGGCTAAAGTTCTTTGTAACATTTTTATATTTTTAACCTCTACCTCAGAGTTATAATACCATTACCACACTTGTAATACTAGAGTGCTCTGAATTGAACAGTGTGCTATGTTTTACCAGGTAGTCTTATACCTTCATATGTTTTCATATTTATAATTAATATCCTTTGATTTATGCTGGAAAACTCCCTTTAGCATTTCTTGTATTTCTTGGCAACAGACCATTTGAAATTATCCCATTGGTGAAGGCTGCTAAGGTCATTGAAAAGCAGGTCACTGGGAGCCTTAGTAGAAGGTGCCAAGTCACCGATTTTGACAGTTCTTGGCTTCCTTTGTTCCCAGCTGTTTCTGGATGTCTCCCCAGTGATGTAGTGAGTCAGCACTACAGCAAGCCCTTTGAGGGGCTGTGGCCTCTGAATTCACTTCACCTGCCTTCCCATGACAGCATCCCAGAGGCTTGGAAGTTGTCTCCCGGTCTTGAATTGTGCAAGTTGAGGGGATGGGATGCAATGAACAAAACAAAACTATTGCTTTTACTCTTTTATTTTTCAGTATTGGTTTTCATTTTTTAGTTTATTTTCATTTAAATTTTTTTTTACTTTTGAGATTATAATTACATCATTTCCTCTTTCCTTTCTTTCCCTCCAGACTTTCTTATATACCCTCCCTTGTTCTCTATCTAATTTATAGCCCTGTTTTCTTTGTCGTAAGTATATATATATATACACATACATGTATGTATTAAAATATATACATACAATCTGCTCAGTCTGTTTAATGTTACTTATTTATATGCAATTTCATGGCTGATCACTTGGTATGGAATTACCAATTAGTGTACTCTTCCCTGGGGAAGACTATTTCTGTCATTCCCAGTATTCCTTAGATCTCTGTAATTCTTTGTGTACTATTTTGGGGCCTCATGGACTTCTTCCTTCCATGCTAGCTCATCTATTGGTGGTTTCCTGTTCAGCTCATGTTTAAGAAACTATGTTGGTGAGACTTTATGGGTGTAGCTTCTAAAACTGCTAGGAGACACAATCTCACAGCAAGTTCCCTGGTCCTCTGGCTTTTACAGTCTTTCCACTCCAGCTTCCAAAATGATTCCTGAGCCTTAGGTTCGGGAATTGTGTTGTAGAGGTATCACTTGGGCTGGGCTCCACAACTCTGCATTTTGATTGGTTACATTTTCCTATAATGGTTTCTGTTGCAAAGAGAAGTTCCTTTGATAAAGGGTTAGGAGTACACTTATTTCTGGGCATAATGACAAATATTTAGATTGTAATTAGAAACCATGCTGGTTTAGTAAAGTGATGGGCGTTTCTAATCTTTTTACCTCTTTACCCTCAGGGTTTTGTCTCTAACATGTTGCCAAAGGTTCTTAAATAGTCTCCTGAATTATTCTAATACAATTTGTAGATAGCTAATTTTGGTTGGTGTATGTATATGTGTGCATGGTGATGGGGAAAAGACAGGGATATAATACCCTGCTATTTATTCTCACGTTATTGTATTGAAATCTTTTGAAGTGTGTGTGTGTGTGTGTGTGTGTGTGTGTGTGTGTGTGTGCCTGTACCTAACATAATAAAACTTTTTTGTTGTCTAAACATTTTGGCTGTAGGTAGCAGATTAAGAAAGTAACTTTATGTTTTCCTTTAAAAATGTTATTAATGTAATTTTATAACCCATTGAATGCAATGCTATAACCCATTAAATGCTACCTATATACTTATCTGTGTGGATCCATCTGTTGGAGCATGGCCAACTTGGCCAGGTCGGGGACCAAATCCCCCCCAAATAACGAAAACAAACAAAACCCCCAAAGCCCTGACTCTCTTTCCCCTAGCAGCCACTAACTGTCAATAGTTCCTTGGCTGGGGATAGGGACTTGTGAACACTACCATGTTGGGGTGTTTATTGGCCTCATCTTGTGCAATCAATCACCATGAGTGCAATGGCCCTGTTATGTCCATATGACATTCAAAGCAGTTCTTTCTGACTGCCTTTTCAGCACTGGCCTTCATTCATCCTTCTACATCTACGAGTCCGTTGAACTGTTAGTGACTTCCAGAAGGCACCTCTTTATCATTATTTTACATCATCTTAGGGAATTTTTTTAATTAAGAAATTTTTTATTCATTTTGCATGCCAATCACAGATCTCCCTCTTCCCTCTTCCTGCCCCTCCAGCAATCTCCCCCTAAACCAATCCCCATTTCCTCCTCCAACAAGGTAAGGCCTCCCATGGGGAGTCAGCAGAGCCTGATACATTCAGTAGAGGCAGGTCCAAGCCCCTCCCCCTGCCTCAAGGCTGTGAGGTGTCCCACCATAGGTAGTGGGCTCCAAAAAGCCAGCTCATGCACCAGAGATGGATTCTGAACCTACTGCCAGGGGAACCCTTAAGCAGATCAAGCTATACAACTGTGAATTTGCTTTCAACTGTTTATTTATTTTTTTGGAATGTTACCTAGATCCAACTATTTCCCTTATCTGTGTTCACTAGTAAAATACCAGTTTCAAGACAAAGTTAATGCATTTATTCTCCCATGATGGAACTTTGCTGGTCGGTCTCCACTACTTTAGCTAGAATTCTCTCCTTTTGTCCTTTTAGAGCAGGATATATAACACGAATTTCATTTATTGATAATTTCTAGTATAGTTACCATTTCTCACCCATTTTTGTTTCTTTTTACAATTTCTAGCATTTGACAATCACCCGGAATTCAAGAGATGTTCATTTTTTTGTCTTTTTAAATACATGTTTGCTTATTGAAAGATAAATTTTGTATTCTAGAATGACCACTGTCCTATATACTAAAGCTCATTTAGTGGGCTGAGAATGTTCTCCAGTAGTAAAACATTTGCCTAACACGGTCAGGGTCCTAAATTTGATTCCCAGTACCAGAAAAACTGCAAACCCCAAGACATTACCTTCTAATTGTATCATATTTTTAAGGAACTAATATACTGACTAGAACCATTACATTTGAAGGTGATCATACTTAGACACATTTGAACTGCTTCCTCCTCTGAAAATCATGTATATATTTTTTTCCTTTGGAGAAGAGCAAGGAACAGGATTTCCTCCTCATCTTTATTCAGATTAAACTATTTTAAATCAAAGAAGAGGACTAAAAATGAAATAAAGCTATTGATTACACATAATTTTAGGAATGCCATTAAATGAGAAAAACATCCTGAGCTTTATGCAAATGACAACCTAGCATATGTGAATATGTTTTTCTCTTCCTGAGACCCCCGTATGGCATGAGTCTGTTGAGGAGGAGGTTGAGGGGTGACATTTGAGCTGTGCTTGGGTTGGATTAGTGCTGATTAGTGCGGATTAGTTTGGATTAGTTCAGATTCCTTCTGGAGTTTCCTACACCTCATTGGAAGGCACTGGGAAGTCCAAAGAGATTTGTTTCGGGGTCTGACTAAGGAGAAGTGAAAGAGAAGTAAACTTAACTGGGACTGGAAAAATGGATTGCTGTGGTTCTCAGCCACTTACGTGTCCATCAAAGCTACTTCATGTAGGAACAGCATCCTCCTCTCAGCAGCTCTGCCGGCTGACCTGGAGCATGTGCTGTGAGCATTCATGGCTAAAGATTATATCTTGGGATGTATCTTTTCCATGACATCGAGTCCAGGAAGGTAGAGGGAAGAGCTTGAAGTGATGGAGCCAGAAGCTCATTTATGGGGAAGAAAAATAGAGACATTTGTCAGGCAGCTAAGTAGCAAAAACAGTGTTTGCTCCTGGATTTTCTAACATTTGTTGTTTTTGTTGGCATTTAAGTTCTTTGTGGTGATTTACCTTTGCCCTGATTTTGTGTTTATATTGTTTTCCTTTTCACAAGGAAGGCTCTCAATATGTACAAAGTTCAGGCTCCGTGAAACATGGATTCTCCTTGAAAATCACATATCAGAACAAAGCTTTTATATATTCAATTAGGTTGAGTTGCTTATTATTTTAAAAAAATAAAATGACCTGTTGAGAAACAATGTATTTCCCTAAAGTTTTCTCTTTACATTATTTTCTGTATTGTGTTTTTTTCTAAGCAGGGCATATGGTTGTTTAAAAAGACAGCAAATATAAATTCTTTATTCACCATTATTACTCATATACAAAGCTATATATTATACCATCAAGGGCAAAAATCAGCATGTGTCAGATTGGGTAGGTGGGTGGTGGGGGAGTGGAATGTATTTAATTAGGCTTTTATGATTGAACCTTGGCGTTGATTCAAATATTTTTTCTTGCTATACAATGTATTTTTGTTTAATTCTTTCCCCATTGTCACCTACATTTTTGTTATTAAATGCAGCAATATGATAAAGGTCGCAGTATAATATAACTCATTCTAAATACTTTAGGGAATGCTTTTCTGTCTAGTATCTTTCCATGTAGCAATGAAACTAATTGTAATTTTCTGGCCCTTTTTAGTTGTACATCACATGAAGGATTTGATTTTAAGTTCTGAATCACCATAGGCAGCCCCTTGCTTTATGAAGTAGGGTGGTGGGGCGACTCTGTAGGTGTTTTCAAAATTGCCTCTGCTGTAATTAAACAATTAGTGGTTAGAACCCTGGGATGGCTTTGAGTTTCTCTAAGAGTCTCACTTTGTCCTTGGAATGAACGTATGCCCCCTAACTGCTGATAGAATGGAGTCACTTCTGGGATGTTAAGTAAAGTCTAGGGGCTGGTGTATAACACATGTCTGCTCTGTACCATCTAGGTTGACTCTGTTCTGTTTTCTCTTTCATGCTATGTACCCTCATCTATGGTACTTTCTTTAAGTCCCATATAAAGTTTCATGAAGGGAAATTTCCATGCAATCATTGGGGGAATGATTTACCAGGTCATGTTCAGTCCAAAACAGTTTTGATGAATCTGATCCTGCCTCCAGTTCTTATTTGTAGGCTAAATCTCTATTTAAAGGGGAACGGTCTAGGCTCCCATCCTAGAATACATAATCATTCTAAAAATGAAGGAACAGTGATTTCATATTATCACTTGACACTTTATAAAATCATCATTTTTTTTTCAGGTAAAATGCTTTTATTGGATCTAGTAGAAAAATAGTCTTATTTTAGGACAAAAATTTCTATTTTTCCCCTGTTTTTGCCATGTTATTTCTTTCAATATTTACCTGAAATAGTGTATCAGATCAGCAAATCACTGGTTTGACATTTAGTATTAGGATTAATCAACAAATTATACTTTGATGTTAACATTTTTTAATTGCAGAGGTAATATAGACCTGTACTATTAGATACAATTCTGATGGGATCTATAACATTAACTTTTCTGCACAGTTTAGTTTCCTGCACTGATTGGCTATAGATGAGGGAAGGTCTGTGGTGAGTGCCTTGAGAGAGAGAGAGAGAGAGAGAGAGAGAGAGAGAGAGAGAGAGAGAGAGAGAGAGAGGAGAGAGAGAGAGACAGAGAGAGGCAGAGAGACAGAGAGAGGCAGAGAGAGACAGAGAGAGGCAGAGAGAGACAGAGAGAGACAGAGGCAGAGAGAGGCAGAGAGAGACAGAGAGAGGCAGAGAGAGACAGAGAGGGCAGAGAGAGACAGAGAGAGAGAGGCAGAGAGAGACAGAGAGAGACAGAGAGAGACAGAGAGAGGCAGAGAGAGGCAGAGAGAGACACAGAGAGAGACAGAGAGAGACAGAGAGAGACAGAGTGAGACAGAGAGACAGAGAGAGAGAAGAGAGACAGAGAGAGACAGAGAGACAGAAAGAGACAGAGAGAGACAGAGAGAGACAGAGAGAGAATTCTTGAAACGAGCAAATGCTAAGAAATTCTCTGATTTTTTTTTTTATTTTGAGACAAACTCATGAATTATTATTTGACTTCAAATGTCCAATACCTATCTACTGCAAACCAGTCCTGGTATAAGTTCAGAGCACAAGATGACTGTGTTAGAGTTAACAACATTGGAATCTTTCTTGGCGTTACAAAGCCTGCTTACTGAAATTACATATAGGGTCGGTAAGACCAAGGGCTTTGAAGTCCCGCAATAACCCCTTTTGGAAGGCACGTAATTTGTTTGATGGAATCGTCTCGTTGCATTATATCACACAAAAGCTTTCGTAAAGACTCTTAAGCAAGAGCACAGCAAATTAACGAGCTTTGTGTCATGAAAATTGATGTCAAGAATGAAAATGAAGGCCCTGTATTTTTTCAAGCCCCACCCCTTAGTCAGGGTATATAAAGACGGTCTGAGACTAGAGAATCCATCACACTCACTCCCCTCCTACCTAAGCCTTCCACTCCTCACATCATGTACTACACCGACTTCGAAGGCTCTGTCTTCCCAGGGTGCTACTGGGGCAGCTACGGCTACCCTCTGGGGTACAGTGTTGGCTGTGGCTATGGTAGCACCTACTCTCCAGTGGGCTATGGCCTTGGCTATGGCTACAATGGCTGTGGGGCTTACAGAAGATACTGGCCATATGCTCTCTACTGATGTGCTGTGATCTCCCTGGCATAGACTCATCTCTTCATGAAGGCTGAGTGGCACCCCAGGTTCCAGCTTTACCTTCTTCTTTCATCCTCACTTGCTCATCAACCTCTTCCCAGAAGCTGCTTTTCAGACCTTACAACTGAGTCTCAAGCAAAGGAACTGAAAATCTAGATGATGCCTCAAGCTGCCTTCTCTGGATCCTGTTTCTTGGGACTTTTTCAGAAGCTTGGCAATCATCGTGACATGCTTTGCTTTTGAATTTTTCAAGACTCTCATGATTCCTTGTCATGGTGAACTTGTGGAAGTGTCTGTCAAATTCTCAATAAATTTGTCTCAGCTTGCATAATGTTTCCTTCCTTGAGTGGAGCTTCCTTTTTGGGTATGTGCATATTTTCTGATGTGTTGAGTGGGGGAGGGAAGCAGGTTTATTTTTAATCACTTAGCCTTAGGAGTTGTGAAGAGGCAAATCATCCTTGATCCTATGGGGTAAATTGACAAGAGGGTAGGTGCTGATCCTGCGGAAAGTTGCTTATCTGATCCTTCCCCATGCCATGAGTTAATTCGGCACAGATGGTGGACTGGAATAAGACAACAAAGAAGGATTTTTATGAGTCCGACATCTCTCATGCCAAGGATGCATTTGGCATCTCTCTCCCATCTCACTATTCCTGCCTGTCCCTAAGTAAACCAACACAGGAGCAACTTTCACAGTTATTCCAGGTTAGTGTTGATGAAACTCACTGTGATCTCTCTCCCAGGGAATAATGCTTGCAGAATTTAGCACTATGTCCCCTCTTTAAGGACTCTGGAGCATTAAGTAATAGAGAAGGTACATACATCCTTTGGGAGTCTGAGATTCTGTTAAGTGAAGTGATAAATCCCCTGTATCAAATCATCTTAGATGTCTACTTTATAGCTTAGAGGCACACAGGTTAGAGACAACGATGGGAAGCTTCTTAATCTTTGGAGAATCAATACCAGATAGTGAGCTCCACTATTAAAAGATATGAGCTATAACAAATGAGTATCTCTGGAGATACATCAGCCTTTCTTTCTATTCCTGTAGTGAAGAGAGCAATAGCTCTTTTATAAGACATGTCAAAAATGTCTCAATCCTCCTGTTGACAGCATTTTGTGTATGGTACAAATATTTCCAGCAATGGGGAATTTGACTGAGTTCTGCATTTTTACTGAATATCTGCAAATGGTTTTACCGCACATCATTAACCTAAATATGTAAAGGCTGGAGAGATCACTTCAGAAGAGAATTTTCTCCACCATATTTTGCCCAATGGATGTCTTTCAGCAAATATTAATGCCAAGAATACCTAGCAGCATATCATTTTTTTAAACAACAATGGACATTATCACAGCCAATACAACCTCCACTTCATCCTAGTAGGCACAATGTTAACTCATCACTGAGAAGTATGACTTAGATAAACCCACAAGTAAGAGAGATTAAAAAAATAGACCAAGTAATTGGAATAAAAAATATACTGATTTGGAATGATGGCTGACTGCTATAAGGTGGTGGGCTTCAACAGATACCAGAAAGCCTCTAAGCCAGAAGTATGCAGGAGAGTAGTTTGCATAGCTAATGTGAACCATACATATCTCACCCCCCACCCCCAGGCATTCTGACTTGGTGCACATCTGGATAAGGTCCAGGGATTCTGAAGCTTTTAGTTAAGGTTTCAGGGATACTAGAGGGGACTTGACATCCACAGTTTAAGGAAACACTGTTTGGGGGGCTACTCTACACACACACACACACACACACACACACACACACACACACAACACACAGAGCATGAATTTTAAAAAGTCTTATTAATAAAAACAAACCTGAAGCCAGGTATTGGGGGTGACCAGAGAAGCAAAACAAGCCACTGCCACCTCACCTCACCAATTCCTCAGCTGATCCCGTTTCCTCAGACTGGATGCCTCTGAGTTCTCATCCAAATAGATCTTGGCTGAACTGTTGCTCAAAAGCCTAAAAGCTTAACCAGCAACTAGTTTCTCATCCTCACCTCTTAAATACCTTTCTGCTTTCTGCCATCAGTTCCTGGGATTAAAGGTGTGAGTCACCATGCCTAGCTGTTTCCAGTGTGGCCTTGAACTTACAGAGATCCAGATGGATTTTTGCTTCTGGAATGCTAGGATTAAAGGCATGTGTGCCACCATTTTCTGACCTCTATATCTAGTGGCTGTTCTATTCTCTGACCCCAGATAACTTTATTAGGGTGCACAATATTTTGGGGAACACAATACCACCACACACCACACACACACACACAAATATGCATATATACACACATAAATATACAAACACATACACACAATATCACCAATCATCCATTCATATGTCTGTCTATCTATCTATCTATCTATCTATCTATCTATCTATCTATCTATCTATCTATCTATCTATCTATCTATCTATCATCTATATGTCTGTCTATCCAGATAGACAGACATATAGATGAATCTGTTTATCTATCATCTTTTCCTTTTTTTTTTACCCACCTTATCATGTCAACACAGAACAAACAAAGCTTGTACCTCAAAGGTAATAAGAAATATTTTTTTTCTTTCACCAAGTAGGAGTGACTGTGGCCCAAAACCAGATTCATGTTGCTCCAAAATAACACATTTCAACACTGGAAGAGTTTATGAAGCTTTTTAGCTGAAGGATATGAAAGAAAGTCATAAATCAAGGCATGCTTTGAATACGTTGGTGGGGATATCAGGGAGATGGTTTTCTGCTGTAAGTTTTTGATGCTATCTGGTGGCATCTTTAGCTTTTGGGATGATGGAAGCTAGTGGTCTGCTAAAAATGCTCTCCAAAGGTTTTATGTGATAGTTAAAATAATGTTAGGTCAGACACAGAGCTGGGCAATCAGTGGCTATTAAGAGGACTAAAGATACTTTGGCTCTGAATCTGCAACTTTCTCTCTCTGATCGTGAAGACCTAATCAGCTGATCAGAAAACAGGTATGGCTTTAATGATTCTTCTGGGAACACCAAGTTCAGGGTCATCTGTAAAACTGAGCCTTGGTAAAGGAAAATCATTTACTTAGAGCTTCCTACCACATCCAGCCAAGACAAAGGCCAAGGAAGGATGACTGTCACACCCAGGAAACAGAGTGCATGCATTAAGTGCCACATGTGTGATGGGTACCTTTCAATCTCAGTTCTCAGGTGGTTGCTGGAATATTTCAAACTGGAGACTCGTTTTGGATATAATGTCTACAAGTGTTCAAAAAAGAATTGTATATCAGAGATTCAGTAGACCAGTGTTTTGAAGCCAGATGCCATGATATCTATGTTATTATGAGGTTTTCAGGTTCACACTTTGTTATGCAATAGGACTATGTTCTGCACTATTTGAAGTAATTTGACTTTCTTTTCAGTTCTAAGGATGGATTGCAGGCCCCCAGGGATACAAGGCAAGACTACCACTGTGACACACTTTTGGGTCACAGTTGGTAATCTTTTTAAGACTGAATTTTACTTTGCTCACTTGTGGTTCTTTATAAAATACACATATCAAGAGATAATACTTGGGAAATCTAATGAGGAAAAAAGTACTTCTACTGTGCTTGAGAATCTGAATTGAAAATATTCAAGTAATTTGTGCTATCAGTTCAGAAAATTATAGATTTATATTAAAATCTTTTCATTTATTGTCCTTTTCAGGTTTCTCTGTTAAGTGTGAATATAGGAACTAAGATGACTCATCTATACTGATAGAGACATCATAAAATTAAAACAAGTACATTTTTATAAGTAAATTTACAGAAAGAATAGAAAGAATATTTTGTACTACACTTGAGCTCAGTGGTGCTCTTCATGGAATGGAGCTAGCTTGGTTTTTCTAGTGGCAGGTCTACTTGGCTTTGAGTGGAGTTAGATTCAGCACTCTGCATATAGTGTGGGGACTCACTACAGACAACTGGATTACCTTGAAGTTTGGTCAATAAACATACAAAAGATGGTAAGCATCCATTTGCTAATGTTTTATAAGTCATCCTGAATCCATAGTCATTGGTGGGTTACAAGCCTCATGCATGTGTGGTTTATGATGTAAGGTCCTCTCTCAAAGTCACACAAATTGATTTTTTCTCTCTCATAGCTTAACATTTAATTCTTCTAACTGTATAACCATGATATGCTTAGTTGAGATTTCCCTCTGGATGAAGGTTGTAGAATTGGAAAATATTATTTTATTTGAATATTTAAATCCTCTTATTTTCAGAAGATTATCTATCATCTCTCTATCTATCTATCTATCTGTCTGTCTGTCTGTCTATCTATCTATCTATCTATCTATCTATCTATCTATCTATCTATCTATCTATCATCTATCTGTCTGGATATATAGAGAGAGAAGGAAAAGGAGAGAGAGGTTATTCTTGGATGAATTCTGGCATTTTAGAATTCTTTGCTGAGTTATGAACTGAATAATTGTACTCTTCAATTCTCTCCTAAACCTCGGACAGTGAGATTTCCATTCTGTTTATGGTTTTCTTACTGACTTCTTTCCACGGCCACCTTTTCTCCATAAAAGGAAAGATTTTTGAATGCTTCAACGTTCTTTAGAGTTTTTTTTTTTTTAACATGTCCACAATCTACATATCAAAAAACATCACCAATGTCTTTGATTATCTGTGTCATTTTTAGGCTTTATATCCATCTTAGGAAACCCCTCTACATTGGTCATTAGACTTTGAAACTCCATGCTTACTTAGCAGGAATGACTCACCAGTGGCAACTGAATATGAAGATGTTAATATCTATTTACCCACCTGGATTCAATGTGGTGTTTTAAAGTTCCTATGAAATCTGCTGAGCTGATTTTAATAGAATATTTACTGCTCTGTGTCTCAACAAACATTTCCCAAGTGGTCTCTAAAGGTTGTTTTGAAGGTATGTATCATCTGTCCTTTTCCCAAGGTTGAAGAAGTATTCTCTGAGTGGCATTCTGTATGTGACTAGTGCATCTGGTCATACCGACCTGTAAATGTGTTTCCCACAAGAGAAGACAGTCAGGAGTCTGAAGACAACAGAGTCTGTTAGATGTAAGGCATCCCATAACCACATTTCATTGTTCATGCATGTAAGAAAAATAATAAAATGATTTTCCCTCCCACTCACTTTACTCACTTGTGTTTTCACCTTTCATGGTATAGCTTTGTTGCCAAGTTTCTTATTTCCTAGAGAACCAGAGGACTCAAGCTTGCAAGGCAAAGTCAGTTCCTAATTGGATGTGTGAACAGTGTCTCAGTACAGAGGTCAAGAGAGATCCCCCACAGCACAGGGAAACTTAAAGCCCCAGAATTCATCCTTCTCAAAGATTCCAGATGCATTTCCACCTTTCATTGTCATTTTTTCCTGACACCAGTGAATATCTAAGGAAGATGATGAAACACTTTATGAAATCAGCTTCTCTTTACTCAATAAAAATGGCTGGATCATGAATACTTGCATAAGTCACCTTTCTACTCCTACAACAAAATGCTGGACAAAAGCAACTTTAGGGTGGAGAGGTTTGTTTTGGCCCTTGGTTTCAGGAGGCATAGTAGTACTTCCCAGTGGGGGAAGGCATGGCACCAGGGTTCCAATTTTAGTAGAGGGAGCATGAATCAGCAGCCATTCACATATTAGCAGATGAAGAAGCAGAAAGGAGGTCCAGGAGTGGGTTAAACCCTTCAGCGTCATAACCTTAGTGGATGACTTCTGCTATCTAGGCTGCAATTTCTAAGGTTCCATAACCTCTCAAAAAAAAACCAAGGTGGGTACCAAGTGTTTAAACACAGGGGCCTGCTCAGAACATTTCACATTCAAATTCTAACAATCTCAAACATGGAAGAATAAATTTATAATATTTAAATTAGATAATTTTTTCTCAAATGTAATTATTTTCTCATCTAAAGAAGGTTTATCCTTGCACTTCTTTTGACAACTTCAAACACAAGAAGTGAACTTGAACCTGGAAATGCTTCATCCTTAATGTGATTCTGATATCCGATTTCCAAGAATCTCCTTCCACCAAATGGTGACCCTTCTCAGAGATTCAAACTATGATTGATTTTGAATAATGGACATGTTCAGAGGGCATATATGAAAATAAATTATATTTTGAAACTATCTAACGAACCATCTAACCATCCATCCATCCACCCATCCACCTATTCAACCAACCAATCAACCATACAACTTGTCAGGTCTCAGATGAAGGTTGGTGTATGTCCTTAGTGTAGCATAGTTACATTTGAGCTGAGTGCTTGATTAGAACAAGTTTTTATATTATTGATTTCTTATGACTCTTCTAATCTTTATTTTAGATATTTTTGCATCATTATTTCAAGATTAAAAATAAGTAGGAAAGAGGCAAGAGAATTAAGATTTAATTGATTTCTAGGTTTGCAGCAGGTCATTATTGCTCTTTATAATCACATATGGTTTGTTTCATTCTAGGTTCCATTGTTCTAATTTCATTCATGCATTTACTGAAATTGAGAGAGCCCTAGTGACACATTTGCAGTTTCACAGGTTTGGAGTGGCAGAGTGGGACTTCCTATTGGTGTGTGTTTATTGGAAGCTTTTTTAATCTGTCTCCCTATGAAGAGAACAGACTTCCATTGCTTCCGAAAGCACTAAAAACTATTAACCACAAAGGTGTCCCATTTGTGTTTGTCACCACCACATTCTTAAAATACAACATCCCACTTTCATACATTATATTGAGTCTTTAGTGAAAAATAATATGAATGGGAAATAAATATATTTTTAAATCTCTAATCATAGTAATGATATTTTCAAAAAATCATTTATTTAAACCCGGAAATGATACTATTTAACTATTTTTTTTTTGTGGCATGCGAGAGAAATCCTATGAATACATAGACCTTGAGCTCCAAACATGCTTCTGACAATGCAGAGATGATTGCAGATGATATTTCTCCAGTCTACTGAGAGGCTGGAGCAAATCATTTTGTACCCCTCCCCCAGCTCTTTCTGAGACATTCATTTAACTGTCCCTTAGAATTTTAGAAACATCAAATAGAGAGGACTTTTCAGCACCTTTCTTTATAAATGTCAAAAATGATTTCCTGCCCTGCCTTAGAATGATAAGATGAGCAAGCTCTCCAAAGTTGCCCAGTTCAGAAACAGAACAGCAGCCAAGAGAGAAAAGAGGAGACTTCGTGAGTATCTGAGCTTTCTAGGTTGCTTCAGGTTTTTGCTTTTTTTTTTTTTTGTTGCAGTTTATAATGCAATGAGACAGACCCCTTTGCTGAACAATTGTGCTGTACCCACGCTGGTCCTGAAATCAGATTTTCAACTTCATTCACCTACCACTTTTCACATATTTAATCTATTACTATAATTGTTTTCCCATTGTACCCACTCCATGTGTTCTAACTATCACATGTGGATGCATTTTTTTTTTGTAGGCCTTTCTGCTTTACCTTGGCTTCTAGTTTGAAGTGTTTGCTGTGTTGCACAATCTTTGATGTCTACCTCTCAAATCCTGGTAGAGTTTCCTGAAGCATGAAGGTGTTCAATAAATTCCTGGGGACCAAAATGTGGTCTGGAATTGCAGATGTCATATTTTCTTGTTGTCCAGAAGTCAGATAATTGGAGGAGTGAGTTTGGAGTCTGGTTTGATGGGACACTTTGAAGACACTGCAGTACCTTCTCATTATAGGTACAAAACCCATAAAGTAGAATCTCTCATTGACTAGCAGTCAGTGGAGCTTAAACTTCTTTCATGAATAATGAGGATCTATTTCTTTTTTTTCAATGAGACCTAGAAAATTAATGAGGATATTATTTTCCTTGATCTAAAGAATGTATGGTACATGTCAAAAGGAAATTAATTAAGTGTGTCATGTAGGACTATTAGTAATAGGCAAGAAATAAAATTAACCTAAGTGTACACCAATGGATAGGATAGGTGAATTAAAAATGTGGTATACATCCAAAAATGGAATACTATCCAGCTGTAAATAGATGAAATCCTATTTTTTCCAACAATAGAGATGAGAATGGAAGACTTTGTATTAAGTGAAATAAGCCAAGTACAGCATGATAAGGATGGCATGATTTCATTCATATGTGAAATCTGAAAGAGCTGGCCTCAGAGATGCAAGATGTAGAATGGTGGTTACCAGAGACGGGTGGGATGTGGAGAGGAGGGAGGGATGGGAAGCATCCATCAGTAGGTGGTCAGCAGCTCTTAGGATAAATAAGTTTTGGAACTGATTGCACAGTAGGGCACTTATAGATAAATTTCAGTAAAGGTTTCAAGGAAAATATTTTGAGTGTTATCACTACAAAGAAGTGGCACCCATGTGAAGGATATGGGCATGCTCGCCTTGACTTGAATATTTCCTTATTTTGGTACACACGTCCATCACATGCCATGAGTAGGTGTAGATCCTACATATCAATTTAAAAAGGAGTAGAGGAGATAGGTTTCTCATCACAGGCTCTGTTGAAGTTATATGGGAGTCTCAAGGGAGGAGGGAGCACATTTGATGATGTAGCCATGGACCTAGCTTAGTGGTCACATTCTTTCCCCCTGGGTAATGTGCTATGATATGTTCCATTAGAAGTACCATGGAAAGGGTACAGAGTCTCAGGCACCATCCCAGCGGAGGGTGGGCAAAGTGCCTCTTTCCTTCAGACCACCACTGCAGTACATATTGAGCAAGGAAGTCTTTCTTTTTTTTCATTATAAAGAAATTTTCTACTCATTTTACATACCAACTACAGATTCCCCCCCTCCCTTCTCCCACTTCCCGCCCCTGGCCTCCTCCCTCCCCCCAGGCAAATGGATAGAACTAGAAAATACCATCCTGAGTGAGGTAACCCAGACTCAGAAGGACAAACATGGTATGTACTCACTCATAAGTGGATACTAGATGTAAAGCAAAGGATAACCAGACTACAAACCCACAGCTTCAGAGAAGCTAACTAACAAGGAGGACCCTAAGAGGGATATGTAGATAGCCTAGAGAAGGAGAAATAGATCAGATCTACATGAGCAAATGGGAAATTTTTCTAATTGCTCTGTATACCTTAGCCCTTGGCACTTTCTGGATATTCGGTTTTTCTGTTTCTGGTCTGGTGATGTTCTTTCTGGAGCCCAAAGATGCTGCTTGGCCAAATGCAGCCTTTCCTTAGATGTTGGGCAACTCATCTGAGATGTGAACCTTATTCTTTATGCCTCCAGACTTTGATAGAGCTTGTCCTTAGGACCAGGGCTCTCATGTGAGCTGTGCTTTCTTCTCACATATTTGTCAGTGTTTACATCTTGAGGTTATGCCAATTTTTTGTTTTTTTTTTCAAAAACAACTTGGTATTTGAAATAAAAAATACTGTACCTATTCAAGTGTATAGCACATACTAGATCAATTTAAAATTCACTAAAATATGACCTAATATATTAATCCATATGGATATGTATGCTTATTTCTCTCTTATTCACTTCTTAATTTAAATTTAAATTTTTTATTAGAAAAATTTTTCATTCATTTTACACACCAATAAAAGATACCCCTCTTTCCTCCTCCTGCCCCCTCAGCATCCCCCTCCCAATCCACCCCCACTACCACCTACAAGAAGACAAGGCCACCTATGGGTAGGCACATTCAGTAGAGGCAAGTCCAAGCCCATCCCCCTGCCTCAAGGCTGCACTAGGTGTACCTTCACAGGTAGTTGGCCCCACAAAGCCCGCTCATGCACCAGAGATGGATTCTGATCCTACTGCCGGGGGCCTCCCAAGCAGATCAGGCTATACAACTGTTTCACCATGCAAAGTGTCTAGTCCAGTCCCACATAGGCTCCACAGCCATTGGTTCAACTTTCATGAGTTCCCTCTAGGTTGATTTGGTCATCCTTTCATGTTTCCCCATTATGATCCTGATGTACTTGTTCATAGGATCCTTCTTCTCTCTCTTTGACTGGACTCTTGGAGCTCTGTTTAGTGATTGGCTGTGGATCTCTGCATCTGCTTCCATCAGTCATTGGAGAAAAGTTCTATGATGACAGTTAGGGTATTCACCGGCTTGATCTCTATTCAGTTCAGGCACCCTCTCCACTATTGCTAGTAGCCCAGGCTGGGATCATCCTTGGGAATTCCTGGCAACATCCCTAGCACTAGGTTTCTCTCTATCCCCATGATATCTCCCTCCATCATGGTATTTCTTTCATTGCATTCCCTCCCCTCCTTGTTCCAGCTCAACCATCCATTCCCTTATGTTTTCATCCCCTATCCCCTACCCTCCATTGCCCACCCCTCATCCCCAGTTTTTATTTTTTGAGAATTTTTAAATGTGTTCTATATTTTCATCATTTCCACCCCTCCCTCTTCCCCTTCTAATTCCTTGCTTGCCCCCTCCCACTACTTCTTAAATCCGTGACATCCTATTTGAATGCATTTAGTGTTGCTCTTATGTATGTGTGTTTAGCGCTGACCACTTGAGATTGGATTACCTGTTAGTGAGAGCTTGTCTGCAGAGAAACTGATTTTCTTTTTCTCAGCAGCCATTGATTGCCTGTATCTCTCCATCAAGGGTAGGGCAGTTTTTCACTGTGTGCTCTCAGGACTAGCAGCATTGATATTAATTTGGAAGTCTCTAGAAAGACAAATTCTTCAGCCTCCGCATTGCTCCCTTTCTTTCTCATTCAAAGATAGGTAGCATTAGCAACATGTGCTTTTAATATAAAATATACTTTTCATTGAAAGATCCTAATTGTGTCATGCCTGAGAAATACAGTACAGAACAGGAAGTGAACTGGTTTATCAAACAAATATCAAATAGTTTTAACTTGTGAATCTTTGTTTGATTTGGGATGATCAGAAGACAAGACACTTCACATGTGTTTACACTGCTTCCTATGATCTCACCCTGCTTTCATCTACTCTCTATTGTGATGTCATTGAGCATTCAGCTATGATCTAAGAGCATCACAAGAACCTCATGAATTAGGCAAGCTAGTTACCTCCGGTTTATACCTCTGCACCCAGGCAATGACAAGGTGTCCTTGGTGAAGATCAGAAATGGAACAGAGCTGCTCTCAGTCTGGCTTGCAGTCTGCTTTCCCCCACTGTGGTCCTTTGTGTGTTGCCTACAGACCAAGTCACACTCTCCTGAGTGACAATGCCAGGAACCCAGCAGGTGCATGTGAGTTGCGGAGGAGTTATTCTCGAGTACCTTATGCTGCTTCTGAAGAGAACAAGGAGCATTTTCGAACATTTTCAATTTTTAAGGCCTGTGTTTTGTCTCTCAACCCACTGTTAGATCCAGTGCACAGGTGTCCCTTTTTATAGTTCAAATCCCTGTACAACAGTGTATTTAAACACTACAAACCTAGAACACAACAGAACTGTGACTATATTCTTTTCATTAATTCTTTTTTTACTTCATGAGATTATAATTTCATTACTACATTTCTCCCTGCTTTTACTTCCTCCATATCTTCCCATATACTCCTCCCTGCTTCCTTCAAATTTACTGCTTCTTTTTTAAGACTAATTTTTATTGTATGTGTATATGTATATGCACACACATATTTCTAAATATAACCTGTTTAATGTGTATAATGCTACTTGTATGTCTGTTTTCAGGCATTATCATTCATCAATTCTCTCAAATTCCCCACCAAGCTTCAAGCCATCTTCTACTGTGCTTTCCTAAACAATAGTGTATTTTTTTATTTTTATTTTTTGGTTTTTTGAGACAGGTTTTCTCTGTGTAGCTTTGCGCCTTTCCTAGAACTCACTCTGTAGCCCAGACTGGCCTTGAACTCACAGAGATCTGCCTGCATCTGCCTCCCAAGTGCTGGGATTAAAGGCGTGCGCCACCACCGCCTGGCACAATAGTGTATTTTAAGGAATTCAGTAGACTTTGAAAAACTACTCATATCCTTATTTTATTTAATTTGGATCATGATGTTGTAACACACTCCTTTCCTAGGTAAATAAACTCACTGGATCTTTTCTTAGCAAAGTGAGTAACACCCCAGGTAAAAGTTAAGTGATTGAAAATTAGTAAGCTTAGTGATTTAAATATATGCAATAATTAAAATGTGTTCACAGATTTTTTTTTTAGGTCTCTGTTTAAAGGTTAGTGTGTATTTTTATGTTTCTGAGTGTTGGTTTGTGGACAATCAGGTAGCGAGTAAAACCTGAAGGAGTAAGAGAAAGTCCTACGAAGTGGGGGAACTGAGTGTATAATTTATATCAACTATGGATCCTGTGAAAATGTCCTCTCTCGTTTCTCACAATCTTGTCTAACTCCAGTGATGACTTAATAAACCCCAACTTTAAACTGTGAGTTAGGTCAGTCCCATAAAGATTATATGACATATTCGCTTTTCTAATTTATGGATCTTACACATTATAGATGAAAAAATATCCGTGTGGGGGCTAGAGTGGTTAAGAAGTTTTCAGTTGTTGCAGAAGACCTGGTTTCAGTTCTTAGCTCCCACATGGTGGCTGTTCTAACTTCTTCTGGCACCAGACACACATGGAAACACAATATGTATATAGATGACTTGAAAATAGAAGCAAAATTCTAGTAGAACAAAGGAGACTAACAAAAAGAGAATAAAAAAGGGACAGTAGCAGGGTATGTGGGGATATTCACATATACCTTATATGCTACTTGCATGAACATGGCCTTCTGTAACTCTGTATTTTAATATAAAATATTAAATCATTTCATGATTTAAGAAGCCATTCTAAAAAAGTTCTTAGGAAAAATACCTTTGCAAATATTCAACCTCAGGCAACACAGTGCTAATAATTCCTTTTGGTTGCTCCAAAGATGTTAGTAATCTACAATCCTGAGCAATTGTAGATAACACAGTGGGAGCACTCTGGCTTATTTAGAAGGCTGATTGCTGGTGGTAAGTTGGGGTCTACTTTAACTAAGATCTTGATGCCATTCACAATGGTCTGTCATTGTAAGAACTAAACTCACTAAGAGGACATTAGGCATACAAGACTATTTTGAAAGAGCATTGAGGATGTCAACCACCAGGAGTGGAGTTTGCCACCATCATCTCTAGTAAGGATGGGGAAAGACCCCGGAAGAACAGTGCAAACCATTCTTAGGAAACATGCCTCCTCTACTGAAGTCCAGCTCATAGCAAAGTATTCATGTGAGAGCCTCTGTCCAGATCCTCCTGGAGCCGCTGTGCTCTTCTGGGCTGCAGATGCTGCTGGCTCTGGGTCTGGCAGCCTCTCTCTGTTGTGGGCTGTGCATTTAGACATGAATAGAGTGGCTTCCAGCTACTGGGTTGCAGACTGTTCTTGACATTCAATTTACATTAACCTCTGAATATGTGAACTATATCTCACTGTATCTCAGAAATAAAACTTGAAGCAATAGTATGCTGAGGGAAAAGTCATGTTTATTTTCTCAATATATTGAACTGGAAAGAGTAGAGTTATGGATTTTGTGTGCTGAACTTTACTTACTTATTTATTGACTTTTTGAGTCAGGATCTCACTCTGTGAACTAGCCCAACCTAGAACTCACCATTTAGTCTCAGGTGGCCTCAAACTTGTTATAATCTTCCTGCCCCAGCCTCTCAAGTGCTGGGATTACAGGCTTGAGCCATCTTATTTGTTTGTGTTCAGAACTTTAATATAAGTCTTAGTTTTTCATTCTAAAACACTGTACCTTATTGTAAATGACTCCCAATGTCGTTGACGTCTGTTGTTTTCTCCAAGCTTTGTGTGTTTCTCATTGATGCTCTGATTCCAATGAATGTGTTTAACTCAGCGCTGTGTATGTGATTTCGCTTTTGTTCTTTTCTCCCGATTCATTCTCTGTGGATATATTTTCCTGCTGCAGTTGGCAGTGGGGTAATGGTACTCTCTCTTTCTATTAAAGGAGTATTGATTTAAGGAGGGAGTAAATAGACTATGGTGAGTTTTTCAAGGCAGGTCTCTCTCCCTACTCTTGTTTATATTATTCCCTTGAGTAAGACATTTGGAGTTACAGATTAGTCACAACCTAATCTCCTGTGTATTATGAGCTGGGTTCTGGAGAATATTTTTCAGTTTTTTTGTCTTTATTTTGACTCAGTATTTACAGTGCTAATTAGAATTGGTACATAGACACTACAATCAAATTTAAGAACCTTTTTACTTGCCACTGGGAACAATATGCATGAATCTGGAAGATGTTATGTTATGCTATGTAAACTACACTGCAGATAGAAGAATATTGTATGGTCTCCCTAATACATGGCAGTAAAAACAATTGAATTTTAGGATACAGAATAAGAAGACAGGCAAAAGGAGGAAATGGAAATCTGGGTCAAAGGACATAATGCTAACTTAGGTAAGATAAATGGTCCTGGGGAGCTAGTCTGTAAGACAAAAGTTATAGTTAATAATATTGCAGTGTGCACTGAGATACTTCCTGAGTCAGATTTTCAATGCTCTGACTGTAAAACAACACAAACAATAATAGTGGATGGTGGTGGATATGCCCAATAGCTGGATTATTATAATAATCACCTCATGATGGGCATTAAAACAAAAATACTGTGCCTGTTAATGAGTAACTAAATATACGATGTTTAAAATTAAACCCTTATCTGTTTTTATGTTCTGTTTTTGTTTATATGGCCAATTTTTTTGAGTGTTCTGTATGAGTTCACTAGCTAAACCAATAAAAGAGAAGCTGTGAATTCAAGACAAACTACAATCAATTCAAGCAGTATTTACATTCCACAGCAAGCTAAGAAAAGGCTATTGAGTTTTCTCAATGGAATATGAATGAAAGATGAAAAATACATTTTAAAATTGTTTAAAGATGACATTTTTGGTAGCATTGGGGATTTAATCCAGGGTTTTGAGTTTGCTAGACAAAGGGTTTTATCACTGACTTACACCTCCAGTCCAAAAGTTGTATTTTGTTAGAGTGAGTCATACTGTGCTTTCTTATTTTCTTCTTCCTCTCCTTCCTCTTTCCTTCCTCTTTCCTTTCCTTTCCTTCCCTTCCCTTTCCTTTTTCCTTTCCTTCCCTTTCCTTTCTCCTTTCCTTTCCTTTCCTTTCCTTTCCTTTCCTTTCCTTTCCTTTCCTTTCCTTTCCCTTTCTTTCTTTCTTTCTTTCTTTCTTTCTTTCTTTCTTTCTTTCTTTCTTTCTTTCTTTCTTTCTTTCTTTCTTTCTTTCTTTTCTTTCTTCTCTTTCTTTCTTTCTTTCTTTCTTTCTTTCTTTCTTTTTTCTCTCTCTCTTTCTTTCTTTCTTTTTTTTTGGAGACTGGATTTTTCTGTGTAACAGCTCTGGCTGTCCTAGAACTTGCTCTGTAGACCAGGCTGGCCTGAATCTCACAGAGATCTGCCTGCCTCTGCCTCCTGAGCACTTCTGGTTTATTTCGGAATCACTGAACCTGACATCTTAAAAGTAAATGTTTTGGTTATGTTTCTATTGCTGTGAAGAGACACCATGACCACAGCAATCTTATAAAGTAAAACGTTTAATTGAGGTGACTTGCTTACAATTTCAAAGGTTCAGTCCATTATCATGGTGGGGAGCATGGCAACATTCAGGCTTATGTGGTACTGGAGAGGTAGATAAGAGTCCTACATCTTGCAGGCAATAAAAAGTCAACTGAGACACTGAGTGGTATTCTGAGCATAAGAAACCTCAAAGACTCCCCCCACATAGTGACAGACTTCCTCCAACAAGGCCACACCCACTCCAACAAAGCCACACCTCCTAATAGTGCCACTCCTTATGAGATTATGGGGGCCAATTACATTCAGACTACCACAGTAGACATGAAAAACCAATGGCAAAGGAATTCATTCCAAACCACAGCTGGACCCAGAGACCCAGAATCACACACTTCTCTGCCATGCCAAGCTTTGTGATCTTATGGACTTCCACCAGAAATTGTCTTATTAAAAAAATATTTTCATAATTATTTGTCTTATTTTTTTATTCAGTATTATTTGTGTTTATTTGAGCACAGTGCACATGCATGGCTGGAAAATGAATATTCTACAGACTTAGTACTCTCTGAAAAATGTTACACTGTCCAAAGGTGTAACCAGCCGTCTAAGTAAGTAGTCCCCCAAAACCCACTATTGAGTTGAGCTAAAACTTGTCTTAGAGTCAACATTATAAAACTGAATAATTCAACATTTTATAATGTGTGAATTTATTTGTTTAACCACCTAAGTAATCAGTACACAAAACAGATTAGCTATCTCCCAATTTTTCTCATGGTATGCTTTTTCAGTCATAATAAGTCATAAGTTATAATTCTCCTTATTATACCCAGTCTGTCTTCTGTTAATAAATTGTCCATCACAATGGCTTTGTCCTTCCTGCTGACAAGGTGATGTAAATGGGATCCCACGCTATCCAGCTGTGTGAAATCTATCTCGTGGGTTTATACTATATACATTTTGCTAACTGAATTTGTCTTTGAAGTAGAGCACGCTAAGAGCAGAGTTCCTTCCAGAAACTGAGGTAGGAAAAAACTTCCTGGTTGATTGTTCAAGACTTTGGGGGCAAAATGGAAGGATGAAGTAGGGAATTCACAATTTCTAAAAGTGTGTTAATATTTATGTATATGTAAAACACATGGGATTATGTTCATAAACATTTGAATTCTTTGTTTTATAAATCTGAGTTTGTGTAAAGACTCAATTTCAAATTTTAAAGATGCATTTTTTTGGGGGTCATGCCAGTTCAGTAGTTTGGAGCAAGATGATTTATCTGCATTTTAACAGTGTGATTCCCAGATAGTAACAGAGTCACTTTTTGAAAAGCATGTATCTAGATAAAAAAGAAGTCAGGTATGCTTATTTTCTCCAGTGCCACATTTTCTCCAGTGTTGCTAAAGTGGATATGCTCACCAAACCTTAAATGAGGGAACAGGTTTTCATAGGCAACTTAAAAAATATATGCAGAAACCATGAAATTTGGCAGTAGAGGGAGAGAGAGGGTCAGGTGGGGCCAGGGTAATGATGGAGAAATACTGGCTTGGAAAGATATTGCAGAAATCAAACCAGTTAGGCACTAGGAATGAACACACAATGTATTGTTGTATTGTATATAATTAATTTAATTAACTAGGAACCTGATACAAATGGTGTCAATAGAAGAAGAGCACATCTGCGGTCACCTTTATGTCTTTTGCCACATGGCATGCCCAAACCCCTCTCCTACTTTGTCATCTTCATTTCACTCAGGATTTAAGAAACTGAGGAAGAGCCTAGAGAGAAATACATGAGGAACTGGAAAGGGGAAGGAATTGAGTCCTTCTGGAAAATATAGGAATTGGATTGAGTTTACGTCTATAGAAAATTACACACCTATTCTCTTTTATTCCATCCAAAACTGAGTGTTGCAGACAATATAGAAAACTCAGTTAGGAAGAACATGTGTTATTCACTATTTAGGAATAATTATGTTGTTTTATAGAGAAATAATTATCAAAAATGAAAGATTATAAAAGTGTTTACTACACTGTAATTATTTTGAATACTCTCCTGTATAATTTTACATTATTTGAAAACACAATTTTAGGATGACTGTAAAATATTATTCCATATAAATATGGCCTATTTATTTGATATCAGTTTTTACATAGTTAGAATGTTTCAACTACTGATCATTAAAACTTATGTTTAATGAATTGCACATCACTAAATAACCAGTTCTCAAATTTGATTATTTATTTGGTTTAAATTTCAATTATAGTCAAGATATTAAATCAAAGTTCAGCAATATTTTAACAATATTTTAAGGCTCAAAATGCATATAGCCCTTTAATATCAATTATTATAACTGAATTCATTCACAAAGTCATGGAGATAACTGTTCATAAATTTCCATCCCCCAGACCTATTTTTTAACATTTATCTCTAACTACAATTATCTTTTATAGTTATTAGTTGACTTTGAAAATGATCAAAGCCTTTAAAAAGAATTGCTTAGTGACTTGTGTAAAAGAGGAGATAACACCAATTTCCCTACTTTTCTACCTAGTAACAACCACTTTCAAGTATTTTAGTTTTTCATACTTAATCATATCATGATAATAATTTTCTGTTTTCTCAAATTTATACATGATTTGTTGACTTCTTGTTATGCAAGATGAGGATCTTCACCTTGATAGTTTATACTTAACTACTTTATTTGATTACAAATAATTTACTTGCATTTTCTTGCTTTATTTTCTTCTTTTATATTTACTCTTGAGACAAAAAAAGCATTTCCATCCTTTTTGCCTCCTGTTCTGTGTAGATTCCCGAGACTTGATGGGAAGGATTTGATAACAAAGTCTCATGTGTGGATCTTTTTGTTAATTCCCATTTACTGTAAGAAGAAGCTTATCTAAAGAGATTTGAGAGATGTTAGAGGTTGGACTGAGCCTTAAATCCAACAAAAAGTGATTGGTTACTCTTATAACATTTGTGCCAGCATCACACCGTTATGTATTACAGGCAGGATGGTCTTAGTTGTATGTTGTAGCTGGTGATATTGATATAGCTGGGTGACACTGATAATTACTTTTCTTCTCTGGAAGTGTGTAAAGTACCTTTTAACACCATGGACCTTAGTAAGTAGTGGTGAAGTTTCTAGTTAGCATGAACTTGATTTCTCAACTAGGCATTTAATACTACTGCAGTCTTAGTTCTTCGAGTGCATACCACACTCTTCTACCAGTGAAAACTTTTAGGATTCACTTTATATTGGTACTGGACTGAGGGTAATTTTTGAGGTGAGATTCTTCTAATAAGTGCATGAGCAAGAATGGCTTTCCATGATTTTGTTCTAGAACATCCCATTTATGGACATATTACTTTACTCTTTTAAATACCTATGTTTTGATAGTGAACCTGTTTCTATGGAGATTAATTGCTTGGTTTATGAGATTATCACTAATATCTCATGGATTGAAAGAAAACAAAAGAAGTATTGCCAACAGGTTGAAAAGAGGCAGTAACAAGGTGGTATAACCTTTCTCCTCCAAATTGACTGTTTGGCTGAGCTAAACATATTTTTGTCAGTCAGTAAAATGGCGAGGGCAGCATTCAGGGCAACCAGACATGCAGGATAATACACTGTATGGGAAGCAAGCAGTAATAAATGCTTTTTCACAGACTGGTCAGAATAGGTGATTGGGCATAAAACAATAAGTCCTGGCATTGAGAAAGATCATGTTCAGACTTTTTATAATATGTTGTTTCTTGTAATATAAAAACTGTATAGTACTTTGTAATTATTTACAATGCTCATTATTAGATACCACAGTATTTAAATATTGTGGTACTTTGAATTTGGAATTCCCCCACAAAGACATGTGCTGTAGCTCAGTCCACAACCCTTTCTGCTATTGGATGGAGTCTTTAGAAGGTGAGGTTGTACCCTCAAAGGAGATTTTAAGACCCAATGTCTTCATCATTTTTTAAAATGATGTCCTGGCCACAAATTGTGGTCACCATCTGCTATTGCCATGAGGTACTGCTTTAGTACAGGCCCCAAAGCAATGGAGTCAACCTGTGATGTATTAAACATCCCAAAAGCTGTGAAATTCTCTCAGTGAGATGACATTAGGCAATAGAGATCTTTTAAAACTACAGTTTTACCTAAAGGTACATTTGAACAGTGTTCTTGTTCTTTAGGGCATACTTATAAGTCACCAGAAGACAAGACAGAAAGTAAACACAGAGTTGTTATGCAATCAATCATAGATTTCTAATTTTATTTAATATTAGATCATGGCTATATTTATACTTTTGAATTTCATAGAAATGAAGTTCAGCCAGTAACTAAGGGTAGAATTCATTGTGGCTGAAAGACACAGCATGTTCTAGGTTGTGCTTAGGGAATTGTCCTGGACATGAGCATAAGTAGATTTCTAAGACTGAATTGGCAGATTCAAAAGAGGAGAAAGAATTGGTTAGTTACCCAGAAAATAAATCTCAATTTTGCTGTGGCTTCAACTTCAGCTCAATGCCAACTTCAATCTCGTTCTTCATATCTCTAAATTTTCATCCTTTCTGATCTGTGATTGTTATCGGATGACAATGCCAGTTGTATACAAAATACATGTTAAGATTTACAGATATTGTGTGAATATTAACTTTCACATGTAGGCAAGCAATAGATGATAAATTTAACTGCTAATGGTTTATATGTTGTAAATGTCATCTGCTAATTGAAGAATTTACAATCATAAGAGTAATATGCCTTTTAGTGGTGATTATGAATACTCTTAATTTTGGGAGTCCAAAGTATTAAGAATTGCAATACATTTAAACAAAGGGGAAAATGCACCAATGATTCATTTAAATATTTTGAGACTGTATTAGACCAATATTTCTGAAACTTTAAGCTAGAGTCAAATCATAGAAGTTTCTTTTAGAAATCAGACTGGGCATGGTGGGTCTGGGTTGTAGCATGTACTTCCTTTAAGAGTCCTCTAGAATTTTTCCAAAGTATAATCCTAAATAGTCCCTTATTCATTGACTTAGACCCCAAAGTACAGATTTCCTTCAAGATAAAATACTTAAAATTTAACTACTTAAAAAAGATCTGGATTGTATTTTTCTGTTTTCCAAAGAGCTTATGATATAATACAATATACTATTCCTATAGTGCATGTATCTGACATTTGGACATGCAGAAACCAAGATGTTGAATTAAGGATACAATCATTGTGATTCTATCTTTGTCTTCATCTGAGAGATTTCTGGGCCATATACAATTATCAACATTATGAGTCTGTTCAGAAGAATCTCTTTGTAGAAAGTATGATTAAAAGTGATCACAGTTGCCTTCACCATTGTCAACAAGATGGAGTGTCTAGAGAGATTTAGCAATTATTTACATTGTGAGTTTTGTTCTTACCCTTTAGATTTTTGTTCGGTCGTAATTACAGTACATACCAGAATAAAATAATCATTTGCTACAATCACAGAAATAGTAATTTAATTAAGTCAATATTCTTAACCAAGAACAAAAGGAATTTTGGAACTTTTGTAGTCATGCTTGAATGTGGTGATTTAAACTAGACACAACAGCATTTTTCACAACTAAATGGTGTTTAAAATACTGATGTTGCTCTTGATAGACAATACTAATTGAATAGATATTTGGTATCTAATCTACTTGTGGAAATCATCTATTAAAATAACCAAACTCAAGAATGCAGGCCATTGAATGTATTGCTTTCTCTGTTCTAGAGAAGATTCTGAGTTTGGTATGCAAGCATGGAAATTGAGATATGGATAGTTTATTCAAAAGTCACCTTGAAAGTCAAGATAAGATTTCTTCTTATCATACAAGGCTCAAAGAAAAGAGTTCTGAAATGACTAAACAAAGCTTTATGTACAGGCAAATGCACTAATCATGTTTTTTACTTTATGCATTGTGACTGGTTGACTCTTAGGTTCTTTCTGACCTTGGATGCAATGCTCCTCCCAGAGTGTGGTGGTTTGAATGAAAATGATCCCCATAGGCTCATATATTTGCCATATGCAGTCTCCAGTTGGTAAGTTGTTTGGAAAACATTAGGAGATGTGGGCTTGTTGGGGTAGGTGTGTCTTTAGTGGAGATGGTTCTGGAAATGGGCTTTGAGATTTCAAAAGCCCATGATAGGCCTTTGTCTCTCCCTGCCCCCAACCCCCTGCCTGCTGCCTTTCTTTAGATTTTCATATCCTGCCTACTGAATACCTGTTCAGATAGTCCCATGACCAGACACTAGACACGTTTCCCGTGCCACAGAGCTCAGTGAAATTGTTCAAAGCAGCTGAAGAAGAGCACCATCACGAGATTAACTAACCCCATGTTGCTGTTCTCTGGTTCTGTGTTTTTCTTCTAAACCCTTCCTCTTGAGTTACTTTGACTTACAAGAGCAACAGGACTGATGGATAAACATCTTTGTTATATGGAACCCAAACTAATCACAAGCAACTGCAAACTGGAACCCAAACTGGTGAAACTATTCTGAAGTATAAGTAATCATTTATTTATTTATTTATTTATCTATTTATTTATTTATTTTTAAGACAGGGTTTCTCTGTGTAGTTTTGCTGCCTGTCCTGGATCTCTCTCTTTAGACCAGGCTGGCCTCAAACTCACAGAGATTTACCTGCCTCTGCCTTCTGAGTGCTGGGATTAAAGGCATGTGCCACCACTGCCTGGCAACATAAGTAACTTATGAGAATCAAATTGTCCCCTCAATCACTGATAGTGATAGTAACAACTTCTGAGACAATGACTAAGGGGATCACAAGTTTATGATAGCAGTTGCATCATGCATGCCTTTTGTTTCCCTCCTGAATTTCTCTCTGTTTAATATTCAAGGCCAAGCCAATGTCCTAAAGACAGGTGTGAAGGTCTCTGGGACTTGTGTTATTTCCTCTTGTTGATGCATACATTGGTTAAATCCCTTCTTCCAGCTTCTTACTCTCATTCATTTTTTTTTTTTTTTAAATTGGTGTGTGAAGATGAGCAGTATAACTACCCTATTGGGATTGCCAGGGTCATAGCTTAGGCTTTTCCCTTCAAACTCTCAGTTACATAGCCAATCCCTAACCTGTTTATCCAGACTTTTCAATCATTCCCCATAGGACTTATGGTAATGATTGTTTCCTATGTCCTCCAGCTCTCCTTTCCTTGTCTTGATCCCAGAGGTTTATTATGTGGCCATGGGTATGGCATGCCTGTTTATCTTGCAACCCATGAAAATAATGAACTGCCTTTTTAATATCATTTGTTTTCCGATCTGTTCTTCTTACCTTGGCCTAACTAAATAAAGCCTATGATTTTGAACAGCAAAGATGTTATAATTAATTTAATAGGACCTCAAGACAGGGAATTCTAAGTCCACATCTAAAATTCTTTAGATGGCATCATCATAAGTTTCAGTTTCTTAGATGGGTTCAAAGAAAATTCAGCTATGGCAATGATCATATTTCAAAAACTACAGAGGCAATGCTCTTTCATGATGTTCTCTTAGAAAAGGGAAGCTTAATCATTTGGAAATCTTTAGTATGTTTTTTTTGTCAGAATCTGCCGAACAATAGTTTGTTTTTTTTTCTTTTTTCCTTTTATTTTATTTTACAATACCATTCAGTTCTACATATCAGCCACGGGTTCCCTTGTTCTCCCCCCTCCTGCCCCCTCCCCTTCCCCCCAGCCTAACCCCCATTCCCATCTCCTCCAGGGCAAAGCCTCCTGAGGACTGAGATCAACCTGGTAGACTCAGTCCAGGCAGGTCCAATCCCCTCCTCCCAGGCAAGTGACCCTGCATAAGCCCCAGGTTTCAAACAGCCAACTCATGCAATGAGCACAGGACCTAGTTCCACTGCCTGGATGCCTCCCAAACAGATCAAGCCAATCAACTGTCTCACTTATCCAGAGGGCCTGATCCAGTTGGGGGTCCCTCAGCCATTGGTTCATAGTTCATGTGTTTCCATTCGTTTGGCTATTTGTCCCTGTGCTTTATCCAACGTTGGTTTCAACAATTCTCGCTCATATAAACCCTCTTCTTTCTCTCTAATTAGACTCCTGGAGCTCCACTACAATTTGTGACTCTATAAGCAATCTTTATATTTTTTATAGACTATGTTAGGTTTGCTTAAATGTAACACAAACATGATAAGTTTGAATAAATGCATACAAAATAAATGAGTAAACAAGCATGTAGAAGATCTCTACCCAAATAAAAACAGTATAGATATCAGTCAGATGATAGTACTGGCAGTGAAGTGATTGTATTCCTCACTAAACTGCAACATCAACCAACCATCAATTTTTGACAACCATTTATGTCAGGAATACTTTTTTGGAACATAAGTGGGGAGATTTCAGAGAAATTCGGGAATAGATACATTGAAAAGTATAATAAGGGCAACTTCACTCTATTCAGATATACACAGAAAAGAGTCCAGAAAGAAGCTTATAGATACATAGTTAACCAACCTTCAACAAGAGTACCAAGAGTACACAATGGGAAAAGATATTCTCTTCAATAATTACTGATGGGAGATATAGATATCTATAAACATTAGTATGAAATGACATCCTTATCTTACTTTATATATATAACATATATACTCAAAATGGATTAAAGACTTAAATGTCAAACCTAAAACTATAACATGCCAGGCAGGAAACACAGGGAAAAATTTACTTGACATTGGTTTTGATGATGAACATTTGGTAACAAAAACCGCAGGGAACAAATATAAAAAGTGACATATAGAACTGCATCAAAAAGGCTTTCATACAGCAAAGGAAACTGTCAATAGAGTGAAAACAGCATATGGGAACAGAGAAAACATCTATAAAACATATGGCTAAGAAGGACCCTGCATTCAAAATATGTAAAGAGTCACAAGTCAAGAGCAAGTTCCCCCAATAACCCAACTTGAAAATAGATAAAAGACCTAACTGCATTTTCCAAAGAAGTTAGTCAAGAGGTTAATAGGATTATGAAAAGACGGAAAAATCAATAATTATTAGGGAAAGGAAAATTAAGGCCACAATGAGATACTATTAGGAGGTCTATACTTCGAAAGAAAGGAGTCACCAAGGAGGTGAAAAAAGATGGAAAAAAGGAAGGAATCCCTTGTGTGCAGTGAATGGGAATGCAAATTGTAAAGATGTTATGGGAAGCAGTGTGAAGTTTCCTCTCAAATTTAAAATTAGGGTTACCAAATGACCTGGATTTTCTATGTCTTGGTATTTGTCCAAAGGAATTGAAACAGGAATGTTTGCACCCAGAGGAATGTTTGCATTGCTGTGTTCATTGTGGCAACACCCTGGTGCTCAGTAATAGATACAGAACAGGCAATGCATGCATAAAATGGATATTGCTTAATTAAAATGGAAAGAAAAAATCTGTTATTTATGACAAGATAGATGAACTTGGAGGATGTTGTACTTAAAGAAATAAACCAGGAACATTCAGACAAATTTATGACATCACTGATGTGTGGAGTTGAAAGTGGTTCAACTCAGCACTAGAGAATAGAAAAACAGTAATCTGGAGTCAGATGGAGATACGTGGCAGGGTTGGTCAAATGAGTATAAAGATTCTGTAGTTTAAGATACATTTTGGAAAATATTTGCCATGGTGACTGTAGCTAATACTGTATTTTAAAGTAGATATCTACAGACAGAATGTAGAAAGTGACAGAGGGGCCAGGAACCAGGTGTTAATCTTCAATAACATTCTCTCAGTATAGTTCATTTTTTTTTCCATCTTAGCTCTTTGGGGGCCCTTCCACCCAGTTCCCAGATAAATACACAGAGACTTATTTTTACTTATGAATGCCCAGTCATGGTTTGGCATACTTCTGGCTAGCTTCTTCTTAAATTCTCCCATCTACCTTTTGCCTCTGGGCTTTTATCTTTCTCTAGTCTATATTCCTTCCTTTCTTTCTTACTCCATGGCTGGTTGTGTACCTGGGTGCTGGCTCCTGCCTATGCCTCTCCCACCTTGCTATTGGCCATTCAGCTCTTTATTAGACCAATCAGGTGTTTTAGACAGGCAAAGTAACACAGCTTCACAGAGTTAAACAAATGCAACATAAAAGAATGCGACACATTTTTGCATCATTAAACTCCACAGCATAAACCGATGTAACACATCTTCAACTCATATTCCACAGCATCCGTATTTCATCAAGCTAGATGAGGAAGCAGAATGAGACAGAGTTGTCCAGCATGTGATATTACCTTCAAAAACACTCTTGGGGACCTATATTCTGTAGGAAGGCCTTGTTTCCTGAAGTTTCTACAGCTTAGTAAAATATAGTGTCACCAGCTAGAAATGGGGACCCTGGGAGACTTATATTTAAACCATAACAGAGATTTGCAATGAGTTATTATGTCAGATAGTACAAGAATATTTGAAGATAAATATGGGGAATTAATGATACAGAGAGTACCAGAAATGGCAATTGAAATTTTAAACAAGATGATCAGAAAAAATCATTTTCAGAAGAGAATGTTCAAGAACCCCAGGAAAGGGGATAAAATATGAGTCATATTTATCTGGGGAGAACTCTTGAGGCAGAGTAAACAGAAGTCCAGTGGGTGGTCCCTGATTAGCGCATTGCAGAAAGAGCCTCAGTGTAGTCCTCAGGCTGTGAAGATGATGAGCGTGTCCTGGAACACGAGGCCAGAGAACTACAGCCAAGGGCTTATATCTGTTGTTTTCCTCTTTGCTATGACAAAATGCCTGCACCAGATAACATAAGAAGGATTTACTTGGGTCCATGGTTTGAAAGGATACAGTCCATTACTCTGGAGAAGACACAGTGGTGGGAGAAAGTCGTAAGAGTGATTCTATACTGGGGAAACAGAGAAAAATAAATTCCGATGCTTAGCCTGACTTATCCTTTTTATCTGGTCCAAGAGCTCAGCCTTTGGCATAGGGCTGCCCACATTCAGAGTACATCTTCCCACATCAGTGAAACCATTCTGGAAGCACCCCGAGGACGTGTCTAGAGGTATGTCTTCTAGGTAATTGTAAATCTTGTCTAGATGATAATCAAGAATAACTCATGGGTATTTGCTTTTTTTCCTACATACATATTGTAACAGGGTCTTTCTGGCTACTATGTTGAGAAGATCATTTTAAGTCAATGGTGCTCAACCATTCTAATGCTGAGACCCTTTAATACAGTTCCTATGTTGTGATAACTCCAACTATAAAATTATTTTTGTTGTTACTTCATAACTGTAATTCTAGTACTGTTATGAATCCTCATGAAATATCTGTGTTTTCCAATGGTCTAAGGAGACCTCTGTGAAAGGGTCATTTGTCCCCTAAAGGGGTAGTGACCCACAGGTTGAGAACCACTGGTTTAAGTGGTATCAACAGGCAGCGTAGAACTAGGAAGAACAGTTAGAAGGCTACTTGCAGTTATTTGGTTGTTGGTGATCATGAAATGATGACATACTTCAAAAGCAGAATTTACTGTTTTTATTGAATGATTATGAAGTAAAAATGTGGGAAAGATGCTAAAGGATGCTCTGAGATTTAGGCTGAATAATAAGAAAGGCAAGTCAGTCTTAAATTGAGATAACTAGACTGCAAGAGGCATGGAGGGCAAATAAGGAGGTCAGTTTTGGGCTTTTCTCGGTCAGGACACTTACCAAATATTGGAGTACTTGGGTAATGAGCTGGACATGAGCCCGGGAAGTGATGCAGATAAGAGTTAAACATCTGGTAGTTGTTGGCAGCATAAAACATTTAAAGCCACAGGTGAAGATGAGGTGACTAAGGAAGGAGGTACAGGTGGAAATCCAAAGACAGAGTCTGGATTTTCCGTATCAAACATCTGCTGCATCCGCATCCTGAGCATCCCTGATGCTTGAGTCTTTACTTCTTCATACATTTTCCTTCCTTTGCCCTGGACTAGTTTCCTTTGCCCACGGTGCATTTCATCCTCTTGGAGCTTTCACAATGCCTGGCCCACCTTGATGCTTTTGTAATTACTTTTCTATTGCTTTGGAAGTTCCTGTCTGGGGCATGACTGCCACCCACAGTCTTATGTGTTGGACACTTTATCTCTAAGATCTTGCCACAGTTGGCAGATGGCAGGGACTTGAGGATCTGGGTCCCAGATGAAGAATTTGGGTCATGGGATGGATTGGATGGATATTGGGATGACAGCTTCTTATTCTCTGTCCTTGCTTTTCAATCTTTCCATCCAGCATGAAGTGGGCAGCCTTTCTAGTTGAGGGGTGTCCTGCTTTGTTGCACTGCCTTGTCCAAAGCAATGTAGCTGACTGAAATTGTGAGCCACAATAAAAGGTTCCTTCTTTTAACTTAATTATTTTAAGTATTTTGTCACAGCAGCAGAAAACTGACTAACCTAGAATTGGTTACCTATTATTTATGTATGTATGATTCTTGAGGGTAGGGGCTACTTTCCATCTCAATAAATATTTGCCACATGAGTGGGAGTATAGATTAGATTATAAAATGAATCTACTTATCTATCCTGTCATAATAAAAGGCCAGGACACAGATTTTGATTCTATAATTGGTTCTTATGATAGCTATTAAAACAATACAGTATATAGTGTAGAATGGTGACTATGGAAAAAGCCCTATAGAACAAGGAAGTTTTAGTTGTCGGCTAGTCCTGTATTTACCATTTCATTAACCATCTGGAGGTTGTTTAATACCGTCAAGCCTTGGTTTGCTTTCGTGTGAAATGGAATTCATAATTTTTTTATTGCCATCCTAGATTATGTGCATGAAACACTTTGTAAGCTTTAAAACACTGTAAAGTCTGAAATACTGTTATTATTTGTCTCTCCAGAAAGACATACATCGTGAACCTGCCTTTGCCCCAGGTGCTGAGCGCGAAGATAAGGTGTGTTTATGATCAGAGTGTGCCGTGTTTCAACATGCACTTAGAGTCCACGTAGCGTATGGCAATTGAGCCGCTGTTGAGGCGAATCTCCTTTCATTTTTGGAACTGTAAGGCTGCCTGCTATTACGTTTTATAGGTTGTCAGTTACAGCCTTCAGAGAGAAGTATCGCAGTGATGTCAGATGTAGATTAAAAGGAAGTAGCACTGGCCCCGAATGAGAGAGGTTGTGGTACTCTGGCGAGTTGGATTCTTGAGTTGGAACGTGTTTGTTTTCCTCCCTGGTGGCTTACCAGCACACATTCGGAGCCACTCAGCTGGCTTTGGCCTTGGAACCTCTGTTGGAAATTACAACCCAAGGCCCACTTGAGGCGTTGGAATGAAATCAGGAGGGCTGGCTTATCTGTCCTGTTTAAAACCCATTGTGCTTATGTCTTCCCACACCCAGAGTGACATCTGCCTCCAGCAACGCTGAAGCTGTCTATGGCTTCTGCCTTTTTATCTCTCTTTTGTTTTGAAGACATAACCTTATGCTACAGCTCAGGCGGGCTTCAAATGAGCTATCCTCCTGCCTGAGCCTCACAGGACTAGGGTTATAGGTGTGCACTGCCGTGTCCGACTGACTTCTTTTAAGGTTCATGTATTTCTCAAATCAGTTCATCGGAGTTCTTGGCTCAGAGAAGAATGCTTTTTATTTATTTTATTATTTTACTTTTTGTCAATCATACTTTTAGGATTGTTTATCTTTATTCATGTAAATGCTAATTGGGGGCAGATAGTCTCTTCTTATGCGCTAGGTGAATCAATTTAGGAGTTTTGGAGACTTCCTGATGTAATGACTGTGGCCTCTTTTTTCTTTGCTGTATTTCCAGGGAGCTGAATATTTTTTGCTGGAAAGAACTCTGAATCTCAGAGCAGTATGGAATGTAAAAAGCATCTATGCAATCAGCAACTCTTGTCTGGGGCTCTTGGTGGAGGCTGTCAGTGTGAGTCTATTTGGGGACTTGACTGCAATCTAGTTCATAACTGTGGCCTGATTTCCAATCCAGGCTGACAACCTTTAATCTGCAGGTTGGCATTTGTCAGGAGAAAATACAAATGAGTCATTTGAAATCTACCATTGTTTTTAGTAATAACTGCCCAAATATGTGTTCTACTGATGTCCTTTCTTAGTATATCATGTGTAGAAAGGGAAATTATGCAACTATTAATAGAATTAAATAAACTTTCTCAAAAATACTAAATGGCTTCCTTAATAATTTCTTTCCAACTCCCATATTTCCAACTCTAAGAACATTACTGGACACCTTATAAACCTTTTCCATAACTGGTAAGTTCTGGAAGGTGAATTCACTTTATTTCAGTGGCTATAGATTCTGTATCCCCTCTGTTCTATTTACCTCTCACTTTTTAATAATAATGCTTTCATATTCCTGGCGACAAACTTCTTTTAGTGTTCTACATTTTTCTTTCAAAATGAAAATAATATGTAAAGCTATTACTTAAAAGTTAATTTATTCATATAGCTAGTAAGTTACTTATGTTTTTTTTATCTTCAGAATTTTCTCAGTACATTTTTTTCGTATTCCATGATTGTTAAATTAGAACTATTATTCAGATTTAACTGTTAATATTTCAATGGAATATTAACATGCATTTTGCCTCAGGTAATATGTGGAAAAGCTAATAACCATTTCCTTCTAAAACTTCCACAGTCCCAAAGGTCCCCATTAGCATTTCTTTGTCAATGCTATGTATAACCAAATAATATTAATTTAATTGGTTTTCTAGCTCACATTTGTTTCACTTCTAAAGTGCCAGAGGCCACAAGGACATTTTCTCTTTCTGAATGTGTAATTGGTCTTAAAATGTAGCCAACACTAACCATGGTTTACATCTAAGAATGTACCAATAACTGTCCTTTCTAGGTATCATTCTTATAGCTTAACTCACTTGCTCCTTAACATTTATTTGCTGTTAGTATCTTTAATGGTGAGCGAGCGACAGAGGTTAGACTTGTCTGACATCCACATATGGCGAACGACAAGGTTAGGATCGAAATGTAGATGGGTCGTCCCTCCTGTCTGTGATAACAGGATGCTGAAGTAATTTGCTATCCAAGATGATGCAGTAGGAGTCAGAGTGGCAATCTGCTTCCACTTGTGGCTGCACTGTGATTATACTGTCTCTGAGTAATGAGCCAAACACTTGCCACAGCAAAGATGAGCCTGAAGACATTATGCTAAATGAAAAATATCAGACATGGGGAGAAAAATACCCTTTGTAAGTGCAATCTCAAAGAAAAAAACACCAAATATTTAGAGACAAGGGGGGAAAAAGACAAAAGAAGAGTGGTACCAAGGCTGGGGGTGGTGGGAGAAATTGTGAAGCTGTAGGTCAGAGGGGAAGAGTCATAGAATGAACCCACCTTGAGCACTAAACAACTGCTGGAGGCTATGAGAGATCCACTTGCACCGCGATTGGGATTCATGTCAATTGACTGCATTTTGTTCTGGTTAAAAATTTTAAAAACAGGGTTAACTGAGATGGTGGTTAATTTGTGTCATTATAGTAACCTTTATATTGTGCTCTACAGCATCATGTGTATTCCTTAAATGCGTAAAATAAAATTTGTTTTCAACAAAATCAGCTTAGGATCTATATTATTTCTTTGCTTGGGTGAGGCTTTATTTAGGTCAATCACTAAGGGACAGGTGTTGTCTAGCCACAGTCAGGCATTTGGGGGATATGTTGGAAAGTGTGAAACATGTTTTAGTAGATTTTGAATGAATTTTGACCAATGAGAATATATTAAAATACACACGAGACATCTGGACATGGTGATACACTCCCACTGTCCTAGACATTGGGAGACTGAGACATGAAGTTCAAGGCTAGACTGGACTAGATATTAGGATCCTGTCTAAAGAACAATAAAAAAAATACAAGGCATGCATAATCTAAAGAGAAGAATAATTTGTTAATAAAGAATAGTTTTTGATACACATGATGATAATTTTCTTCAGCAATTAACTCTATATTGATGGTAGATATGACCTAAGCACCAATTGTAAGTTATTTTGAAAGCAGATAGACATAGTATAAAATTGTGCTTCTCTGACTTCATATGTACACCAGGACACAGCTGGAAATAAAAGGGAGACACAAGAAGCAAAAGGTATGCTGTAAGCACCTTCACAGGGTTGCGTACTCACTTGCGACCCTCTCCTTCATGGTTGGTGCTACATTCCTGGTTACTTGTGATAGAAACTGTGAATTGTATTTATAAAAATCACTTATTTTTAACTGAAGATATATTTTTGGAGAAACAATTTTGTGAGAGATCATGTGAGGACTTCCTTTAGTGCTGTGACAAAGTAAATTGTAAGATACTACGATATAATGAGAGACTGCAACACAAGCTGAGGGAGATGGGGAGAAGGCAACCTCTGTATGGCATATGTTTCATTCACTGAAGAAGAGCCCGTGGTATGTGGCATGTCAGTCAATATTCCTTTACACTGGGATGGGAACCCACCTGCTCACCTCATGCTTTTTAGTTCTGTAGAGTTCTACGAGGCCTGTGGATATGACCTTGTCCACGGCTATGATTGACACAGGGACCCAGGAATGGATTATTTTTAAAGCTCTGGATGTGGTGGTTACTGAGCAGGGCCATGTTACGGTTCTAGACCCACCTCTGGCTATGGTGACTCTGTTGACCACCATGTCCTCAAATGTTTCATGCATTCCTATAAATATTTGACTTTCTGATTTTTATCTCTTTCATTCTAATCTGTGATGAATTTTAGGATGCCTGTGTTGATTTTTCTTACATTTCTCCTTATTGTTTGTGGACAGAGGCAGGCAACATGCTATTCCAGTTGAGTGTTTAGCCTGTGGAGAAAAACTTAACCATACCTTGCACAATCTGGAGTTCTGACCTTTCTATCTGTATATTGTTGTTTATGTTGATATTTTTAAATATGTGTAATTAAATTCATCTCATAGGACATTGTTTTTTATTTGCGCTTATAAAAACCTTTATGATATTGTTAAACCATTTATCACTAGCATGTTAGGCATGTCCAAAAGCACTTGTCTGCTTTGAAAGCTAAATGTAAGAACTGGTCAGCTCTTCCTCTCTGTTTTTATCAGTTTCTCTCTCCAAACACATCACTATCTACTGACCAATCAATTAAGTAAGCTATGGGTATGCATTTGGTGAGTCCATATGACTTAAATTGTGGCAGCTTCTGAATAGTCTACTTTTAATTCTTTTTCTAAGCCATGTGTAATGTTCACCTTTAAGATACAGCTTATATATTCATAAGTCAGGTAGAAAACAAATAAACTCAGATAGAGGAAAAAGGAAGTGAGAGATTTTGCATGTAAAAGATAAATTATTATTAGGAAAATGAAAGACATTTTCTCAAACCTTGGAAAATATTCACCATGTGATGAATTTCTCAGCATGTATTCTCTCAACAACGAACAGTTGTGCATATGATGTCAAACATGGGAGCTGCCTTTTCCTTTTTTTTATATTTCCACCATTTGGTTCATTATCTTATAGTCTCTTTATAATCTCTTCACAAGCTGCCTTTGCCACAGATTCGGGAGTAATTATTCTACAGGTGAAGTTGAAAGGGCACAAACTCTAAATTTGTTCTGGGCATGAACCTAGAGTCCTTCTTCCTAACAAGAAGCTGTTTAAGGCCAGAGTTTGTGTCTTGGTTCCTGTTCACCATCTCGGCCATACCACATGCTCCAGCATATATAGATAGATAACTAATTTTTTTATGCACTAAGTTTATGGCTGCATTTTTTGTTTTGTGAATTTTGATTTTGTGGATTTTTTAATATAAAAACCTTTGCAAGAATATTTTGATTTACCTTCACATCAAACCCCAGGTTTCATACAAGATTATCATCTCAATTTAAAAGTAAGGAGACCACACACCAGTGAGTTCATCTCATGTGTGGAAGACTACCATTTCAACATGACTTCTTCATTTCTAATTTTCTTTTTATTTCAGTATATTAGTTACTGCAGAATTAATTATTGCTGACCTTGTTTTAATTCACTTTAAAGATAAGAAAATTGTATTTTTTACTTTCATCCCACAAGTTAATTTTAAAGAATTATGAATTTTATCTTTAGTTCTTTGCACAAAATCAAATATTCATTAAGGAATATTAAAGAAAAATTGAATGATTAAATATTAGAAAATATAATAAGACATTAATGAGTCCTCAGAACACACACACACATACACACACACACACACAGTGACTAATTTGTGAATACCACTACACTCTGTAGGTATAAAAATACTGAATTCAATAAGTGATGCCTGTGTAATTGAATATCCTATGCAAAAGAATGAAGTTTCACTCATTCTTTTGAGCATGCAAAAACACTACTTTAGGTCATAAAACTAAATATAAGATCTAAAATCATACAGCTCTTATAAAATATAGCAATAAAACTTTATGACTTTTAGGCAAAATTTTATTATTGTTAAAAAGTAGGCATAACAAAAGGAAAAATGTTTATACATTGAACATTGTCAAAATTAAAAACTTGAGTTTTCAATGACATACTCAGAACAATCCATAGGATGGAAGAAAATGCAAACCATATAGTTTGTGACTGACTTTATACAGAATGAATGACGAAATCTTCCACTTGTACAGTGAAAAACAATCTGATTTCAACATAGACCTCGGGATTAATAGTTATTTCTCCAGAGAAGATAGATGTGCAAGCAGCTAACAAACACATGAAAGATGCTTGATGACATTAGCCATCAGACAAATGCAAACGACATTTTCACATGGCATCACCTTGTACTTGCTAGGATGAATGTTGGAAAAGATTCAGGTGACAGGTGTTGCTGATGATGCAGAGACATTAGGATGTTCACACTAGTAAGGGAAACCAGAATGGTATAGATGTTGGGAAAATAACCTGGAAATTTCTTAAAAGGTTAAACACAAAAGTGCATTATGAGAGAGACACTGCAGCCGCCGCCATGATCAGCAGCATGTGAAGACGCCAGCAAGCCACCAGCCACGTGGCAAGGTATAGACTTATGGAAATGGATTAATTTAAGCTATAAGAACAGTTAGCAAGAAGCCTGCCACGGCCATACAGTTTGTAAGCAAAAAAAAAAAAAAAAAAAACAAACAAACAAACAAAAAAAAGTGCATTACATAACCCAGATTGAGCTGCATGAACATAGCATTATTATTCATAATTGGTAACATATGGAAAAAACTTGTTTCTATAGGCTGATACTTTCATGTACAATAGAACATTGTCAAACAATGAAAGAGTTAAGGTTCTGATATTTAAAAATATATATAACTGATCCCAAACCAGTCATAAAGAATTGTAACTGGTTCAAAACAGGTTATGACAAAAAATCAAGACAAAGTGGACTTTACAATAAAAACAAAAGGATTCATAATGATTCTCTCCATTCTATCTATAGTACTTACTGAACTAGCCTGCTTATTTTTCCCTTACTATGAGGTTTCTGGGAAGCATTTCTGGTCATGCCCCTCTCCATTTTGCAGTAATTCCTTTGTTCAGTGCTGAGGCATAGGTCCTTGGCATATTCTTCTCTTCTTCTGTCTACATTTGGGTGTTTCTTGGCTCCCTGGAAGTTTTCTACAGAAGCTCATGTCTCTTGTATAGTTTCTGAAATATTTCCACCTGAGACAGAGAAGAAACAAGGGAACTCTGCTGATGAAATAATATGACTTGCCAAGAATGGCAAGGAGTAGAGAACTCTTTATAGTAGCTATTATTGACTGTTTTTCAAGACCCAGAATCCAGAACACCCCAGAGATATCTAACTTGATAAATTTGATGGGATCTGATTTGATCCTTTCTCATTGTCATCATTTTTTTCTTTCTTTTTTTTGTTGTTTGGGAGCCTGTCCTGGAGCTTGCTCTTTAGACCAGGCTGGCCTCAAACTCACAGAGATCAGCCTGGCTCTGCTTTCTGAGAGCTAGGACTAAAGGCGTGTGCCGCCACCACTGCCCAGCTCTGACTTTCATCTTAAAGAGAACAAAGTTGATTGCTTTTTATTTAAAAAGATTGCATTCACAAAATAGGAGAAATCCATGTGCAAGATTTCACCCTTATTACTTTCCAACAAACATGTAGCACCAGAAAGAGTTTTAGAGAGAAAATAAAAAGTAAAAATCAGATTGTGTGGTTGAAACAAAATTGGAGAAGGTGCTGCGTGTTGAGACTTCTGTTTAGTTCTTACATTTTTATTTTCGAGCAAAAACCAAATAAATATTGCCAAAGTAGAAACAAAATAGTTTTTAGATTATCAGATCTCTAGAAGGATGGGTGATAGAAGAAATGAAAAGCAGACTCAACCATTAGAAAAATTTAAAAAATAAGAAATTAGATTACTTTCCATGCTACAGAAAGCACAGTGAACTGCACTGGACTGTAACAATGTATCCTCTTTCTTTTGTGCTGCTTTCTACCCTTGCACAATGAGAAACAAAGCAGACAACTCCTCAGATTGCTTCCCTCCTCCTCTCTCCAGGTGAGATAACTCAATTATGTGCTTGCTTAAGCAGCATGTATACTAAAATTGGAACGACACAGTAGATTCTCACGGCCTCTGAGCAAGGGTGACAATAGAGGTTTATGAAGCATTCCATATTTTTCTCAACAACTCTATTATTATAATAACCAAGCCAAGTAAAAACACAACAACAATAATAAGGAAACCTGCAGGCTAATATCCCTGATAAACATAGATTTAAAAAGCCTTAATAAAATAGTTACAAACCAAACACAGACACACACCATGAGTTATTTTGTAAAGCAGTAAGTGCTTTTATCAACCCCCCCCCCCCCCCGCCACTGACACTAGTAAAACTTTGGTCTCTTTGAATAGCTTTAGAAAGTTTTGAATTATTACTTCAGGCTATAAACGTCACAGCCCAGATTCTTATAAACACAACATAAAATAAACACAAAACTGCATATGTCTTTGGCACCTTATCTAATCGCACCCACAGAAAAGGTTGAGGTTTTCAATTGGCTAAAGAAATTACCAACACTTGGTCTTTTTGAGATAATAGTTCTTATCTGAAGTTTAAAATAAAAAGCAGATACTAGTCCAATTGTTTCAAGTATTTCAATGCAATAATAAATCTTACATACAAGTTCTTGATTTATGGAAATTTCCAATACTCAAATATTTGTTAGGATACAGAACTTATTGGTGAGATGATGTAATGTGGTGGTGTAGCCAGGACCACATCTTTGTCTGTTGAATCTCTGAGGTCATTGATTAATGTGATCAACAGAGCAGCAGACCACAGATCTGGTTAAGCACTCCCTTGTTTTACTGGCAGTTTGGGACCTTAGGCTTAATGCTGGGGAGGGAATCTGAAAGCAGAAAATCTCATGCTTTTTATTTTTAAGGAAAGATTGCATTGGTATTTTGTCTACACATGGAGAAGATAGGGTAGACTGTAGATGTAACCAACCGTCTTATTAAATAAGAAACACGGAACCAATGTAAAAGAGAAAGCCAAGAGGTCAGAGCTCAGAGCTAAAATCTCACCCTTCCTCCTGCAGTGGTCCCAGCTTCCCGAAAGAGAGCTATTTCCCTGTGTGTAAGTCATTTCATAGTCATTCTGCCTTCTCATTGGTTGTAAACCCAAACACGTGACTGCCTCGTCACTGTCTGTATGTACAGCCCCCCAGGTCTTAAAGGCATATGTCTCCAATGCTGGCTGTATCCCTGAACACACAGAGATCTATGGGATTAAAGGCGTGTGCCACCACCGCCACACTCTGTGTATGGCTCTAATAGCTCTGACCCCCGGGCAACTTTATTTATTAACATACAATCAAAATCACATTTCAGTACAATTAGAATACCACCACAATAGACTGAGAACAGTCTAGAAGAACACTTAATTTTTCCATATAGTCAAGAGTTTTTTACAGTGAGATCCTTGGATTGTCTTTGAGGTGAAAATTTAGAAAAAAACAATCATGTGCTACAAAATGTATTTTGTAGCTTTGTAACCCAAATACTGAAAGAACACTTGTTGTTTTGTGTGATGTGTTTGTATGTACACAGGCAGGCCAGAGGTTGCTGTTGAATATCTTCCTTAATTGATCTCCACATGAGTTTTTCAGACTGCCTAGGCTGACCACTCAGTGATCTCCGAAGATCCACCTACATCTGCCTCCCCATCACTGGGCTTTCAAATACATGCCACTTTTTTTGGTGTGTATTCTAGGGATCTTAATTTAGGTTCCCATGCTCATGTAGCAGGCACTGTATTTACTGATCCATTTCCCTATCCTGAATTATTGCGTTCGAGTGAACTATTTAACCTGTATACAATATGAAAAGTGACGACATGTATTTTTATGCACTATTCCCATCATTGGATCATTTTCTATTTGTTCTGAAAACCCTGAACACTGGTTTATCTGGATGAGCACTGATGGTCTCATGTGTTGAATGCTGCTCCTGACATGAAATGATCAAAGCAACTGTTAATTGGTAATGATCTTATGTTAAGTGAAAAAATCAGGTTAGTGCATCACATGACATGAGTAGTTTCAAAGAATCATCAGTCATCCTCCCACTGCCTGTTGGGAATATGAGTTCTTGCCAGTGTTTTCACTGCTTGGGTGCATGCCTTCTGGGAAGATGTGTAGAACCACTACTGGATGTGACTTGACATAATTTGCATGTTTGAAAATCATATACTGTAGTTCTCTTGTCTTGAAAGGGCCAGAAAAAACTAAATAATTAATATATACTAACACAACTCACATGTTTTGTTCACTGCACCATAAAATTGGGCAGTTGTTGGTTGTAAGCACAGGCTTAGTTATTATGAAATAAGTATTGTCTAGGTTACCAGCATCAACCTTGACAGAACTGAGCCTAAATAACATGGCCTTCTTTGGGCTTTTGCTTGATGTAAATTAGATAAACAGAAAACTAGCTTCATCTGAATTCTATAATTAAAGAAATAACCAGTTACCATTCTTATTTATGGTCTTCCCAATATTTAACAAATTACATTCTGTTGGTGATACAGAACTACAGAGAGGGAACTCACTTTATCTATAACTGGAAGGGCCAGTCCATAAGCAATGTGCTGCTGGTAGGCCCATACTCACACACTGTTATAGTTACCCTGCTTGCTGTTATACTAGGATGACAAAGTAAATTTTGTAGCAACAGCAGACAGTGTTTATAATAAAGCACTGTGGTAGCTGTGACATTAGTCAGTGTATAGACTTAATAACTGGATCATTGCTTTTATGAGCATCTTTTGGGTGTGGTATATCCAGCGGAGAAGAATATCAGAGCTCTCATTACACATTTTAATCACTGTTATTCCCAAGTACTGGAAACTGGGTCATTTTCTCACTGAGTTTTGTGGGAACCTTTTTATCATTCCATGAAGACAGTAGAAGTTATCTTAATTGTTTAGAGTTGCCAAGTGGTGAAGATCTGGAAATTTAATATCTTCTTCTATTACTCCTCCTTCACTACCTCAGGCACTTTCTCACTGAGTTCTGTTTATTTCCTAAAACCTCCCCTTCTTTGGAATGCTATTTCAATTGGTCTAGGATGGGAATTCCCTGGCTTTTACCTGGTGCAAGAAATAGTCTCATGAAGATTCGATTTTTCTTTCATATAGTTTTTCCAGATCATTATTGTAAGAACTAATATCTTATGTCCAACCACAGTTGATGCATTTAAATTTAGCAATTGTGCTGCACATGAACAGAGAATGAGCATGCAAGATAAACAAGAATAAATCATCCCACTTATGATATTAATAAACTTAGAAAACAAACAAAAAGCAACATGATAAAGAATGCAGCAATGTTATACCTAGCATTCTGTTTTTTTGTTTTTAATTAAGACTTATGAATCTTTACTTTGTATATAAGATTAAAGTGAACATTCTATATACAGCAAAATATAAAATTATTTTTTCTTAATTCTTGTGTTTAATTTACCCCTCTGCAAAGGCATTACCACTGTTTAGTATAAAAGGATCTGCTAAAGACTCAATAAAAAAAGAGAAGACTGGTCTTGCCAGCTGTCTGCCTGATGGAGGTTGGCTACACAGGAGAGAGATCCATGAGAAAAGGTAGGTTGTGAGAAAGACCTGGGAATCTTCTTGTCAACTAAATGTAGAAGATATTCATTAGGAACCTTCTGCAATCTACAGTTTATATCCATGTGCTGTAGATGGTTTGGGTAACTTATCAATTGCTATACCAACTACCATTAACTGCCAATAGTTCCTCATGGAGTGGTGAGACCTCATTGGCACATTCTCTAGCCACAATTATATAACAACTGACTTGTGATTATCATAGGATACTTAAAAAATTCTAAATTTATTCCTTGACAATTTCATGTATGTATAAAATATATTCTGATTATACCTACCCCTACTATTTCTGATTCTCTTCCCATCTCCTCCCATCCTCCCCTTTCTCCTTAAAAGTCCCTCTCCTGATTTTATATCATTTTGTGTTGTGGCCTATTGAGTTAACCAGGGATATACACATGATGTGTGTAGATGTAACCGTCTTGTTAAATAAGAAACACAGAGCCAATGCAGAGATGAAAGCCCAATGGGTCAGAGTAATAGCTAAGCGCTAAAAACCTTACCCTTCACTGCCACTCCTGTCCTTCCCTCCGTCAGAGACCTCCTTCCTGTGTCTCTGTCTTTTTATAGACTTTCTTTCTGCCTTCTCATTGGTTGTATACCCAACCACATGACCTCCTCATCACTGCCTGTCTGTACAGACCTCCAGGTCTTCTATAGTTGGTACTGAGATTAAAGGTGTGTGTCTCCATGCTGGCTGTTTTCTTGAACACACAGAGATCTGGCTGTCATGTGATTGGGATTAAGGGTGTGTGCTACCATTGCCAGACTTCTGCTATGGCTTACTATTAGCTCTGACCCCCAGGCAACTTTATTTATTAACATAAAAATAAAATCACATTTCAGTACAAATAAAATATCACCATAGATGGTTGGTTTTAGCTAGTCACTAGAATATTGGAGACTCACCATTGTCTACACCACTGAATCCAATGACTCCTTCTCCATCAGCATCCATCTACAAATAGTCAATAGATCCCGAGGCAAGGGATCCTCAAGAGCCCCAACCACCCTCCATGAATAAAGACTAAAAGGCCCAGTCTTGTGAAAACAAAACAAAACAAAACACAGTTGCAATAAATTCATGAGTGAACCAGTCATGTAAGGTCAAGAAGATATTGCTTCACATCCCTCTTCCTCATTATTCTTTCTGTCTCTTCTTCAGGGTTGTTGCCTGAGCTTTGGAAGGAGTGATATAGATGTCTTAGGGATGGGCATTCAACAGTTACTTAAATCTCAGAATCTTGAGTAGCTCTGAGTCTCTTCATTCTCTTCCATTAGGTGCAGAATGAAGCTTTCCTGAACAAGGTTAAAAGTAGTACTTGTCAATGGGAATACACAACTATTTAGATGGAACTTTGACACCACATTTATTTAGCAATACAACAAGATTAAGATCCACTCCTTCAAAGCTCCACCGGATATGTTTAAGAACATAAGGCTAATAGAAGAGTGCTTTATAGTCAAATATAAAAATTTTGTGGCATTTAAGCTGTTATTTTGACTATTTCATCTATGTTAAAATAATAAAAATGAAAGGTTAAAATGAGATCTTAAATATCAGATCAATATCTTTGTTTTTAGTTAAGCAATAATTCATTTCCTTGCTTATATTTTATTTATTAAACTATCTCCAGCTCAATTGCCACTTTTGAGTTAGACATTGGTTGTGTCTTAGGGATAGATAAGTAATAGAGGAATTGCTGGCAAGAACATGGAGCGAAAGGTAGAGAAACCATGAAAAAACTGTAGTGTAATATAGCAGGGGTGATGACTTCAGAGGAGAGGAGAAATGTTAAATCGTATGAACCAAAGAAGTTCTCTTGGAGGAGGTGATGCTTCTATTGAAAGTCCAGAGACAGATTGTTGGTGTTTGCCAGACACACTTCTGGCCGCAATGTTTCCCAGGCACTGGAAACAACATAGAGGAAGTCCTGAATTTCACCTCCAGTATTTGTGAACATATTGTGCAGACAAGTAGTAAGACAAGGGAATATTATTATTTTCATTATATTATAAATAAGAAATTATGTGAAGTACTTAAAATAACAGGTGATATATCTGTGGAAAGGAGAGGTTTGTTTTGTGAATGGTTTCTCACTTTTTATTCTCTGCTTCTTTGTAACATTAATAATTTCAAATTTCCACTTATCCTTTGACTGGTCAGTTACCGTTGTCTTAGTGAACACAATGTATACTTTGGAGTGGTAGGAGGAAATACACTTTGCTTGGACTGCAAAAATTTATTGGAAAATAGTGTGAGCACCGAGTGGTATGTTGTTGTAGCAAGCTTTATGGACAAGAGAAGGTGAGAAATGGAGGATTATTCACCTTTGCATGTCTCATGGGCTTTGCATGTATGCCATCTATTGTCATGTAACAAATAAACTTAGCTACCAAGTATGCATTTAGTATCTCAGCATAGATCAGGAGTCTAGAGCAACTGTGTTGAATGCCCATTTGGTGCTCAGGTTAAAATCTCTCTTAACTCTAGAAATCAAGTTGTTGGCCAGTTGATTTCTCATCTAGGGATTGAGTAGAAGTATCTACTTTGTTTCTTCAGGTTTAGCGAAGAGTCTATTTCTTGTGCTATGGAATATACCTGGTTGTTCAAAACTGTTAGTGTGAGAGTGGGGCAGCTGAAGACTGGTGATATGGGTAGAGGTATGGAAAGGAGGAAGTGAGTAAAGGAGAGAGAAAGAGAGGGTGAGGGGAAGAAAAGGAGGCAAAGGAGGAAGAAGAGGAGGAAAGTTTGGGTTTCTTTTTACGACTATGTGAGGCATACCTAAATACTCCTTTGATTAAATCAGCTGACTAGAGGACTTCATTACATTGGTAAATTCCTTTTACTTTTGCTCTAAGAGACAAAAATAAGAGGGTGCTATCCCTTCACTACTATCTATTCTTTGTTTATGGTTTAAATAGGAATGGCCCCCATAGACTCAAAGATTTGAACATTTGGTTACCATGGAGTGGCATTGTTAGAAGGTCTGGTCTTGGAGTAGGTGTGACCTTTTTGGAGGAGGTATGTCACTGGGGGTGAGCTTTGAGGTTTCAAAAGCCCAAGGCTGGTCCGTTGGCTCTCTCTCAACCAGATGCCTATAGGCCCAGATGTAGAAGTCTCAGCTCCATGCTTACTACCACGTGATAATGGACTAACCCTCCAAAACTGTAAGAAAGCCCCAATTAAATGCTTTCCTTTATAAGAGTTACCATGGTCATGGTGCTTCTTTACAGCAATAGAACACTGACTAAGCTGAAGTTGGCGTCAGAAGTGGGGTATTGCTGTGATAGGCCTGATCATGCTGCTTGTTGGTGGAATTTGGACTTTGGGACTTTGGATTAGGAAAGCAATTGAACACTTTAAACTGGGCTTAATGGGACATGCTAGTAGTGGTCTGAGAACAATGTATAGTATGAGGGCCTAGCTCAAGATGTTTCAGAAGAGAAGAGTATTAGTATTTGGTCTAGAGACACTTCTTGTGATATTTCAGTGAAGAATGTGGCTGCTTTCTGCCCTTGTCAAAAAGTATGCCTGGGCTAAATTGGAGAGTTTTGGATTAATGGCTTGGCAGAAGAGATTTCAAGAGGACCTAGTACTGACACTGTCATGTGGTTATTAGTGGTCACTCTCTTATGCAGATCTGTAATGAAAAGGAGCAAACTGAGCAAGGAAAAAATACAAAGTGTACAATCTGAGGAGAAAAGAGGCACCAGGAAATGTAATAGACTTAAGTCCTGTGCTCAAGGAGACAAAAGATTAAAGAAAAAAGCCTGATGCTAAGTGGAATTAAGGGAGTGGTGATCTCAGGGCAAGGCCCCACTCAGTTAACCTTCCAACTTGTAAAAAGGAATTAAAGAAAAGCTTAAGCAGTGAAGGAACCTACCAAAGCCAGAAAGCTGATGACAGCATAACTGAATGAGGTGGCCATGTTCCAGGCCCAGCAAACAGCAGAACTTGGCAGCTTCAGCTGTGTGGTTCTTTAGAGTCAAGGATACAATGAAAGAGGTTGTGGAATCTCTCTCCATGCCTAAAGAAAGCCACTAAGGCCATACATGTGTCAGGGGTGTGCCTGCACAGAGGCCCAGAGAGGTCTTTGTGTGAAAATGTGAAGATGAAGTGTTAGAGATCCCAAGATGTTGAAGGAGACAGAACCATGGGATACTTGCCAAAGAAAGCTGCAGACTGTGTGGAACCAGCCCAAGAGAAAGAAGTATGTTGCTATCAACAAAGCTGAGAAGAGTTGGAGATCTGAAGAACCCTTTGACATTAGACATAGAGGTGCACAGTTTGGAGTTTGCCCAGCTGGTATTTAGTCTCACTATTCTCCCTTTCTCCCCCTTTGGACTGGTAATATATTCCATGTCATTATATGCTGGAAGTATGTGATATGCTTTTTAATTTTGATTTTGCAGGGGACTATGGTTAAGAGATTGCCATGAGTCTCATAAGAGACTTTGTACTTTTAAATCAGTTTGAGACTGTTACAGAGTATGGGGACTTTTGAAGTTGGACTGAAAGCATTTTTTTTTTATTTTGCATTATGATATGGCTACAAGATTATGGGGGCCAGGGAGTGGAATGTGATGGCTTAAATGAGAATGGATCCCACAGGCTCATAGATTTGTATGCTTGGTTACCAGGAAATGGCATTAATAGAAGTATAGCTTTGTTTGAGTAGGTGTGGCATTTTTTGGAGTAGGAATGACCTTGTTGGAAGAAGTGTTTGTTGTTTGTTTTTGCTCTTTATCTCTTTGGGGGCCCATCACCCAGCTCCCAAATAAATCACACATGGAGGCTTATTCTTACTTATAAATGCCTAGCTTTAACTTGACTTGTTTCTTGCCAGCTTTTTTTTAACTTAAATTAACCCATCTGTCTTTTGCCTTTGGGCTTTTACCTTTTCTTACTTCTGTAATATTACTTTCACTCTTACTCCGTGGCTGGCTGTGTGGCTATGTGGCTAGCCCCTGATGTCCTCCTCCTTCTCTGGCTACTTCTTTTTTCCTCTCAGATTTCTCCTTCTATATATTCTCTCTGCCTGTCAGCCCCACCCTCCCTTCTCCCTCCTACCTCACTATTGGCCGTTCAGTTCTTTATTAGACCATCAGGTGTTTTAGACAGGCACAGTAACACAGCTTCCCAGAGTTCAACAAATGCAATAAGCAAAACTAACACACCTTAAAATAATATTCTACATGTGTGTTATTAGGGGTGGGCTTTGAAGTTTCAAAAGTCCAAGCTAGGCCCAGTGGGCTCTTTCTTTTCCTGCTGCCAGCGACTCTAGATGTAGATAGAATTCTCATCTCCTCTCTAACATTTATATCTGCCTGCATGCTGCTGCCACGGTTCCCAACTATGCTGATAATGGCCTAAACCTCTAAAACTGCAGGAAAACCCTAATTAAATGTTTTTCTTTATAAGAGTTGCATTGGTCACGGTGTCCCTTCATAGCAATAGAACACTGATGAAGACACAGATCCTGTGTATATCCAAACTGACAGATTACATAAAGAGGTACATGGTACTGGTAGGCATTCTGAGGGCTACTACCTTGCCCTGTGGCCAAAAGTATATCAGCTGTGCTGTGTGTGCTTAATGAGGACCTAATGCTTATTACCACTACCAAAAAATCAATAAAGGCATCTAACATTATAGAATTAATTGAGAGAGAAATAATTTGATAAACATGTAGAAAAATGCTAGGCTTCAGGAAGGCTATTTTAAAAAATATAATTTTTATTTTTTTGTGAATTTTATGTATGTATACAATGTATTTTGATGATATCCACACTCTTCTTCTCATCCAATTCCTCCTGGATCCTCCTCATACTCATTTCTAACTTCACTCCTTTAAAAAAAAAATAACCCACTAAATCTAGTTAGTACTGTCGATGTGTGCATGGGTATGGGGCCATCCACCGCAGCACGGTCAACCTACCAAGAGCCACACCCTATAGAAAACTGACTCATCCTTTTCTAGCAACCCTCAAGTGTCAATAACTCCTCCTCTAGGACGGGGAGCTCTTTTGCCCTTTCCCAGTTCACCCTGAAACGAATGTCAATTGTTTTGATCTTGTGCAGGTGACCATAGCTGCTGTGAGTTCATGGAGGTAATGGTCCTGTCATAATAGCCAGAACACACTGTTTACCTCTATTCCTCATTAGCCTTTGGCTGTTACAATCTTCTGCTCTTTCATCTAGGATGTTCCCTGAGCCTTGTGGGAAGGGTGTGTGATATAGATGTCTCATTTGTGGTGGAGAACACTAATGGATAAAAACTGTCAGCTTATCAATTATGATTGCATAATGAGAAATTTACACAAATGGCTGAAACTTAAGTCTTTGTCCTTAGCACAAGTATTGATTTGTAAAGTTAAATTTATTTATTTACATTCCGATGCTCAGTCCCCCCCCCTCTCCTCACAATCCCTCTTCCCACCTCCCTTCTTGCCCCCTCCATCTACTCTTCCTCTATTTCTTTTCAGAAGAGGGCAGGCCTCCCATAGATATCAACCCGAATGGCATAGACTTTTAACTGATACAAAAGTAAAATAAACTATACACTGTAGTGGGGTATTGTGATTTTTTTTTTACACATGTTCGTATTATGCTATGTTTAGATCAGGTTAGATATATCTATCACCCCAAAGATCATTTATTTATGGCAAAAATATTTAAACCTCTCCTTTCTTGATATTTGAAATCTGCCATTCACTAAACATGATTATTGTTGATGTTGGTAATTATTATAAAAGAAAGGACATTCCTGGAGGAATCCCCCCTATGTTTCTTCTATGATTTACCATCCATAAAACAATAGGAATAATAACTATGTTTAGTCTAGAGCTGACATACAGACTTGTGAATTAGTCATAGTGATCTCCTTGGAAAAAAGGCCACAGTTAGATCCATAAAGATAAGGATAATGAAAATGCAATAGGTGAGGACTGTGGGGGAAGGAAATAACTTTAAATGATCAGAAAATGAGTATTAGGAAAGAGAAGATGGTTGGTTGCTCTTCCTAGAAACACAATGAAAATGGTATTTATAGTGCTTAAAAGTATAGAAATTGGCTCCGGGAACTTTGCCTCTGGCGCCGTACATTCGAATACTATTAGAGAGCTGTATTTTATTTTCTCTGTCCCATTCAAGAGACCATAATCAGAATAAATAGATGTAAGTCTCAGTGGGTCAGACTTGGCACCTGAAGAGGTTCCTCTAGTAATTAGTTCTGCCTGGCAAAACATAGGCAGCCACAGCTGCCCTGTCTCTGAAGGAACTGGTGCAAGGAGGAGCCATCAATATATGCACACATTGCCCTTTCAATTCCAGCTTCCAGGAGGGATGCATCTCTGATTGCCTCTTCAAATTTTGTGTAGTTACTGCATTCATACAAACAAAGAGTAGCTGTGGAATATGGAGGCTTCAGAAGAATGACAATGTTGGATACAGAAGCAGAAGACAGAAGATCAGATCACAGGATAACGGATAATAGAGGAAGAGATCAAATAGTATTAGTAAGATTATAGAAACCTGGTCATACTGAAAAGACACCATCTATTTAGTACTGAGCGCATTAGTGATCCAAAGCAGCAGTTAGGTAAAGTGTGTGTGTGTGTGTGTGTGTGTGTGTGTGTGTGTGTGTGTGTGTGTGTGAGAGAGAGAGAGAGAGAGAGAGACAGAGAGAGAGAGAGACAGAGAGAGACAGAGAGAGAGAGAGAGACAGAGAGACAGACACAGAGAGAGAGACACACAGAGAGAGACAGAGACACAGAGAGAGAAAAAGAGATGGAGATAGAGTGTGTTAATGCTTTGAAGATAGACAAAAATCTACCTCTCAAACTGTTTAGATTCTGATGCATTAACAGTTATGCATCAAACATCTATAGACTATATTTTGGGATTTACTCAGCACTGTAAATTTAATGATCTATGGTAAAGTTTTAGAATCCAAGGAATTCACACTCTTGTAAGTGTGAGGGGCAGTAAGAACAGATATTCGACTTTTTATTAGAAATGAACCATCTGAACTGTGCTGATTATCAGCCAAGGATTCACATTAATTCAAATCATCCTCACACTCCAAAGAGATAGGTACATAAGGGATTACATTATTTTAGGACAAAGAAAATTAATCATGGAACAGTCAAGTGAATTGCTTGCATATAGAAATATAAGGCTTGTGAAAACCATTTTCCTTTTCTCTTACTCTTGACTTAGTCCTTTCAGAAGGAAGAGTATAAGTTACTCTGACCTCCATTGACCACATCTAGAGTGGTATGAATGGGAGAGTGGGTAAGTTACAAACAACCAGTTACATTTGCCTTCTATAAATGCATGAATGTCAAATAAAATGCAAGAAACATGATGTTTTAATTTAATTTTTAAAGATTTCTGAGAATTTCATATGTGAGTACTATATTTGTATTATTTCTATCTATTCTTCAACTCCTGTGACTTATTCTGGGCCTCCCACCAACTTCCTCCCAAGTTCATGACTTCTTCTCCATTAACCATTGTCTCTCTTACATACATACACACATATTTATATAGAGATACAGTCTCCTGACTTCACTTAGTGTGTGCCATGTGTATGTTTTAGGACTGACCACTTGGGGTTAGATAACCCATCAGGGGGGTTCATTTCTGGGCAATGCTGATTCTTCTTCTATTAGCTGCTATTAATTCACTGTAACTCTTCATCCAGCGTTGGAGCCTTAGGAGATTTCTCCCACCCACGTTGGCATGTCAATTGGTGGTGCCATTACTCAGGTCTTGTTTAATCAACCATATTGTTGAGATTTTTCTGGGTGGAGTTCTCCATCATATATAGAATCCACTACCTTACAGCAGACATCCTCATTCTCTGGCTCTTACAACATCTTTCTTCTCCCTCTTCTGCTACTTTCCCTGAGCATTAGTTATATGGACGGTATTATAGATGCATCAGCTGGGATTGGGCACTTCATGGCCAGTTATATGTCTTTATTTCAAACACTTGTCATTTTCTGTGATGGTATCTGTTTACTGCAAAAGAAGTGTCTGTGATGAGTGCCGATGGTGACAATTACCTAGGGATATAAATGACATGTTAATGAAAAAAGCAGATCAAGAGTGTGTGCCTTCTATGAGCTGCCAATATCGACATTTCCATGTTATAGTGAAAGTCAATTCCTGGAAGTTTGCCTCTTATTTTGAGCTCAGACATGAAAAATGTGGACTTTGGTGTTTCATGACTAAGTTATATCTCTGTTATATAGTACATCTATGTGTTTCTTTCCCAGACACTTATTTTAGTTTTAGACAATATTATTTCCTGTAAACTAGAATAATAATACCCATCTTACTTAACAAGGATTTAAACAAACATATTTATATATGTGTACACACAGAGATACAATTTCAAAGCTGCTCAATTTAATTAGAGGCTAAAACACATATTTTGATTTATGTAGGACTGTGAGTCATAAGATTTTTTTTTTTTAGTAAAAGAAGAATGACAAATTAGAAGTCAATTTTGTTTCAGGCCCATTATTAACCAGAAATAAATACTGGGAGACAACCAATTAAAAAGAGACTTCCTAACACAAATGGAGTGCCTAGTAAAATGAACTTACTTGAAGCAAATTGCAGCCTGGATGCATCCCACCCATCCCCAATTGCATGTTGCAAGTCTAAGATTTCAGGTGGAATTCAGACCTGCAAAGCTCCTGGTTCACAACTCCTGACATGTGCCCCTCCCAAAGCTGTGGCTTGCTCCTTCTTTGAAGCTTTCTCTAAAGGCTGTGGATGTAGCTGGCTAGAGTTCTGGGTCTGGTTCTGGGTCAGACTAATGGCAGTTGCCATGGTTCTGATTCTGACTACAGTTATCACGGTTACCATTCACTTTTGTTACAAGAGATGCTATTTCCTCTTGCTTCAAAAAACAATTACTAGTGCATCATTCACTGCCGAAGTAACAAGAAGAAAGCTGTCCCAAGGGAGGAGACATTGAAAACTCTGATTCAATTTAAGCCCCCCGTGAGTGTTTTTGTGTGTCACAGAAGGATGTTGACATTCTTGGAAGACAGGTTGCACTTCATTCACTTTGTCTAAAATTTAACCTTTTCATTTCCTGGTTGCTTTCAATTTTGTGATGTTTGACCTTAAAAACAAATGCTCTGCCTTGGAATCACGCTACTCCCTCCCCTCTCCAGAGTTCATATTCAACTCTATCAAGTCCATGTCACTGACCTTATTTTAAATCATCAATGATTTCAAATTTGGTGTCTCTTCTGTTTTATTATAAGTACAATTTGGTATGTGGTTTGCTGTGATTTCAATATTGCTTCTCTTTAAAAAAATTTCCCAGTTTTTAAAACTAATGTTCTTCTCATAATCACTCTTACTGGAAATAAAAGAAATGTATATTTGTAACTGAGTAAGTAAAGAATTAAGAATTGAAATTATAGAAACTGCAACAAGTAATATTTTATAAACATGATTAAAAGAGGAAAGGATCAGTCTAGAAGACTGATTAGCAACACACTGTCACAGGTCTGAACTGATTATTGGTTCCAATGAATCAGGAAAGTGGTGTTAATAAATTTGACTTCAGTCTGGAGATCAAATTTCTGACTGCAGGACATGATAAGGGAAGAATACAGAAGCCCAAGGAAGAGATCCTTATAACACCATACTCATGGAAAGTGATGCCCCATGGGTTATCAAAACTCACACAGAAGTTTATGATGTGGCAACAGGACTAAATGTTCTTTTTAGACTTATTACACAATATATTTAGGGATAATAACTTCTAAATGTAAATCATACTCCAATAAGCTTCAGCCCTCAGCACTATATTAGCTATTTCATGAGAATACATGTGCCAGATACCAGATCCTAGATGAGATAAGATAGATCACTACAAGTGGAGCTCCAGGTCAGTTGGCATCCTTGTGTCTACTTTGGCCTTGATGTTCTCTGAGCCACCTATCAAGAAGGTTAAGAAGAACTGAATGTGGGATCTGACCAGTAGATGAATCAGTGTTGTACTAATAGGAACAAAAGAGTGGAAGGCTATTCTCTGTCTTGAATCTATTATCTCACACACCTGTAGCAGTGATTGGACATTCTAGAGAAAAAGAAAGGCGGTTTTTCAAAAGAGATAGAATATGAGGAATAGGCTGGCCAGAAACCCAGGTAGGCTGCCTGCGGACCTCCTGTCTCTCTGTTCCCCCAGACCCAATCCCACAGTCTTGTCATGAGCACTACAACAGAATACCAGCTGTGGCCTTCACTTACCCCTGTCCACATCTGTGGATTCACAGACTGTCTCCTCCTCGCCCCCATTCTCCATTCATCACTGTATCCCAGACCCCAACTCCAGCATACACTAGCTGCTAACCAAAGGGCCACCCCTCTCAGGCAACAAGTAGGCTGAAGGCAGATGCACACCTCTCCTTCTGCTCCCGAGATCCAATCCCTCCAGCCTCATCTCCAGCTCTGCATCTGGAACCTACTGCAGTCTCCTTTTCAGTATGATCCCAACCCTAACGGATCACAAAGACCTTCTCCTCTAACTTTCTTTCTCTAACTCATTCCAGTTTCCCAGCCACCACACCAGCAGGTGTTACATGTGAACTCACCAGCTGAACAGGTCAGGAAAACAGCCAATACACAGCAATCACACTTTCTGAAAATCCAGAGAGAAAGCAGAAACCAAGCAACAAAACACCTACCCAACAAAGACAAATCCAGAAATCAGCACCTAGACCTTCAATCATCACAAACCCAGATGATGAGAGTCCAACATAAAACACAATCAACAGTGAAGCCAATATATCTTCCCTCGAGTTCAGCTATCCTACCACAGCAGGCCCCAAATATTCCAACATAACGGAAGCACAAGAAAAAGACCTTAAAATGGTCTTTATGATTATTATAGAGGCTCTTAAAGAAGAAATTAATTAATCCCTTAAAGAAAACTGGGAAATCAATAACAGTGTAAGGAAATAAAACTGTTCAAGGCCTGAAGTTGGAAATAGAATCAATAAAGAAAAACCAAACTGAAGGAATTCTGGAAATGAAAAACTTAGGAACTTGAACAGGAACTACAGAGGCAAGCTTCTTCAGCAGAATATAAGAGATCCAGAAGAAAATCTCGGGCATTGAAGATATGATAGAAGAAATGGATATATCCATAAAAGAAGAGGTTAAAAAATACTCCTGACACAAAACATCCAGGACATCTGGGACACTATGAAAATACCAAACCCAAGAACAATAGGTATAGAGGAAGGAGAAGAAACCCAGCTCAAAGGTCCAGAAAATGTTTTCAGCAAAATCATAGAATAAAAATTTCCTAACTTAACGAAAAAGATGTCTATAAATGTGTAAGAAACATACAGAACACCAAATAGATTGGACTAGAAAAGGAAGTCCACTTGCCACATAATAGCAAAACACCAAACATACAGAACAAAAAAAGATTGAAAGCTGCAAGGGAGAAAGACCAAATAAAATAACATATAAAGGCAGATCTATTAGAATTACATCTGACTTCTCAATGGAGACCCTAAAAACCAGAAGAGCCTGGACA